>NC_084809.1:19864696-21064696 GCF_963583255.1 Pyrus communis
CACCACGTTTTCACAACCTTTCTTGTCCCTAATTTCAATATCGAACTCTTGAAGTAGGAGCATCCAACGAATGAGCCTTGGTTTGGCCTCCTTTTTGGTGAAAAGATACTTCAAGGCTGCATGGTCAGTGAAAACAATTACTTTAGTGCCAATAAGATATGATCTAAACTTATCTAAAGCAAATACAACCGCCAAGAGTTCTTTTTCGGTTGTAGAATAATTCAATTGAGCATCATTTAAAGTGCGGGAAGCATAATAAATAACATGTGACTGTTTATTTTTCCTTTGACCCAAAACAGCCCCAAGTGCATAATCCGAGGCATCACACATCAATTCAAATGGAATGGACCAATCCGGGGGAGTTATGATGGGTGCCGTGGTTAGGAGCTCTTTGAGATGCTTGAATGACTTCTCGCATGCCTCGTTGAACTCAAAAGACACATCTTTTTGGAGGAGGCGGCATAGGGGTTGTGCAATCTTGGAAAAGTCCTTGATAAATCGTCTATAGAATCCTGCATGACCAAGAAAAGAACGAACCTCTCTAACCGAAGTAGGAGAGGGTAAGTAGCGTACAAGATCTACTTTAGACTTATCAACTTCAATTCCTTTTTCAGAGATTATATGACCCAAAACAATACCTTGTTTAACCATAAAATGGCATTTTTCCCAATTTAAAACAAGGTTTGTTTCAACACAACGTTTCAAGATTAAAGTGAGATTATCCAAGCATTTATCAAAAGAATCACCGAAAACACTAAAGTCATCCATGAATATCTCAATAATCCTTTCAACATAATCAGAAAATATGCTTACCATACACCTTTGAAACGTGGCAGGGGCATTGCACAAACCAAATGGCATGCGTCGATATGCAAATGTTCCAAAGGGACAAGTAAAAGTGGTCTTTTCTTGATCATCCGGGGCAATGACAATTTGATTATAACCTGAATATCCATCAAGAAAGCAATAAAAAGAATGACCCGCTAACCTTTCCAACATTTGATCTAGGAACGGCAATGGGAAGTGGTCCTTCCTTGTGGTGGCATTTATCTTCCTATAATCGATGCATACACGCCAACCGGTTTGGATTCTCATGGGTACAAGCTCATTCTCGGCATTCTCCACAACCGTCACTCCGGATTTCTTAGGCACACATTGGATAGGTGAAACCCAACGACTATCGGAGATAGGATAAATGACTCCACAATCAAGAAGTTTGATTATCTCCTTTTTCACAACTTCCATCATTGGAGGGTTAAGACGGCATTGAGCCTCTCTAGTTGGTTTGGTCCCCTCCTCAAGAAATATGTGATGCATACAAGTTGTGGGGCTTATACCTTTGAGATCGGCCAATGTCCATCCTAGGGCAGATTTGTACTCCTTCAACACATGCATGAGTTTTTCCTCCTCTTGTGCCGTGAGGGATGATGATATGATGGCAGGCAATGTCTCATTTTTTCCCAAGAAAATGTACTTCAAATGGCTTGGCAAAGGTTTGAGTTCAAGGATAGGTGCCTGAATTATGGATGGAAGCAACTTGTTAGTCGAAATGGGAATGGACTCTTTGTTAGGAAACTTACCATCATGTATTGGTGATGACTCAAGGGCAGCAACTACTTCAAGAAAATCCTCACTAGGAGGCACGGCATAGGATAGTGTATTTGTGTCGTGGGGTTGCATGGATGTTGCTCCCTTGGTTTTGACTTCTACACCACTTGTAATGACTTTTTCAAGCATATCATCATTCAAATCTTCAAGGTATCCCTGCGCCAAAGAGTCAACAGTATCAATAGAGAAACATGAATGATCTTCACTAGGATACTTAATAGAATCGGAAAGATTGAAATTAACAACTTCCCCATCAAATTCCATGGACAAAGTTCCATTAAACACGTCAATCTTAGTCCGGGCCGTTTTCATGAATGGCCTTCCAAGTAGAATGGGCAGCGAGGGTGCATGATCCGATTCATCCATCTCAAGGACATAGAAATCCGCCGGAAAGATCAAATGATTAACCTGCACCAAAACATCTTCCAAAACTCCCTTTGGATAGGCATTAGATCTATCGGCCAATTGTATGATAACACCATCCTTTTTCAATGCTCCTAGGTTCATAGATGCATATATGGAATATGGCATAACATTTATAGAAGCACCTAAGTCAAGCATGGCAGATTCAAATCTAGTGTTACCTATGACACAAGGAATGGTGAAACTACCCGGATCTTTGCATTTGGGAGGTAGTTTGCGTTGCAAGATGGCGGACACATTCTCACCTACTTTTACCACTTCCTTGGTCGACATCCTCTTCCTAGTGGTGCACAACTCCTTCAAAAACTTGGGGCACTAGGAACTTGCGGCAAAGACTCTCCCACCTTTGCCATGGGTTTGCTTGATTCTTCCTCTTCAATTTGCAAGTTTTCATCACCTTTGGGACCTGATTGTGATGGTGTAGGATCTGCCCCAATCTCTTTTTCACTTCTCAAGGTTATGGCCTTTGCACTTTCGAAGCTTCCCTTTGGATTTGGAACGGTGGAACTAGGGAGCTTTCCTTGTTCACGAAACTGCCCCATAAACTCGGCAATTTGCCCCATTTGTTTCTCCAATTGATCCACCCTTTTGTCTTGGTTTTGCATAGCCTTAGCTTGATCGTCCTGCCCATTAGACAACTTAGTTAGTATCTTAAGAAGTGCATCATTGTCAAGAGACGTACCTGAGGCACTTGGGCCGGATTGGGCTTGATTTTGGGGTGGGGCGTAGGTTTTGGGAAAGAACCCAGGGGGTTGTTGCCTAAAGCCTCCTTGGTTTTGAGATTGTTGGGGCTCCCTCCATTTGAAATTTGGGTGGTCTCTCCAACCGGGATTATATGTGTTGGAATAAGGATCGTTCCTTGGTTGGTTTTGGCCTTGAAACCCAATTGCATTGGCGCTTTCCCATCCACCATTTTCAATCAACTGTGGACATTTTTCAGAGGCATGTCCATGCATAGAACATACGCCACATACAATTGGTCCTTGCATCTTCATGCCCTCGGTCAACTGAGACACAATAGAAGTAAGATTAGCCAATTGTGAATTAATGTCGGAAGTAGAACTTACCTCATGAACATGTTGCCGTGGGGGTCCTCTTTGGCCTACTCCTTCGTATTGTTGATCGTTCAACGCTCGATTAGAAATCAAGGTCTTGGCAGCCATAGGTGTTTTGTCCACTAATGCTCCACCTGCCGAGGCATCGAGCATTTGACGTTCTAATGGTAGGAGGCCCTCGTAGAAGTATTGCAAAAGTAGCTCCTCCTTCATCTGATGCTGTGGACAAGAAGCAACAAGTGATTTAAAACGTTCATAGTATGCAGGAAAAGACTCACCTTCATCTTGTTGAATTCCACTTATTTTTTTACGAAGAAGAATGATGCGAGAAGTTGGGAAAAACTTCTCCAAAAACGCTCTTTTCATACTCTCCCATGAAGTGACAGTGCCAGGAGCCAACTCGTATAACCAATCCTTAGCTTTATCCATTAAAGAGAACGGAAAAGCTTTCATCTTCAAAATACTTCCGTCAACATTGACGGGAGTCATGCTTGAACAAACTACTTCAAACTCTTTAAGATGCTTGTTTGGATCTTCCATGGAAAGCCCATGGTATTTAGGAATGTGGTGCAACAAGCTTGACTTCAACTCGAATTCATCGGTCTTGCCTTGGGCAGCCGCGGGGTATTGAATGCATAATGGTGCGGCATTGGCCAACCCTGAGGCCGAAAGCTCTTTAATGGTCCGATTGTCCGCTGCCATAACTTCTTCTTCCACTTCTTCAAACTCAGATTCGGCCTCTGAACTTGAACTAGGTTCACTACGTTCGGGATACCTCCTCTTTCTTCTCAAATCACGTTCAAAATCGTCGTTAAAGTCTAAGATATGTGCATGCACAGTTTGAGAACTCCGCGTCATGCACTAGTACCTAAAAAAACAAGAAACAAAAATAGGTCAGAAACTACAACAAAATGAGAAACAAAGTGAAATAAATGAAACAAAAACAATCCAAGGGATTTAGCAAAGTTGCTAATCCCCGGCAACGGCGCCAAAAATTTGATGCGAAATATATTAAGCACACAAATTAAACCCTCTTCTGACAATTGTAGCAAAGTATGTAAGTAGGGATCGTTCAAAACCGGGGATTAGGAGGGATTGCTAAACTCTTGAAAACTGACCTAAGAACTCCAAAACAAAGTTAAAAACACTAATTTGGACTCAAAGAATGAAAAACCAAAGTTAAAACACTAAAACAAAACAAAAACTCAAAACAGCAACTAGAAGACTCAAAACTGCCTAAAAACCACTTTCTGGGCAGTTTTGAGCACCTACACTAATTTGGACGAAATTGGTTGAAAACTTGACTCAAAACACTTAAAAACATGAACCAAAACAATTTCTAACTAAATTGAGACTTCAAAGTAAAGGGGGATTTGATTTGGACGAAATTAAAGTTGAGAAAACAGATTGCAAAGTAAAACTGATTTTGAAATGTTTTTGGGGTTTTTAATGGATGATGGACTAGTTAGGGGTTCTTTCTCCACACATGACAAGTATGCAAATGACTCGATTTCCAGTTATTCCTTCATAGAATTATGAATGACAATACCCCAAATTAACCGTGACATCACTTAGTTAATTCTCAAGTTTTCCTTGTGTTATTGAATTGGATGACATCATACGACAACCCAAAGTATTCTTCAAAAGTTCCTTACATGACATCATAATAAAGATACAATCAAAGATCATTACGTTCAATGAAAACTATAAGCATTGACAAAGCACTTGTGACTATGACATCATGACACTTATGCTAGGAATTGAACTTAACGCGATTGTGACTAGCAACCTTCACTACTTGTGAATATAAGTGTGTGACAATTATGTGAAACAAACTTATATTCTAGCATCATATTCATGCAAGCCAATTAAGTGTCGACCCCTAATTAACAAACACAAATACGTTATTACTCGCACAGTTAAGCCAATTGCATTCACGATTCAAGAACTCATAACTGGAATTTATCAAATCAACTTGCACACATAGTTATGGCTTCGAAATCACCCCTAACCAATAGGGGTTTAGCCACTCATGTTCATAGCAAAATGAAAGGAAAATAAATTAAACATTGAAATCATAAAACGAATTACACCTAGAATGCACCAACGACGAAGCTTGAGCATCCAAGAGTCTTTCCTTCTTTCTCCTTGCTACGGCACAAAGGTGGATGGGATGGTTGGGATGTGTTTTAGGATCAGGGATTATGGAATTGGATGGAGGATAGGCACGGCAAGGTGTAGTGTTTGGCTGGAATTGTGTTTCTAGGATTTTAGGATGTGTAGAGTGGTGTGGCTAGATGAATGGACGAAAATTGGGTGAATGAGTGATCCCCTAAGTGCCTTGCTGCAAAGCCTTATTTATAGGGCTAGGAAAGGTTTTGAACTTAGTTGAAACCAAAAGGTTTTTTGTACCAGAAATTCTATACATGAAACACTTAAAGGATATATGTGTGTAGCTTGGACAAGGTAGGAGACAAGATAGGACGGCTAGGAGACAAGGTAGGACGGCTAGTGACGACTAGGAGACAAGGTAGGACGGCTAGTGACAAGCTAGGACGGCTAGGAGACAAGCTAGGACGGCTAGTGACAAGCTAGGACGGCTAGGAGACAAGCTAGGACGGCTAGGAGATAAGCTAGGACGGCTAGTGACAAGCTAGGACGGCTAGTAGACAAGGTAGGACGGCTAGTGACAAGCTAGGACGGCTAGGAGACAAGCTAGGACGGCTAGGAGACAAGCTAGAAATTAGGCACCATGTGTGAATAGATAAAGCCTTCTAGAAATAAGGTTTTTTTAGGCCCCCTTGCAGCTCACTAACTGAATTCAAGCCTTCAAATTCGTCCATCCTCATGCCTCCATGCTTGCACTATCCAATCTTGGCCCAAAAATGCTCTAGAATGCTCCAAATTGCTTCTTTTTGCATACTTTGATACTAAAACCTGAAATTGCACGAAAATGACTTTAAACACTTAAACTAACTAAGGAAAAACAACATAAATGCATGAGAACAAGCCAATTAAGTCGCATAAAAATGCTCCTATCACATGTGCAAGGGGACAATCTGAAAATGCATGTGAAAGCATGTGTTGGCTGCAATGATGAAATGGATGGGAGTGCATGTGGCTTAATTAATTAAAGGGAGTGCATGTGCAATGTTTTAAAGGATGGAATGCATGTGAATATGATGGAAATCTGATATGGTGATGGGAGATGCATGTGGCTGATTTATGCATGTGATTAAAGGGAGTGCATGTTTGGTTGTTGTTGGTGCAATGATGGAGGAACAAGTGCATGTGGCTGAAATGTGGAAGGTGTGTGGCTACTTCAAGTAGGAATCCTTGTGACATCAACTCTTCAATTTCGTCCATTCCTTTTGCTCCAAGTATAAGTTATCCCTTCCAAGTCCAATTTTGCTCCAAAATGCATCTTTTTGCTTCCTTAGCCACATGAACCTAAAAACACACGAAAATGGCTTAAACGCCAAAAACAACTATGAATTAACAATATAAATGCACGAAAACAAGCTAAGTAAGTCGCCTAAATATGCTCCTATCAAATTCCCCCACACTTAGCTTTTGCTAGTCCTCAAGCAAAACAAAACAAAAGAAACCAAAAACAAAACAAAACGAACAAAACACAACCTACACCTTCCAACAATCGTCTCAGGGATTTCCAATGCACATGACATGTTAAAAATCATTATTCCCACAGATTTTGGTTATCTTTACACTTAAGTACATACTTAATCATAGTCACCACATACTAATTCACAATTAAGCATTTAAAACTATATTTTGAATGTAGTAACATGCCTTAGAGAATTTGCTCAATTCCTTACAATATATGCACTCAATTTTCACTCAGATTTTCTGACTACACACCTTAAACTAGTTATATGTGAGAAGATTGATGTAAACATAAAAACGAACACTCACATATATGTATTTCAAAGGAAGTAATTTCTGGAGTTAATAAGCATGTTTAGATATGATCTCATGAATGGAATGCCACTACTTAGAACGAGAACCAGTGATTCCATAAGCTCATATCAATTCCAAACTCCACATTATTGAACACATAACGATCAAGATAGAAGTCAAAGGGGTGTAACGGGGCTAGGGTATTGGCTAACAATGAAAGGTGAAGGATAAACAAACATTCTTAAAGCAATAGTGAGCAAAGCATTTGAATTAACGTAGAATTCACTTTTGAATGAAAACTCAATCTTTTGAACAACAAGGGGGAACAAGCTCTTTTTCCTTTCTTTCTTTTCTTTTCTGTTTTTCTCTTTCATATGTTTTTCACAATTTTTTTTTTCCTTTTCTTTTGACTCTCAAAACATACATAAACACTTAAGAACAAAACATTCTCTCCCCCACACTCATTTTCTTTCATAATGTACTCAAAAGGAATTCATTTAAGTCATGCTCACTATCTTTTAAGAACAAGGGTGTGGACTGTCCTATACTAGGCTAGGTAAGGGGTGATGTGGTTAGCAAAGAAAATAGGCTAAACGAGGCTCAACAGGGTTAAAACTAATATATACGAAATATGGGAAGTAAGGCTATTTGGCTATGGTGGCAACTACACAACTTCATCTTGATATATGTTATGCAATTCAATGTCATGCTTTGAATGAAACGGATATAAGTTCTAGTATTTAGTTCTATCATGATACAATTGCATTCTAAGTAGCAACCAAGCAAGGAATAATGAGATCATGCAACAACTTTAGAAAACAAAGAATCACAGAAAATAACTCTCCAAAGAAGGTAATGGCTCGAGTTTCACAGGGTTGTAGTGTTTGTTTGAGTTCCTTCCTTCAAGCATGTTACAAAAACGAATTTTTCTTTTATGATTGCATGTGAAGTCATACATTATAACCATAACCAAGCATATACCAAGAGTAAATCAAACTTTTCTCTATGTTTATAACTCTTTTTAACCGTCATGCAATTACAAACCAAATCCTTATCATTGTGTTGGAAGGTACCCTAAGACACAAACACACAAAAAACGACTCAAAACACTCTTTTTAGGCTTTTTAAAACATGTTTTTCAAATTTTTATGTCATTTTCGGAGTTATAAAAACAAAACATACTAAAACACTCTAAAATAACTTAAAACACCTTAAAACAGCAAGGAACAACATTTTAAGTAATGGGTGATAAAATCCCACGAATTTGCATCAAATATACTTAGTTACCCCCCCACACTTAAATCAAACATTGTCCTCAATGTTTTAAGCATAGATTCACACAAAACATAAGTAAACACACAAAAAACATTTAAACATACTAAACATGGCAAAATGTAATTAACAAAGAGAAGAGTTTAGAGACGCAAATCTGGTTATAGAGTGTAAATTCCATCTTCTCCTTGGTAATTGCATTGAGGCTTTTGATCTTTGTGATTCCACAGGCTTACTCTTGAACTGGTTTCTGCCCATCGTTGATTTTCCTTTGTGCTACTTCTTAAACTGGGCAGCAGGATGGTTCTTTTGGTCTTCCCCGAAGGTCTGAGCTTACTCCTTTGGTCTGTTTCTTTGTTCAATCTTTCCAATTCGTATTGAAAAGGGTTGGAGGATAACTCAGCCTATGTTTGTCTCCACATGCTTCAATGTATCATTTTCACTTGCCTTACTCGCTCCCCTTTGTAGAAGTGGTCCCTTCACCGGAAGTGTATCAACCGTTGAAGATGACTACTCGAGAGCAACGCTAGGTAAGCAATCAGGAATAGATTCCAGGCAGTTGGCTCCAGAACGGAAGACTGACTCCAAGTGCCGGCTGATTGCTTCTTTTACTTTGCCATGCGAGTAAGAACAAGGACAAAGAAAAAGACAGGGAAAGAGCATGATATGAGATACTTTTGCTTTTGACCTTGATGATATGAGATACCTTTGCTTTTGAAGAAGCGGTGAATGAATCAGCACATGTATTTGTTGTGCTGTTTCCTCCTGGGTCATCTGTACTCCAGACATCTGGTATCATCTTTGGGGAAGAAGAAAGAATTGAGTATTTCGAAAGGCTTTGCTGGGAGTGCGCCCTCAGAGGTGAGGGAGAGTTGGGCATTTTCTTCAGGTTTGCCCTGCCATAAAAGACGAAGGTCGACATATATAGAGATAATAGCAAGTGGTGGTACTTTTTACCTTTGTCGACAAACGTTTTGATCCCGCAACTCCAGCTTTTTGAAATAGTGGCGCCTCTTCGATCTTTGAATACGCCTCTTCGATTTCTGAGCAGGCGCCCCTTCGATTTCTGAACAGGCGCCCCTTCGATTTCTGAACGACGCCCCTTCGCTTTCTGAACGACACGTGGTAGTGCAGATGCGGCTCCTTTTGACAAAGCTGCACGCGTTTTCTGAAAAGCAGAGAAAGCGTCGCCGAACTTTGCGCTTGTCGGCTAAAGATGTGTAGTTGCGATGATGGCCTCCACGTGTTTTCAGCTTTGTCAGAAATCTTTTGACAAAGTTGAACGCGTCTTCTGAAAAGTCGAGAACGCGTGGCCTAAATTACGCCGGAAATTCCGGCTTTTTGAATTGGTGGACGCGTCGCCTTGGCTTCTTATAGAGCTATCGATCACCACAACAAACACACTCTGAAGAACTCCCATTCTTGAAAATCGACTCCGACCCTTTGAAAATTTACTCCATCAACCCCTATCTTTGAACACCTTTAAAAAAATGGCAAACTCATCGAACCTTAGCTTGGAATTGAGCCTTAGCAGTGATACGGGCGCGCCGCGTCAAGGTAACGTATGGCGCCCTTCTTTTTTATCTTCTAACGGTCCTCTTTCAGGTGAAGACTCTGTGATGCAGGACGCCACAACAGCTACAATAGTAGCTAGGAACCTCCTCACTCCAAAAGATAGTAGGCTGCTGTCAGGACGGTCCGATGAGTTGGCCGTTCAAGAGTCCCTCGCACTTAGTGTTCAGTGTGCGAGTTCTGTGTCCAACATGGGCCAACGCCTGCTTGCCCGCTCCTGTCAGGTGGAATCATTGATGGCAGAGGTGGAAAGTCTTAAGCAAGAGATCCAGCAGCTTAAGTACGAGAATAGAAGTTTGCATGTGCTTGCAAATAACTATTCGTCGGGCATGAAGAGGAAGCTTGATGAACTGCAAGAGTCTGAAGGTCGGATTCAAAGTGACCGTCAAAGGTTTTCGTCTTTCCTCCAGAGGCACCTTTTTCCTGGGTCATCCAGCGCTTGCCCAAGTATTGAGGCCTGGAATGCTCTAGCTCCGATGCGTCCCGCTCCGATGGCTTCCGCTCCGATGCCTCCCGCTTCTATGCCTCCCGCTTCTATGCCTTCTGCTTCTATGCCTTCCGCTTCTGCGCCTCGTAGTGGGGCT
The DNA here is from genome assembly GCF_963583255.1 of Pyrus communis. NCBI lineage: Eukaryota > Viridiplantae > Streptophyta > Magnoliopsida > Rosales > Rosaceae > Pyrus > Pyrus communis. Next base: position 19,875,129 of record NC_084809.1, read on the forward strand.
TCACGTAAACAACCTTTGTGAAGCTCCACCTTTCTCCATGTTTAGTATCCTTTTTTAATAAATGATTTTTTTTTTTTTTTTTTTTTTACATAAATAAAATCAAACGGCATGGAATTGGTCCTTGAATGGAAGGTGATACTTGAAGTGAATGATAGGAGCATATTCATGCGACTTAAATGGCTTGTTCTCGTGCATTTACGTTATGTTTCTTTAGTTATTTTAGTCCTTTAAGCTATTTTCGTGTGTTTGTAGGTCCAAAGGGCTAAAAGAGCAAAAAGATGCATTTTGGAGACTTTTGGAGCACTTTTGGGCTAAGGATGGATAGCTTATGCTTGGCGCCAAAATGTTGGACGAAATTGAAGACCAAAGTGTTGGAACTTTGTTCCCTTTAGTTTTAGGACATTTAAACCTTTCCAATTCCCTTATGCCGTGCATCTCCACCTTTCTCCCAAAACCATACACATGCATTCATTATTCATTCCCTCACATGCTCCCATTACTTATCATAATCACATATCATATCACTTATCATTCACCACTTATCACTTATCATTCACCACTTATCACTTATCATATCATTCACCACTTATCACTTATCATATCATTCACCACTTATCATTCATCAAACACATGCATTCACATGTTTTCACAATCTGCCATCATTCCAACCAAAACCGTGCACATGCTATCACCATGCATTCACATGCACTTGTTCCTCCATCATTCCATCCTTTAAAACATTGCACATGCACTTTAATCATTCAACACATGCACTCCCATTCTTTAATCCATGCAGCCACACATTCACCCACATGCTATCCCATTTCAGATTGCATTTCATTCATTTCACATGCATTCCATCTTTTAATATTAATCACGTGCACATTCACCTTGCATTTGCAGAAAATCCACTTCATAACACATGCATCTTGGCAGATTTCACATGCACACACAAGCATTAGCACATGCAACCTAGCTGTCATGTTCCCCCCATTTCACCTATAAATACTCATTCATTCATTCTCATTCATAACACATCCATTCACCACAGAAATAAGGCCTTTGTGCCAGAAATTCACCCATTCCAAACACTCTTCCATAAACTCATCCATTGCAGAAATGTAGACCATCAAACTCCCTTGTAACGTGCTCTCCCTTACAATCCAAACACCATCCTTCCATTCCTCCACCACTACCCAAACCATTCACACCATCAAACTATCCTTAGACCTTGTGCTACAACGAAGAGGAAGATAAGAGTGCCTAAACGTTCATACAATTCAAGTTTGAGTTGTTGGAATGTTTAGGTGTTTCTTTGATTTCTATGTTTAATTTCAATACTCTTTGTTTTGTACGAATGAGGCATGGAAGAGAAGAGTGCCTAAACGTTCATACAATTCAAGTTTGAGTTGTTGGAATGTTTAGGTGTTTCTTTGATTCTCTTTGTTTTGTACCATGAGGAACTAAACCCCCTTGGTTAGGGGGTGATTCGAATATAAGTTTATGCTTGCATTTTGATTTGAATACTTCTAATTGCGTTTCATAAGTTGTGGATTCAATTCGTTTAACTGTTTGATTGATAACTTATTTATGTATGTTCATTGAGAGTGCACACTTAATTTTCATGCATGAATATGACGCTAGAATATAAGTGAGTTTCACCTAATCGTTATGAACTTATATTCACAAGTAGTGGAGGTTGCTTATAAACAATCGCGTTAAATGAATTCTTGGCATAAGTTTCATGCAATCCATAGTAACGAATGCCTCGTCAACACTTATAATTTTCATAGAGCGTAATGATTCTTGCTTGTACCTCTTCTATGCATTCATGTTGAGGACTTGTGGGGAATGTTTTGAATTGTCGCATGCATCATCCAATTCAATAACGTTAGGAAGATTTGAAGGTTAATTAGTGCATCACGGTTAACTTGGGGTGTTGAGTATCATAGTTTATTGAAATGTAATTGGAAATCATTTTAATATGCAAGTATAACATGTATGGAGATGAACCCCTTAGCCTTCAAATTACATTTCAAGTAAGGTATGGAGATCATCCATTCATTCCATTCCATCAAATTCGTTTTACAATCTGTTTAGTTTATTAACTTGTTTTGTTATTTCAATTTTCGTATAAATCTAAATCCCCCTTTACTTTAATGTCCAATTTAGTTAGAAATCAATTTAGTTTGTGCTTTTAAGTGTTTTGATTCATTTTATTTCCCAATTTCGTCCAGATTCACCAAAGTGCTCAAAACTGCCCAGAAAGTGATTTTAAGGCAGTTTTGAGTGTTTTGGGTGATGTTTGAGTCTTTTGGTTTGTTTTAATGTTTTAAGTGTTTAGTTTTACATTCTTTGAGTTAGTTTAGTGTTTTATATTGTGTTTTTACGTTCTTGAGTCAAGTTATTACTTAATTTCGTCCAAATTTGTGTTTGTGCTCAAATCTGCCCAGAAAGTGGTTTTTAGGCAGATTTGAGTGTGTTTGTGTTGTTTTGAGTCTTTTGGTTTGTCTTAGTGTTTTAAAGTTTAGCTTTGCATTCTTTGAGTCTAGTATAGTGTTTCATATTGTTATTTTACGTTTTTGAGTCAAATCCAAGTGGTTAACAATCCCTCCTAATCCCCGGTCTAGAACGATCCCTACTTATACATATACTACAATTTGACGAAAAGAGGGTTTAATTTGTGTGCGTATAAATCACGCATCAGTGAACCGGCATTGGTTTGAATTCTAGTGTAGGTGCCTGATTCATAAAAAACAGCAAGTTAGTATAAAATGTAATGGAATTTGGAAAAAAAAACTTACTTGTTTTGTCCGATAAGAACTCAATGACAAACACCACTCCTTTCAAAGTTTCAGGGATATTGGACTTGGCCAGATTGCAAGTGATGGTTATGACTTGTCCCATGTCATCAAATTTAACTTCTTTGGATTTTGTGGTTTCAAGAATGATAGGAGCCTATTCATGCGACTTAAATAGCTTGTTCTCGTGCATTTACGTTATGTTTCTTTAGTTATTTTAGTACTTTAAGCTATTTTCGTGTGTTTGTAGGTCCAAAGGGCTAAAGGAGCAAAAAGATGCATTTTGGAGACTTTTGGAGCACTTTTGGGCTAAGGACGGATAGCTTATGCTTGAAGCCAAAGTGTTGGACGAAATTGAAGACCTAATTAAAGACCAAAGTGTTGGAACCTTGTTCCCTTTAGTTTTAGGACATTTAAACCTTTCCTTTATCCTTAGCCGTGCATAACATTCCAACATTCCACACTATCACATATCATACATCACATATCACTTATCACATATCATTCACCACTTATCATATCATACACTCAATCACTTATCACATATCACTTATCACACACCACATATCACTTATCACATATCGCTTACCACTTATCATTCACCACATATCATTCACCACTTATCATATCATACATTCATTTATCACTTATCATAATCATTCACTTATCATTTAACATATCATAAACTTATCACTTATCACTCATAATCACCTACAACATCCACCTACTTCACCTACAACATCCACCTACTTCACCTACAACATCCACTACTTCACCTACAACATCCACCTACTTCACCCACAACATCCACCTACTTCACCTACAACCTCCATTTACTTCACCAACCTCACACACTTACTTCACCTACAAATGACATAGCCATATGTTCCCTCCACTACTCCTATAAATACCCTTGCATTCATTCATTCATGGACATCTCAATTCATACACATTTCATTCTCATTCACTCATCCATTGCAGAAATGTAGACATCAAACCACCCTTGTGCCGTGCCTTCCCCTACAAATCCAAACACCATCCTTCCATCTCCACAACTCCTCTTCCATTCCTCCACCACTCCCCAAACCATTCACACCATCAAACTATCCCTAGACCTTGTGCTACAACGAAGAGGAAGAGAAGAGTGCCTAAACGTTCATACAATTCAAGTTTGAGTTGTTAGAATGTTTAGGTGCTTCTTTGATTTCTATGTTTAATTTCAATACTCTTTGTTTTGTACGAATGAGGCATGGAAGAGAAGAGGGCCTAAACGTTCATACAATTCAAGTTTGAGTTGTTGGAATGTTTAGGTGTTTCTTTGATTCTCTTTGTTTTGTACCATGAGGAACTAAACCCCCCTTGGCTAGGGGGGGATTCGAAATAAATGTTTATGCTTGCATTTTGATTTGATTACTTCTAATTACGTTTCATAAGTTGTGGATTCAATTTGTTTAACCGTTTGATTGATAACTTATTTATGTATGTTTATTAAGAATGCGCGCTTAATTTTCATGCATCAATATGACGCTAGAATATAAGTGAGTTTCACCTAATAGTTACGAACTTATATTCACAAGTAGTGGAGGTTGCTTATAAACAATCGCGTTAAATAAATTCTTGGCATAAGTTTCATGCGTAGTCCATAGTAACGAATGCCTCGTCAACACTTAAAGTTTTCATGATGCTTAATGATCTTTGATTGTATCTTTATTGTGCTTTTCACGTAAAGGACTTTTGGAGAATGTTGTGAATTGCGTTGCGCTAACCCATCCAATTCATTAACTTAAGGAAAACTTGACGGTTAATTTAAGCGGACCTAATTGACCCGGGGCGTTGAGAATTAATGATTTGTTGAAATGCAATTGGAAATCGTTTTATTATGCAAGTATAACATATGTGGAGATGAACCCCGTAGCTAACTTTCCATCCATTTGTTCTTTCTTTTCTTGTTTCTGTTTTCATGTTTAATTTAACTTGTTATTCAATTATGTTAAACATGTGAAACTAATTTCTTTTTAGTTAGAGGCGAATTTGAAGCCATGGACATATGTTGGTTATGATTTGATTTACTCCAGTTATGAATTCATGAACTTTAGATGTGGGTTACTTTTCTGTTTTGATTAAGAACTTGTTTATGTATGTGGGTTGAGGGTCGACACTTAATTTGCATGCCTAAGACTTGATGCTAGGATATAAGGGAATTTCACCTAATCGTTATGAACTTATATTCATGAGTAGTAAAAATCGCTAGTCACGATTGTGTTTAGTAAACCCTAGGCTGGATTAACATGCGTATTCCATAGTTATGAATGCCTAGTCAATGTTTATGATTTCCGTTGAACTTAATGATCTTTGTTGAATGTCTCTATCATGCGTATTCCATGTGAGAGACTTTGATTAGGAATAATTTGGTTGTAATGCGTATCCCATTCAATCCAATGAATCTAGGGAAATCTGAAGGTTAATTTAAGCGGACCTAATTAACTTGGAGCATTGTCATTCATCGTTTGTTGAAGTCATAACTGGGAGTCAAATTATATGCTTATGTTCATGTGTGGATAAGGAACCCTCTAACTAGTTGTTCTTCATTCTATTCCATCAATTTCGTTTGTACAATCTGTTTTGTTTCCAAGTTTCTATTTTAGTTTAATTTCGTCCAAAACCAATCCCCCATTTATTTTAAAGTGTTAGATTAGTTAGAAATATTTTTAGTTTGTGTTTATAAGTGTTTTGATTCAATTTGTTAAACAAATTCGTCCAAATTTGTGTTTGTGCTCAAATCTGCCCAGAAAGTGGTTTTTAGGCAGATTTGAGTGTGTTTGTGTTGTTTTGAATCTTTTAGTTTGTTTGAGTATTTTAAAGTTTAGTTTTGCATTCTTTGAGTCTAGTATAGTGTTTTATATTGTGTTTTTACGTTTTTGAGTCAAATCCAAGTGATTAACAATCCCTCCTAATCCCCGGTCCAGAACGATCCCTACTTATACTTATACTACAATTGTCAAAAAGAGGGTTTAATTTGTGTGCGTATAATTCTCGCATCAAATTTTGGCGCCGTTGCCGGGGATTAGAAAATTTGCTAATCCCTTGGATTGTTTGTTTCTGTATTGTCTTTTAGATTTAGTTTTTATTTGTGTTTTGTTTGTTAAGAACAACATGGCACTTGATAACGCTTCTCTTTTGTCACAGCTCATGGAAAGGTCCCAAATGCAAAGAGTTGATATATCTAATCTTCAATCAAGGAATAACGTGTTTTCCAATACTTACAATTCGGATTGGAGTGATCATTCAAACTCTATGTGGTGGGAACCTCAAAATGCTCAACAAGGAGGATATTGGCAGCCACCACAACCTCATATTCAATATGCCCAACCAAATTTAAGTTCATCAATAGATTATAATCAAAAGCTTAACGAATTAATTTGTTTGGTGCAGGGCTCACAAAATCAAGACAATGAGGCTCGACAAGAAGACAAAAGGTTGGATCACTTGGAAAAGCAAATTGGGCAGATAGCGGAGTTCGTAGGACAATTTTGCGACCAAGGCAAACTCCCTAGTTCAACCATTGTAAATCCGAAGGGAGGATTTGAAGCACCTTTGCCGGAAGCACTTATTGCTCCTACGCCATCTAATTCAAGTAAGGTTGTTCCAATTAGTTCTAACCCCATTCCACCTAATATCCCTATTCCTTGCAGGTTCATGAATTCCAAGGAAGAAGAAAGTGAAAAAGACATCTTGGAAGACCTTCCAAAGGTGCAAAGTAGGGAATTTCATGAATTCATCAAAGGGGATATACTTGAGACAACAATGCCCAAAGAAGTTGAATTTGATGACATTGGACAAGTCATAACCATCACATGCAATCTGGCCAAGTCCAATATCCCTGAAACTTTCAAAGGAGTGGTGTTTGTCATTGAGTTCTTGTCAGACAAAACAAGTAAGTCATTTTTTTCAAATTCCATTACATTTTATACTAACTTGTTGTTTTTTATGAATCAGGCACCTACATTAGAATTCAAACCAATGCCGGTTCACTTCAAGTATCACCTTCCATTCAAGGACCAATTCCATGCCGTTTGATTTTATTTATGTTAAAAAAAAAAAAAAAATGTTGGAAGGTAAAAAAAAAAAAAAAAAAAAAAAATAATAATAATAAAAGTGGCGAGGCTTCACAAAGGTTGTTTACTTAAAGACCCACTACGTGGCAAAACTCTTGAAGCGGAAGGCATCGAGACGGAAGGCATCGGGGCAGAAGACATAGGAGCGGAAGGCATCGGAGCTAGAGGCATCGAAGATAGAGCATTCGAGGCCTCAATACTTGGCCAAACGCTGGATGATCCAGGAAAAAGGTGCCTCTGGAGGAAAGACGAAAACCTTTGACGGTCACTTTGAATCCGACCTTCAGACTCTTGCAGTTCATCAAGCTTCCTCTTCATGCCCGTCGAATAGTTGTTGGCAAGCACGTGCAAACTTCTATTCTCATGCTTAAGCAGTTTGATCTCCTGCTTAAGACTTTCCACCTCTGCCATCAATGATTCCACCTGACGGGAGCGGGCTGATAGGAGCATATTTATGCGACTTAAATGGCTTGTTCTCGTACATTTACGTTATGTTTCTTTAGTTATTTTAGTACTTTAAGCTATTTTCGTGTGTTTGTAGGTCCAAAGGGCTAAAGGAGCAAAAAGATGCATTTTGGAGACTTTTGGAGCACTTTTGGGCTAAGGACGGATAGCTTATGCTTGAAGCCAAAGTGTTGGACGAAATTGAAGACCTAATTGGAGCCAAAGTGTTGGAACCTTGTTCTCTTTAGTTTTAGGACATTTAAACCTTTCCTAATCCCAATCATGCCATGCATAACACACATCCATTCTAACACATTGTCATTGCACATGCATTTCCTTCATTAGTTAACCCACATGCACTTATCACTTATCATCACCACATATCATATCACTTAATCACTTATCACTTATCATCACCACTTAACCACTTATCATATCATAACCACATATCATATCACTTATCACTTATCACTTAACATAACATCCACCCACTTCACCTACAACATCCACCCACTTCACCTACAACATCCACCTACTTCACCTACAACATCCACCCACTTCACCTACAACATCCACCCACTTCACCTACAACATCCACTTCACCTACAACATCCACCTACTTCACCTACAACATCCACTTCACCTACAACATCCACCTACTTCACCTACAACATCCACCTACTTCACCTACAAATGACATAGCCATATGTTCCCTCCACTACTCCTATAAATACCCTTGCATTCATTCATTCATGGACATCTCATTTTTCATACACAACACACCACATTCACTCTCCACCTTCTTTAGCCGTGAGTCCCCCTTCCCTTATAATCCAAACACCACTCCTCTACCATTTCCATAATCCCCCAAACCTCACCTTAGACCTTGTGCTACAACAACGAGGAAGATAAGAGGGCCTAAACGTTCATACAATTCAAGTTTGAGTTGTTGGAATGTTTAGGTGTTTCTTTGATTTCAAAGTTTAAATTCAATTCTCTTTGTTTTGTACGTATGAGGAATGGAAGAGAAGAGTGCCTAAACGTTCATACAATTCAAGTTTGAGTTGTTGGAATGTTTAGGTGTTTCTTTGATTTCAACGTAATGAGGAACTAAAACCCCCTTTAGCTAGGGGGTGATTCGAAATAAATGTTTATGCTTGCATTTTGATTTGATTACTTCTAATTGCGTTTCATAAGTTGTGAATTCAATTTGTTTAACCGTTTGATTGATAACTTATTTATGTATGTTATTGAGAATGCGCGCTTAATTTTCATGCATGAATATGATGCTAGAATATAAGTGAGTTTCACCTAATCGTTATGAACTTATATTCACAAGTAGTGGAGGTTGCTTATAAACAATCGCGTTAAAAGAATTCTTGGCACGAGTTTCATGCTCATCATAGTAACGAATGCCTCGTCAACACTTATAGTTTTCATAATACTTAATGATCTTTGATTGTATCTTTATTGTGCTGTTCACGTAAAAGACTTTTGGAGAATGTAGTGAATTGCGTTGCGCTAACCCATCCAATTCATTAACTTAAGGAAAACTTAACGGTTAATTTAAGCGGACCTAATTGACCCGGGGTGATGAGTTTCATAATTTATTAAAATGCAATTGGAAATCTTTTTATTATGCAAGTGTAACATGTATGGAGATGAACCCCTTAGCTATTCTATCATCCATTCATTCCATTTCGTCAATTTCGTTTTTATAATATGTTTTAATTAGAATCTGTCCATTTAGTTTATTTTCGTCCAAACCTCAATCCCCATTTATTTTAAAGTGTTAGATTAGTTAGAAATACTTTTAGTTTGTGTTTATAAGTGTTTTGATTCAATTTGTTAAACAAATTCGTCCAAATTTGTGTTTGTGCTCAAATCTGCCCAGAAAGTGGTTTTTAGGCAGATTTGAGTGTGTTTGTGTTGTTTTGAGTCTTTTGGTTTGTTTTAGTGTTTTAAACTTTAGTTTTACATTCTTTGAGTCTAGTTTAGTGTTTTATATTGTGTTTTTATGTTTTTGAGTCAAATCCAAGTGATTAACAATCCCTCCTAATCCCCGGTCCAGAACGATCCCTACTTGCACATATACTACAATTTGACGAAAAGAGGGTTTAATTTGTGTGCGTATAAATCCCGCATCAAATTTTGGCGCCGTTGCCGGGGATTAGAAAATTTGCTAATCCCTTGGATTGTTTGTTTCTGTATTGTCTTTTAGATGTAGTTTTTATTTGTGTTTTGTTTGTTAAGAACAACATGGCACTTGATAACGCTTCTCTTTTGTCACAGCTCATGGAAAGGTCCCAAATGCAAAGAGTTGATATATCTAATCTTCAATCAAGGAATAACGTGTTTTCCAATACTTACAATTCGGATTGGAGTGATCATTCAAACTCTATGTGGTGGGAACCTCAAAATGCTCAACAAGGAGGATATTGGCAGCCACCACAACCTCATATTCAATATGCCCAACCAAACTCAAGTTCGTCAATAGATTATAATCAAAAGCTTAATGAATTAATTTGTTTGGTGCAGGGCTCACAAATTCAAGACAATGAGGCTCAACAAGAAGGATATTGGCAGCCATATGAGGAGTTCTATTCAACGCCTATGCAGCCACCACAAAGGTTGGACCACTTGGATAAGCAAATTGGGCAGATCGCGGAGTTCGTAGGACAGTTTCGAGACCAAGGCGAACTCCCTAGTTCAACCATTGCAAATCCGAAGGGAGAATTTGAAACTGCCAAGGAAATCATGTTGAGAAGTGACAAGGAGGTTGGAACGGACCCTCAACCATCAAAATCAAATCACAAGGAAGAGGAATACACCCAACCCACGGAAAGGGTGGAAACACCTTTACCGGAGGCACCTATTGCTCCTATGCCATCTAATACAGGTATGGTTGTTCCAAATTTCATTATTTTTAACCCTGTTCCAAGATTCATGACTTCCAAGGAAGAAGAAGGTGAAAAAGACATCTTGGAAGCCCTTCCAAAGGTGACAAGTAAGGAATGTCATGAATTCATCAAAGAGGACGTTCTTGAAACCACAAAATCCAAAGAAGTTAAATTTGATGACATTGGACAAGTCATAACCATCACTTGCAATCTGGCCAAATCCAATATCCCTGAAACTTTCAAAGGAGTGGTGTTTGTCATTGAGTTCTTATCGGACAAAACAAGTAAGTTTTTTTTTCCAAATTCCATTAGATTTTATACTAACTTGCTATTTTTTTTGAATCAGGCACCTACACTAGAATTCAAACCACTGCCGGTTCACTTCAAGTATCACCTTCCATTCAAGGACCAATTCCATGCCGTTTGATTTTATTTATGTTAATAAAAAAAAAAAAAAAAAAAAAAAAAAAAATAAAGATACTAAACATGGAGAAAGGTGGAGCTTCACAAAGGTTGTTTGCGTGAAGCCCCACTACGAGGCGCAGAAGCGGAAGGCATAGAAGCGGGAGGCATAGAAGCGGGAGGCATCGGAGCGGAAGCCATCGGAGCGGGAGGCATCGGAGCTAGAGCATTCCAGGCCTCAATACTTGGCCAAGCGCTGGATGACCCAGGAAAAAGGTGCCTCTGGAGATAAGACGCAAGCCTTTGACGGTCACTGTGAATTCGACCCTCAGATTCTTGCAGCTCATCAAGCTTCCTCTTCATCCCTGACGAATAGTTATTTGCAAGCACATGCAAACTTCTATTCTCGTACTTAAGCTGCTGGATCCCTTGCTTAAGTCTTTCCACCTCTGCCATCAACGATTCCACTTGGCGGGACCGAGCAAGCAGGCGTTGGCCCATGTTGGACACAGAACTCGCACACTGAACACTAAGTGCGAGGGACTCTTGAACGGCCAACTCATCGGACCGTCCTGACAGCAGCCTACTATCTTTTGGAGTGAGGAGGTTTTTAGCTACTATTGTAGCTGTTGTGGCGTCCTGCATCACAGAGTCTTCACCTGAAAGAGGACCGTTAGAAGATAAAAAAGAAGGGCGCCATACATTACCTTGACGGGGCGCAACCGGATCGCTGCTGAGACTCAAATCTAAGCTAAGGTTCGATGAGTTCGCCATTTTTTTTCAACGATGTTCAAAGAGAAGGGGTGGATGGAGTTAAAATTTCACAAAGGGCCGGAGTCGAGTTTCAGGAATGGGAAATCTTCAGAGTGTGTGTGTTGGGGTGATTGATAGCTCTATAAAAAGCCAAGACGACGCGTCCACCGATTCAAAGAGCCGGATTTTCCGGCGTAATTTAGGCGACGCCCCCTCGGCTTTTCAAGAAAACGCGTTCAACTTTGTCAAAAGATTTCTGACAAAGCTGAAAACACGTGGAGGCCATCATCGCATCTACACATCTTTAGCCGACAAGCGCAAAGTTCGGCGACGCTTTCTCTGCTTTTCAGAAGACGCGTGCAGCTTTGTCAAAAGGAGCCGCATCTGCACTACCACGTGTCGTTCAGAAAGCGAAGGGGCGTCGTTCAGAAATCGAAGGGGCGCCTGCTCAGAAATCGAAGAGGCGTATTCAAAGATCGAAGAGGCGCCACTATTTCAAAGAACCGGATTTGCGGGATCAAAACGTTTGTCGACAAGGGTAAAAAGTACCACCACTTGATATTATCTCTATATATGTCGACTTTCGTCTTTTATGGCAGGGCAAACCTGAAGAAAATGCCCAACTCTCCCTCACCTCTGAGGGCGCACTCCCAGCAAAACCTTTCAAAATACTCAATTCTTTCTTCTTCCCCAAAGATGATACCAGATGCCTGGAGTACATATGACCCAGGAGGAAACGGCGGATTGAAGCATGTGCTGATTCATTCACAGCTTCTTCAAAGCAAAGGTATCTCATATCATCAAGGTCAAAAGCAAAAGTATCTCATATCATGCTCTTTCCCTGTCTTTTTCTTTGTCCTTGTTCTTACTTGCATGGCAAAGTAAAAGAAGCAATCAGTCGGCACTTGGAGTCAGTCTTCCGATCTGGAGCCAACTGCCTGGAATCTATTCCTGATTGCTTACCTAGCGTTGCTCTCGAGTAGTCATCTTCAACGGTTGATACACTTCCAGAGAAGGGACCATTCCTGCAAAGATTGAACAAAGAAACAGATAACAGGAGGAAGCTCAGACCTTCGGGGGAAACCAAAAGAACCATCCTGCTGCCCAGTTCAAGAAGTAGCACAAAGGAAAATCAACGATGGGCAGAAACCAGTTCAAGAGTAAGCCTGTGGAATCACAAAGATCAAAGCCTCAATGCAATCACCAAGGAGAAGAGGGAATTTACACTCCATAACCAGATTTGCGTCCCTAAACTCTTCTTTTTGTTAATTACATTATGCCATGTTTAAAATGTTTAGTTGCTTTTTGTGTGTTTACTTATGTTTTGTGTGAATCTATGCTTAAAACATTGAGGACAATGTTTGATTTAAGTGTGGGGGGGTAACTAAAGTGTTTTGATGCAAATTCGTAGGGTTTTATCCACCATAACTTCTAATGTTGTTCCTTGCTGTTTTAAGGTGTTTTTAAGTTGTTTTAGAGTGTTTTAGTGTGTTTTGTTTTATAATTCGAAAATCCCATAAAAATTTGAAAAATTGTTTTGAAAAACCCAAAAAGAGTTGTTTTAAAAGTCGTTTTTGTGTGTTTGTGTCTTAGGGTACCTTCCAACACAATGATAAGGATTTGGTTTATAATTGCATGACGGTTAGAAAGAGTTATAAACATAGAGAAAAGTTTGATTTACTCTTGGTATATGCTTGGTTATGGTTATAATGTATGACTTCACATGCAATCATAAAAGAAAAATTCGTTTTTGTAACATGCTTGAAGGAAGAAACTCAAACAAACGCTACATCCCTGTGAGACTCGAGCCATTACTTTCTTTGGAGAGTTATTTTCTGTGATTCTTTATTTTCTAAAGTTGTTGCATGATCTCATTATTCCTTGCTTGGTTGCTACTTAGAATGCAATTGTATCATGATAGAACTAAATGCTAGAACTCATGCCCATTTCATTCAAAGCATGTTATTGATTTGCATAACACATATTCAAGAAGAAGTTGTGTAGTGACCACCACCATAGCCAAATAGCCTTACTTCCCATACTTCGTATATGTTGTAAGTTTTAACCCCGTTGAGCCTTGTTTAGCCTTTATTCTTTGTTTACCCACATTTTCCTCACCTAGCCTAGTTTAGGACAATCCCCACCCTTGTTCTTAAAAGATAGTGAGCATGACTTAATTGAATTCCTTTTGAGTTACATTATGAAAGAAAATAAGTGTGGGGGAGAGAATGTTTAAGTGTTGATGTTTTGAGATTCAAAAGAAAAGAAAAAAAAAAGAGAAAAGAAAGAAAGAAAGAAAAAAAAAAAAAAGAGCTTGAAAAAAAAAAAAAAAAAAATGAAAGAATAAGTGATTGAAGAAAGGTTCCAAAACACCAATTCTGGGCGTAAATTGTCTAAATCCTCCCTTTTTGTTCAAAAGTTGAGTTTTCATTCAAAAGTGAATTCTAAGTTGATTCAAATGCTTTGCTCACTATTTCTTTAAAAACCTTTGTTTTCCATATCCCTTCTTTGTTATCCACATACCCCAAGCTCCGTTACAACCCTTGACTTCTATCTTGAGTGTTGTGTATTTCAATTTGTGGAGTTTGAACTTGGTATGAGCATATGGTATCACTGGTTCTCGCGTCTAAGTAGTAGCATTCCATTCATGAGATCATATCTAAACATGCTTATTAACTCCAGAAATTGCTTCCTTTGAAATACATATATGTGAGTGTTCGTTTTTATGATTACATCAATCTTCTCACATATAACTAGTTTAGGGTGTGTAGTCAGAAAATCTGTGTGAAAAACGAGAGCATATCTTGTAAGGAATTGAGCAAATTCTCTAAGGCATGTTACTACATTCAAAATATAGTTTTAAATGCTTAATTGTGAATTAGTATGTGGTGACTATGATTAAGAATGTACTTAAGTGTCAAGATGGCTAAAATCTGTGGGAATAATGATTTTTAACTTGTCATGTGCATTGGAAGTCCCTGATACGATTGTTGGAAGGTGTAGGTTGTGTTTTGTTCTTTTTGTTTTGTTTTTCTGTTTTGCTCGAGGACTAGCAAAAGCTAAGTGTGGGGGTATTTGATAGGAGCATATTTATGCGACTTAAATGGCTTGTTCTCGTACATTTACGTTATGTTTCTTTAGTTATTTTAGTACTTTAAGCTATTTTCGTGTGTTTGTAGGTCCAAAGGGCTAAAGGAGCAAAAAGATGCATTTTGGAGACTTTTGGGCTAAGGACGGATAGCTTATGCTTGAAGCCAAAGTGTTGGACGAAATTGAAGACCTAATTGGAGCCAAAGTGTTGGAACCTTGTTCTCTTTAGTTTTAGGACATTTAAACCTTTCCTAATCCCAATCATGCCATGCATAACACACATCCATTCTAACACATTGTCATTGCACATGCATTTCCTTCATTAGTTAACCCACATGCACTTATCACTTATCATCACCACATATCATATCACTTAATCACTTATCACTTATCATCACCACTTAACCACTTATCATATCATAACCACATATCATATCACTTATCACTTATCACTTAACATAACATCCACCCACTTCACCTACAACATCCACCCACTTCACCTACAACATCCACCTACTTCACCTACAACATCCACCCACTTCACCTACAACATCCACTTCACCTACAACATCCACCTACTTCACCTACAACATCCACTTCACCTACAACATCCACCTACTTCACCTACAACATCCACCTACTTCACCTACAAATGACATAGCCATATGTTCCCTCCACTACTCCTATAAATACCCTTGCATTCATTCATTCATGGACATCTCATTTTTCATACACAACACACCACATTCACTCTCCACCTTCTTTAGCCGTGAGTCCCCCTTCCCTTATAATCCAAACACCACTCCTCTACCATTTCCATAATCCCCCAAACCTCACCTTAGACCTTGTGCTACAACAACGAGGAAGATAAGAGGGCCTAAACGTTCATACAATTCAAGTTTGAGTTGTTGGAATGTTTAGGTGTTTCTTTGATTTCAAAGTTTAAATTCAATTCTCTTTCTTTTGTACGTATGAGGAATGGAAGAGAAGAGTGCCTAAACGTTCATACAATTCAAGTTTGAGTTGTTGGAATGTTTAGGTGTTTCTTTGATTTCAACGTAATGAGGAACTAAAACCCCCTTTAGCTAGGGGGTGATTCGAAATAAATGTTTATGCTTGCATTTTGATTTGATTACTTCTAATTGCGTTTCATAAGTTGTGAATTCAATTTGTTTAACCGTTTGATTGATAACTTATTTATGTATGTTATTGAGAATGCGCGCTTAATTTTCATGCATGAATATGATGCTAGAATATAAGTGAGTTTCACCTAATCGTTATGAACTTATATTCACAAGTAGTGGAGGTTGCTTATAAACAATCGCGTTAAAAGAATTCTTGGCACGAGTTTCATGCTCATCATAGTAACGAATGCCTCGTCAACACTTATAGTTTTCATAATACTTAATGATCTTTGATTGTATCTTTATTGTGCTGTTCACGTAAAAGACTTTTGGAGAATGTAGTGAATTGCGTTGCGCTAACCCATCCAATTCATTAACTTAAGGAAAACTTAACGGTTAATTTAAGCGGACCTAATTGACCCGGGGTGATGAGTTTCATAATTTATTAAAATGCAATTGGAAATCTTTTTATTATGCAAGTGTAACATGTATGGAGATGAACCCCTTAGCTATTCTATCATCCATTCATTCCATTTCGTCAATTTCGTTTTTATAATATGTTTTAATTAGAATCTGTCCATTTAGTTTATTTTCGTCCAAACCTCAATCCCCATTTATTTTAAAGTGTTAGATTAGTTAGAAATACTTTTAGTTTGTGTTTATAAGTGTTTTGATTCAATTTGTTAAACAAATTCGTCCAAATTTGTGTTTGTGCTCAAATCTGCCCAGAAAGTGGTTTTTAGGCAGATTTGAGTGTGTTTGTGTTGTTTTGAGTCTTTTGGTTTGTTTTAGTGTTTTAAACTTTAGTTTTACATTCTTTGAGTCTAGTTTAGTGTTTTATATTGTGTTTTTATGTTTTTGAGTCAAATCCAAGTGATTAACAATCCCTCCTAATCCCCGGTCCAGAACGATCCCTACTTGCACATATACTACAATTTGACGAAAAGAGGGTTTAATTTGTGTGCGTATAAATCCCGCATCACGGGCAAGCAGGCGTTGGCCCATGTTGGACACAGAACTCGCACACTGAACACTAAGTGCGAGGGACTCTTGAACGGCCAACTCATCGGACCGTCCTGACAGCAGCCTACTATCTTTTGGAGTGAGGAGGTTCCTAGCTACTATTGTAGCTGTTGTGGCGTCCTGCATCACGGAGTCTTCACCTGTGAGAGGACCGTTAGAAGATAAGAAAGAAGGGCGCCATACGTTACCTTGACGCGGCGCGCCCGTATCACTGCTAAGGCTCAATTCCAAGCTAAGGTTCGATGAGTTTGCCATTTTTTTTCAAAAGTGTTCAAAGAGAAGGGGTGGATGGAGTTAAAATTTCACAAAGGGCCGGAGTCGATTTCAGGAATGGGAAATCTTCAGAGTGTGTGTGTTGGGGTGATTGATAGCTCTATAAAAAGCCAAGACGACGCGTCCACCGATTCAAAGAGCCGGATTTTCCGGCGTAATTTAGGCGACGCGTTCTCTGCTTTTCAGAAGACGCGTTCAACTTTGTCAAAAGATTTCTGACAAAGCTGAAAACACGTGGAGGCCATCATCGCAACTACACATCTTTAGCCGACAAAGCGCAAAGTTCGGCGACGCTTTCTCTGCTTTTCAGAATACGTGTGCAGCTTTGTCAAAAGGAGCCGCATCTGCACTACCACGTGTCGTTCAGAAAGCGAAGGAGCGTCGTTCAGAAATCGAAGGGGCGCCTGCTCAGAAATCGAAGAGGCGTATTCAAAGATCGAAGAGGCGCCACTATTTCAAAAAGCCGGATTTGCAGGATCAAAACGTTTGTCGACAAGGGTAAAAGGTACCACCACTTGATATTATCTCTATATATGTCGACCTTCGTCTTTTATGGCAGGGCAAACCTGAAGAAAATGCCCAACTCTCTCTCACCTCTAAGGGCGCACTCCCAGCAAAGCCTTTCGAAATACTCAATTCTTTCTTCTTCCCCAAAGATGATACCAGATGCCTGGAGTACATATGACCCAGGAGGAAACGGCGGATTGAAGCATGTGCTGATTCATTCACCGCTTCTTCAAAGCAAAGGTATCTCATATCATCAAGGTCAAAAGCAAAAATATCTCATATCATGCTTTTTCCCTGTCTTTTTCTTTGTCCTTGTTCTTACTTGCATGGCAAAGTAAAAGAAGCAATCAGCCGGCACTTGGAGTCAGTCTACCGATCTGGAGCCAACTGCCTGGAATCTATTCCTGATTGCTTACCTAGCGTTGCTCTCGAGTAGTCATCTTCAACGGTTGATACACTTCCAGAGAAGGGACCACTCCTGCAAAGATTGAACAAAGAAACAGATAACAGGAGGAAGCTCAGACCTTCGGGGGAGACCCTAAAAGGAATCCTGCTGCCCAGTTCAAGAGTAGCACAAAGGAAAATCAACGATGGGCGGAAACCAGTTCAAGAGTAAACCTGTGGAATCACAAAGATCAAAGCCTCAATGCAATCACCAAGGAGAAGAGGGAATTTACACTCCATAACCAGATTTGCGTCCCTAAACTCTTCTCTTTGTTAATTACATTCTGCCATGTTTAGTATGTTTAAATGTTTTTTGTGTGTTTACTTATGTATTGTGTGAACCATATGCTTAAAACATTGAGGACAATGTTTGATTTAAGTGTGGGGGGGGGGGGGGGGTAACTAAGTTTATTTAATGCAAATTCGTGGGATTTTATCACCCATAACTTCAAATGTTGTTCCTTGCTGTTTTAAGGTGTTTTTAAGTTGTTTTAGTGTGTTTTAGTGTGTTTTCTTTTATAACTCCGAAAATCACATAAAAATTTGAAAAACTTGTTTTAAAAACCCTAAAAAGAGTGTTTTGAGTCGTTTTTGTGTGTTTGTGTCTTAGGGTACCTTCCAACACAATGATAAGGATTTGGTTTATAATTGCATGACGGTTAGAAAGAGTTATAAACATAGAGAAAAGTTTGATTTACTCTTGGTATATGCTTGGTTATGGTTATAATGTATGACTTCACATGCAATCATAAAAGAAAAATTCGTTTTTGTAACATGCTTGAAGGAAGGAACTCAAACAAACGCTACAACCCTGAGAGACTTGAGCCTATAACGTTCGTTGGAGAGTATAATCTGTGATTTCTTGTTTTCTAAAGTCGTTGCATGATCTCATTATTCTTTGCTTGGTTACCACTTAGAAGGCGTTTTATCATATAGTTCCAAATGCTAGAACTCATGCCCATTTCATTCAAAGCATGTTATTGATTTGCATAACACATATTCAAGAAGAAGTTGTGTAGTGACCACCACCATAGCCAAATAGCCTTACTTCCCATACTTCGTATATGTTGTAAGTTTTAACCCCGTTGAGCCTTGTTTAGCCTTTATTCTTTGTTTACCCACATTTTCCTCACCTAGCCTAGTTTAGGACAATCCCCACCCTTGTTCTTAAAAGATAGTGAGCATGACTTAATTGAATTCCTTTTGAGTTACATTATGAAAGAAAATAAGTGTGGGGGAGAGAATGTTTAAGTGTTGATGTTTTGAGATTCAAAAGAAAAAAAAAAAAAAAAAAAAAAAAAAAAAAAAAAAAAAAAAAAAAGAGAAAAGAAAAAAATGAAAGAATAAGTGATTGAAGAAAGGTTCCAAAACACCAATTCTGGGTGTAAATTGTCTAAATTCTCCCTTTTTGTTCAAAAGTTGAGTTTTCATTCAAATGTGAATTCTAAGTTGATTCAAATGCTTTGCTCACTATTTCTTTAAAAACCTTTGTTTTCCATATCCCTTCTTTGTTATCCACATACCCCAAGCCCCGTTACAACCCTTGACTTCTATCTTGAGTGTTGTGTATTTCAATTTGTGGAGTTTGAACTTGGTATGAGCTTATGGTATCACTGGTTCTCGCGTCTAAATAGTAGCATTCCATTCATGAGATCATATCTAAACATGTTTATTAACTCCAGAAATTGCTTCCTTTGAAATACATATATGTGAGTGTTTGTTTTTATGATTACATCAATCTTCTCACATATAACTAGTTTAGGTGTGTAGTCAGAAAATCTGTGTGAAAAACGAGAGCATATCTTGTAAGGATTTGAGCAAATTCTCTAAGGCATGTTACTACATTCAAAACATGGTTTTAAATGCTTAATTGTGAAATAGTATGTGGTGACTATGATTAAGAATGTATTCAAGTGTGAAGATGACTAAAATCTATGGGAATAATGATTTTTAACTTGTCTTGTGCATTCGAAATCCGTGAGACGATTGTTGGAAGGTGTAGGTTGTGTTTTGTTCCTTTTGTCTAGTTTCGTGTTCTTTTGTTTTGTTTTGCTCGAGGACTAGCAAAAGATAAGTGTGGGGGTATTTGATAGGAGCCTATTCATGCGACTTAAATAGCTTGTTTTCGTGCATTTACGTTATGTTTCTTTAGTTATTTTAGTACTTTAAGCTATTTTCGTGTGTTTGTAGGTCCAAAGGGCTAAAGGAGCAAAAAGATGCATTTTGGAGACTTTTGGAGCACTTTTGGGCTAAGGACGGATAGCTTATGCTTGAAGCCAAAGTGTTGGACGAAATTGAAGACCTAATTAAAGACCAAAGTGTTGGAACCTTGTTCCCTTTAGTTTTAGGACATTTAAACCTTTCCTTTATCCTTAGCCGTGCATAACATTCCAACATTCCACACTATCACATATCATACATCACATATCACTTATCACATATCATTCACCACTTATCATATCATACACTCAATCACTTATCACATATCACTTATCACACACCACATATCACTTATCACATATCGCTTACCACTTATCATTCACCACATATCATTCACCACTTATCATATCATACATTCATTTATCACTTATCATAATCATTCACTTATCATTTAACATATCATAAACTTATCACTTATCACTCATAATCACCTACAACATCCACCTACTTCACCTACAACATCCACCTACTTCACCTACAACATCCACTACTTCACCTACAACATCCACCTACTTCACCCACAACATCCACCTACTTCACCTACAACCTCCATTTACTTCACCAACCTCACACACTTACTTCACCTACAAATGACATAGCCATATGTTCCCTCCACTACTCCTATAAATACCCTTGCATTCATTCATTCATGGACATCTCAATTCATACACATTTCATTCTCATTCACTCATCCATTGCAGAAATGTAGACATCAAACCACCCTTGTGCCGTGCCTTCCCCTACAAATCCAAACACCATCCTTCCATCTCCACAACTCCTCTTCCATTCCTCCACCACTCCCCAAACCATTCACACCATCAAACTATCCCTAGACCTTGTGCTACAACGAAGAGGAAGAGAAGAGTGCCTAAACGTTCATACAATTCAAGTTTGAGTTGTTAGAATGTTTAGGTGCTTCTTTGATTTCTATGTTTAATTTCAATACTCTTTGTTTTGTACGAATGAGGCATGGAAGAGAAGAAGGCCTAAACGTTCATACAATTCAAGTTTGAGTTGTTGGAATGTTTAGGTGTTTCTTTGATTCTCTTTGTTTTGTACCATGAGGAACTAAACCCCCCTTGGCTAGGGGGGGATTCGAAATAAATGTTTATGCTTGCATTTTGATTTGATTACTTCTAATTACGTTTCATAAGTTGTGGATTCAATTTGTTTAACCGTTTGATTGATAACTTATTTATGTATGTTTATTAAGAATGCGCGCTTAATTTTCATGCATCAATATGACGCTAGAATATAAGTGAGTTTCACCTAATAGTTACGAACTTATATTCACAAGTAGTGGAGGTTGCTTATAAACAATCGCGTTAAATAAATTCTTGGCATAAGTTTCATGCGTAGTCCATAGTAACGAATGCCTCGTCAACACTTAAAGTTTTCATGATGCTTAATGATCTTTGATTGTATCTTTATTGTGCTTTTCACGTAAAGGACTTTTGGAGAATGTTGTGAATTGCGTTGCGCTAACCCATCCAATTCATTAACTTAAGGAAAACTTGACGGTTAATTTAAGCGGACCTAATTGACCCGGGGCGTTGAGAATTAATGATTTGTTGAAATGCAATTGGAAATC
The DNA here is from genome assembly GCF_963583255.1 of Pyrus communis. Classification (NCBI taxonomy): domain Eukaryota; kingdom Viridiplantae; phylum Streptophyta; class Magnoliopsida; order Rosales; family Rosaceae; genus Pyrus; species Pyrus communis. Next base: position 19,896,816 of record NC_084809.1, read on the forward strand.
GTTTTATTATGCAAGTATAACATATGTGGAGATGAACCCCGTAGCTAACTTTCCATCCATTTGTTCTTTCTTTTCTTGTTTCTGTTTTCATGTTTAATTTAACTTGTTATTCAATTATGTTAAACATGTGAAACTAATTTCTTTTTAGTTAGAGGCGAATTTGAAGCCATGGACATATGTTGGTTATGATTTGATTTACTCCAGTTATGAATTCATGAACTTTAGATGTGGGTTACTTTTCTGTTTTGATTAAGAACTTGTTTATGTATGTGGGTTGAGGGTCGACACTTAATTTGCATGCCTAAGACTTGATGCTAGGATATAAGGGAATTTCACCTAATCGTTATGAACTTATATTCATGAGTAGTAAAAATCGCTAGTCACGATTGTGTTTAGTAAACCCTAGGCTGGATTAACATGCGTATTCCATAGTTATGAATGCCTAGTCAATGTTTATGATTTCCGTTGAACTTAATGATCTTTGTTGAATGTCTCTATCATGCGTATTCCATGTGAGAGACTTTGATTAGGAATAATTTGGTTGTAATGCGTATCCCATTCAATCCAATGAATCTAGGGAAATCTGAAGGTTAATTTAAGCGGACCTAATTAACTTGGAGCATTGTCATTCATCGTTTGTTGAAGTCATAACTGGGAGTCAAATTATATGCTTATGTTCATGTGTGGATAAGGAACCCTCTAACTAGTTGTTCTTCATTCTATTCCATCAATTTCGTTTGTACAATCTGTTTTGTTTCCAAGTTTCTATTTTAGTTTAATTTCGTCCAAAACCAATCCCCCATTTATTTTAAAGTGTTAGATTAGTTAGAAATACATTTATTTTGTGTTTTTACGTTTTTTTTTAGTCAAATCCAAGTGATTAACAATCCCTCCTAATCCCCGGTCCAGAACGATCCCTACTTATACATATACTACAATTTGACGAAAAGAGGGTTTAATTTGTGTGCATATAAATCTCGCATCAAAGAACGTCCTCTTTGATGAATTCATGACATTCCCTACTTTGCACCTTTGGAAGGGCTTCCAAGATGTCTTTTTCACTTTCTTCTTCCTTGGAATTCATGAACCTGCAAGGAATAGGGATATTTGTTGGAATGGGGTTAGAACTAATTGGAACAACCTTACTTGAATTAGATGGCGTAGGAGCAATAAGTGCTTCTGACAAAGGTGCTTCAAATCCTCCCTTCGGATTTACAATGGTTGAACTAGGGAGTTTGCCTTGGTCGCAAAATTGTCCTACGAACTCCTCTATCTGCCCAATTTGCTTGTCCAAGTGGTCCAACCTTTTGTCTTCTTGTCGAGCCTCATTGTCTTGATTTTGTGAGCCCTGCACCAAACAAATTAATTCGTTAAGCTTTTGATTATAATCTATTGACGAACTTAAATTTGGTTGGGCATATTGAATATGAGGTTGTGGTGGGTGTCTAGGTCTTGAATAGAACTCCTCATATGGCTGCCAATATCCTTCTTCTTGAACATGTTGAGGTTCCCACCACATAGAGTTTGAATGATCACTCCAATCTGAACTGTAAGTATTGGAAAACACGTTATTCCTTGATTGAAGATCAAATATATCAACACTTTGCATTTGAGACCTTTCCATGAGCTGTGACAAAAGAGAAGCATTATCAAGTGCCATGTTGTTCTTCTCTAGTATTTGAATTCAACAAACAAAAAATCAAAAACTAAAACTAAAATACATAACAGAAACAAACAATCCAAGAGATTAGCAAATTTGCTAATCCCCGGCAACGGCGCCAAAATGTGATGCGAGAATTATACGCACACAAATTAAACCCTCTTTTTGACAATTGTAGTATAAGTATAAGTAGGGATCGTTCTGGACCGGGGATTAGGAGGGATTGTTAATCACTTGGATTTGACTCAAAAACGTAAAAACACAATATAAAACACTATACTAGACTCAAAGAATGCAAAACTAAACTTTAAAACACTAAAACAAACCAAAAGACTCAAAACAACACAAACACACTCAAATCTTCCTAAAAACCACTTTCTGGGCAGATTTGAGCACAAACACAAATTTGGACGAAATTAAGTAATAACTTGACTCAAGAACGTAAAAACACAATATAAAACACTAAACTAACTTAAAGAATGTAAAACTAAACACTTAAAACATTAAACCAAACCAAAAGACTCAAACATCACCCAAAACACTCAAAACTGCCTTAAAATCACTTTCTGGGCAGTTTTCAGCACTTTGGTGAATCTGGACGAAATTGGGAAATAAAATGAATCAAAACACTTAAAAGCACAAACTAAATTGGACATTAAAGTAAAGGGGGATTTAGATTTATACGAAAATTGAAATAACAAAACAAGTTAATAAACTAAACAGATTGTAAAACGAATTTGATGGAATGGAATTAATAGATGATAGAATAGCTAAGGGGTTCATCTCCACATATGTTATACTTGCATAATAAAATGATTTCCAATTGCATTTCAATAAATCATTAATTCTCAACACCCCAAGTTAACCGTGATGCACTAATTAACCTTCAAATCTTCCTAACGTTATTGAATTGGATGATTGCATACGACAACCCAAAACATTCCCCACAAGTCCCCTACATGATTGCATAATAGAGATACAAGCAAGAATCATTACGCTCTACGAAAATTATAAGTGTTGACGGGGCATTCGTTACTATGATTGCATGAAACTTATGCCAAGAATTCGTTTAACGCGATTGTTTATAAGCAACCTCCACTACTTGTGAATATAAGTTTGTAACTATTAGGTGAAACTCACTTATATTCTAGCGTCAAATTCATGCATGAAAATTAAGTGTGCACTCTCAATAAACATACATAAATAAGTTATCAATCAAATAGTTAAACAAATTGAATCCACAACTTATGAAACGCAATTAGAAGTAATCAAATCAAAATGCAAGCATAAACATTTATTTCGAATCCCCCCCTAGCCAAGGGGGGTTTAGTTCCTCATAACTTTGAAATCAAAGAAACACCTAAACATTCCAACAACTCAAACTTGAATTGTATGAACGTTTAGGCACTCTTCTCTTCCATTCCTCATACGTACAAAACAAAGAGAATTGAATTTAAACATTGAAATCAAAGAAACACCTAAACATTCCAACAACTCAAACTTGAATTGTATGAACGTTTAGGCACTCTTCTCTTCCTCGTTGTTGTATCTCAAGATCTAAGGTGAGTTTTGGGATAGAATGAAGTGTTTTGGAGGGATGGGGAGTGGTTGGAGTGGTGTTTGGATTAGTAGGGAAACTCACGGATGATTTCTGGTGGTGTTTTGGATGATTTTCTGAATATAGACGAATTGAATGAGAATGAATGCAATGGATGCTTATTTATAGGTGAAATGGGGGGAACATGACAGCTAGGAGGGAATGTGGCTGCATGTTTGAATGATTAAAGGATGCATGTGGGTTGGAATTGCATGTGCAATGAATATGTGGCTGCATGTGCAAGGGGACAATCTGAAAATGCATGTGAAAGCATGTGTTGGCTGCAATGATGAAATGGATGGGAGTGCATGTGGCTTAATTAATTAAAGGGAGTGCATGTGCAATGTTTTAAAGGATGGAATGCATGTGAATATGATGGAAATCTGATATGGTGATGGGAGATGCATGTGGCTGATTTATGCATGTGATTAAAGGGAGTGCATGTTTGGTTGTTGTTGGTGCAATGATGGAGGAACAAGTGCATGTGGCTGAAATGTGGAAGGTGTGTGGCTACTTCAAGTAGGAATCCTTGTGACATCAACTCTTCAATTTCGTCCATTCCTTTTGCTCCAAGTATAAGTTATCCCTTCCAAGTCCAATTTTGCTCCAAAATGCATCTTTTTGCTTCCTTAGCCACATGAACCTAAAAACACACGAAAATGGCTTAAACGCCAAAAACAACTATGAATTAACAATATAAATGCACGAAAACAAGCTAAGTAAGTCGCCTAAATATGCTCCTATCAAATTCCCCCACACTTAGCTTTTGCTAGTCCTCAAGCAAAACAAAACAAAAGAAACCAAAAACAAAACAAAACGAACAAAACACAACCTACACCTTCCAACAATCGTCTCAGGGATTTCCAATGCACATGACATGTTAAAAATCATTATTCCCACAGATTTTGGTTATCTTTACACTTAAGTACATACTTAATCATAGTCACCACATACTAATTCACAATTAAGCATTTAAAACTATATTTTGAATGTAGTAACATGCCTTAGAGAATTTGCTCAATTCCTTACAATATATGCACTCAATTTTCACTCAGATTTTCTGACTACACACCTTAAACTAGTTATATGTGAGAAGATTGATGTAAACATAAAAACGAACACTCACATATATGTATTTCAAAGGAAGTAATTTCTGGAGTTAATAAGCATGTTTAGATATGATCTCATGAATGGAATGCCACTACTTAGAACGAGAACCAGTGATTCCATAAGCTCATATCAATTCCAAACTCCACATTATTGAACACATAACGATCAAGATAGAAGTCAAAGGGGTGTAACGGGGCTAGGGTATTGGCTAACAATGAAAGGTGAAGGATAAACAAACATTCTTAAAGCAATAGTGAGCAAAGCATTTGAATTAACGTAGAATTCACTTTTGAATGAAAACTCAATCTTTTGAACAACAAGGGGGAACAAGCTCTTTTTCCTTTCTTTCTTTTCTTTTCTGTTTTTCTCTTTCATATGTTTTTCACAATTTTTTTTTTCCTTTTCTTTTGACTCTCAAAACATACATAAACACTTAAGAACAAAACATTCTCTCCCCCACACTCATTTTCTTTCATAATGTACTCAAAAGGAATTCATTTAAGTCATGCTCACTATCTTTTAAGAACAAGGGTGTGGACTGTCCTATACTAGGCTAGGTAAGGGGTGATGTGGTTAGCAAAGAAAATAGGCTAAACGAGGCTCAACAGGGTTAAAACTAATATATACGAAATATGGGAAGTAAGGCTATTTGGCTATGGTGGCAACTACACAACTTCATCTTGATATATGTTATGCAATTCAATGTCATGCTTTGAATGAAACGGATATAAGTTCTAGTATTTAGTTCTATCATGATACAATTGCATTCTAAGTAGCAACCAAGCAAGGAATAATGAGATCATGCAACAACTTTAGAAAACAAAGAATCACAGAAAATAACTCTCCAAAGAAGGTAATGGCTCGAGTTTCACAGGGTTGTAGTGTTTGTTTGAGTTCCTTCCTTCAAGCATGTTACAAAAACGAATTTTTCTTTTATGATTGCATGTGAAGTCATACATTATAACCATAACCAAGCATATACCAAGAGTAAATCAAACTTTTCTCTATGTTTATAACTCTTTTTAACCGTCATGCAATTACAAACCAAATCCTTATCATTGTGTTGGAAGGTACCCTAAGACACAAACACACAAAAACGACTCAAAACACTCTTTTTAGGCTTTTTAAAACATGTTTTTCAAATTTTTATGTCATTTTCGGAGTTATAAAAACAAAACATACTAAAACACTCTAAAATAACTTAAAACACCTTAAAACAGCAAGGAACAACATTTTAAGTAATGGGTGATAAAATCCCACGAATTTGCATCAAATATATTATCCAAACCTTATCTTATCCAAACCTTATCCTATCCTATCTCTAACATTATCCTATTCTTTCCTATCCAAATCAGGTGGGGACTTAAACTTAGCTATTTAGGTGGGATTAGATATATATCTAAACACTTAGAACAGGTTCTAGACCCTCATTCCTTTGTATGCCGCATATACACCTCTCCTAGTAGGTTTAGGAATTGAAAACCTTATCCTACTCTCATATCACATGTTCATATCCCTTTAGGATTAGGAATCTGTTCTAAACCCTTCTTTTTAGAAGCCTTATCTTATCCCTACAGCCCTTGCCGCACATATACTTCTAGAATCCCTAAATCCTAGCTAAAGTCCCTATTCCAAATCCCACTTAATTTCTGCCTTGAGTTAACCTCTTTCCAATGGGATTAGGCAATCCTATTCCTACACTAAGTGTGCCAAAACTAGCCTATATAAACAGCCTTGCCGTGCCATTTAATCATCACCATCCCTTCACACAACATTCATACATCCCTTCAGAAATCAACCTTTGCCGTGACCTTGCAACCACCCATCCATCATTCCCCTACTTCCATACATCCATCCCAACCTCCAAACACCACCATAACCCCTTGCCGCACCACCATATATACCTAAAACCATCCAAAATCCAGAAAATCGTCCACAAACTCACCATAGACCCTTGTGCCGTGACCTAGCAAGGAGGAGGAGAAGGAAGACCAAGCCTTGTGCGTTTGTACATTCAAGTTGGAGTGTTGGACGTGTCTAGGTGTAATCTATCTTTTATTTTCAATGTTTAAATCTATATTGCTTTGTTTTGTCATGAACATGAGAGGCTAAACTCATTTTAGCCTAGGGATGCTTTGAAACCATGATTACAATTATAATATGATTTGATTAATTCCAGTTGTGATTTCATAAATTGCGAATGCAATTTACTTAACCGTTTGATGGATAACTTATTCTTGTATGTTTATTAGGGAGGCCTACTTAATTTGCATGCTTGAATTTGGGGCTAGAATATAAGGGTGTTTCACATAATCGTCACAAACTTATATTCACAAGTAGTTAAGGTTGTTTTCACAATCATGTTAAGTAAATTCCTAGCATGCGTATCATGATGTCATAGTTACAAGTGCTTTGTCAATACTTATGGTTTCCATTGAACGTAATGATCTTTAACCGTATCTCTATTATGATGTCATGTAGGGGACTTTTTGAAGAATGCTTTGGGTTGTCGTATGATGTCATCCAATCCACTAACTTAAGGGAAATCTGAGGGTTAATTAGTGATGTCACGGTTAATCTGGGGTGTTGAGGTTCATGGTTTATCGGAAAAGCAACTGGAAATCAATTTATGTTAGAAAGTATCATGTGTGGAGAAGTATCCCTTGGCTATCCCATCATCCATTAGTTTTTCTTATTTTCGTCCAAAATCTGTTTTAAAGTTTTAAGTCACTTGTTTTCTTTTAAATTCGTCCAAAATCAAAACCCCCTTTCTTATTTGTTCCAAATCTGTCCAAAAGAGTCTTTTTGAGTCTTTAGAGTCAAAACTAAGTGTATTTTCGTCCAAATTAAGTCATAGAGTCTAAATTGAGTCTTTTTGGTTGTTTTGAGTCTTTAAAGTTTGTTTTGAGTCATATAAGTTAGTAAGAGTCTTGTGAGTTGATAGGAGCATATTTATGCGACTTAAATGGCTTGTTCTCGTACATTTACGTTATGTTTCTTTAGTTATTTTAGTACTTTAAGCTATTTTCGTGTGTTTGTAGGTCCAAAGGGCTAAAGGAGCAAAAAGATGCATTTTGGAGACTTTTGGAGCACTTTTGGGCTAAGGACGGATAGCTTATGCTTGAAGCCAAAGTGTTGGACGAAATTGAAGACCTAATTGGAGCCAAAGTGTTGGAACCTTGTTCTCTTTAGTTTTAGGACATTTAAACCTTTCCTAATCCCAATCATGCCATGCATAACACACATCCATTCTAACACATTGTCATTGCACATGCATTTCCTTCATTAGTTAACCCACATGCACTTATCACTTATCATCACCACATATCATATCACTTAATCACTTATCACTTATCATCACCACTTAACCACTTATCATATCATAACCACATATCATATCACTTATCACTTATCACTTAACATATCATCCACCTACTTCACCTACAACATCCACTTCTCCACCACTCCTTTTCCATTCCACACTTCCATCCCCCAAACCAATTATCCCTAGACCTTATGCTACAATAAAGAGGAAGAGAAGAGGGCCTAAACGTTCGTACAATTCAAGTTTGAGTTGTTGGAATGTTTAGGCGTTTCTTTGATTTCAATGTTTAATTTCGATTCTCTTTGTTTTGTATGAGGAACTAAACCCCCCTTTAGCTAGGGGGGGATTCGAAATATATGTTTATGCTTGCATTTTGATTTGATTACTTCTAATTGCGTTTCATAAGTTGTGGATTCAATTTGTTTAACCGTTTGATTGATAACTTATTTATGTATGTTTATTAAGAATGCGCGCTTAATTTTCATGCATGAATATGACGCTAGAATATAAGTGAGTTTCACCTAATCGTTATGAACTTATATTCACAAGTAGTGAAGGTTGCTTATAAACAATCGCGTTAAACGAATTCTTGGCATAAGTTTCATGCAATCATAGTAACGAATGCCTCGTCAACACTTATAGTTTTCATGATGCTTAATGATTCTTGCTTGTTTCTCTATTATGCAATTCATGTAGGGAACTTGTGAGGAATGCTTTGGGTTGTCGTATGCAATCATCCAATTCATTAACTTAAGGAAAACTTGACGGTTAATTTAAGCGGACCTAATTAACCCGGGGTGTTGAGAATTCATGGTTTATTGAAATGCAATTGGAAATCATTTTATTATGCAAGTGTAACATGTATGGAGATGAACCCCTTAGCTAGCCATACCATCCATTCATTTCCGTCAATTTCATATTTACAATTTGTTTTCTTTACAATCTATCCATTTTAGTTTAAATTCGTCCAAACCTCAATCCCCATTTATTTTAAAGTGTTAGATTAGTTAGAAATACTTTTAGTTTGTGTTTATAAGTGTTTTGATTCAATTTGTTAAACAAATTCGTCCAAATTTGTGTTTGTGCTCAAATCTGCCCAGAAAGTGGTTTTTAGGCAGATTTGAGTGTGTTTGTGTTGTTTTGAGTCTTTTGGTTTGTTTTAGTGTTTTAAACTTTAGTTTTACATTCTTTGAGTCTAGTTTAGTGTTTTATATTGTGTTTTTATGTTTTTGAGTCAAATCCAAGTGATTAACAATCCCTCCTAATCCCCGGTCTAGAACGATCCCTACTTATACATATACTACAATTTGACGAAAAGAGGGTTAATTTGTGTGCGTATAAATCTCGCATCAAATTTTGGCGCCGTTGCCGGGGATTAGAAAATTTGCTAATCCCTTGGATTATTTGTTTCTGTATTGTCTTTTAGATTTAGTTTTTTTTATTTGTGTTTTGTTTGTTAAGAACAACATGGCACTTGATAACGCTTCTCTTTTGTCACAGCTCATGGAAAGGTCCCAAATGCAAAGAGTTGATATATTTAATCTTCAATCAAGGAATAACGTGTTTTCCAATACTTACAATTCGGATTGGAGTGATCATTCAAACTCTATGTGGTGGGAACCTCAAAATGCTCAACAAGGAGGATATTGGCAGCCACCACAACCTCATATTCAATATGCCCAACCAAATTTAAGTTCGTCAATAGATTATAATCAAAAGCTTAACGAATTAATTTGTTTGGTGCAGGGCTCACAAAATCAGGACAATGAGGCTCGACAAGAAGACAAAAGGTTGGATCACTTGGAAAAGCAAATTGGGCAGATAGCGGAGTTCGTAGGACAATTTTGCGACCAAGGCAAACTCCCTAGTTCAACCATTGTAAATCCGAAGGGAGGATTTGAAGCACCTTTGCCGGAAGCACTTATTGCTCCTACGCCATCTAATTCAAGTAAGGTTGTTCCAATTAGTTCTAACCCCATTCCACCTAATATCCCTATTCCTTGCAGGTTCATGAATTCCAAGGAAGAAGAAAGTGAAAAAGACATCTTGGAAGACCTTCCAAAGGTGCAAAGTAGGGAATTTCATGAATTCATCAAAGGGGATATACTTGAGACAACAATGCCCAAAGAAGTTGAATTTGATGACATTGGACAAGTCATAACCATCACATGCAATCTGGCCAAGTCCAATATCCCTGAAACTTTCAAAGGAGTGGTGTTTGTCATTGAGTTCTTGTCAGACAAAACAAGTAAGTCATTTTTTTCAAATTCCATTACATTTTATACTAACTTGTTGTTTTTTATGAATCAGGCACCTACATTAGAATTCAAACCAATGCCGGTTCACTTCAAGTATCACCTTCCATTCAAGGACCAATTCCATGCCGTTTGATTTTATTTATGTTAATAAAAAAAAAAAAAAAAAAAAAAAAGAGAAAGAAAGATACTAAACATGGAGAAAGGTGGAGCTTCACAAAGGTTGTTTGCGTGAAGCCCCACTACGAGGCGCAGAAGCGGAAGGCATAGAAGCGGGAGGCATAGAAGCGGGAGGCATCGGAGCGGAAGCCATCGGAGCGGGAGGCATCGGAGCTAGAGCATTCCAGGCCTCAATACTTGGCCAAGCGCTGGATGACCCAGGAAAAAGGTGCCTCTGGAGATAAGACGCAAGCCTTTGACGGTCACTGTGAATTCGACCCTCAGATTCTTGCAGCTCATCAAGCTTCCTCTTCATCCCCGACGAATAGTTATTTGCAAGCACATGCAAACTTCTATTCTCGTACTTAAGCTGCTGGATCTCTTGCTTAAGTCTTTCCACCTCTGCCATCAACGATTCCACTTGGCGGGACCGAGCAAGCAGGCGTTGGCCCATGTTGGACACAGAACTCGCACACTGAACACTAAGTGCGAGGGACTCTTGAACGGCCAACTCATCGGACCGTCCTGACAGCAGCCTACTATCTTTTGGAGTGAGGAGGTTTTTAGCTACTATTGTAGCTGTTGTGGCGTCCTGCATCACAGAGTCTTCACCTGAAAGAGGACCGTTAGAAGATAAAAAAGAAGGGCGCCATACATTACCTTGACGGGGCGCAACCGGATCGCTGCTGAGACTCAAATCTAAGCTAAGGTTCGATGAGTTTGCCATTTTTTTCAAAAGTGTTCAAAGAGAAGGGGTGGATGGAGTTAAAATTTCACAAAGGGCTGGAGTCGAGTTTCAGGAATGGGAAATCTTCAGAGTGTGTGTGTTGGGGTGATTGATAGCTCTATAAAAAGCCAAGACGACGCGTCCACCGATTCAAAGAGCCAGATTTTCCGGCGTAATTTAGGCGACGCTCCCTCGGCTTTTCAGAAAACGCGTTCAACTTTGTCAAAAGATTTCTGACAAAGCTGAAAACACGTGGAGGCCATCATCGCATCTACACATCTTTAGCCGACAAGCGCAAAGTTCGGCGACGCTTTCTCTACTTTTCAGAAGACGCGTGCAGCTTTGTCAAAAGGAGCCGCATCTGCACTACCACGTGTCATTCAGAAAGCAAAGGGGCGTCGTTCAGAAATCGAAGGGGCGTCGTTCAGAAATCGAAGGGGCGCCTGCTCAGAAATCGAAGAGGCGTATTCAAAGATCGAAGAGGCGCCACTATTTCATAGAGCCGGATTTGCGGGATCAAAACGTTTGTCGACAAGGGTAAAAAGTACCACCACTTGATATTATCTCTATATATGTCGACCTTCGTCTTTTATGGCAGGGCAAACCTGAAGAAAATGCCCAACTCTCCCTCACCTCTGAGGGCGCACTCCCAGCAAAGCCTTTCAAAATACTCAATTCTTTCTTCTTCCCCAAAGATGATACCAGATGCCTGGAGTACATATGACCCAGGAAGAAACGGCGGATTGAAGCATGTGCTGATTCATTCACCGCTTCTTCAAAGCAAAGGTATCTCATATCATCAAGGTCAAAAGCAAAAGTATCTCATATCATGCTCTTTCCTTGTCTTTTTCTTTGTCCTTGTTCTTACTTGCATGGCAAAGTAAAAGAAGCAATCAGCCGGCACTTGGAGTCAGTCTTCCGATCTGGAGCCAACTGCCTGGAATCTATTCCTGATTGCTTACCTAGGGTTGCTCTCGAGTAGTCATCTTCAACGGTTGTTACACTTCCAGAGAAGGGACCACTCCTGCAAAGATTGAACAAAGAAACAGATAACAGGAGGAAGCTCAGACCTTCGGGGGAAACCAAAAGAACCATCCTGCTGCCCAGTTCAAGAAGTAGCACAAAGGAAAATCAACGATGGGCAGAAACCAGTTCAAGAGTAAGCCTGTGGAATCACAAAGATCAAAGCCTCAATGCAATCACCAAGGAGAAGAGGGAATTTACACTCCATAACCAGATTTGCGTCCCTAAACTCTTCTCTTTGTTAATTACATTCTGCCATGTTTAGTATGTTTAAATGTTTTTTGTGTGTTTACTTATGTTTTGTGTGAATCTATGCTTAAAACATTGAGGACAATGTTTGATTTAAGTGTGGGGGGGTAACTAAAGTGTTTTGATGCAAATTCGTAGGGTTTTATCCACCATAACTTCTAATGTTGTTCCTTGCTATTTTAAGGTGTTTTTAAGTTGTTTTAGAGTGTTTTAGTGTGTTTTGTTTTATAATTCGAAAATCCCATAAAAATTTGAAAAATTGTTTTGAAAAACCCAAAAAGAGTTGTTTTAAAGTTGTTTTTGTGTGTGTGTTTGTGTCTTAGGGTACCTTCCAACACAATGATAAGGATTTGGTTTATAATTGCATGACGGTTAGAAAGAGTTATAAACATAGAGAAAAGTTTGATTTACCCTTGGTATATGCTTGGTTATGGTTATAATGTATGACTTCACATGCAATCATAAAAGAAAAAAAAATTCGTTTTTGTAACATGCTTGAAGGAAGGAACTCAAACAAACGCTACAACCCTGAGAGACTTGAGCCTATAACGTTCTTTGGAGAGTATAATCTGTGATTTCTTGTTTTCTAAAGTCGTTGCATGATCTCATTATTCTTTGCTTGGTTACTACTTAGAAGGCGTTTTATCATATAGTTCCAAATGCTAGAACTCATGCCCATTTCATTCAAAGCATGTTATTGATTTGCATAACACATATTCAAGAAGAAGTTGTGTAGTGACCACCACCATAGCCAAATAGCCTTACTTCCCATACTTCGTATATGTTGTAAGTTTTAACCCCGTTGAGCCTCGTTTTGCCTTTATTCCTTGTTTACCCACATCACCCCTTACCTAGCTTAGAGTAGGACTTTCCTATACCCTTGTTCTTAAAGTTTAGTGAGCATGACTTAAATGAATTCCTTTTGAGTTACATTATGCAAGAAAATGAGTGTGGGGGAGTAAAAGTTTGTTCTTACGTTTATATGTATGTTTTGAGATTCAAAAGAAAAAAAAGAAAAGAAAAAAAAAAAAAAAAAAAAAAAAAAAAAAACGAGTGAAAATAAGTAAGAATGAACTCACGAGCGTTGATGGTTGAAGAAAGGGTCCAAAAAGTTGAATATGGCCCTAAGTTTTGTGTGATTTTCCCTTGGGTGTTCAAAGTTGACTTCTGCGTTCTTAAGGGAATTCTAAGTGCCTAATTCAATACTTTGCTCACTATTGCTTTAAGAATGTTTGTTTATCCTTCACCTTTCATTGTTAGCCAATACCCTAGCCCCGTTACTACCCTTTGACTTCTATATTGAGTGTTATGTATTTCAATTGTGGAGTTTGAACTTGGTATGAGCTTATGGTGTCACTGGTTCTCGCGTCTAAGTAGTAGCATTCCATTCATGAGATCATATCTAAACATGCTTATTAACTCCAGAAAATGCCTTCCTTATTATAACATATGTGAGTGTTCGTCTACATGTTTACATCAATCTTCTCACATATACCTAGTGTAGGGTGTGTAGTCAGAAAATCTGTGTGAAAAACGAGAGTACATCTAGTAAGAAATTGAGGGAATTCTCTAAAGGCATGTTACTACATTTGAAATGTGTTTTAATTGCTTAATTGTGAACTAGTATGTGGTGACTATGATTAAGAATGTACTTAAGTGTAAAGATGGCTCAAATCTGTGAGAATAATGATTTTTAACTTGTCATGTGCATTGGAAGTCCCTGATACGATTGTTGGAAGGTGTAGGTTGTGTTTTGTTCTTTTTGTTTTGTTTTTCTGTTTTGCTCGAGGACTAGCAAAAGCTAAGTGTGGGGGTATTTGATAGGAGCATATTTATGCGACTTAAATGGCTTGTTCTCGTACATTTACGTTATGTTTCTTTAGTTATTTTAGTACTTTAAGCTATTTTCGTGTGTTTGTAGGTCCAAAGGGCTAAAGGAGCAAAAAGATGCATTTTGGAGACTTTTGGAGCACTTTTGGGCTAAGGACGGATAGCTTATGCTTGAAGCCAAAGTGTTGGACGAAATTGAAGACCTAATTGGAGCCAAAGTGTTGGAACCTTGTTCTCTTTAGTTTTAGGACATTTAAACCTTTCCTAATCCCAATCATGCCATGCATAACACACATCCATTCTAACACATTGTCATTGCACATGCATTTCCTTCATTAGTTAACCCACATGCACTTATCACTTATCATCACCACATATCATATCACTTAATCACTTATCACTTATCATCACCACTTAACCACTTATCATATCATAACCACATATCATATCACTTATCACTTATCACTTAACATATCATCCACCTACTTCACCTACAACATCCACTTCTCCACCACTCCTTTTCCATTCCACACTTCCATCCCCCAAACCAATTATCCCTAGACCTTATGCTACAATAAAGAGGAAGAGAAGAGGGCCTAAACGTTCGTACAATTCAAGTTTGAGTTGTTGGAATGTTTAGGCGTTTCTTTGATTTCAATGTTTAATTTCGATTCTCTTTGTTTTGTATGAGGAACTAAACCCCCCTTTAGCTAGGGGGGGATTCGAAATATATGTTTATGCTTGCATTTTGATTTGATTACTTCTAATTGCGTTTCATAAGTTGTGGATTCAATTTGTTTAACCGTTTGATTGATAACTTATTTATGTATGTTTATTAAGAATGCGCGCTTAATTTTCATGCATGAATATGACGCTAGAATATAAGTGAGTTTCACCTAATCGTTATGAACTTATATTCACAAGTAGTGAAGGTTGCTTATAAACAATCGCGTTAAACGAATTCTTGGCATAAGTTTCATGCAATCATAGTAACGAATGCCTCGTCAACACTTATAGTTTTCATGATGCTTAATGATTCTTGCTTGTTTCTCTATTATGCAATTCATGTAGGGAACTTGTGAGGAATGCTTTGGGTTGTCGTATGCAATCATCCAATTCATTAACTTAAGGAAAACTTGACGGTTAATTTAAGCGGACCTAATTAACCCGGGGTGTTGAGAATTCATGGTTTATTGAAATGCAATTGGAAATCATTTTATTATGCAAGTGTAACATGTATGGAGATGAACCCCTTAGCTAGCCATACCATCCATTCATTTCCGTCAATTTCATATTTACAATTTGTTTTCTTTACAATCTATCCATTTTAGTTTAAATTCGTCCAAACCTCAATCCCCATTTATTTTAAAGTGTTAGATTAGTTAGAAATACTTTTAGTTTGTGTTTATAAGTGTTTTGATTCAATTTGTTAAACAAATTCGTCCAAATTTGTGTTTGTGCTCAAATCTGCCCAGAAAGTGGTTTTTAGGCAGATTTGAGTGTGTTTGTGTTGTTTTGAGTCTTTTGGTTTGTTTTAGTGTTTTAAACTTTAGTTTTACATTCTTTGAGTCTAGTTTAGTGTTTTATATTGTGTTTTTATGTTTTTGAGTCAAATCCAAGTGATTAACAATCCCTCCTAATCCCCGGTCTAGAACGATCCCTACTTATACATATACTACAATTTGACGAAAAGAGGGTTAATTTGTGTGCGTATAAATCTCGCATCATGAGTCTATTTAAAGTGTTTTAAAACATATTTTCACATCTTTGAGTCAATTTTCATTAGATTAGCAATCCCTCCTAATCCCCGGCCTAGAACGATCCCTACTTATATCTATACTACAATTGTTGAAAAGAGGGTTTAATTTGTGTGCTTATATATTTCGCATCACACTAAAACAAACCAAAAAACTCAAAACAACACAAACACACTCAAATCTGCCTAAAAACCACTTTCTGGGCAGATTTGAGCACAAACACAAATTTGGACGAATTTGTGTAACAAAATGACTCAAAACTCTTATAAACACAAACTAAGACACTTTCTAACTAAATTAGACAATAAAGTAAAGGGGGATTTTAATTTGACGAATTTAAACTAAAGGAACAGATTGTAAGTAAAAGCAAAATGTAAATGTGAATGTGTGATAGAATTGAATGGAATGAAGGCTAGCTAAGGGGTTCATCTCCATACATGTTATACTTGCATAATAAAACGATTTCCAATTGCATTTCAATAAATCATTAATTCTCAACACTCCAAGTTAACCGTGATGCACTAATTAACCTTCAAATCTTCCTAACGTTATTGAATTGGATGATTGCATACGACAACCCAAAACATTCCCCACAAGTCCCCTACATGATTGCATAATAGAGATACAAGCAAGAATCATTACGCTCTATGAAAATTATAAGTGTTGACGGGGCATTCGTTACTATGATTGCATGAAACTTATGCCAAGAATTCGTTTAACGCGATTGTTTATAAGCAACCTCCACTACTTGTGAATATAAGTTCATAACGATTAGGTGAAACTCACTTATATTCTAGCGTCATATTCATGCATGAAAATTAAGCGCGCATTCTCAATAAACATACATAAATAAGTTATCAATCAAACGGTTAAACAAATTGAATCCACAACTTATGACACGCAATTAGAAGTAATCAAATCAAAATGCAAGTATAAACATATATTTCGAATCACCCCCTAGCTAAGGGGGGTTTAGTTCTTCATAACATTGAAATCAAAGAAACACCTAAACATTCCAACAACTCAAACTTGAATTGTATGAACGTTTAGGCACTCTTCTCTTCCATTCCTCATACGTACAAAACAAAGAGTATTGAAATTAACATTGAAATCAAAGAAACACCTAAACATTCCAACAACTCAAACTTGAATTGTATGAACGTTTAGGCACTCTTCTCTTCCTCTTCGTTGTAGCACAAGGTCTAAGGTTAGTTTGATGGTGTGAATGGTTTGCGGAGTGATGGAAATGGAAGAGGAGTGGTGTTTGGATTTGTAGGGAAACTCACGGCCAAGGGGATGTTTCTTGGTGTGAATGGATGATTTTCTGAAATGTGGAAGAATGAAATGAGAATGAATGAGAATGAATGCTTATTTATAGGTGAAATGGGGGGAACATGACAGCTAGGAGGGAATGTGGCTGCATGTTTGAATGATTAAAGGATGCATGTGGGTTGGAATTGCATGTGCAATGAATATGTGGCTGCATGTGCAAGGGGACAATCTGAAAATGCATGTGAAAGCATGTGTTGGCTGCAATGATGAAATGGATGGGAGTGCATGTGGCTTAATTAATTAAAGGGAGTGCATGTGCAATGTTTTAAAGTATGGAATGCATGTGAATATGATGGAAATCTGATATGGTGATGGGAGATGCATGTGGCTGATTTATGCATGTGAATGCATGTGGCTGCAATGGATTAGGAATCCTTCAATTTCGTCCATTCCTTTTGCTCCAAACATAAGCTATCCATTCCAAGTCCAATTTTGCTCCAAAATGCTCCAAAATGCATCTTTTTGCTTCCTTAGCCATATGAACCTAAAAACACACGAAAATGGCTTAAACGACTAAAACAACTATGAATTAACAATATAAATGCACGAAAACAAGCTAAGTAAGTCGCCTAAATATGCTTCTATCAAATTCCCCCACACTTATCTTTTGCTAGTCCTCGAGCAAAACAAAACAAAAGAAACCAAAAACAAAACAAAACGAACAAAACACAACCTATACCTTCCAACAATCGTCTCAGGGATTTCCAATGCACATGACAAGTTAAAAATCATTAGTCCCACAGATTTTAGCCATCTTTACACTTAAGTACATTCTTACTCATAGTCACCACATACTAGTTCACAATTAAGCATTTAAAACCATGATTTGAATGTAGTAACATGCCTTTAGAGAATTCCCTCAATTCCTCACTAGATGTACTCTCGTTTTTCACACAGATTTTCTGACTACACTCCCTACACTAGGTATATGTGAGAAGATTGATGTAAACATGTAGATGATGCGTAAATTATACGCACACAAATTAAACCCTCTTTTCGTCAAATTGTAGTATATGTATAAGTAGGGATCGTTCTAGACCGGGGATTAGGAGGGATTGTTAACCACTTGGATTTGACTAAAAAATGTAAAATAACAATATGAAACACTATACTAGACTCAAAGAATGCAAAACTAAACTTTAAAACACTAAGACAAACCAAAAGACTCAAAACAACACAAACACACTCAAATCTGCCTAAAAACCACTTTCTGGGCAGATTTGAGCACAAACACAAAATTTGGACGAAATTAAGTAATAACTTGACTCAAGAACGTAAAAACACAATATAAAACACTAAACTAACTCAAAGAATGTAAAACTAAACACTTAAAACATTAAAACAAACCAAAAGACTCAAACATCACCCAAAACACTCAAAACTGCCTTAAAATCACTTTCTGGGCAGTTTTGAGCACTTTGGTGAATTTGGACGAAATTGGGAAATAAAATTGAATCAAAACACTTTAAAACATAAACTAAACAAATTCTAAACACTAAAGAACAAGAAAGTAAAGGGGGGTTTTAAATTGACGAGAATTGAAATAACAAAACAAGTTAATAAACTAAACAGATTGTAAAACGAATTTGATGGAATGGAATGAATGGATGATAGAATGGCTAAGGGGTTCATCTCCATACATGTTATACTTGCATAATAAAATGATTTCCAATTGCATTTCAATAAACCATGAAACTCAACACCCCGGGTTAACCGTGATGCACTAATTAACCTTCAAATCTTCCTAACGTTATTGAATTGGATGGGTTAGCGCATACAACAATTCAAAACATTCCCCACAAGTCCTCAACATGAATGCATAGAAGAGATACAAGCAAGAATCATTACGCTCTATGAAAATTATAAGTGTTGACGAGGCATTCGTTACTATGGATTGCATGAAACTTATGCCAAGAATTTGTTTAACGCGATTGTTTATAAGCAACCTCCACTACTTGTGAATATAAGTTCATAACGATTAGGTGAAACTTACTTATATTCTAGCGTCATATTCATGCATGAAAATTAAGCGCGCATTCTCAATAAACATACATAAATAAGTTATCAATCAAACGGTTAAACAAATTGAATCCACAACTTATGAAACGCAATTAGAAGTATTCAAATCAAAATGCAAGCATAAACATATATTCGAATCACCCCCTAACCAAGGGGGGTTTAGTTCCTCATGGTACAAAACAAAGAGAATCAAAGAAACACCTAAACATTCCAACAACTCAAACTTGAATTGTATGAACGTTTAGGCCCTCTTATCTTCCATTCCTCATTCGTACAAAACAAAGAGCATTGAAATTAAACATTGAAATCAAAGAAACACCTAAACATTCCAACAACTCAAACTTGAATTGTATGAACGTTTAGGCACTCTTCTCTTCCTCTTCGTTGTAGCACAAGGTCTAGGGATAGTTTGATGGTGTGAATGGTTTGGGGAGTGGTGGAGGAATGGAAGAGGAGTGGTGGAATATGGAAGGATGGTGTTTGGATTCTAAGGGAGGGCACGGCACAAAAGAGTTTTGATGTCTACATTCTGAAATGTGGAAGGATTTATGAATGGAATGGATGGACTTTGTGAAGGGCGCGGCCCCAAGGGACCAATTTCTGTTGTGAAATGAATTTTGTATGAATGAGTGTGAATGAATGAGTATTTATAGGTGAAATGGGGGGAACATGACAGCTAGGTTGCATGTGCATGATGCGAGATTTATACGCACACAAATTAAACCCTCTTTTTATCAATTGTAGTATAGGTGCAAGTAGGGATCGTTCTGGACCGGGGATTAGGAGGGATTGTTAATCACTTGGATTTGACTCAAAAACATAAAAACACAATATAAAACACTAAACTAGACTCAAAGAATTTAAAAATACTTTAAAACATAAACTAAACAGATTCTAAGCATTAAAGAACAAGAAAGTAATGGGGGGTTTAGGTTTTACGAAAATTGAAATAACGAAACAAGTTAATAAACTAGACAGAATGTAAATATGAATGTGATGGAATTGAATGGATGAATGCTAGCTAAGGGGTTCATCTCCATACATGTTATACTTGCATAATAAAACGATTTCCAATTGCATTTCAATAAATCATTAATTCTCAACACTCCAAGTTAATTAGGTCCGCTTAAATTAACCGTCAAGTTTTCCTTAAGTTAATGAATTGGATGATTGCATACGACAACCCAAAGCATTCCTCACAAGTTCCCTACATGAATTGCATAATAGAGATACAAGCAAGAATCATTAAGTTCTTTGAAAACTATAAGTGTTGACGAGGCATTCGTTACTATGATTGCATGAAACTTATGCCAAGAATTCGTTTAACGTGATTGTTTATAAGCAACCTCCACTACTTGTGAATATAAGTTCATAACGATTAGGTGAAATTCACTTATATTCTAGCGTCAAATTCATGCATGAAAATTAAGTGTGCACTCTCAATAAACATACATAAATAGGTTATCAATAAAACAGTTAAACAAATTGAATTCACAACTTATGAAACGTAATTAGAAGTAATCAAATCAAAATGCAAGCATAAACATATATTTCGAATCACCCCCTAGCTAAAGGGGGGTTTAGTTCCTCATACAAAACAAAGAGAATTGAAATTAAACATTGAAATCAAAGAAACGCCTAAACATTCCAACAACTCAAACTTGAATTGTATGAACGTTTAGGCTCTCTTCTCTTCCTCTTTATTGTAGCATAAGGTCTAGGGATAATTGGTTTGGGGGATGGAAGTGTGGAATGGAAGAGGAGTGGTGGAGAAGTGGAAGGGGAATGGAAGTGTGGAATGGAGTGAGGAGTGATGGAAATGGAAAGATGGTTTTTGGATTAGAAGGGGAGAGATGGGAAGCTCACGGCTAGGGAAGGGAGAATGTGTTTGTAATGTGTTGTGTATGAAATGAGATGTCCATGAATGAATGAATGCAAGGGTATTTATAGGAGTAGTGGAGGGAACATATGGCTATGTCATTTGTAGGTGAAGTAGGTGGATGTTGTAGGTGAAGTAGGTGGATGTTGTAGGTGAAGTGGGTGGATGTTGTAGGTGAAGTAGGTGGATGTTGTAGGTGAAGTGGATGTTGTAGGTGAAATAGGTGGATGTTATGTTAAGTGATAAGTGATAAGTGATATGATATGTGGTTATGATATGATAAGTGGTTAAGTGGTGATGATAAGTGATAAGTGATTAAGTGATATGATATGTGGTGATGATAAGTGATAAGTGCATGTGGGTTAACTAATGAAGGAAATGCATGTGTAATGACAATGTGTTAGAATGGATGTGTGTTATGCATGGCATGATTGGGATTAGGAAAGGTTTAAATGTCCTAAAACTAAAGAGAACAAGGTTCCAACACTTTGGCTCCAATTAGGTCTTCAATTTCGTCCAACACTTTGGCTTCAAGCATAAGCTATCCGTCCTTAGCCCAAAAGTGCTCCAAAAGTCTCCAAAATGCATCTTTTTGCTCCTTTAGCCCTTTGGACCTACAAACATACGAAAATAGCTTAAAGTACTAAAATAACTAAAGAAACATAACGTAAATGTACGAGAACAAGCCATTTAAGTCGCATAAATATGCTCCTATCAAATACCCCCACACTTAGCTTTTGCTAGTCCTCGAGCAAAACAGAAAAACAAAACAAAAAGAACAAAACACAACCTACACCTTCCAACAATCGTATCAGGGACTTCCAATGCACATGACAAGTTAAAAATCATTATTCTCACAGATTTGAGCCATCTTTACACTTAAGTACATTCTTAATCATAGTCACCACATACTAGTTCACAATTAAGCAATTAAAACACATTTCAAATGTAGTAACATGCCTTTAGAGAATTCCCTCAATTTCTTACTAGATGTACTCTCGTTTTTCACACAGATTTTCTGACTACACACCCTACACTAGGTATATGTGAGAAGATTGATGTAAACATGTAGATGAACACTCACATATGTTATAATAAGGAAAGCATTTTCTGGAGTTAATAAGCATGTTTAGATATGATCTCATGAATGGAATGCTACTACTTAGACGCGAGAACCAGTGACACCATAAGCTCATACCAAGTTCAAACTCCACAATTGAAATACATAACACTCAATATAGAAGTCAAAGGATAGTAACGGGGCTAGGGTATTGGCTAACAATGAAAGGTGAAGGATAAACAAACATTCTTAAAGCAATAGTGAGCAAAGTATTGAATTAGACACTTAGAATTCCCTTAAGAACGCAGAAGTCAACTTTGAACACCCAAGGGAAAATCACACAAAACTTAGGGCCATATTCAACTTTTTGGACCCTTTCTTCAACCATCAACGCTCGTGAGTTCATTCTTACTTATTTTCACTCCTTTTTTTTTTTTTTTTTTTTTTTTTTTTCTTTTCTTCTTTTTCTTTTGAATCTCAAAACATACATATAAACGTAAGAACAAACTTTTACTCCCCCACACTCATTTTCTTGCATAATGTAACTCAAAAGGAATTCATTTAAGTCATGCTCACTAAACTTTAAGAACAAGGGTATAGGAAAGTCCTACTCTAAGCTAGGTAAGGGGTGATGTGGGTAAACAAGGAATAAAGGCAAAACGAGGCTCAACGGGGTTAAAACTTACAACATATACGAAGTATGGGAAGTAAGGCTATTTGGCTATGGTGGTGGTCACTACACAACTTCTTCTTGAATATGTGTTATGCAAATCAATAACAT
Organism: Pyrus communis; assembly: GCF_963583255.1. Lineage (NCBI taxonomy): Eukaryota > Viridiplantae > Streptophyta > Magnoliopsida > Rosales > Rosaceae > Pyrus > Pyrus communis. Next base: position 19,919,579 of record NC_084809.1, read on the forward strand.
GCTTTGAATGAAATGGGCATGAGTTCTAGCATTTGGAACTATATGATGAAACGCCTTCTAAGTAGTAACCAAGCAAAGAATAATGAGATCATGCAACGACTTTAGAAAACAAGAAATCACAGATTATACTCTCCAAAGAACGTTATAGGCTCAAGTCTCTCAGGGTTGTAGCGTTTGTTTGAGTTCCTTCCTTCAAGCATGTTACAAAAACGAATTTTTTTCTTTTATGATTGCATGTGAAGTCATACATTATAACCATAACCAAGCATATACCAAGAGTAAATCAAACTTTTCTCTATGTTTATAACTCTTTCTAACCGTCATGCAATTATAAACCAAATCCTTATCATTGTGTTGGAAGGTACCCAAAGACACAAACACACAAAAACGACTCTTAAAACAACTCTTTTTGGGTTTTTCAAAACAATTTTTCAAATTTTTATGGGATTTTCGAATTATAAAACAAAACACACTAAAACAACTTAAAAACACCTTAAAACAGCAAGGAACAACATTTGAAGTTATGGGTGATAAAATCCCACGAATTTGCATTAAATATACTTAGTTACCCCCCCATACTTAAATCAAACATTGTCCTCAATGTTTTAAGCATATGGTTCACACAAAACATAAGTAAACACACAAAAAGCAACTAAACATACTAAACATGGCATAATGTAATTAACAAAGAGAAGAGTTTAGGGACGCAAATCTGGTTATGGAGTGTAAATTCCCTCTTCTCCTTGGTGATTGCATTGAGGCTTTGATCTTTGTGATTCCACAGGCTTACTCTTGAACTGGTTTCTGCCCATCGTTGATTTTCCTTTGTGCTACTTCTTAAACTGGGCAGCAGGATGGTTCTTTTGGTTTCCCCCGAAGGTCTGAGCTTCCTCCTGTTATCTGTTTCTTTGTTCAATCTTTGCAGGAGTGGTCCCTTCTCTGGAAGTGTATCAACCGTTGAAGATGACTACTCGAGAGCAACGCTAGGTAAGCAATCAGGAATAGATTCCAGGCAGTTGGCTCCAGATCGGAAGACTGACTCCAAGTGCCGGCTGATTGCTTCTTTTACTTTGCCATGCAAGTAAGAACAAGGACAAAGAAAAAGACAGGGAAAGAGCATGATATGAGATACTTTTGCTTTTGACCTTGATGATATGAGATACCTTTGCTTTGAAGAAGCGGTGAATGAATCAGCACATGCTTCAATCCGCCGTTTCCTCTTGGGTCATATGTACTCCAGGCATCTGGTATCATCTTTGGGGAAGAAGAAAGAATTGAGTATTTTGAAAGGCTTTGCTGGGAGTGCGCCCTCAGAGGTAAGGGAGAGTTGGGCATTTTCTTCAGGTTTGCCCTGCCATAAAAGACGAAGGTCGACATATATAGAGATAATATCAAGTGGTGGTACTTTTCACCCTTGTCGACAAACGTTTTGATCCCGCAAATCCGGCTCTTTGAAATAGTGGCGCCTCTTCGATCTTTGAATACGCCTCTTCGATTTCTGAGCAGGCGCCCCTTCGATTTCTGAACGACGCTCTTTCGCTTTCTGAACGACACGTGGTAGTGTAGATGCGGCTCCTTTTGACAAAGCTGCACGCGTCTTCTGAAAAGCAGAGAAAGCGTCGCCGAACTTTGCGCTTGTCGGCTAAAGATGTGTAAATGCGATGATGGCCTCCACGTGTTTTCAGCTTTGTCAGAAATCTTTTGACAAAGTTGAACGCGTTTTCTTGAAAAGCCGAGGGAGCGTCGCCTAAATTACGCCGGAAAATCCGGCTCTTTGAATCGGTGGACGCGTCGTCTTGGCTTTTTATAGAGCTATCAATCACCCCAACACACACACTCTGAAGATTTCCCATTCCTGAAACTCGACTCCGGCCCTTTGTGAAATTTTAACTCCATCCACCCCTTCTTTTTGAACACTTTTGAAAAAAAATGGCAAACTCATCGAACCTTAGCTTAGATTTGAGTCTCAGCAGCGATCCGGTTGCGCCCCGTCAAGGTAATGTATGGCGCCCTTCTTTTTTATCTTCTAACGGTCCTCTTTCAGGTGAAGACTCTGTGATGCAGGACGCCACAATAGCTACAATAGTAGCTAAAAACCTCCTCACTCCAAAAGATAGTAGGCTGCTGTCAGGACGGTCCGATGAGTTGGCCGTTCAAGAGTCCCTCGCACTTAGTGTTCAGTGTGCGAGTTCTGTGTCTAACATGGGCCAACGCCTGCTTGCTCGGTCTCGCCAAGTGGAATCGTTGATGGCCGAGGTGGAAAGACTTAAGCAAGAGATCCAGCAGCTTAAGTACGAGAATAGAAGTTTGCATGTGCTTGCAAATAACTATTCGTCGGGGATGAAGAGGAAGCTTGATGAGCTGCAAGAATCTGAGGGTCGAATTCACAGTGACCGTCAAAGGCTTGCGTCTTATCTCCAGAGGCACCTTTTTCCTGGGTCATCCAGCGCTTGGCCAAGTATTGAGGCCTGGAATGCTCTAGCTCCGATGCCTCCCGCTCCGATGGCTTCCGCTCCGATGCCTCCCGCTTCTATGCCTCCCGCTTCTATGCCTTCCGCTTCTGCGCCTCGTAGTGGGGCTTCACGCAAACAACCTTTGTGAAGCTCCACCTTTCTCCATGTTTAGTATCTTTCTTTCTCTCTTTTTTTTTTTCTTTTTTTTTTCTTTTTTTTTTTTTTTTTTTTTTTTTTTTATTAACATAAATAAAATCAAACGGCATGGAATTGGTCCTTGAATGGAAGGTGATACTTGAAGTGAACCGGCAGTGGCTTGAATTCTAGTGTAGGTGCCTGATTCAAAAAAAATAGCAAGTTAGTATAAAATCTAATGGAATTTGGAAAAAAAAACTTACTTGTTTTGTCCGATAAGAACTCAATGACAAACACCACTCCTTTGAAAGTTTCAGGGATATTGGATTTGGCCAGATTGCAAGTGATGGTTATGACTTGTCCAATGTCATCAAATTTAACTTCTTTGGATTTTGTGGTTTCAAGAACGTCCTCTTTGATGAATTCATGACATTCCTTACTTGTCACCTTTGGAAGGGCTTCCAAGATGTCTTTTTCACCTTCTTCTTCCTTGGAAGTCATGAATCTTGGAACAGGGTTAAAAATAATGAAATTTGGAACAACCATACCTGTATTAGATGGCATAGGAGCAATAGGTGCCTCCGGTAAAGGTGTTTCCACCCTTTCCGTGGGTTGGGTGTATTCCTCTTCCTTGTGATTTGATTTTGATGGTTGAGGGTCCGCTCCAACCTCCTTGTCACTTCTCAACATGATTTCCTTGGCAGTTTCAAATTCTCCCTTCGGATTTGCAATGGTTGAACTAGGGAGTTCGCCTTGGTCTCGAAACTGTCCTACGAACTCCGCGATCTGCCCAATTTGCTTATCCAAGTGGTCCAACCTTTGTGGTGGCTGCATAGGCGTTGAATAGAACTCCTCATATGGCTGCCAATATCCTTCTTGTTGAGCCTCATTGTCTTGATTTTGTGAGCCCTGCACCAAACAAATTAATTCATTAAGCTTTTGATTATAATCTATTGACGAACTTGAGTTTGGTTGGGCATATTGAATATGAGGTTGTGGTGGCTGCCAATATCCTCCTTGTTGAGCATTTTGAGGTTCCCACCACATAGAGTTTGAATGATCACTCCAATCCGAATTGTAAGTATTGGAAAACACGTTATTCCTTGATTGAAGAATAGATATATCAACTCTTTGCATTTGGGACCTTTCCATGAGCTGTGACAAAAGAGAAGCGTTATCAAGTGCCATGTTGTTCTTTAACAAACAAAACACAAATTAAAACTAAATCTAAAAGACAATACAGAAACAAACAATCCAAGGGATTAGCAAATTTCTAATCCCCGGCAACGGCGCCAAAATTTGATGCGAGATTTATACGCACACAAATTAAACCCTCTTTTTATCAATTGTAGTATAGGTGCAAGTAGGGATCGTTCTGGACCGGGGATTAGGAGGGATTGTTAATCACTTGGATTTGACTCAAAAACATAAAAACACAATATAAAACACTAAACTAGACTCAAAGAATTTAAAAATACTTTAAAACATAAACTAAACAGATTCTAAGCATTAAAGAACAAGAAAGTAATGGGGGGTTTAGGTTTTACGAAAATTGAAATAACGAAACAAGTTAATAAACTAGACAGAATGTAAATATGAATGTGATGGAATTGAATGGATGAATGCTAGCTAAGGGGTTCATCTCCATACATGTTATACTTGCATAATAAAACGATTTCCAATTGCATTTCAATAAATCATTAATTCTCAACACTCCAAGTTAATTAGGTCCGCTTAAATTAACCGTCAAGTTTTCCTTAAGTTAATGAATTGGATGATTGCATACGACAACCCAAAGCATTCCTCACAAGTTCCCTACATGAATTGCATAATAGAGATACAAGCAAGAATCATTAAGTTCTTTGAAAACTATAAGTGTTGACGAGGCATTCGTTACTATGATTGCATGAAACTTATGCCAAGAATTCGTTTAACGTGATTGTTTATAAGCAACCTCCACTACTTGTGAATATAAGTTCATAACGATTAGGTGAAATTCACTTATATTCTAGCGTCAAATTCATGCATGAAAATTAAGTGTGCACTCTCAATAAACATACATAAATAGGTTATCAATAAAACAGTTAAACAAATTGAATTCACAACTTATGAAACGTAATTAGAAGTAATCAAATCAAAATGCAAGCATAAACATATATTTCGAATCACCCCCTAGCTAAAGGGGGGTTTAGTTCCTCATACAAAACAAAGAGAATTGAAATTAAACATTGAAATCAAAGAAACGCCTAAACATTCCAACAACTCAAACTTGAATTGTATGAACGTTTAGGCTCTCTTCTCTTCCTCTTTATTGTAGCATAAGGTCTAGGGATAATTGGTTTGGGGGATGGAAGTGTGGAATGGAAGAGGAGTGGTGGAGAAGTGGAAGGGGAATGGAAGTGTGGAATGGAGTGAGGAGTGATGGAAATGGAAAGATGGTTTTTGGATTAGAAGGGGAGAGATGGGAAGCTCACGGCTAGGGAAGGGAGAATGTGTTTGTAATGTGTTGTGTATGAAATGAGATGTCCATGAATGAATGAATGCAAGGGTATTTATAGGAGTAGTGGAGGGAACATATGGCTATGTCATTTGTAGGTGAAGTAGGTGGATGTTGTAGGTGAAGTAGGTGGATGTTGTAGGTGAAGTGGGTGGATGTTGTAGGTGAAGTAGGTGGATGTTGTAGGTGAAGTGGATGTTGTAGGTGAAATAGGTGGATGTTATGTTAAGTGATAAGTGATAAGTGATATGATATGTGGTTATGATATGATAAGTGGTTAAGTGGTGATGATAAGTGATAAGTGATTAAGTGATATGATATGTGGTGATGATAAGTGATAAGTGCATGTGGGTTAACTAATGAAGGAAATGCATGTGTAATGACAATGTGTTAGAATGGATGTGTGTTATGCATGGCATGATTGGGATTAGGAAAGGTTTAAATGTCCTAAAACTAAAGAGAACAAGGTTCCAACACTTTGGCTCCAATTAGGTCTTCAATTTCGTCCAACACTTTGGCTTCAAGCATAAGCTATCCGTCCTTAGCCCAAAAGTGCTCCAAAAGTCTCCAAAATGCATCTTTTTGCTCCTTTAGCCCTTTGGACCTACAAACATACGAAAATAGCTTAAAGTACTAAAATAACTAAAGAAACATAACGTAAATGTACGAGAACAAGCCATTTAAGTCGCATAAATATGCTCCTATCAGTGCACATGTTGGTTGAATGATTATGAGTGCATGTGGCTGAAATAGCATGTGGAATGGCTGGAAATGCAAGGAGAAGGCATGTGCACGGTTTTGGGAGAGAATGGGAGTGCAAGTGGCTGAAATGTTAGAGGAACAAGTGCATATGGCTGCATTGTGGTGCAATGATGGAGGAACAATGGCAATGATGATTTCTGGTGGTGTTTTGGGTGCATGTGGAATGAATGATTTCTTGGTGAGTGGATGCATGTGTTGATTAAAGGGGGAATGCAAAGGAAAAGCTAGAAATGCATGTGGAGTGAATGATTTCTTGGTGAGTGGATGATAGGAGCATATTCATGCGACTTAAATGGCTTGTTCTCGTGCATTTACGTTATGTTTCTTTAGTTATTTTAGTACTTTAAGCTATTTTCGTGTGTTTGTAGGTCCAAAGGGCTAAAGGAGCAAAAAGATGCATTTTGGAGACTTTTGGAGCACTTTTGGACTAAGGATGGATAGCTTATGCTTGGAGCCAAAGTGTTGGACGAAATTGAAGACCTAATTGAAGACCAAAGTGTTGGAACCTTGTTCCCTTTAGTTTTAGGACATTTAAACCTTTCCTAATCCCATTCATCAACACATGCATCCACATGCATTCACCCTTTAAACCATTAAATCCACATGCTTTCCTATTCAATTAAATCAGCCACATGCATTCATCATCATAACCTAGCTGTCATTCCACTTCATTGCACATGCATCTTCAAATAAATCAGCCATTCCACATGCATATTCAACCTAGCTGTCATTGCACATGCATTCACTCTTTAATTCACATGCATTTACTCTTTAATTCACATGCAAAACATCCCATTCCATCTCCCATCAGATTTCCATCATATTCACATGCATTCCATCCTTTAAAACATTGCACATGCACTCCCTTTAATTAATTAAGCCACATGCACTCCCATCCATTTCATCATTGCAGCCAACACATGCTTTCACATGCATTTTCAGATTGTCCCCTTGCACATGCAGCCACATATTCATTGCACATGCAATTCCAACCCACATGCATCCTTTAATCATTCAAACATGCAGCCACATTCCCTCCTAGCTGTCATGTTCCCCCCATTTCACCTATAAATAAGCATCCATTGCATTCATTCTCATTGACTCTTCCATATTCCAGAAATTCGTCAAAACCTCTCCACACCCTTGCAGCAGCCACCAAAACACTTTTCTCCTCCATTGCAGCCACTCCAACCACTCCCCAAACCATTCACACCATCAAACTATCCTTAGACCTTGTGCTACAACGAAGAGGAAGATAAGAGGGCCTAAACGTTCATACAATTCAAGTTTGAGTTGTTGGAATGTTTAGGTGTTTCTTTGATTCCAATGTTTAAATTCAACTAAACCCCCCTTGGCTAGGGGGGAATTCGAAATATATGTTTATGCTTGCATTTTGATTTGATTACTTCTAATTGCGTTTCATAAGTTGTGGATTCAATTTGTTTAACCGTTTGATTGATAACTTATTTATGTATGTTTATTGAGAATGCGCGCTTAATTTTCATGCATGAATATGACGCTAGAATATAAGTGAGTTTCACCTAATAGTTACGAACTTATATTCACAAGTAGTGGAGGTTGCTTATAAACAATCGCGTTAAACAAATTCTTGGCATAAGTTTCATGCAATCATAGTAACGAATGCCTCGTCAACACTTATAATTTTCATAGAGCGTAATGATTCTTGCTTGTACCTCTTCTATGCATTCATGTTGAGGACTTGTGGGGAATGTTTTGAATTGTTGCATGCATCATCCAATTCAATAACGTTAGGAAGATTTGAAGGTTAATTAGTGCATCACGGTTAACTTGGGGTGTTGAGTATCATAGTTTATTGAAATGCAATTGGAAATCATTTTATTATGCAAGTATAACATGTATGGAGATGAACCCCTTAGCTAGCCTTCATTCCATTCAATTCTATCACACATTCACATTTACATTTTGCTTTTACTTACAATCTGTTCTTTTAGTTTAAATTCGTCAAAACCTAACCCCCCCCCCCCTTTACTTTCTTGTTCTTTAGTGTTTAGACTTTGTTTAGTTTATGTTTTAAAGTGTTTTGATTCAATTTATTTCCCAAAATTCGTCCAAATTCACCAAAGTGCTCAAAACTGTCCAGAAAGTGATTTTAAGGCTGTTTTGAGTGTTTTGGGTGATGTTTGAGTCTTTTGGTTTGTTTTAGTGTTTTAAAGTTTAGTTTTGCATTCTTTGAGTCTAGTATAGTGTTTTATATTGTTATTTTACATTTGAATCAAGCCATAATCCTAAATTCGTCCAACATTGGGGTTAAGGTCAGAAACTGCCTAGTTAGTGTTTTTAGGCAGTTTTGAGTCTTTTGAACTTGTTTTGAGTCCTTTGAGTCTTTGTGAACGTTTTTAATTTTGTTTTTATGTTTTTGAGTCAAATCCAAGTGATTAACAATCCCTCCTAATCCCCGGTCCAGAACGATCCCTACTTATACTTATACTACAATTGACAAAAAGAGGGTTTAATTTGTGTGCGTATAAATCACGCATCAGTGGATGCATGTGTTGATTAAAGGTGAGTGAATGATTATGGGTGCATGTGGATGAATGTGCATGTGCAAGGTTGTTGTTGTGTGATAGGAGCATATTCATGCGACTTAAAAGGCTTGTTCTCGTGCATTTACGTTATGTTTCTTTAGTTATTTTAGTCCTTTATGCTTCTTTTGTGTGTTTTCAGGTTCTAAGGGCAAAGTATGCAAAAGGATGCCTTTTGGAGCCTTTTGGAGCAAATTAGAGATTGGAATGGATATCATATGCTTGGAGCCAAGAGGATGGACGAATTTGAAGGATTCCTCCTCCATTGCAGCCACATGCACATTCAATCATTCACACCAAAACCTTGCACATGCTTTCCCATTTCATTATTCATTCACCTTGCAGCCACTCCACATGCATTTCTAGCTTTTCCTTTGCATTCCCCCTTTAATCAACACATGCATCCACTCACCAAGAAATCATTCATTCCACATGCACCCAAAACACCACCAGAAATCATCATTGCCGTGGGTACCTATCCCATTTCAGATTGTCATTCCACTTCATTGCACATGCATCTTCATAATTCAACACATGCATTCATTATTTATTTACTTTGCATCCTTTAATTTAATCACATGCACATTCAAACAAACACAATCATTCCAGCCATACCTTGCATTTTCAGATTGTTCCTCCATCATTGCACCACAATGCAGCCACATGCACTTGTTCCTCTAAAATTTCAGCCACTTGCACTCCCATTCTCTCCCAAAACCGTGCACATGCCTTCTCCTTGCATTTCCAGCCATTCCACATGCTATTTCAGCCACATGCACTCATAATCATTCAACCAACATGTGCACATGCAACCTAGCTGTCATGTTCCCCCCATTTCACCTATAAATACTCATTCATTCACACTCATTCATACACAATCCATTCACCACAGAAATAAGGCCTTTGTGCCAGAAATTCACCCATTCCAAACACTCTTCCATAAACTCATCCATTGCAGAAATGTAGATCATCAAACCACCCCCTTTGTGCCGTGAGTTTCCCCTACAAATCCAAACACCATCCTTCCATTCCTCCACCACTACCCAAACCATTCACACCATCAAACTATCCTTAGACCTTGTGCTACAACGAAGAGGAAGATAAGAGTGCCTAAACGTTCATACAATTCAAGTTTGAGTTGTTGGAATGTTTAGGTGTTTCTTTGATTTCTATGTTTAATTTCAATACTCTTTGTTTTGTACGAATGAGGCATGGAAGAGAAGAGTGCCTAAACGTTCATACAATTCAAGTTTGAGTTGTTGGAATGTTTAGGTGTTTCTTTGATTCTCTTTGTTTTGTATCATAAGGAACTAAACTCCCCCTTGGTTGGGGGGTGATTCGAATATATGTTTATGCTTGCATTTTGATTTGATTACTTCTAATTGCGTTTCATAAGTTGTGATTCAATTTGTTTAACCGTTTTATTGATAACTTATTTATGTATGTTTATTGAGAGTGCACGCTTAATTTTCATGCATGAATATGACGCTAGAATATAAGTGAGTTTCACCTAATAGTTACGAACTTATATTCATAAGTAGTGGAGGTTGCTTATAAACAATCGCGTTAAACGAATTCTTGGCAAGAGTTTCATGCATTCATAGTAACGAATGCCTCGTCAACACTTATAATTTTCATAGAGCGTAATGATTCTTGCTTGTACCTCTTCTATGCATTCATGTTGAGGACTTGTGGGGAATGTTTTGAATTGTCGCATGCATCATCCAATTCAATAACGTTAGGAAGATTTGAAGGTTAATTAGTGCATCACGGTTAACTTGGGGTGTTGAGAATTCATGGTTTATTGAAATGCAATTGGAAATCATTTATTATGCAAGTATAACATGTATGGAGATGAACCCCTTGGCTAGCATCCATCCATTCATTCCATTTCATCACATTCATATATACTATCTGTCTTAATTCGAATCTGTACATTTTATTTAATTTCGTATAAAACTCAATCCCCCTTTACTTTATTGTCCAATTTAGTAGAAAGTGTTTTAGTTTATGTTTATAAGTGTTTTGATTCATTTTGTTACATAATTTCGTCCAAATTCACCAAAGTGCTCAAAACTGCCCAGAAAGTGATTTTAAGGCAGTTTTGAGTGTTTTGGGTGATGTTTGAGTCTTTTGGTTTGTTTTAATGTTTTAAGTGTTTAGTTTTACATTCTTTGAGTTAGTTTAGTGTTTTATATTGTGTTTTTACGTTCTTGAGTCAAGTTATTACTTAATTTCGTCCAAATTTGTGGTTTTGCTCAAATCTGCCCAGAAAGTGGTTTTTAGGCAGATTTGAGTGTGTTCGTGTTGTTTTGAGTCTTTTGGTTTGTCTTAGTGTTTTAACGTTTAGTTTCACATTCTTTGAGTCTAGTATAGTGTTTTATATTGTGTTTTTACGTTTGAATCAAACCATAATCTTAAATTCGTCCAACATTGGGTTTAAGGTCAGAAACTGCCTAGTTAGTGTTTTTAGGCAGTTTTGAGTCTTTTGAACTTGTTTTGAGTCCTTTGAGTCTTTGTGAACGTTTTTAACTTTGTTTTTACGTTTTTGAGTCAAATCCAAGTAATTAACAATCCCTCCTAATCCCCGGTCCAGAACGATCCCTACTTATACATATACTACAATTTGACGAAAAAAGGGTTTAATTTGTGTGCGTATAAATCTCGCATCATTGTGATAAGTGATAAGTGTATGATATGATATGTGATGAATGATAAGTGGTGAATGATATGATAAGTGGTGAATGATAAGTGATGAATGATATGTGATTATGATAAGTAATGGGAGCATGTGTATGGTTTTGGGAGAAAGGTGGAGATGCACGGCATAAGGGAATTGGAAAGGTTTAAATGTCCTAAAACTAAAGGGAACAAAGTTCCAACACTTTGGTCTTCAATTTCGTCCAACATTTTGGCGCCAAGCATAAGCTATCCATCCTTAGCCCAAAAGTGCTCCAAAAGTCTCCAAAATGCCTCTTTTTGCTCCTTTAGCCCTTTGGACCTACAAACACACGAAAATAGCTTAAAGGACTAAAATAACTAAAGAAACATAACGTAAATGCACGAGAACAAGCCATTTAAGTCGCATGAATATGCTCCTATCAAATACCCCCACACTTATCTTTTGCTAGTCCTCGAGCAAAACAAAACAACAAAAGAACACGAAACTAGACAAAACGAACAAAACACAACCTACACCTTCCAACAATCGTCTCAGGGATTTCCAATGCACATGACAAGTTAAAAATCATTAGTCCCATAGATTTTTGTCATCTTCACACTTAAGTACATTCTTACTCATAGTCACCACATATTATTTCACAATTAAGCATTTAAAACTATGTTTTGAATGTAGTAACATGCCTTAGAGAATTTGCTCAAATCCTTACAAGATATGCACTCGTTTTTCACACAGATTTTCTGACTACACACCCTACACTAGGTATATGTGAGAAGATTGATGTAAACATGTAGACGAACACTCACATATGTTATAACAAGGAAAGCATTTTCTGGAATTATTAACATGTATATATATGATCTCATGAATGGAATGCTACTACTTAGAACGAGAACCAGTGATTCCATAAACTCATATCAATTCCAAACTCCACATTATTGAACACATAACGATCAAGATAGAAGCATAAGGGTTGAAACGGGGCTAAAGGTGTTTGGCTAACAAAGAAAGGATAGGGAAAACAAATGTTCTTAAAGTAATAGGAAGCGAAGTAATGAAATTGACACTTAAACTCACTTTTAATGGCAGAAATCAACTTTTAAACACAAGGGAAGATTCATGCAACAACTAGGGTCAAATTCACTCTTTTGGACCCTTCCTTCAATAACCAATGCTTGTGAGATCATTCTCACTTATTTTTTTCTTTATTTCATTCTTTGGCCGTGCCCTATTATCTTCCCCCACACTTATTTTCTGCAGTATATTGATCAAAAGGAGTTCATTCTAAGTCATGTTTCACTATCCTTTAAGAACAAGGGGTTAACAAAGAAAATAAGCTTGAAAAGGCTCAAAAGGGGTAATCCTACAATACATGTGAAAAGGGATAGGCTTTTTGGCTTTGGCTTGACTAACAACTTCATCTTATTGTATGTTATGCAATCAATATCATGCTTTGAATGAAACGGATATAAGTTCTAGCATTTAGTTCTATCATGATACAATTGCATTCTAAGTAGCAACCAAGCAAGGAATAATGAGATCATGCAACAACAAAGAATCACAGAAAATAACTCTCCAAAGAAAGTAATGGCTCGAATCTCACAGGGATGTAGCGTTTGTTTGAGTTCCTTCCTTCAAGCATGTTACAAAAACGAATTTTTCTTTTATGATTGCATGTGAAGTCATACATTATAACCATAACCAAGCATATACCAAGAGTAAATCAAACTTTTCTCTATGTTAATAACTCTTTTTAACCGTCATGCAATTACAAACCAAATCCTTATCATTGTGTTGGAAGGTACCCTAAGACACAAACACACAAAAACGACTCAAAACACTCTTTTTAGGCTTTTTTAAAACATGTTTTTCAAATTTTTATTTGATTTTCGGAGTTATAAAAACAAAACATACTAAATCACTCTAAAACAACTTAAAAACACCTTAAAACAGCAAGGAACAACATTTGAAGTTATGGGTGATAAAATCCCACGAATTTGCATCAAATATACTTAGTTACCCCCCCCCCCCCCACACTTAAATCAAACATTGTCCTCAATGTTTTAAGCATAGATTCACACAAAACATAAGTAAACACACAAAAAGCATTTAAACATACTAAACATGGCAGAATGTAATTAACAAAGAGAAGAGTTTAGGGACGCAAATCTGGTTATGGAGTGTAAATTCCCTCTTCTCCTTGTGATTGCATTGAGGCTTTGATCTTTGTGATTCCACAGGCCTACTCTTGAACTGGGCTGGATGATTCTTTTGGTCTCCTCCACTTGTTGATTTTCCTTTGTGCTACTGGGCTGGAGGATTCTTTTGGTCTTCCCCGAAGGTCTGAGCTTACCCCTTTGGTCTGTTTCTTTGTTCAATCTTTCCAATTCGTATTGAAAAGGGTTGGAGGATAACTCAGCCTATGTTTGTCTCCACATGCTTCAATGTATCATTTTCACTTGCCTTACTCGCTCCCCTTTGCAGAAGTGGTCCCTTCTCTGGAAGTGTATCAACCGTTGAAGATGACTACTCGAGAGCAACGCTAGGTAAGCAATCAGGAATAGATTCCAGGCAGTTGGCTCCAACTCGGAAGACTGACTCCAAGTGCCGGCTGATTGCTTCTTTCACTTTGCCATGCGAGTAAGAACAAGGACAAAGAAAAAGACAGGGAAAGAGCATGATATGAGATACTTTTGCTTTAGACCTTGATGATATGAGATACCTTTGCTTTTGAAGATGATAGGAGCATATTCATGCGACTTAAATGGCTTGTTCTCGTGCATTTACGTTATGTTTCTTTAGTTCTTTTAGTACTTTAAGCTATTTTCGTGTGTTTATAGGTCCAAAGGGCTAAAGGAGCAAAAAGATGCATTTTGGAGACTTTTGGAGCACTTTTGGGCTAAGGATGGATAGCTTATGCTTGGAGCCAAAGTGTTGGACGAAATTGAAGACCTAATTGAAGACCAAAGTGTTGGAACCTTGTTCTCTTTAGTTTTACTACATTTAAAACCTTTCCTAATCCCAATCATGCCATGCATAACACACATCCATTCTAACACATTGTCATTGCACATGCATTTCCTTCATTAGTTAATTCACATACTCCATACTTATCATCACCACTCTATTTATCACATATCATCACCACTTATCACTTATCATAACCACATATCATATCACTTATCACATATCATCATCACTTATCACTTATCACTTATCATCATCACTTATCACTTATCACTCCACATGCACCCATAATCATTCACTCATCTTTAATCCACATGCATCTTCCATAAATCAAATCAGCCACATCCACATGCACTTATTCCACTTCATCATTACACCACATTCTCTCTTTAATCCACATGCATTCATCATCATTCACTCTAGTTTTAATTCCCACATGCATTTCCACCCACATGCAACCATAATCATTCATAAATCAGCCACATGCATTCATCATCATAACCTAGTTGTCATTCCACTTCATTGCACATGCATCTTCAAATAAATCAGATTTCCATCATATTCACATGCATTCCATCCTTTAAAACATTGCACATGCACTCCCATTAATTAATTAAGCCACATGCACTCCCATCCATTTTATCATTGCAGCCAACACATGCTTTCACATGCATTTTCAGATTGTCCCCTTGCACATGCAGCCACATATTCATTGCACATGCAATTCCAACCCACATGCATCCTTTAATCATTCAAACATGCAGCCACATTCCCTCCTAGCTGTCATGTTCCCCCCATTTCACCTATAAATAAGCATCCATTGCATTCATTCTCATTCACTCTTCCATTTCAGAATGTAGACATCAAACACCCTTGCCGTGCTCTCCCTTACAATCCAAACACCATCCTTCCATCTCCACAACTCCTTTTCCATTCCTCCACCACTCCCCCAAACCATTCACACCATCAAACTATCCTTAGACCTTGTGCTACAACGAAGAGGAAGAGAAGAGTGCCTAAACGTTCATACAATTCAAGTTTGAGTTGTTGGAATGTTTAGGTGTTTCTTTGATTTCTATGTTTAATTTCAATACTCTTTGTTTTGTACGAATGAGGCATGGAAGAGAGAGTGCCTAAACGTTCATACAATTCAAGTTTGAGTTGTTGGAATGTTTAGGTGTTTCTTTGATTCTCTTTGTTTTGTATCATAAGGAACTAAACCCCCTTGGCTAGGGGGTGATTCGAAATATATGTTTATGCTTGCGTTTTGATTTGATTACTTCTAATTGCGTTTCATAATTTGTGGATTCAATTTGTTTAACTATTTGATTGATAACTTATTTATGTATGTTTATTAAGAATGCGCGCTTAATTTTCATGCATGAATATGACGCTAGAATATAAGTGAGTTTCACCTAATAGTTACGAACTTATATTCACAAGTAGTGGAGGTTGCTTATAAACAATCGCGTTAAATGAATTCTTGGCAAGAGTATCATGCATTCATAGTTACAATTGCCTCGTCAATACTTATAATTTTCATAGAGCGTAATGATTCTTGCTTGTATCTCTACTATGCAATCATGTAGGGGACTTGTGGGGAATGTTTTGAATTGTTGTATGCGCTAACCCATCCAATTCAATAACATTAGGAAGATTTGAAGGTTAATTAGTGCATCACGGTTAACTTGGGGTGTTGAGAATTAATGATTTATTGAAACGCAATTGGAAATCATTTTATTATGCAAGTATAACATATGTGGAGATGAACCCCGTAGCTAACTTTCCATTCATTCCATTCCATCAATTTGTTCATTCTTTTCTTGTTTTTGTTTTCATGTTTAATTTAACTTGTTGTTCAATTATGTTAAACATGTGGAACTAATTTCTTTTTAGTTAGAGGCGAATTTGAAGCCATGAACATATGTTGGTTATGATTTGATTTACTCCAGTTATGAACTCATAAACTTTAGATGTGGGTTACTTTTCTGTTTTGATTAAGAACTTGTTTATGTATGTGGGTTGAGGGTCGACACTTAATTTGCATGCCTAAACTTGATGCTAGGATATAAGGGAATTTCACCTAATCGTTATGAACTTATATTCATGAGTAGTAAAGATCGCTAGTCACGATTGTGTTTAGTAAACCCTAGGCTGGATTAACATGCGTATTCCATAGTTATGAATGCCTAGTCGATGTTTATGATTTCCGTTGAACTTAATGATCTTTGTTGAATGTCTCTATCATGCGTATTCCATGGTTAGGGACTTTGATTAGGAATGCTTTGGATTGTCGTATGCAATCATCCAATCCAATGAATCTAGGGAAATCTGAAAGTTAATTTAAGCGGACCTAATTAACTTGGAGCATTGTCATTCATCGTTTGTTGAAGTCATAACTGGGAGTCAAATTATATGCTTATGTTCATGTGTGGATAAGGAACCCTCTAACTAGTTTTTCATCATTCTATTCCATCAATTTCGTTTGTACAATCTGTTTTGTTTCCAAGTTTCTATTTTAGTTTTAAATTCGTCAAAACCAATCCCCCAATTATTTTAAAGTGTTAGATTAGTTAGAATT
Source organism: Pyrus communis (assembly GCF_963583255.1). Taxonomy (NCBI): domain Eukaryota; kingdom Viridiplantae; phylum Streptophyta; class Magnoliopsida; order Rosales; family Rosaceae; genus Pyrus; species Pyrus communis. The sequence goes on from NC_084809.1 coordinate 19,936,218, forward strand.
ACATTTAGTTTGCGTTTTTAAGAGTTTTGAGTCAAGTCATAACCCAATTTCGTCCATATTCACCAAAGTGCTCAAAACTGCCCAGAAAGTGATTTTTAGGCAGTTTTGAGTGTTTTGGGTGATGTTTGAGTCTTTTGGTTTGTTTTAGTGTTTTAAAGTTTAGTTTTGCATTCCTTGAGTCTAGTATAGTGTTTCATATTGTTATTTACGTTTTTGAGTCAAATCCAAGTGGTTAACAATCCCTCCTAATCCCCGGTCCAGAACGATCCCTACTTATACATATACTACAATTTGACGAAAAGAGGGTGTAATTTGTGTGCGTATAATTCACGCATCAGAAGAAACGGCGAATGAAGCAGCACATGTATTTGTTGTGGTTGTCTCCACATGCTTCGATCGACCGTTTCCTTCTGCCTCATTTGTGCTCCAGGTTTCTGGTATCTTCTTTGGGGGAGAAAAAATTGAGTATTTCAAGAGGCTTTGCTGGGAGTGCGCCCTCAGAGGTGAGGGAGAGTTGGGCATTTTTCTTCAAGTTTGCCTTACCATAAAAGACGAAGGTCGACATATATAGAGATAATATCAAGTGGTGGTACTATTCTTTTACCCTTGTCGACAAATGTCTCTTCGATATCAGAACGACGCCTCTTCGATTTCTGAGCAGGCGCCCCTTCGATTTCTGAACAACGCCCCTTTGCTTTCTGAACGACACGTAGTAGTGCGGATGCGGCTCCTTTTGACAAAGCTGCACGCGTTTTCTGAAAAGCAGAGAAAGCGTCGCCGAACTTTGCGCTTGTCGGCTAAAGATGTGTAGTTGTGATGATGGCCTCCACGTGTTGTCTGAAAAGAAGAAATCTTTTGACAAAGTTGAACGCGCCTTCTGAAAAGCCGAGAAAGCGTCGCCTAAATTACGCCGGAAATTCCGGCTTCTTGAATCGGTGGACGCGTCGCCTTGGATTTTATAGAGCTATCGATCACCACAACAAACACACTCTGAAGATTTCCCATTCTTGAAAATCGACTCCGGCCCTTTGAAATTTAACTCCATCCCTTTTCTTTGAACACTTTTGAAAAATGGTAAACTCATCGAACCTTAGCTTGGAATTGAGCCTTAGCAGTGATACGGGCGCGCCGCGTCAAGGTAACGTATGGCGCCCTTCTTTCTTATCTTCTAACGGTCCTCTCACAGGTGAAGACTCCGTGATGCAGGACGCCACAACAGCTACAATAGTAGCTAGGAACCTCCTCACTCCAAAAGATAGTAGGCTGCTGTCAGGACGGTCCGATGAGTTGGTCGTTCAAGAGTCCCTCGCACTTAGTGTTCAGTGTGCGAGTTCTGTTTCCAACATGGGTCAACGCCTGCTTGCCCGCTCCCGTCAGGTGGAATCATTGATGGCAGAGGTGGAAAGTCTCAAGCAGGAGATCCAGCAGCTTAAGTACGAGAATAGAAGTTTGCACGTGCTTGCCAACAACTATTCGACGGGCATGAAGAGGAAGCTTGATGAGCTGCAAGAGTGTGAAGGTCGGATTCACAGTGACCGCCAAAGGTTTTCGTCTTTCCTCCAGAGGCACCTTTTTCCTGGGTCATCCAGCGCTTGGCCAAGTATTGAGGCCTGGAATGCTCTAGCTCCGATGCCTCCCGCTCCGATGCCTTCCGCTCCGATGCCTTCCGCTTCGATGCCTTCCGCTCCGATGCCTTCCGCTTCAAAGCCTTCCACTTCGATGCCTTCCGCTACTATGCCTTCCGCGCCGACGCCTCTTAGTGGGGCTTCACGTAAACAACTGTTGATGTATATTTCCTTCTTAATGCTAGAATATATTTAGTATAATGGCATAAGTAAGGGTGTCGAATCCACAGGGACTAATTGGACCTATGTAATTACTTGTTTTGCAAGAACTATAAGAAATGAATCAAACTAAACAAACTAGGCAGATTTGGAAATGAATCAAACTAGTCTAAATAAACAGATTTGTTTTTGTAACTTGAAAGCATGAGAATATGAAATAAACACAAATAAATGAATCAACAACTAATGTAATGGGATAGTATCAATGGAAATGAAACTAGGGATTCGATTTCACCATTGCTCAACTAAGTCCATGTTTGTCAAGTTAGTTTATACTCATTCATCTACCTATTTCTTGAGTTTGTTTCACTTGGATATGATCAACCATATGATGTGTGGATTTGATCAAATGTCTCTAATCATGAACCTAATTGTGATGTGCAACTTTGGTTCATAATCAAGATTATGTAATGTACAAGAAACTTTCATAAAACCAAAGGGAGTAATTCGGCAGGATGTGTGCTAAACACTCCCTTCATTCATTCACATATCTACCAAGATTATGCATGATGTGTGCTTTAATCTTGGCTACACAACTTAGTTATTAATTCAAATGATGATCAAACATTAAAATCAACATACTAAGTCACCATTAAAACAGAAAATGAAACAAGAAATAGATGGACAAAATGAGCATTCTAACTTAATTACATGGCAAACTTTGCAAGGTTACATCGAATCCCTAGAGGAGGATTAGTTACAATTTGATAGGAGCATATTTATGCGACTTAAATGGCTTGTTCTCGTACATTTACGTTATGTTTCTTTAGTTATTTTAGTACTTTAAGCTATTTTCGTGTGTTTGTAGGTCCAAAGGGCTAAAGGAGCAAAAAGATGCATTTTGGAGACTTTTGGAGCACTTTTGGGCTAAGGACGGATAGCTTATGCTTGAAGCCAAAGTGTTGGACGAAATTGAAGACCTAATTGGAGCCAAAGTGTTGGAACCTTGTTCTCTTTAGTTTTAGGACATTTAAACCTTTCCTAATCCCAATCATGCCATGCATAACACACATCCATTCTAACACATTGTCATTGCACATGCATTTCCTTCATTAGTTAACCCACATGCACTTATCACTTATCATCACCACATATCATATCACTTAATCACTTATCACTTATCATCACCACTTAACCACTTATCATATCATAACCACATATCATATCACTTATCACTTATCACTTAACATAACATCCACCTACTTCACCTACAACATCCACTTCACCTACAACATCCACCTACTTCACCTACAACATCCACCCACTTCACCTACAACATCCACCCACTTCACCTACAACATCCACCTACTTCACCTACAACATCCACTTCACCTACAACATCCACCTACTTCACCTACAACATCCACCTACTTCACCTACAAATGACATAGCCATATGTTCCCTCCACTACTCCTATAAATACCCTTGCATTCATTCATTCATGGACATCTCTCCATTTCACACACCACAACTAACACAAACACTTCCCCTTAGAATCCTAAACCATCTTTCCATTTCCATCACTCCTCACTCCATTCCACACTTCCATCCCCCAAACCAATTATCCCTAGACCTTATGCTACAATAAAGAGGAAGAGAAGAGGGCCTAAACGTTCATACAATTCAAGTTTGAGTTGTTGGAATGTTTAGGCGTTTCTTTGATTTCAATGTTTAATTTCAATTCTCTTTGTTTTGTATGAGGAACTAAACCCCCCTTTAGCTAGGGGGTGATTCGAAATATATGTTTATGCTTGCATTTTGATTTGATTACTTCTAATTGCATTTCATAAGTTGTGGATTCAATTTGTTTAACTGTTTGATTGATAACTTATTTATGTATGTTTATTGAGAATGCGCGCTTAATTTTCATGCATGAATATGACGCTAGAATATAAGTGAGTTTCACCTAATAGTTACGAACTTATATTCACAAGTAGTGGAGGTTGCTTTTAAACAATCGCGTTAAACGAATTCTTGGCATAAGTTTCATGCGTATTCCATAGTAACGAATGCCTCGTCAACACTTATAGTTTTCATGATGCTTAGTGATCTTTGATTGTATCTTTATTGTGTTTTTCACGTAAAGGACTTTTGGAGAATGTTGTGAATTGCGTTGCGCAAACCCATCCAATTCATTAACTTAAGGAAAACTTGACGGTTAATTTAAGCGGACCTAATTGACCCGGGGCGTTGAGTTTCATGGTTTATTGAAATGCAATTGGAAATCATTTTATTATGCAAGTATAACATGTGTGGAGAAGAACCCCTTGGCTATTCCATCATCCATATTTTCATCACATTCATATTTACATTTTGTCTTTAATTACAATTTGTGCATTTTATTTAATCTCGTCAAATCAAACTCAATCCCCCCCCATCTTTTGTTAAGTCTTAATCATTTGATTTGTTTTAAGTATTTTACGTTGTTAAGTTTTGCATACTTTGAGTCTAGTATAGTGTTTTATATTGTGTTTTTACGTTTTTGAGTCAGTTTCCAAGTGATTTGCAATCCCTCCTAATCCCCGGTCCAGAACGATCCCTACTTATACTTATACTACAATTGTCAAAAAGAGGGTTTAATTTATGCGCGTATAATTCTCGCATCAAATTTTGGCGCCGTTGCCGGGGATTAGCAACTTTGCTAATCCCTTGGTTCTTTTTTTTTTTTTTTGGTTTAGTTGTTTTCGTTTTAGTTTCTAACTTAATGTTGTTTTCTTTGTTTGTTGTTACTTTTGATATTTGATTTAGTTCTCTTTCTTTGATTTTAGGTACTAGAGAAGTAAGATATGGATTTTGCTAGCATTCAAGCTCAATTGGCAAATCTTACTTCTAAATTGTCGCCGTATGCCGAAAGGACCACAATGCAGAGTGTCCCTACATTTGGTGCTTCATATAGGCAAGGATTTCAAGCCAATCAATGTCCACAAAGAGATTGGAGGGATCATTCAAACTCTATATGGTGGGAAGATCAACAAGTTCAACGTGAAGCATATTGGCAACCATATGAGGAGTTCTATTCAAGACCTATGCAGCCACCACAACTTCATATGCAATATGCTCAATTAAATTCAAGTTCGCCAATAGATTATAATCAAATTCTTAATGAAATAAATTCTTTGGCGCAGGGGTCACAAAATCAAGCCAAGGAGGCTCAACAAGAAGCATATTGGCAACCATATGAGGAGTTCAATACAACACCTATGCAGCCACCACAACCTCCCCCACAACAATTCCAATCAAGTTCAAGTATGTCCATGGATAATGATAAAAATTTTCAATTACTAACCTCTTTGGCGCAGGGGTCACAAAATCAAGCCAAGGAGTTGGGTAAATTGGACGAGCAATTTGGGCAGATTATGGAGTTCATGAAACAAATTCAAGAGCAAAGTGAACTCTCCAACTCAACTATTGAAAACTCGAAGGAAGATTTTGAAATCCATAATGCTATCACTTTGGGAAGTGCTATGGAGGTTGGAGCTGACCTAAAAATGTCCAAACATAGCCTAGAAGTGGATGAAGAGCTGCTAATTGAGGAGGAGGAAGAAGACATGCACACGGCAAGGGTAGAACAACCCTTGCCGCAGCCCCCTAAGCCCTCTAAACCACCCACCACCAGTAAGGACGTCCCAATTCCATGTTATTCTGATGTTATTCCACCCAATGTCCCTTTTCCTAGCAGGTTTTTGATTCCCAACCAAGAAGAGAGTAAAAAGGACATCGTGGAAGCCTTCCCAAAGGTGCAAAATGCTATTCAAATTCTTGGTGCAACACAACAAGTTTTAGATGGTGTTGAATTCTTCAAAGGACTTTGTACACCAAGAAGAATGATTCAAGAGAAGGTAGTGGCTGGAGAAGATGTAAAAGGCATCAAAGAGGACATATTTGAAACCACAATTCCCAAGGAAGTTGGATTTTATGACACGGGACAAGTCATAACTTTCGAAGGGGTGTTTATTCTGGAGTTCATTTTGGAGCACACAGGTAAGCCGCCTCCCCGAATTTCAATTTTCTTTTATACTAACATGTGGTTAATGATCCAGGCACCCACTTTAGAATTTGAACCAATGCCGGTTCACTTCAAGTATCACCTTCCATTCAAGGACCAATTCCATGCCGTTTGATTTTATTTATATAAAAAAAAAAAAAAAAAAAAAAAAAAAAAAAAAAAAAAAACATGGCAGAATGATGGAGCTTCACAAAGGGCGTTTACTTGAAGCCCCACTACTGGGCAAAACTCTAGAAGCGGAAGGCATCGGAGCAGAAGGCATCGAGGCGGAAGGCATCGGGGCGGAAGGTATCGGAGCGGGAGGCATCAAAGAAGAGGCCTCAATACTTGGCCAAACGCTGGATGAGCCCGGAAAAATGTGCCTCTGGAAGTAAGCCGCAAGCCTTTGACGGTCAGTTTGACGGTCACTTTGCATCCGACCATTGGATTCTTGTAGCTCATCAAGCTTCCTCTTCATACCCGTCGAATAGTTGTTCGCAAGCACGTGCAAACTTCTATTCTCGTACTTAAGCAGTTTGATCTCCTGCTTGAGACTTTCCACCTCTGTGATAGGAGCATATTTATGCGACTTAAATGGCTTGTTCTCGTACATTTACGTTATGTTTCTTTAGTTATTTTAGTACTTTAAGCTATTTTCGTGTGTTTGTAGGTCCAAAGGGCTAAAGGAGCAAAAAGATGCATTTTGGAGACTTTTGGAGCACTTTTGGGCTAAGGACGGATAGCTTATGCTTGAAGCCAAAGTGTTGGACGAAATTGAAGACCTAATTGGAGCCAAAGTGTTGGAACCTTGTTCTCTTTAGTTTTAGGACATTTAAACCTTTCCTAATCCCAATCATGCCATGCATAACACACATCCATTCTAACACATTGTCATTGCACATGCATTTCCTTCATTAGTTAACCCACATGCACTTATCACTTATCATCACCACATATCATATCACTTAATCACTTATCACTTATCATCACCACTTAACCACTTATCATATCATAACCACATATCATATCACTTATCACTTATCACTTAACATAACATCCACCTACTTCACCTACAACATCCACTTCACCTACAACATCCACCCACTTCACCTACAACATCCACCTACTTCACCTACAACATCCACCCACTTCACCTACAACATCCACCCACTTCACCTACAACATCCACCTACTTCACCTACAACATCCACCTACTTCACCTACAAATGACATAGCCATATGTTCCCTCCACTACTCCTATAAATACCCTTGCATTCATTCATTCATGGACATCTCATTTCATACACAACACACCACAAACACATCCCTTTCTCTCTTAGCCGTGAGTCTCCCTTAGAATCCAAAAACCATCTTTCCATTTCCACCACTCCTCATCCATTTCCATAATCCCCCAAACCTCACCTTAGACCTTGTGCTACAACAACGAGGAAGATAAGAGGGCCTAAACGTTCATACAATTCAAGTGTGAGTTGTTGGAATGTTTAGGTGTTTCTTTGATTTCAAAGTTTAAATTTAATTCTCTTTGTTTTGTACGTATGAGGAATGGAAGAGAAGAGTGCCTAAACGTTCATACAATTCAAGTTTGAGTTGTTGGAATGTTTAGGTGTTTCTTTGATTTCAAAGTTATGAGGAACTAAACCCCCTTTAGCTAGGGGGTGATTCGAAACTATGTTTATATTTGCAATATGAATTGATTAACTTTCGTTGGAATTTCATAAGTTGTGGATTCAATTTGTTTAACCGTTTGATTGATAACTTATTTATGAATGTTTATTAAGAATGCGCGCTTAATTTTCATGCATGAATATGACACTAGAATATAAGTGAATTTCACCTAATCGTTATGAACTTATATTCACAAGTAGTGGAGGTTGCTTATAAACAATCGCGTTAAATGAATTCTTGGCACGAGTTTCATGCTCATCATAGTAACGAATGCCTCGTCAACACTTATAGTTTTCATAATGCTTAATGATCTTTGATTGTATCTTTATTGTGCTTTTCACGTAAAGGACTTTTGGAGAATGTGGTGAATTGCGTTGCGCTAACCCATCCAATTCATTAACTTAAGGAAAACTTGACGGTTAATTTAAGCGGACCTAATTAACCCGGGGCGTTGAGTTTCATAATTTATCGAAAGACCAACTGAGAATCAATCTTGTATGCAAGTGTAACATGTGTGGAGAAGAACCCCTTGGCTATTCCATCATCCATATTTTCATCACATTCATATTTACGTTTTGCCTTTAATTACAATTTGTCCATTTAATTTAATCTCGTCCAAACACAATCCCCCCTTTACTTTATTGTTCAATTTAATTAGAAATCAATTTAGTTTATGTTTTAAAGTATTTTTGAATTCTTTGAGTCTAGTATAGTGTTTTATATTGTGTTTTTACGTTTTTGAGTCAAATCCAAGTGATTAACAATCCCTCCTAATCCCCGGTCCAGAACGATCCCTACTTGCACCTATACTACAATTTGACAAAAAGAGGGTTTAATTTGTGCGCGTATAAAACTCGCATCAAATTTTGGGAAGATAAGAGGGCCTAAACGTTCATACAATTCAAGTGTGAGTTGTTGGAATGTTTAGGTGTTTCTTTGATTTCAAAGTTTAAATTTAATTCTCTTTGTTTTGTACGTATGAGGAATGGAAGAGAAGAGTGCCTAAACGTTCATACAATTCAAGTTTGAGTTGTTGGAATGTTTAAGTGTTTCTTTGATTTCAAAGTTATGAGGAACTAAACCCCCTTTAGCTAGGGGGTGATTCGAAACTATGTTTATATTTGCAATATGAATTGATTAACTTTCGTTGGAATTTCATAAGTTGTGGATTCAATTTGTTTAACCGTTTGATTGATAACTTATTTATGAATGTTTATTAAGAATGCGCGCTTAATTTTCATGCATGAATATGACACTAGAATATAAGTGAATTTCACCTAATCGTTATGAACTTATATTCACAAGTAGTGGAGGTTGCTTATAAACAATCGCGTTAAATGAATTCTTGGCACGAGTTTCATGCTCATCATAGTAACGAATGCCTCGTCAACACTTATAGTTTTCATAATGCTTAATGATCTTTGATTGTATCTTTATTGTGCTTTTCACGTAAAGGACTTTTGGAGAATGTGGTGAATTGCGTTGCGCTAACCCATCCAATTCATTAACTTAAGGAAAACTTGACGGTTAATTTAAGCGGACCTAATTAACCCGGGGCGTTGAGTTTCATAATTTATCGAAAGACCAACTGAGAATCAATCTTGTATGCAAGTGTAACATGTGTGGAGAAGAACCCCTTGGCTATTCCATCATCCATATTTTCATCACATTCATATTTACGTTTTGCCTTTAATTACAATTTGTCCATTTAATTTAATCTCGTCCAAACACAATCCCCCCTTTACTTTATTGTTCAATTTAATTAGAAATCAATTTAGTTTATGTTTTAAAGTATTTTTGAATTCTTTGAGTCTAGTATAGTGTTTTATATTGTGTTTTTACGTTTTTGAGTCAAATCCAAGTGATTAACAATCCCTCCTAATCCCCGGTCCAGAACGATCCCTACTTGCACCTATACTACAATTTGACAAAAAGAGGGTTTAATTTGTGCGCGTATAAAACTCGCATCAAATTTTGGCGCCGTTGCCGGGGATTAGAAAATTTGCTAATCCCTTGGATTGTTTGTTTCTGTATTGTCTTTTAGATTTAGTTTTTATTTGTGTTTTGTTTGTTAAGAACAACATGGCACTTGATAACGCTTCTCTTTTGTCACAGCTCATGGAAAGGTCCCAAATGCAAAGAGTTGATATATCTAATCTTCAATCAAGGAATAACGTGTTTTCCAATACTTACAATTCGGATTGGAGTGATCATTCAAACTCTATGTGGTGGGAACCTCAAAATGCTCAACAAGGAGGATATTGGCAGCCACCACAACCTCATATTCAATATGCCCAACCAAATTTAAGTTCGTCAATAGATTATAATCAAAAGCTTAACGAATTAATTTGTTTGGTGCAGGGCTCACAAAATCAAGACAATGAGGCTCGACAAGAAGACAAAAGGTTGGATCACTTGGAAAAGCAAATTGGGCAGATAGCGGAGTTCGTAGGACAATTTTGCGACCAAGGCAAACTCCCTAGTTCAACCATTGTAAATCCGAAGGGAGGATTTGAAGCACCTTTGCCGGAAGCACTTATTGCTCCTACGCCATCTAATTCAAGTAAGGTTGTTCCAATTAGTTCTAACCCCATTCCACCTAATATCCCTATTCCTTGCAGGTTCATGAATTCCAAGGAAGAAGAAAGTGAAAAAGACATCTTGGAAGACCTTCCAAAGGTGCAAAGTAGGGAATTTCATGAATTCATCAAAGGTGATATACTTGAGACAACAATGCCCAAAGAAGTTGAATTTGATGACATTGGACAAGTCATAACCATCACATGCAATCTGGCCAAGTCCAATATCCCTGAAACTTTCAAAGGAGTGGTGTTTGTCATTGAGTTCTTGTCGGACAAAACAAGTAAGTTTTTTTCAAATTCCTTTACATTTTATACTAACTTGCTGTTTTTTATGAATCAGGCACCTACACTAGAATTCAAACCATTGCCGGTTCACTTCAAGTATCACCTTCCATTCAAGGACCAATTCCATGCCGTTTGATTTTATTTATGTTAATAAAAAAAAAAAAAAAAAAAAAAAAAAGAAAAAAAAAGAAAGATACTAAACATGGAGAAAGGTGGAGCTTCACAAAGGTTGTTTGCGTGAAGCCCCACTACGAGGCGCAGAAGCGGAAGGCATAGAAGCGGGAGGCATAGAAGCGGGAGGCATCGGAGCAGAAGCCATCGGAGCGGGAGGCATCGGAGCTAGAGTATTCCAGGCCTCAATACTTGGCCAAGCGCTGGATGACCCAGGAAAAAGGTGCCTCTGGAGATAAGACGCAAGCCTTTGACGGTCACTGTGAATTCGACCCTCAGATTCTTGCAGCTCATCAAGCTTCCTTTTCATCCCCGACGAATAGTTATTTGCAAGCACATGCAAACTTCTATTCTCGTACTTAAGCTGCTGGATCTCTTGCTTAAGTCTTTCCACCTCTGCCATCAACGATTCCACTTGGCGGGACCGAGCAAGCAGGCGTTGGCCCATGTTGGACACAGAACTCGCACACTGAACACTAAGTGCGAGGGACTCTTGAACGGCCAACTCATCGGACCGTCCTGACAGCAGCCTACTATCTTTTGGAGTGAGGAGGTTTTTAGCTACTATTGTAGCTGTTGTGGCATCCTGCATCATAGAGTCTTCACCTGAAAGAGGACCGTTAGAAGATAAAAAAGAAGGGCGCCATACATTACCTTGACGGGGCGCAACCGGATCGCTGCTGAGACTCAAATCTAAGCTAAGGTTCGATGAGTTTGCCATTTTTTTCAAAAGTGTTCAAAGAGAAGGGGTGGATGGAGTTAAAATTTCACAAAGGGCCGGAGTCGAGTTTCAGGAATGGGAAATCTTCAGAGTGTGTGTGTTGGGGTGATTGATAGCTCTATAAAAAGCCAAGACGACGCGTCCACTGATTCAAAGAGCCGGATTTTCCGGCGTAATTTAGGCGACGCTCCCTCGGCTTTTCAGAAAACGCGTTCAACTTTGTCAAAAGATTTCTGACAAAGCTGAAAACACGTGGAGGCCATCATCGCATCTACACATCTTTAGCCGACAAGCGCAAAGTTCGGCGACGCTTTCTCTGCTTTTCAGAAGACGCGTGCAGCTTTGTCAAAAGGAGCCGCATCTGCACTACCACGTGTCGTTCAGAAAGCGAAGGGGCGTCGTTCAGAAATCGAAGGGGCGCCTGCTCAGAAATCGAAGAGGCGTATTCAAAGATCGAAGAGGCGCCACTATTTCAAAGAACCGGATTTGCGGGATCAAAACGTTTGTCGACAAGGGTAAAAAGTACCACCACTTGATATTATCTCTATATATGTCGACCTTCGTCTTTTATGGCAGGGCAAACCTGAAGAAAATGCCCAACTCTCCCTCACCTCTGAGGGCGCACTCCCAGCAAAGCCTTTCAAAATACTCAATTCTTTCTTCTTCCCCAAAGATGATACCAGATGCCTGGAGTACATATGACCCAGGAGGAAACGGCGGATTGAAGCATGTGCTGATTCATTCGCCGCTTCTTCAAAGCAAAGGTATCTCATATCATCAAGGTCAAAAGCAAAAGTATCTCATATCATGCTCTTTCCCTGTCTTTTTCTTTGTCATTGTTCTTACTTGCATGGCAAAGTAAAAGAAGCAATCAGCCGGCACTTGGAGTCAGTCTTCCGATCTGGAGCCAACTGCCTGGAATCTATTCCTGATTGCTTACCTAGCGTTGCTCTCGAGTAGTCATCTTCAACGGTTGATACACTTCCAGAGAAGGGACCACTCCTGCAAAGATTGAACAAAGAAACAGATAACAGGAGGAAGCTCAGACCTTCGGGGGAAACCAAAAGAACCATCCTGCTGCCCAGTTCAAGAAGTAGCACAAAGGAAAATCAACGATGGGCAGAAACCAGTTCAAGAGTAAGCATGTGGAATCACAAAGATCAAAGCCTCAATGCAATCACCAAGGAGAAGAGGGAATTTACACTCCATAACCAGATTTGCGTCCCTAAACTCTTCTTTTTGTTAATTACATTATGCCATGTTTAAAATGTTTAGTTGCTTTTTGTGTGTTTACTTATGTTTTGTGTGAATCTATGCTTAAAACATTGAGGACAATGTTTGATTTAAGTGTGGGGGGGTAACTAAAGTGTTTTGATGCAAATTCGTAGGGTTTTATCCACCATAACTTCTAATGTTGTTCCTTGCTGTTTTAAGGTGTTTTTAAGTTGTTTTAGAGTGTTTTAGTGTGTTTTGTTTTATAATTCGAAAATCCCATAAAAATTTGAAAAATTGTTTTGAAAAACCCAAAAAGAGTTGTTTTAAAAGTCGTTTTTGTGTGTTTGTGTCTTAGGGTACCTTCCAACACAATGATAAGGATTTGGTTTATAATTGCATGACGGTTAGAAAGAGTTATAAACATAGAGAAAAGTTTGATTTACTCTTGGTATATGCTTGGTTATGGTTATAATGTATGACTTCACATGCAATCATAAAAGAAAAAAAAATTCATTTTTTGTAACATGCTTGAAGGAAGAAACTCAAACAAACGCTACATCCCTGTGAGACTCGAGCCATTACTTTCTTTGGAGAGTTATTTTCTGTGATTCTTTATTTTCTAAAGTTGTTGCATGATCTCATTATTCCTTGCTTGGTTGCTACTTAGAATGCAATTGTATCATGATAGAACTAAATGCTAGAACTCATGCCCATTTCATTCAAAGCATGTTATTGATTTGCATAACACATATTCAAGAAGAAGTTGTGTAGTGACCACCACCATAGCCAAATAGCCTTACTTCCCATACTTCGTATATGTTGTAAGTTTTAACTCCGTTGAGCCTTGTTTAGCCTTTATTCTTTGTTTACCCACATTTTCCTCACCTAGCCTAGTTTAGGACAATCCCCACCCTTGTTCTTAAAAGATAGTGAGCATGACTTAATTGAATTCCTTTTGAGTTACATTATGAAAGAAAATAAGTGTGGGGGAGAGAATGTTTAAGTGTTTATGTTTTGAGATTCAAAAGAAAAGAAAAAAAAAAAAAAAAAAAAAAAAAAAAAAAAAAAGAAAAAAAAAAGAAAGAAAGAAAAAAGAGCTTAAAAAAAAAAATGAAAATAAGTGAAAATGAACTCACGAGCGTTGATGGTTGAAGAAAGGGTCAAAAAAAAATTGAATATGGCCCTAAGTTCTGTGTAATTCCCCCTTGGGTGATCAAAGTTGACTTCTGCATTCTAAAGGAAATTCTAAGTGCCTAATTCAATACTTTGCTCACTATTGCTTGAAGAACGTTTGTTATCCTTACCTTTCATTTTTAGCCAATTACCCCAAGCCCCGTTACAACCCTTGACTTCTATATTGAGTGTTATGTATTTCAATTGTGGAGTTTGAACTTGGTATGAGCTTATGGTGTCACTGGTTCTCGCGTCTAAGTAGTAGCATTCCATTCATGAGATCATATCTAAACATGCTTATTAACTCCAGAAAATGCTTTCCTTATTATAACATATGTGAGTGTTCGTCTACATGTTTACATCAATCTTCTCACATATACCTAGTGCAGGGTGTGTAGTCAGAAAATCTGTGTGAAAAACGAGAGTACATCTAGTAAGAAATTGAGGGAATTCTCTAAGGCATGTTACTACATTCAAAACATGGTTTTAAATGCTTAATTGTGAACTAGTATGTGGTGACTATGATTAAGAATGTACTTAAGTGTAAAGATGGCTCAAATCTGTGAGAATAATGATTTTTAACTTGTCATGTGCATTGGAAGTCCCTGATACGATTGTTGGAAGGTGTAGGTTGTGTTTTGTTCTTTTTGTTTTGTTTTTCTGTTTTGCTCGAGGACTAGCAAAAGCTAAGTGTGGGGGTATTTGATAGGAGCATATTTATGCGACTTAAATGGCTTGTTCTCGTACATTTACGTTATGTTTCTTTAGTTATTTTAGTACTTTAAGCTATTTTCGTGTGTTTGTAGGTCCAAAGGGCTAAAGGAGCAAAAAGATGCATTTTGGAGACTTTTGGAGCACTTTTGGGCTAAGGACGGATAGCTTATGCTTGAAGCCAAAGTGTTGGACGAAATTGAAGACCTAATTGGAGCCAAAGTGTTGGAACCTTGTTCTCTTTAGTTTTAGGACATTTAAACCTTTCCTAATCCCAATCATGCCATGCATAACACACATCCATTCTAACACATTGTCATTGCACATGCATTTCCTTCATTAGTTAACCCACATGCACTTATCACTTATCATCACCACATATCATATCACTTAATCACTTATCACTTATCATCACCACTTAACCACTTATCATATCATAACCACATATCATATCACTTATCACTTATCACTTAACATAACATCCACCTACTTCACCTACAACATCCACTTCACCTACAACATCCACCCACTTCACCTACAACATCCACCTACTTCACCTACAACATCCACCCACTTCACCTACAACATCCACCCACTTCACCTACAACATCCACCTACTTCACCTACAACATCCACCTACTTCACCTACAAATGACATAGCCATATGTTCCCTCCACTACTCCTATAAATACCCTTGCATTCATTCATTCATGGACATCTCATTTCATACACAACACACCACAAACACATCCCTTTCTCTCTTAGCCGTGAGTCTCCCTTAGAATCCAAAAACCATCTTTCCATTTCCACCACTCCTCATCCATTTCCATAATCCCCCAAACCTCACCTTAGACCTTGTGCTACAACAACGAGGAAGATAAGAGGGCCTAAACGTTCATACAATTCAAGTGTGAGTTGTTGGAATGTTTAGGTGTTTCTTTGATTTCAAAGTTTAAATTTAATTCTCTTTGTTTTGTACGTATGAGGAATGGAAGAGAAGAGTGCCTAAACGTTCATACAATTCAAGTTTGAGTTGTTGGAATGTTTAGGTGTTTCTTTGATTTCAAAGTTATGAGGAACTAAACCCCCTTTAGCTAGGGGGTGATTCGAAACTATGTTTATATTTGCAATATGAATTGATTAACTTTCGTTGGAATTTCATAAGTTGTGGATTCAATTTGTTTAACCGTTTGATTGATAACTTATTTATGAATGTTTATTAAGAATGCGCGCTTAATTTTCATGCATGAATATGACACTAGAATATAAGTGAATTTCACCTAATCGTTATGAACTTATATTCACAAGTAGTGGAGGTTGCTTATAAACAATCGCGTTAAATGAATTCTTGGCACGAGTTTCATGCTCATCATAGTAACGAATGCCTCGTCAACACTTATAGTTTTCATAATGCTTAATGATCTTTGATTGTATCTTTATTGTGCTTTTCACGTAAAGGACTTTTGGAGAATGTGGTGAATTGCGTTGCGCTAACCCATCCAATTCATTAACTTAAGGAAAACTTGACGGTTAATTTAAGCGGACCTAATTAACCCGGGGCGTTGAGTTTCATAATTTATCGAAAGACCAACTGAGAATCAATCTTGTATGCAAGTGTAACATGTGTGGAGAAGAACCCCTTGGCTATTCCATCATCCATATTTTCATCACATTCATATTTACGTTTTGCCTTTAATTACAATTTGTCCATTTAATTTAATCTCGTCCAAACACAATCCCCCCTTTACTTTATTGTTCAATTTAATTAGAAATCAATTTAGTTTATGTTTTAAAGTATTTTTGAATTCTTTGAGTCTAGTATAGTGTTTTATATTGTGTTTTTACGTTTTTGAGTCAAATCCAAGTGATTAACAATCCCTCCTAATCCCCGGTCCAGAACGATCCCTACTTGCACCTATACTACAATTTGACAAAAAGAGGGTTTAATTTGTGCGCGTATAAAACTCGCATCACTCTGCCATCAAAGATTCCACCTGACGGGAGCGGGCAAGCAGGCGTTGGCCCATGTTGGACACAGAACTCGCACACTGAACACTAAGTGCGAGGGATTCTTGAACGGCCAACTCATCGGACCGTCCTGACAGCAGCCTACTATCTTTTGGAGTAAGGAGGTTCCTAGCTACTATTGTAGCTGTTGTGGCGTCCTGCATTACAGAGTCTTCACCTGAAAGAGGACCGTTAGAAGATAAGAAAGAAGGGCGCCATACGTTACCTTGACGCGGCGCGGCCGTATCACTGCTGAGACTCAATTCTAAGCTAAGGTTCGATGGGTTTGCCATTTTTCAAAAGTGTTCAAAGAGATGGGGTGGATGGAGTTAATTCTCAAAGGGCCGGAGTCGATTTTCAAGAATGGGAATTCTTCAGAGTAAGTTTGTTGTGGTGATCGATAGCTCTATAAGAAGCCAAGGCGACGCGTCCACCAATTCGAAAAGCCGGAATTTCCGGCGTAATTTAGGCGACACGTTCTCTGCTTTTCAGAAGACGCGTTCAACTTTGTCAAAAGGAGCCGCATCTGCACTACCACGTGTCGTTCAGAAAGCGAAGGGGCGTCGTTCAGAAATCGAAGGGGCGCCTGCTCAGAAATCGAAGAGGCGTATTCAAAGATCGAAGAGGCGCCACTATTTCAAAAAGCCGGATTTGCGGGATCAAAACGTTTGTCGACAAGGGTAAAAAGTACCACCACTTGATATTATCTCTATATATGTCGACCTTCGTCTTTTATGGCAGGGCAAACCTGAAGAAAATGCCCAACTCTCCCTCACCTCTAAGGGCGCACTCCCAGCAAAGCCTTTCGAAATACTCAATTCTTTCTTCTTCCCCAAAGATGATACCAGATGCCTGGAGTACTTATGACCCAGGAGGAAACGGCGGATTGAAGCATGTGCTGATTCATTCACCATTTCTTCAAAGCAAAGGTATCTCATATCATCAAGGTCAAAAGCAAAAATATCTCATATCATGCTCTTTCCCTGTCTTTTTCTTTGTCCTTGTTCTTACTTGCATGGCAAAGTAAAAGAAGCAATCAGCCGGCACTTGGAGTCAGTCTACCGATCTGGAGCCAACTGCCCGGAATCTATTCCTGATTGCTTACCTAGCGTTGCTCTCGAGTAGTCATCTTCAACGGTTGATACACTTCCAGAGAAGGGACCACTCCTGCAAAGATTGAACAAAGAAACAGATAACAGGAGGAAGCTCAGACCTTCGGGGGAGACCCTAAAAGGAATCCTGCTGCCCAGTTCAAGAGTAGCACAAAGGAAAATCAACGATGGGCGGAAACCAGTTCAAGAGTAAGCCTGTGGAATCACAAAGATCCAAGCCTCAATGCAATCACCAAGGAGAAGAGGGAATTTACACTCCATAACCAGATTTGCGTCCCTAAACTCTTCTCTTTGTTAATTACATTCTGCCATGTTTAGTATGTTTAAATGTTTTTTGTGTGTTTACTTATGTTTTGTGTGAACCATATGCTTAAAACATTGAGGACAATGTTTGATTTAAGTGTGGGGGGGTAACTAAGTTTATTTTAAGGTGTTTTTAAGTTGTTTTAGAGTGTTTTAGTGTGTTTTGTTTTATAATTCGAAAATCCCATAAAAATTTGAAAAATTGTTTTGAAAAACCCAAAAAGAGTTGTTTTAAAGTTGTTTTTGTGTGTGTTTGTGTCTTAGGGTACCTTCCAACACAATGATAAGGATTTGGTTTATAATTGCATGACGGTTAGAAAGAGTTATAAACATAGAGAAAAGTTTGATTTACTCTTGGTATATGCTTGGTTATGGTTATAATGTATGACTTCACATGCAATCATAAAAGAAAAAAAAATTCGTTTTTGTAACATGCTTGAAGGAAGGAACTCAAACAAACGCTACAACCCTGAGAGACTTGAGCCTATAACGTTCTTTGGAGAGTATAATCTGTGATTTCTTGTTTTCTAAAGTCGTTGCATGATCTCATTATTCTTTGCTTGGTTACTACTTAGAAGGCGTTTTATCATATAGTTCCAAATGCTAGAACTCATGCCCATTTCATTCAAAGCATGTTATTGATTTGCATAACACATATTCAAGAAGAAGTTGTGTAGTGACCACCACCATAGCCAAATAGCCTTACTTTCCATACTTAGTATATGTTGTAAGTTTTAACCCCGTTGAGCCTTGTTTAGCCTTTATTCTTTGTTTACCCACATTTTCCTCACCTAGCCTAGTTTAGGACAATCCCCACCCTTGTTCTTAAAAGATAGTGAGCATGACTTAATTGAATTCCTTTTGAGTTACATTATGAAAGAAAATAAGTGTGGGGGAGAGAATGTTTAAGTGTTTATGTTTTGAGATTCAAAAGAAAAGAAAAAGAAAAAAAAAAAAAAAGAGAAAAGAAAGAAAGAAAGAAAAAAAGAGCTTAAAAAAAAAAAAATGAAAATAAGTGAAAATGAACTCACGAGCGTTGATGGTTGAAGAAAGGGTCCAAAAAAAGATGAATATGGCCCTAAGTTCTGTGTAATTCCCCCTTGAGTGATCAAAGTTGACTTCTGCATTCTAAAGGAAATTCTAAGTGCCTAATTCAATACTTTGCTCACTATTGCTTGAAGAACGTTTGTTATCCTTACCTTTCATTTTTAGCCAATTACCCCAAGCCCCGTTACAACCCTTGACTTCTATATTGAGTGTTATGTATTTCAGTTGTGGAGTTTGAACTTGGTATGAGCTTATGGTGTCACTGGTTCTCGCGTCTAAGTAGTAGCATTCCATTCATGAGATCATATCTAAACATGCTTATTAACTCCAGAAAATGCTTTCCTTATTATAACATATGTGAGTGTTCGTCTACATGTTTACATCAATCTTCTCACATATACCTAGTGTAGGGTGTGTAGTCAGAAAATCTGTGTGAAAAACGAGAGTACATCTAGTAAGAAATTGAGGGAATTCTCTAAGGCATGTTACTACATTCAAAACATGGTTTTAAATGCTTAATTGTGAACTAGTATGTGGTGACTATGATTAAGAATGTACTTAAGTGTAAAGATGGCTCAAATCTGTGAGAATAATGATTTTTAACTTGTCATGTGCATTGGAAGTCCCTGATACGATTGTTGGAAGGTGTAGGTTGTGTTTTGTTCTTTTTGTTTTGTTTTTCTGTTTTGCTCGAGGACTAGCAAAAGCTAAGTGTGGGGGTATTTGATAGGAGCATATTTATGCGACTTAAATGGCTTGTTCTCGTACATTTACGTTATGTTTCTTTAGTTATTTTAGTACTTTAAGCTATTTTCGTGTGTTTGTAGGTCCAAAGGGCTAAAGGAGCAAAAAGATGCATTTTGGAGACTTTTGGAGCACTTTTGGGCTAAGGACGGATAGCTTATGCTTGAAGCCAAAGTGTTGGACGAAATTGAAGACCTAATTGGAGCCAAAGTGTTGGAACCTTGTTCTCTTTAGTTTTAGGACATTTAAACCTTTCCTAATCCCAATCATGCCATGCATAACACACATCCATTCTAACACATTGTCATTGCACATGCATTTCCTTCATTAGTTAACCCACATGCACTTATCACTTATCATCACCACATATCATATCACTTAATCACTTATCACTTATCATCACCACTTAACCACTTATCATATCATAACCACATATCATATCACTTATCACTTATCACTTAACATAACATCCACCTACTTCACCTACAACATCCACTTCACCTACAACATCCACCTACTTCACCTACAACATCCACCCACTTCACCTACAACATCCACCCACTTCACCTACAACATCCACCTACTTCACCTACAACATCCACTTCACCTACAACATCCACCTACTTCACCTACAACATCCACCTACTTCACCTACAAATGACATAGCCATATGTTCCCTCCACTACTCCTATAAATACCCTTGCATTCATTCATTCATGGACATCTCTCCATTTCACACACCACAACTAACACAAACACTTCCCCTTAGAATCCTAAACCATCTTTCCATTTCCATCACTCCTCACTCCATTCCACACTTCCATCCCCCAAACCAATTATCCCTAGACCTTATGCTACAATAAAGAGGAAGAGAAGAGGGCCTAAACGTTCATACAATTCAAGTTTGAGTTGTTGGAATGTTTAGGCGTTTCTTTGATTTCAATGTTTAATTTCAATTCTCTTTGTTTTGTATGAGGAACTAAACCCCCCTTTAGCTAGGGGGTGATTCGAAATATATGTTTATGCTTGCATTTTGATTTGATTACTTCTAATTGCATTTCATAAGTTGTGGATTCAATTTGTTTAACTGTTTGATTGATAACTTATTTATGTATGTTTATTGAGAATGCGCGCTTAATTTTCATGCATGAATATGACGCTAGAATATAAGTGAGTTTCACCTAATAGTTACGAACTTATATTCACAAGTAGTGGAGGTTGCTTTTAAACAATCGCGTTAAACGAATTCTTGGCATAAGTTTCATGCGTATTCCATAGTAACGAATGCCTCGTCAACACTTATAGTTTTCATGATGCTTAGTGATCTTTGATTGTATCTTTATTGTGTTTTTCACGTAAAGGACTTTTGGAGAATGTTGTGAATTGCGTTGCGCAAACCCATCCAATTCATTAACTTAAGGAAAACTTGACGGTTAATTTAAGCGGACCTAATTGACCCGGGGCGTTGAGTTTCATGGTTTATTGAAATGCAATTGGAAATCATTTTATTATGCAAGTATAACATGTGTGGAGAAGAACCCCTTGGCTATTCCATCATCCATATTTTCATCACATTCATATTTACATTTTGTCTTTAATTACAATTTGTGCATTTTATTTAATCTCGTCAAATCAAACTCAATCCCCCCCCATCTTTTGTTAAGTCTTAATCATTTGATTTGTTTTAAGTATTTTACGTTGTTAAGTTTTGCATACTTTGAGTCTAGTATAGTGTTTTATATTGTGTTTTTACGTTTTTGAGTCAGTTTCCAAGTGATTTGCAATCCCTCCTAATCCCCGGTCCAGAACGATCCCTACTTATACTTATACTACAATTGTCAAAAAGAGGGTTTAATTTATGCGCGTATAATTCTCGCATCACAATTCATGTTTACAAAAGATTTAACATAAACATACACAACATGAATGAACATAGAATTGATAAGAATGAACCCTTGAAGCAAAACTGATATTGAAGTCCTTGAAGAGTTCCTTGGTGTTGCTTCTCCAAATGTGGTGCGGATGAAGTAGATTGGTTTGGTTTGAATGGTTTCTGCCCTTAGGACAGAAATGGACAGAGAATGGAGTGAAATGGGAGAGGTTTTAGGGTGTGTAATGGACTGAATGATGAATAAAACTTGCGGATGGGAAATGGAGAGAATATGGACAGTTTCTGTGAAAGGAAAAGAAAGTGGAATATCCTGCCATGAAGAGGGCGAATTAGTGTGTATGATGGACAGAAAATGGAGCCAAATAGAGTGTGTGTGATCCCCCAACATTCAGATTGGATCTAGGAGTTGTTTAACTCAGATGGCAGAGCATAAATCAGATGGAATGATGGGTTTCTGAGTGTTGTTCTCACTGCATGGACAAGGTCTGCACAGATGTGGTTTCTTTAATTAAAATGCATGTGCCCTTGCTGCCACAAGTGAGTGGAACCTGCAAAGGTCAATTGGAGCACCAGAAAATGTTTATACAAATCTGAAAATGGAAAGAACACACGGCATGGACAAGGGATGGGTTTGATTTCTGAAATGGTGGCTGCAAGGAGTTACTTGTTTAATCACCATGCATGTGAATTTCTGCAAAGAGAAGTGAAGAAGGGAAATGGAATGCACGGGTCAGGTTGTGGACATGCATGTGAGGGATGTTTTAGGTGTTAAAACATGGAATCTGCACGGAATGGATGTTATCATGCATGTGATTGCATGTTTGGTGTTTAGAAGTGTATAATCTGATGGGATGATATGGGAACACACGGCTAAGGTTGTGACATGCATGTGAATGCATGTTTTGATGTTGGAACCACATAGGTGACATCCATGTTTTTGCTTTGTTTAGAATCACCCAAAATGGCTGAATTACATCTCTTAACACTTCACATCATTTCTGGAATGTTTTTACTTCATTTGCTTTCCCTTTGATCCAAATTCACACTTGGCTGCACACTAACACCAAATAATGTAAAATGCAACTAGTTTAATCCAAAAACAATACAAAAACGCCAAATAAGAAAGCTATACATGCATGCAAAATATGAATTATCAAATACCCCCAAACCTGGTTTTTGCTAGTCCTCGAGCAAACTTAGAACTAAAACACACAAAATACAAACATCTAACTAAACCACTTTCGCTGGCCAAACGATTGCACTGAGCATGTGCAACAAGCCTTTGAACCCCTAGGTGTCCCTAGTTGGAGGAGTTGTGTCTCCTGAGGGTTTACAGTGATGACACCCACAAACATTTACAAAATCTGCAAACAACTTGGTTAAAACATGCTTTAAACAAACTAATAAGAACCAATGAAGATTTCGTCATATATTCAAACTCAAAAGTTTTCCACTTCAAAGAATCGTATCAATTGTAACCTATAAAGATATTTCTCCATGGCTTACAACTTCAAGCTCACCATACCCAAATGCTTCAGATAGAATTCGCCTCAACTCTACTCCTCACAGAATCCACTCAAGTTCTTACTCAGACCCTAAGGTTTTAGTCTCTCAACAACATATATGAGTGAAATTATGTAAAGGAAATCAAAATTTTCACATATGAAATCTGAAATGGAAGCACAGTTTCTGAGTAGATCTCATGAAATGAATCAAATGCTAAGAATATCGATAACACTGATAGGAGCATATTTATGCGACTTAAATGGCTTGTTCTCGTACATTTACGTTATGTTTCTTTAGTTATTTTAGTACTTTAAGCTATTTTCGTGTGTTTGTAGGTCCAAAGGGCTAAAGGAGCAAAAAGATGCATTTTGGAGACTTTTGGAGCACTTTTGGGCTAAGGACGGATAGCTTATGCTTGAAGCCAAAGTGTTGGACGAAATTGAAGACCTAATTGGAGCCAAAGTGTTGGAACCTTGTTCTCTTTAGTTTTAGGACATTTAAACCTTTCCTAATCCCAATCAAGCCATGCATAACACACATCTATTCTAACACATTGTCATTGCGCATGCATTTCCTTCATTAGTTAACCCACATGCACTTATCACTTATCATCACCACATATCATATCACTTAATCACTTATCACTTATCATCACCACTTAACCACTTATCATATCATAACCACATATCATATCACTTATCACTTATCACTTAACATAACATCCACCTACTTCACCTACAACATCCACTTCACCTACAACATCCACCTACTTCACCTACAACATCCACCCACTTCACCTACAACATCCACCTACTTCACCTACAACATCCACCTACTTCACCTACAAATGACATAGCCATATGTTCCCTCCACTACTCCTATAAATACCCTTGCATTCATTCATTCATGGACATCTCATTTCATACACAACACATTACAAACACATTCTCCCTTCCCTAGCCGTGAGCTTCCCATCTCTCCCCTTATAATTCAAAAACCATCTTTCCATTTCCATCACTCCTCACTCCATTCCACACTTCCATTCCCCTTCCACTTCTCCACCACTCCTCTTCCATTCCACACTTCCATCCCCCAAACCAATTATCCCTAGACCTTATGCTACAATAAAGAGGAAGAGAAGAGAGCCTAAACGTTCATACAATTCAAGTTTGAGTTGTTGGAATGTTTAGGCGTTTCTTTGATTTCAATGTTTAATTTCAATTCTCTTTGTTTTGTATGAGGAACTAAACCCCCCTTTAGCTAGGGGGTGATTCGAAATATATGTTTATGCTTGCATTTTGATTTGATTACTTCTAATTACGTTTCATAAGTTGTGAATTCAATTTGTTTAACTGTTTTATTGATAACCTATTTATGTATGTTTATTGAGAGTGCACACTTAATTTTCATGCATGAATTTGACGCTAGAATATAAGTGAATTTCACCTAATCGTTATGAACTTATATTCACAAGTAGTGGAGGTTGCTTATAAACAATCGCGTTAAACGAATTCTTGGCATAAGTTTCATGCAATCATAGTAACGAATGCCTCGTCAACACTTATAGTTTTCAAAGAACTTAATGATTCTTGCTTGTATCTCTATTATGCAATTCATGTAGGGAACTTGTGAGGAATGCTTTGGGTTGTCGTATGCAATCATCCAATTCATTAACTTAAGGAAAACTTGACGGTTAATTTAAGCGGACCTAATTAACTTGGAGTGTTGAGAATTAATGATTTATTGAAATGCAATTGGAAATCGTTTTATTATGCAAGTATAACATGTATGGAGATGAACCCCTTAGCTAGCATTCATCCATTCAATTCCATCACATTCATATTTACATTCTGTCTAGTTTATTAACTTGTTTCGTTATTTCAATTTTCATAAAACCTAAACCCCCCCTTTACTTTCTTGTTCTTTAATGCTTAGAATCTGTTTAGTTTATGTTTTAAAGTATTTTTAAGTCTTTTGAACTTGTTTCAATCTTTTGGTTTGTTTTAGTGTTTTAAGCATTTAGTCTTGTATTCTTTGAGTCTAGTTTAGTGTTTTAAACTTTATTTTACGTTTTTGAGTCAAATCCAAGTAATTAACAATCCCTCCTAATCCCCGGTCCAGAACGATCCCTACTTACACTTATACTACAATTTGACAAAAAGAGGGTTTAATTTGTGCGCGTATAAATCTCGCATCAAACACACACACTTACTATCACCCATGAATACATCCTCAATGATCAGCTAGGTCTTTTTTCAAGATTGTAATGTAAGGCTTAGGTTATAGGTTACGAAAGAAGTGATATGAAGTACTAGAGCTTGGGGCATACCAAAGTGTTCTTGAGGATCATGCTCTTCACTTGCATTTGTTTTCTTTCTTCTTTGTTTTTGGCATCCAGGCCCTATGTCTTATAATGAGGAGATTTGGAACTTGTATCCATTTTAATTCTCTTTTTTTTTTTTTTTTTTATAACTCCTTTTTTTTTTTTAGAAGCATCTTCAACATAGGTGCCCTCGGTACATGCCACAATCTTGTTCTAAGCTCAATTTACCTTTAGTCTTCATCACCTTGGTATTCCCCAAACTATAAGGTATGGCTTGTAATGGGCTAGAATGGGTAGAGTATGGTGTGGGTGATGAAAGAATTAGGTTAAAGTGTTTGGCTGCAACAAGGGTGAATGGAGCACACAAATGGGTAGGATTTAAGCCTTTTAGTAGTTAACACATGCATAGCCTAACATCGTCTCATTGAGTTCATTCATGAATGATCAGCTAAATACATGGTATCTGCAAAGGAGAATGATTCTTAGCATCCAATCAAAATAGAAGTAATGAGATCATTTAAAGTGAAATTGAAAGAAAAAGATAGGAGTAGAAACACTTTAAACCCTCTCAAAGAAGCAATTAGGCTCAAAATAACTCACTAGGGTAGTCTCCACTATTCTTCTTCCAGAATTTGAGTATGGTACCTCTATCATCATAATTTCAAGAGTTATAGCTTTATAAATGACAACAAGATGCAACTCTTTTCCATAGCAACCCAATCGCTTGTTTTCAAACATAGTCCTCATATACATTCGTATTAGCATGCACAAACATTCTTAACCAAAACTAACACCTCAAACAAACACAAACACAAAACAACCTTAAAAACAACTCTTTTTGGGTTTTTCAAAACAATTTTTCAAATTTTTATGGGATTTTCGAATTATAAAACAAAACACACTAAAACACTCTAAAACAACTTAAAAACACCTTAAAACAGCAAGGAACAACATTAGAAGTTATGGTGGATAAAACCCTACGAATTTGCATCAAAACACTTTAGTTACCCAATACCCCCAAACCTAAATCAAACATTGTCCTCAATGTTTTAGGCATACATTTACACAAAACATAAGTAAACACACAAAAAGCAACTAAACATATTAAACATGGCAGAATGTAATTAACAAAGAGAAGAGTTTAGGGACGCAAATCTGGTTATTGAGTGTAAATTCCCTCTTCTCCTTGGTGATTGCATTGAGGCTTTGATCTTTGTGATTCCACAGGCTTACTCTTGAACTGGTTTCCGCCCATCATTGATTTTCCTTTGTGCTACTCTTGAACTGGGCAGCAGGATTCAATTGGTCTCCCCCGAAGGTCTGAGCTTACTCTTTTGGTCTGTTTCTTTGTTCAATCTTTCCAATTCGTATTGAAAAGGGTTGGAGGATAACTCAGCCTAAGTTTGTCTCCACATGCTTCAATGTATCATTTTCACTTGCCTTACTCGCTCCCCTTTGCAGAAGTGGTCCCTTCTCCGGAAATGTATCAACCGTTGAAGATGACTACTCGAGAGCAACGCTAGGTAAGCAATCAAGAATTGATTCCAGGAAGTTGGCTCCAGATCGGAAAAATGACTCCAAGTGCCGGCTGATTGCTTCTTTTACTTTGCCATGCGAGTAAGAACAAGGACAAAGAAAAAGACAGGGAAAAAGCATGATATGAGATACTTTTGCTTTTGACCTTGATGATATGAGATACCTTTGCTTTTGAAGAAGCGGTGAATGAATCAGGACACTTCAATCCGCCGTTTCCTCCTGGGTCATCTGTACTTCAGGCATCTGGTATCATCTTTGGGGAAGAAGAAAGAATTGAGTATTTCGAAAGGCTTTGCTGGGAGTGCGCCCTCAGAGGTGAGGGAGAGTTGGGCATTTTCTTCAGGTTTTCCTTGCCATAAAAGACGAAGGTCGACATATATAGAGATAATATCAAGTGGTGGTACTCTTCTTTTACCCTTGTCGACAAACGTTTTGATCCCACAAATCCGGCTTTTTGAAATAGTGGCGCCTCCTCGATCTTTGAAGACGTCTCTTCGATTTCTGAGCAGGCGCCCCTTCGATTTCTGAACGACGCCCTTTATCTTTCTGAACGACACGTAGTAGTGCGGATGCGGCTCCTTTTGACAAAGCTGCACGCGTTTTCTGAAAAGCAGAGAAAGCGTCGCCGGACTTTGCGCTTGTCGGCTAAAGATGTGTAGTTGCGGTGATGGCCTCCACGTGTTGTCTGAAAAGAAGAAATCTTTTGACAAAGTTGAACGCGTCTTCTGAAAAGCCGAGAAAGCGTTGCCTAAATTACGCCGGAAATTCCGGCTTTTTTGAATTGGTGGACGTGTCGCCTTGGCTTTTTATTGAGCTATCGATCACCACAACAAACTGATAGGAGCATATTCATGCGACTTAAATGGCTTGTTCTCGTGCATTTACGTTATGTTTCTTTAGTTATTTTAGTACTTTAAGCTATTTTCGTGTGTTTATAGGTCCAAAGGGCTAAAGGAGCAAAAAGATGCATTTTGGAGACTTTTGGAGCACTTTTGGGCTAAGGATGGATAGCTTATGCTTGGCACCAAAGTGTTGGACGAAATTGAAGACCTAATTGAAGACCAAAGTGTTGGAACCTTGTTCTCTTTAGTTTTAGGACATTTAAAACCTTTCCTAATCCCAATCATGCCATGCATAACACACATCCATTCTAACACATTGTCATTGCACATGCATTTCCTTCATTAGTTAATTCACATGCTCCATACTTATCATCACCACTCATTACTTATCACATATCATCACCACTTATCACTTATCATAACCACATATCATTCACCACTTATCATATCATAATCATTCACTTATCACTTAACATATCATACACTTATCACTTATCACTCATAATCACCTACTCCACCTACAACATCCACCTACTTCACCTACAACATCCACCTACTCCACCTACAACATCCACCTACTTCACCTACAACATCCACCTACTTCACCTACAAATGACATAGCCATATGTTCCCTCCACTACTCCTATAAATACCCTTGCATTCATTCATTCAATTCACATCTCATTTCATACACAACACATTACAAACACATTCTCCCTTCCCTAGCCGTGAGCTTCCCATCCATTCCCTTATAATCCAAACACCACTCCTCATCCATTTCCATAATCCCCCAAACCTCACCTTAGACCTTGTGCTACAACAACGAGGAAGATAAGAGGGCCTAAACGTTCATACAATTCAAGTGTGAGTTGTTGGAATGTTTAGGTGTTTCTTTGATTTCAAAGTTTAAATTCAATTCTCTTTGTTTTGTACGTATGAGGAATGGAAGAGAAGAGTGCCTAAACGTTCATACAATTCAAGTTTGAGTTGTTGGAATGTTTAGGTGTTTCTTTGATTTCAAAGTAATGAGGAACTAATCCCCCTTTAGCTAGGGGGTGATTCGAAACTATGTTTATATTTGCAATATGAATTGATTAACTTTCGTTGGAATTTCATAAGTTGTGGATTCAATTTGTTTAACCGTTTGATTGATAACTTATTTATGAATGTTTATTAAGAATGCGCGCTTAATTTTCATGCATAAATATGACGCTAGAATATAAGTGAATTTCACCTAATCGTTATGAACTTATATTCACATGTAGTGGAGGTTGCTTATAAACAATCGCGTTAAATGAATTCTTGGCACGAGTTTCATGCGTATTCCATAGTAACGAATGCCTCGTCAACACTTATAGTTTTCATAATGCTTAATGATCTTTGATTGTATCTTTATTGTGCTGTTCACGTAAAGGACTTTTGGAGAATGTGGTGAATTGCGTTGCGCTAACCCATCCAATTCATTAACTTAAGGAAAACTTGACGGTTAATTTAAGCGGACCTAATTAACCCGGGGCGTTGAGTTTCATAATTTATCGAAAGACCAACTGAGAATCAATCTTGTATGCAAGTGTAACATGTGTGGAGAAGAACCCCTTGGCTATTCCATCATCCATATTTTATTCACATTCATATTTACATTCTGTTTTAATTGCAATCTGTTCATTTAGTTTAATTTTGTCAAAACCTAAATCCCCCTTTACTTTAATGTCAAATTAGTTAGAAATCAATTTAGTTTGTGTTTTTAAGAGTTTTGAGTCTTTTGAACTTGTTAGAATCTGTTTAGTTTATGTTTTAAAGTATTTTTGAATTCTTTGAGTCTAGTTTAGTGTTTTATATTGTTTTTACGTTTTTAAGTCAGTTTCCAAGAGATTAACAATCCCTCCTAATCCCCGGTCCAGAACGATCCCTACTTGCACCTATACTACAATTTGACAAAAAGAGGGTTTAATTTGTGCGCGTATAAAAATCGCATCAAATTTTGGCGCCGTTGCCGGGGATTAGCAACTTTGCTAATCCCTTGGTTCTTTTCTTTTTTTTTGGTTTAGTTGTTTTCGTTTTAGTTTCTAACTTAGTGTTGTTTTCTTTGTTTGTTGTTACTTTTGATATTTGATTTAGTTCTCTTTCTTTGATTTTAGGTACTAGAGAAGTAAGATATGGATTTTGCTAGCATTCAAGCTCAATTGGCAAATCTTACTTCTAAATTGTCGCCGTATGCCGAAAGGACCACAATGCAGAGTGTCCCTACATTTGGTGCTTCATATAGGCAAGGATTTCAAGCCAATCAATGTCCACAAAGAGATTGGAGGGATCATTCAAACTCTATATGGTGGGAAGATCAACAAGTTCAACGTGAAGCATATTGGCAACCATATGAGGAGTTCTATTCAAGACCTATGCAGCCACCACAACTTCATATGCAATATGCTCAATTAAATTCAAGTTCGCCAATAGATTATAATCAAATTCTTAATGAAATAAATTCTTTGGCGCAGGGGTCACAAAATCAAGCCAAGGAGGCTCAACAAGAAGCATATTGGCAACCATATGAGGAGTTCTATTCAAGACCTATGCAGCCACCACAACTTCATATGCAATATGCTCAATTAAATTCAAGTTCGCCAATAGATTATAATCAAATTCTTAATGAAATAAATTCTTTGGCGCAGGGGTCACAAAATCAAGCCAAGGAGGCTCAACAAGAAGCATATTGGCAACCATATGAGGAGTTCAATACAACACCTATGCAGCCACCACAACCTCCCCCACAACAATTCCAATCAAGTTCAAGTATGTCCATGGATAATGATAAAAATTTTCAATTACTAACCTCTTTGACGCAGGACGAACAAAATCAAGACAAGAAGTTGGGTAAATTGGACGAGCAATTTGGGCAGATTATGGAGTTCATGAAACAAATTCAAGAGCAAAGTGAACTCTCCAACTCAACTATTGAAAACTCGAAGGAAGATTTTGAAATCCATAATGCTATCACTTTGGGAAGTGCTATGGAGGTTGGAGCTGACCTAAAAATGTCCAAACATAGCCTAGAAGTGGATGAAGAGCTGCTAATTGAGGAGGAGGAAGAAGACATGCACACGGCAAGGGTAGAACAACCCTTGCCGCAGCCCCCTAAGCCCTCTAAACCACCCACCACCAGTAAGGACGTCCCAATTCCATGTTATTCTGATGTTATTCCACCCAATGTCCCTTTTCCTAGCAGGTTTTTTATTCCCAACCAAGAAGAGAGTAAAAAGGACATCGTGGAAGCCTTCCCAAAGGTGCAAAATGCTATTCAAATTCTTGGTGCAACACAGCAAGTTTTAGATGGTGTTGAATTCTTCAAAGGACTTTGTACACCAAGAAGAATGATTCAAGAGAAGGTAGTGGCTGGAGAAGATGTAGAAGGCATCAAAGAGGACATATTTGAAACCACAATTCCCAAGGAAGTTGGATTTTATGACACGGGACAAGTCATAACTTTCGAAGGGGTGTTTATTCTGGAGTTCATTTTGGAGCACACAGGTAAGCCGCCTCCCCGAATTTCAATTTTCTTTTATACTAACATGTGGTTAATGATTCAGGCACCCAATCTGGAATTTAAACTATTACCGGATCATTTCAAGTATCACCGCCCATTCAAAGATAAATTCCATGCCGTTTGATTTTATTTATGTAAAAAAAAAAAAAAAAAAAAAAAAAAAAAAAAAAAAAAGATACTAAACATGGAGAAAGATGGAGCCTTCACAGAGGATGTTTACGTGAAGCCCCGCTACGAGGCGTCGAAGCAGAAGGAATAGGAGCGGAAGGCGCAGAAGCGGGAGGCATAGAAGCGGGAGGCATCGGAGCGGAAGCCATCGGAGCTAGAGCATTCCAGGCCTCAATACTTGGCCAAGCGCTGGATGACCCAGGAAAAAGGTGCCTCTGGAGATAAGACGCAAGCCTTTGACGGTCATTGTGAATTCGACCCTCAGATTCTTGCAGCTCATCAAGCTTCCTCTTCATGCCCGCTGAAGAGTTATTTGCAAGCACATGCAAACTTCTATTCTCGTACTTAAGCTGTTTGATTTCTTGCTTAAGACTTTCCACCTCTGCCATCAACGATTCCACTTGGCGGGACCGAGCAAGCAGGCGTTGACCCATGTTGGACACAGAACTCGCACACTGAACACTAAGTGCGAGGGACTCTTGAACGGCCAACTCATCGGACCGTCCTGACAGCAGCCTACTATCTTTTGGAGTGAGGAGGTTCCTAGCTACTATTGTAGCTGTTGTGGCGTCCTGCATCACGGAGTCTTCACCTGTAAGAAGACCGTTAGAAGATAAGAAAGAAGGGCGCCATACGTTACCTTGACGCGGCGCGCCCGTATCACTGCTAAGGCTCAATTCCAAGCTAAGGTTCGATGAGTTTGCCATTTTTCAAAAGTGTTCAAAGAAAAGGGATGAAGTTAAATTTCAAAGGGCCGGAGTCGATCTTCAAGAATGGGAAATCTTCAGAGAGTGTTTGTTGTGGTGATCGATAGCTCAATAAAAAAGCCAAGGCGACGCGTCCACCAATTCAAAAAGCCGGAATTTCCGGCGTAATTTTGGCGACGCTTTATCGGCTTTTCAGAAGACGCGTTCAACTTTGTCAAAAGATTTCTTCTTTTCAGACAACACGTGGAGGCCATCACCGCAACTACATATCTTTAGCCGACAAGCGCAAAGTTCGGCGACGCTTTCTCTGCTTTTCAGAAGACGCGTGCAGCTTTGTCAAAAGGAGCGGCATCTGCACTACCACGTGTCGTTCAGAAAGCGAAGGGGCGTCGTTCAGAAATCGAAGGGGCGCTTGCTCAGAAATCGAAGAGGCGTATTCAGAGATCGAAGAGGCGCCACTATTTCAAAAAGCCGGAATTGCGGGATCAAAACGTTTGTCGACAAGGGTAAAAAGTACCACCACTTGATATTATCTCTATATATGTCGACCTTCGTCTTTTATGGCAGGGCAAACCTGAAGAAAATGCCCACCTCTCCCTCACCTCTGAGGGCGCACTCCCAGCAAAGCCTTTCAAAATACTCAATTCTTTCTTCTTCCCCAAAGATGATACCAGATGCCTGGAGTACAGATGACCCAGGAGGAAACAGCACAACAAATACATGTGCTGATTCATTCACCGCTTCTTCAAAAGCAAAGGTATCTCATATCATCAAGATCAAAAGCAAAAGTATCTCATATCATGCTCTTTCCCTGTCTTTTTCTTTGTCCTTGTTCTTACTCGCATGGCAAAGTAAAAGAAGCAATCAGCCGGCACTTGGAGTCAATCTTCCGATCTGGAGCCAACTGCCTGGAACCTATTCCTGATTGCTTACCTAGCGTTGCTCTCGAGTAGTCATCTTCAACGGTTGATACACTTCCGGAGAAGGGACCACTTCTGCAAAGGGGAGCGAGTAAGGCAAGTGAAAATGATACATTGAAGCATGTGGAGACAAACATAGGCTGAGTTATCCTCCAACCCTTTTCAATACGAATTGGAAAGATTGAACAAAGAAACAGACCAAAGGGGTAAGCTCAGACCTTCGGGGAAGACCAAAAGAACCATCCTGCTGCCCAGTTCAAGAAGTAGCACAAAGGAAAATCAACGATGGGCAGAAACCAGTTCGAGAGTAAGCCTGTGGAATCATCAAGATCAAGCCTCAATGCAATCAACAAAGAGAAGATGGAATTTACACTCCATAACCAGATTTGCGTCCCTAAACTCTTCTCTTTGTTAATTACATTTTGCCATGTTTAGTATGTTTAAGTGTTTTTTGTGTATTTACTTATGCTTTGTGTGAA
Source organism: Pyrus communis (assembly GCF_963583255.1). NCBI lineage: Eukaryota > Viridiplantae > Streptophyta > Magnoliopsida > Rosales > Rosaceae > Pyrus > Pyrus communis. Next base: position 19,969,717 of record NC_084809.1, read on the forward strand.
TCTATGCTTAAAACATTGAGGACAATGTTTGATTTAAGTGTGGGGGGGTAACTAAGTATGTTAATGCAAATTCGTTGAATTTTATCACCCATAACTTCAAGTGTTGTTCCTTGCTGTTTTAAATGTTTTGAAGGTGTTTTTAAACTGTTTTAGCGTGTTTTGTTTTGTAACTCCGAAAAACACATAAAAAATTTGAAAAAATGTTTTGAAAAGCCTAAAAAGAGTGTTTTGAGTCGTTTTTGTGTCTTAGGGTACCTTCCAACACAATGATAAGGATTTGGTTTATAATTGCATGACGGTTAGAAAGAGTTATAAACATAGAGAAAAGTATGATTTACTCTTGGTATATGCTTGGTTATGGTTATAATGTATGACTTCACATGCAATCATAAAAGAAAAAAAATTCGTTTTTGTAACATGCTTGAAGGAAGGAACTCAAACAAACGCTACAACCCTGAGAGACTTGAGCCTATAACGTTCTTTGGAGAGTTTAATCTGTGATTTCTTGTTTTCTAAAGTCGTTGCATGATCTCATTATTCTTTGCATGGTTACTACTTAGAAGGCGTTTCATCATATAGTTCCAAATGCTAGAACTCATGCCCATTTCATTCAAAGCATGTTATTGATTTGCATAACACATATTCAAGAAGAAGTTGTGTAGTGACCACCACCATAGCCAAATAGCCTTACTTCCCATACTTCGTATATGTTGTAAGTTTTAACCCCGTTGAGCCTTGTTTAGCCGTTATTCTTTGTTTACCCACATTTTCCTCACCTAGCCTAGTTTAGGACAATCCCCACCCTTGTTCTTAAAAGATAGTGAGCATGACTTAATTGAATTCCTTTTGAGTTACATTATGAAAGAAAATAAGTGTGGGGGAGAGAATGTTTAAGTGTTGATGTTTTGAGATTCAAAAGAAAAGAAAGAAAAAAAAAAAAAAAAAAAAAAAAAAAAAAGAGAAAAGAAAAAAATGAAAGAATAAGTGATTGAAGAAAGGTTCCAAAACACCAATTCTGGGTGTAAATTGTCTAAACTCTCCCTTTTTGTTCAAAAGTTGAGTTTTCATTCAAAAGTGAATTCTAAGTTGATTCAAATGCTTTGCTCACTATTTCTTTAAAAACCTTTGTTTTCCATATCCCTTCTTTGTTATCCACATACCCCAAGCCCCGTTACAACCCTTGACTTCTATCTTGAGTGTTGTGTATTTCAATTTGTGGAGTTTGAACTTGGTATGGGCTTATGGTGTCACTGGTTCTCGCGTCTAAGTAGTAGCATTCCATTCATGAGATCATATCTAAACATGCTTATTAACTCCAAAAATTGCGTTCTTTGTGATACATATATGTGAGTGTTCGTTTTCATGTTACATCAATCTTCTCACATATGACTAGATTAGGTGTGTAGTTAGAAATTCTGAGTGAAAATCGAGTGCATATCTTGTAAGGAATTGAGAAAATTCTCTAAGGCATGTTACTACATTCAAAACATGGTTTTAAATGCTTAATTGTGAAATAGTATGTGGTGACTATGATTAAGAATGTACTCAAGTGTGAAGATGACTAAAATCTATGGGACTAATGATTTTTAACTTGTCATGTGCATTGGAAATCCGTGAGACGATTGTTGGAAGGTGTAGGTTGTGTTTTGTTCGTTTTGTCTAGTTTCGTGTTCTCTTGTTGTTTTGTTTTGCTCGAGGACTAGCAAAAGCTAAGTGTGGGGGTATTTGATAGGAGCATATTCATGCGACTTAAATGGCTTGTTCTCGTGCATTTACGTTATGTTTCTTTAGTTATTTTAGTACTTTAAGCTATTTTCGTGTGTTTATAGGTCCAAAGGGCTAAAGGAGCAAAAAGATGCATTTTGGAGACTTTTGGAGCACTTTTGGGCTAAGGATGGATAGCTTATGCTTGGCGCCAAAGTGTTGGACGAAATTGAAGACCTAATTGAAGACCAAAGTGTTGGAACCTTGTTCTCTTTAGTTTTAGGACATTTAAAACCTTTCCTAATCCCAATCATGCCATGCATAACACACATCCATTCTAACACATTGTCATTGCACATGCATTTCCTTCATTAGTTAATTCACATGCTCCATACTTATCATCACCACTCATTACTTATCACAAATCATCACCACTTATCACTTATCATAACCACATATCATTCACCACTTATCATATCATAATCATTCACTTATCACTTAACATATCATACACTTATCACTTATCACTCATAATCACCTACTCCACCTACAACATCCACCTACTTCACCTACAACATCCACCTACTCCACCTACAACATCCACCTACTTCACCTACAACATCCACCTACTTCACCTACAAATGACATAGCCATATGTTCCCTCCACTACTCCTATAAATACCCTTGCATTCATTCATTCAATTCACATCTCATTTCATACACAACACATTACAAACACATTCTCCCTTCCCTAGCCGTGAGCTTCCCATCCATTCCCTTATAATCCAAACACCACTCCTCATCCATTTCCATAATCCCCCAAACCTCACCTTAGACCTTGTGCTACAACAACGAGGAAGATAAGAGGGCCTAAACGTTCATACAATTCAAGTGTGAGTTGTTGGAATGTTTAGGTGTTTCTTTGATTTCAAAGTTTAAATTCAATTCTCTTTGTTTTGTACGTATGAGGAATGGAAGAGAAGAGTGCCTAAACGTTCATACAATTCAAGTTTGAGTTGTTGGAATGTTTAGGTGTTTCTTTGATTTCAAAGTAATGAGGAACTAATCCCCCTTTAGCTAGGGGGTGATTCGAAACTATGTTTATATTTGCAATATGAATTGATTAACTTTCGTTGGAATTTCATAAGTTGTGGATTCAATTTGTTTAACCGTTTGATTGATAACTTATTTATGAATGTTTATTAAGAATGCGCGCTTAATTTTCATGCATAAATATGACGCTAGAATATAAGTGAATTTCACCTAATCGTTATGAACTTATATTCACATGTAGTGGAGGTTGCTTATAAACAATCGCGTTAAATGAATTCTTGGCATGAGTTTCATGCGTATTCCATAGTAACGAATGCCTCGTCAACACTTATAGTTTTCATAATGCTTAATGATCTTTGATTGTATCTTTATTGTGCTGTTCACGTAAAGGACTTTTGGAGAATGTGGTGAATTGCGTTGCGCTAACCCATCCAATTCATTAACTTAAGGAAAACTTGACGGTTAATTTAAGCGGACCTAATTAACCCGGGGCGTTGAGTTTCATAATTTATCGAAAGACCAACTGAGAATCAATCTTGTATGCAAGTGTAACATGTGTGGAGAAGAACCCCTTGGCTATTCCATCATCCATATTTTATTCACATTCATATTTACATTCTGTTTTAATTGCAATCTGTTCATTTAGTTTAATTTTGTCAAAACCTAAATCCCCCTTTACTTTAATGTCAAATTAGTTAGAAATCAATTTAGTTTGTGTTTTTACGAGTTTTGAGTCTTTTGAACTTGTTAGAATCTGTTTAGTTTATGTTTTAAAGTATTTTTGAATTCTTTGAGTCTAGTTTAGTGTTTTATATTGTTTTTACGTTTTTAAGTCAGTTTCCAAGAGATTAACAATCCCTCCTAATCCCCGGTCCAGAACGATCCCTACTTGCACCTATACTACAATTTGACAAAAAGAGGGTTTAATTTGTGCGCGTATAAAAATCGCATCACAAACACACTCTGAAGTTTTCCCATTCTTGAAAATCGACTCCGGGCCTTTGAAATTTAACTCCATCCCTTCTCTTTGAACACTTTTAAAAAATGGCAAACTCATCGAACCTTAGCTTGGAATTGAGCCTTAGCAGTGATACGGGCGCGCCGCGTCAAGGTAACGTATGGCGCCTGTTAAGTCACATTTTGCATGCATTTATATCTTCTTTATTTGGCATCTTTGTGATTGTTTTGGAGTAAACTAGTTGCGTTTTACATTGTTTTGTGTTAGTGTGCAGCCAAGTGTGTAATAATATCAATCGGAAGGCAAATGATGAAATGTGGTGCAATTCGACCACATTGGATGGTTCTAAACAGAAAGTGATGCATTGGAGTCACTTTGGGTGGTTCTAAACAAGGCAAAAACATGCAATCACATGCATGTCCACAACCTGCCCGTGCACTCCCATTTGGTTCCAAATCAGATTATGCACCTCTAAAACATCAAAACATGCATTCACATGCATGTTCAAACACTTTGCCGAACTCACATGCAATTCCATTTCCCTTTTGCATTCATCTTTACAGAAATTCACATGCATTGTGATTAAACAAGTAATTCCTTGCATCCTTTATTCCAGAAATTCCATTTCATGCCATCATTTCAGAAATCCAATCCATTCCTTTGTCCATGCCGTGTGTTCTTCCCATTTTTTAGACTTGTATAAACATTTTCTGGTGCTCCAATTGACCTTTGCAGGTTCCACTCCCTTGTGGCAGACTTTGCACATGCATTTTGATTAAACAAAACACATCCTTGCAGATCTTGTCCATGCCATGCGTCCACTATCTCAGAAACACAATCATTCCATCACTTATGCACTGCCATCTGAGTTAAACAAAGCCAAGATCCAATCTGATTGTCTCCCCATCATTAGACTCATTCAGAAATGCACCAAGACTTAGGGATTTTCGGACTCAGATCAGGGGGGATCACACACAGCCTATTACACTCCATTTTCTGTCCATAACACTCACTAATCTCCATCTCGGATCCATTCCATTACATACAGCATTTTGCTCCATTTTCTGCCCATCATTCACTCTTATTTCCCCTCTCCATTCCATTAGATTCGACACACTCTCCCTTTCACAGAAACTGTCCATTTCTCTCCATTTATGCACCACTCACAGAAACCATTCGACATTAGTTTCTCCACCCTCATTTACAATCACATTTGGGAGCTCCAACACCGAAGGCACTCTTCAAGGAATTCAACATCAGTTTTGCTTCAAGGGTTCCTTCTACTTCATTCTATGTTCATTCATGTTGTGTATGTTTATGTTAAATCTTTTGTAAACATGAATTGTAACTAATCCTCCTCTAGGGATTCGATGTAACCTTGCAAAGTTTGCCATGTAATTAAGTTAGAATGCTCATTTTGTCCATCTATTTCTTGTTTCATTTTCTGTTTTAATGGTGACTTAATGTATTGATTTTAATGTTTGATCATCATTTGAATTAATCACTAAGTTGTGTAGCCAAGATTAAAGCACACATCATGCATAATCTTGGTAGATATGTGAATGAATGAAGGGAGTGTTTAGCACACATCCTGCCGAGTTACTCCCTTTGGTTTTATGAAAGTTTCTTGTACATTACATAATCTTGATTATGAACCAAAGTTGCACATCACAATTAGGCTCATGATTAGAGACATTTGATCAAATCCACACATCATATGGTTGATCATATCCAAGTGAAACAAACTCAAGAAAGAGGTAGATGAATGAGTATAAACTAACTTGACAAACATGGATTTAATTAAGCAATGGTGAAATCGAATCCCTAGTTTCATTTCCATTGATACTATCTCGTTATATTGGTTGTTGATTCATTTAGTTGTGTTTACTTCTTTTATTTATGCTTTTAAGTAACAACAACAAATCTGCTCAATTTGATTAGTTTGATTCATTTCATAGAGTTCTTGCAAAACAAGTGATTACATAGGTCCAATTAGTCCCTGTGGATTCGACACCCTTACTTGTGCCATTATATTAAACATATTCTAGCATTAGGAAGGAAATATACTTCAACAGCGCCCTTCTTTCTTATCTTCTAACGGTCCTCTTACAGGTGAAGACTCCGTGATGCAGGACGCCACAACAGCTACAATAGTAGCTAAGAACCTCCTCACTCCAAAAGATAGTAGGCTGCTGTCAGGACGGTCCGATGAGTTGGCCGTTCAAGAGTCCCTCGCACTTAGTGTTCAGTGTGCGAGTTCGGTGTCCAACATGGGCCAACGCCTGCTCGTCCGCTCCCGTCAGGTGGAATCATTGATGGCAGAGGTGGAAAGACTTAAGCAAGAGATCCAGCAGCTTAAGTACGAGAATAGAAGTTTGCATGTGCTTGCAAATAACTATTCGTCGGGGATGAAGAGGAAGCTTGATGAGCTGCACGAATCTGAGGGTCGAATCCAAAGTGACCGTCAAAGGCTTGCGGCTTATCTCCAGAGGCACCTTTTTCCTGGGTCATCCAGCGCTTGGCCAAGTATTGAGGCCTGGAATGCTCTAGCTCCGATGCCTCCCGCTCCGATGGCTTCCGCTCCGATGCCTTCTGCTTCAAAGCCTTCCGCTTCGACGCCTCGTAGTGGGGCTTCACGTAAACAACCTTTGTGAAGCTCCACCTTTCTCCATGTTTAGTATCTTTTTTTTTTTTTTTTTTTTTTTATTTATTATTATTTTTTATTTGAACATGCTTTGTTTATTCAGTGCATTGGGTTGCCTCCCATGTAGCGCTTTCTTTTACGTCTTGCAGCCGGACGAAGAACCCAATCACTCCAGGATATGTTCACGAATCGGATGAAAACTCCGAGTCATAAACTAGTACCTAAAACAAGAAACAAAACAAGATTAAGAATTTGGAATAAAAAGAACAAACGAAAATAAAACAATCCAAAAACTCTCAAGTTCATCTTGCTTCTGTGGGCAGCAAGATGCATGAAGGTGAATTTGGTATGATTGGTTGAGCAAAGTCCTCCAAAGCTCTAAGTTCATCTTGGTTGCCCGCCATCTCTTCCTCTCTGATTAGGGATGAACTTGATGGCACAAAGTTGTCCAAAGTGTGGCCCTTCAACCGTTCAATTCTTTGGCCTAACTCAACAAGTCTATTTGACATAAACTACCTTAAATAAAATAACACAAGTGTGAATGAAAATCTACTAGCAAACAACAATGAAATGAACAAAAATAAACTTAAAAACGTTTGAAAGGACTCAAGGGATGTGGAACTAAACGCTTAGAACACTTAAACAATCCTAAAACCCAAAACAGCAACTAGAAGACTCAAAATTGCCTAAAAACCACTTTCTGGGCAGTTTTGAGCACCTACACTAATTTGGACGAAATTGGATGGAAACTTGAATCAAAACAGTTATAAACATAAATCAAAACACTTTCTAACTAATTTGGACAAAACAAAGACTCAAAGACTCAAAACAGATTCACAAGACTCAAAACAAGCTAAAAACTCTCAAAACTGCCTAAAAACACAAACTGGGCAGTTTTGACACTAAACTCAATTTTGGACGAAAATTAGGTTTGAGCTTGGCTCAAAATGCTTCAAAACACAAGATAAGACAGAATCTAAGCCTAAAACTTAACAAAATATGGGGGAAATTGTATTTGGACGAAATGCAATTAAATGGACAGATTATAACGAAAGCAGATTGTAAAGCAAGTTGATGTAAACCAATGGATAATGGAATGGCTAAGGGATTCTTTTCCACACCTGAAATGTATGCAACTTAAATCAACTTCCAATTATCAAATCGACAAGTTATGAACCTTGACACTAATCAAAATAGCAAACAAGCAAACAAGCAATTACAAGGGACTGAAATCAGTCCCCGGCAACGGCGCCATTTTTGTTGATGTATATTTCCTTCTTAATGCTAGAATATATTTAGTATAATGGCATAAGTAAGGGTGTCGAATCCACAGGGACTAATTGGACCTATGTAATTACTTGTTTTGCAAGAACTATAAGAAATGAATCAAACTAAACAAACTAGGCAGATTTGGAAATGAATCAAACTAGTCTAAATAAACAGATTTGTTTTTGTAACTTGAAAGCATGAGAATATGAAATAAACACAAATAAATGAATCAACAACTAATGTAATGGGATAGTATCAATGGAAATGAAACTAGGGATTCGATTTCACCATTGCTCAACTAAGTCCATGTTTGTCAAGTTAGTTTATACTCATTCATCTACCTATTTCTTGAGTTTGTTTCACTTGGATATGATCAACCATATGATGTGTGGATTTGATCAAATGTCTCTAATCATGAACCTAATTGTGATGTGCAACTTTGGTTCATAATCAAGATTATGTAATGTACAAGAAACTTTCATAAAACCAAAGGGAGTAATTCGGCAGGATGTGTGCTAAACACTCCCTTCATTCATTCACATATCTACCAAGATTATGCATGATGTGTGCTTTAATCTTGGCTACACAACTTAGTTATTAATTCAAATGATGATCAAACATTAAAATCAACATACTAAGTCACCATTAAAACAGAAAATGAAACAAGAAATAGATGGACAAAATGAGCATTCTAACTTAATTACATGGCAAACTTTGCAAGGTTACATCGAATCCCTAGAGGAGGATTAGTTACAATTCATGTTTACAAAAGATTTAACATAAACATACACAACATGAATGAACATAGAATTGATAAGAATGAACCCTTGAAGCAAAACTGATATTGAAGTCCTTGAAGAGTTCCTTGGTGTTGCTTCTCCAAATGTGGTGCGGATGAAGTAGATTGGTTTGGTTTGAAAGGTTTCTGCCCTTAGGACAGAAATGGACAGAGAATGGAGTGAAATGGGAGAGGTTTTAGGGTGTGTAATGGACTGAATGATGAATAAAACTTGCGGATGGGAAATGGAGAGAATATGGACAGTTTCTGTGAAAGGAAAAGAAAGTGGAATGTCCTGCCATGAAGAGGGCGAATTAGTGTGTATGATGGACAGAAAATGGAGCCAAATAGAGTGTGTGTGATCCCCCAACATTCAGATTGGATCTAGGAGTTGTTTAACTCAGATGGCAGAGCATAAATCAGATGGAATGATGGGTTTCTGAGTGTTGTTCTCACTGCATGGACAAGGTCTGCACAGATGTGGTTTCTTTAATTAAAATGCATGTGCCCTTGCTGCCACAAGTGAGTGGAACCTGCAAAGGTCAATTGGAGCACCAGAAAATGTTTATACAAATCTGAAAATGGAAAGAACACACGGCATGGACAAGGGATGGGTTTGATTTCTGAAATGGTGGCTGCAAGGAGTTACTTGTTTAATCACCATGCATGTGAATTTCTGCAAAGAGAAGTGAAGAAGGGAAATGGAATGCACGGGTCAGGTTGTGGACATGCATGTGAGGGATGTTTTGGGTGTTAAAACATGGAATCTGCACGGAATGGATGTTATCATGCATGTGATTGCATGTTTGGTGTTTAGAAGTGTATAATCTGATGGGATGATATGGGAACACACGGCTAAGGTTGTGACATGCATGTGAATGCATGTTTTGATGTTGGAACCACATAGGTGACATCCATGTTTTTGCTTTGTTTAGAATCACCCAAAATGGCTGAATTACATCTCTTAACACTTCACATCATTTCTGGAATGTTTTTACTTCATTTGCTTTCCCTTTGATCCAAATTCACACTTGGCTGCACACTAACACCAAATAATGTAAAATGCAACTAGTTTAATCCAAAAACAATACAAAAACGCCAAATAAGAAAGCTATACATGCATGCAAAATATGACTTATCAACAACCTTTGTGAAGCTCCATCTTTCTCTATGTTTAGTATCTTTTTTTTTTTTTTTTTTTTATTTTTTTTTTTTTATGAACATGCATTGTTTTATTCAGTGCATTGGGTTGCCTCCCAAGTAGCGCTTTCTTCTACGTCTTGCAGCCGGACGAAGAACCCAATCACTCCAGGATATGTTCACGAATCGGATGAGAACTCCGAGTCATGAACTAGTACCTAAAACAAGAAACAAAACAAGATTAAGAATCTGGAATAAAAACAAAAAAAAATAAAACAATCCAAGGGATTAGCAAATTTTCTAATCCCCGGCAACGGCGCCAAAATTTGATGCGAGAATTATACGCACACAAATTAAAGCCTCTTGTCGTCAAATTGTAGTATATGTATAAGTAGGGATCGTTCTAGACCGGGGATTAGGAGGGATTGTTAACCACTTGGATTTGACTCAAAAATGTAAAATAACAATATGAAACACTATACTAGACTCAAAGAATGCAAAACTAAACTTTAAAACACTAAGACAAACCAAAAGACTCAAAACAACACAAACACACTCAAATCTGCCTAAAAACCACTTTCTGGGCAGATTTGAGCACAAACACAAAATTTGGACGAAATTAAGTAATAACTTGACTCAAGAACGTAAAAACACAATATAAAACACTAAACTAACTCAAAGAATGTAAAACTAAACACTTAAAACATTAAAACAAACCAAAAGACTCAAACATCACCCAAAACACTCAAAACTGCCTTAAAATCACTTTCTGGGCAGTTTTGAGCACTTTGGTGAATTTGGACGAAATTGGGAAATAAAATTGAATCAAAACACTTTAAAACATAAACTAAACAAATTCTAAACACTAAAGAACAAGAAAGTAAAGGGGGGTTTTAAATTGACGAGAATTGAAATAACAAAACAAGTTAATAAACTAAACAGATTGTAAAACGAATTTGATGGAATGGAATGAATGGATGATAGAATGGCTAAGGGGTTCATCTCCATACATGTTATACTTGCATAATAAAATGATTTCCAATTGCATTTCAATAAACCATGAAACTCAACACCCCGGGTTAACCGTGATGCACTAATTAACCTTCAAATCTTCCTAACGTTATTGAATTGGATGGGTTAGCGCATACAACAATTCAAAACATTCCCCACAAGTCCTCAACATGAATGCATAGAAGAGATACAAGCAAGAATCATTACGCTCTATGAAAATTATAAGTGTTGACGAGGCATTCGTTACTATGGATTGCATGAAACTTATGCCAAGAATTTGTTTAACGCGATTGTTTATAAGCAACCTCCACTACTTGTGAATATAAGTTCATAACGATTAGGTGAAACTTACTTATATTCTAGCGTCATATTCATGCATGAAAATTAAGCGCGCATTCTCAATAAACATACATAAATAAGTTATCAATCAAACGGTTAAACAAATTGAATCCACAACTTATGAAACGCAATTAGAAGTATTCAAATCAAAATGCAAGCATAAACATATATTCGAATCACCCCCTAACCAAGGGGGGTTTAGTTCCTCATGGTACAAAACAAAGAGAATCAAAGAAACACCTAAACATTCCAACAACTCAAACTTGAATTGTATGAACGTTTAGGCCCTCTTATCTTCCATTCCTCATTCGTACAAAACAAAGAGCATTGAAATTAAACATTGAAATCAAAGAAACACGTAAACATTCCAACAACTCAAACTTGAATTGTATGAACGTTTAGGCACTCTTCTCTTCCTCTTCGTTGTAGCACAAGGTCTAGGGATAGTTTGATGGTGTGAATGGTTTGGGGAGTGGTGGAGGAATGGAAGAGGAGTGGTGGAATATGGAAGGATGGTGTTTGGATTCTAAGGGAGGGCACGGCACAAAAGAGTTTTATGGTCTACATTTCTGCAATGGATGAGTGTTTATGAATGGAATGGATGGACTTGTGAAGGGCACGGCCCCAAGGGACCAATTTCTGTTGTGAAATGAATTCTGTATGAATGAGTGTGAATGAATGAGTATTTATAGGTGAAATGGGGGGAACATGACAGCTAGGTTGCATGTGCACATGTTGGTTGAATGATTATGAGTGCATGTGGCTGAAATAGCATGTGGAATGGCTGGAAATGCAAGGAGAAGGCATGTGCACGGTTTTGGGAGAGAATGGGAGTGCAAGTGGCTGAAATGTTAGAGGAACAAGTGCATGTGGCTGCATTGTGGTGCAATGATGGAGGAACAATGGCAATGATGATTTCTGGTGGTGTTTTGGGTGCATGTGGAATGAATGATTTCTTGGTGAGTGGATGCATGTGTTGATTAAAGGGGGAATGCAAAGGAAAAGCTAGAAATGCATGTGGAGTGAATGATTTCTTGGTGAGTCGATGCATGTGTTGATTAAAGGTGAGTGAATGATTATGGGTGCATGTGGATGAATGTGCATGTGCAAGGTTGTTGTTGGGATAAGTGATAAGTGTATGATATGATATGTGATGAATGATAAGTGGTGAATGATATGATAAGTGGTGAATGATAAGTGATGAATGATATGTGATTATGATAAGTAATGGGAGCATGTGTATGGTTTTGGGAGAAAGGTGGAGATGCACGGCATAAGGGAATTGGAAAGGTTTAAATGTCCTAAAACTAAAGGGAACAAAGTTCCAACACTTTGGTCTTCAATTTCGTCCAACATTTTGGCACCAAAGCTATCCATCCTTAGCCCAAAAGTGCTCCAAAAGTCTCCAAAATGCCTCTTTTTGCTCCTTTAGCCCTTTGGACCTACAAACACACGAAAATAGCTTAAAGGACTAAAATAACTAAAGAAACATAACGTAAATGCACGAGAACAAGCCATTTAAGTCGCATGAATATGCTCCTATCAGTAGACGAACACTCACATATGTTATAACAAGGAAAGCATTTTCTGGATTTATGATAATGACATGAATATGATCTCATGAATGGAATGCTACTACTTAGGATGAGAACCAGTGATTCCATAAGCTCATATCAATTCCAAACTCCACATTATTGAACACATAACGATCAAGATAGAAGCATAAGGGTTGAAACGGGGCTAAAGGTGTTTGGCTAACAAAGAAGGGATATGGAAAACAAAGGCTCTTAAAGAAATAGCGAGCAAAGCATTTGAATTAACTTAGAATTCACTTTTGAATGAAAACTCAACTTTTGAACAACAAGGGGGAACAAGCTCTTTTTTTTCTTTCTTTCTTTCTTTCTTTTCTTTTCTGTTTTTTTTCTTTTTCATATGTTTTTCAGAATTTTTTCTTTTCTTTTGACTCTCAAAACATACATAAACGCTTAAGAACAAAACATTCTCTCCCCCACACTCATTTTCTTTCATAATGTACTCAAAAGGAATTCATTTAAGTCATGCTCACTATCTTTTAAGAACAAGGGTGTGGACAGTCCTAAACTAGGCTAGGTTAGGATAATGTGGGTTAACAATGAATAAAGGCTAAACAAAGCTCAACAGGGTTAAAACTTACAACAAATACGAAAAATGGGAAGTAAGGCTATTTGGCTATGGTGTCAACTACACAACTTCATCTTGATATATGTTATGCAATTCAATGTCATGCTTTGAATAAAACGGATATAAGTTCTAGCATTTAGTTCTATCATGATACAATTGCATTCTAAGTAGCAACCAAGCAAGGAATAATGAGATCATGCAACAACTTTAGAAAACAAAGAATCACAGAAAATAACTCTCCAAAGAAAGTAATGGCTCGAGTCTCACAGGGATGTAGCGTTATTATGAGTTTCTTCCTTCAAGCATGTTACAAAAACGAATTTTTCTTTTATGATTGCATGTGAAGTCATATATTATAACCATAACCAAGCATATACCAAGAGTAAATCAAACTTTTCTCCATGTTTATAACTCTTTTTAACAGTCATGCAATTACAAACCAAATCCTTATCATTGTGTTGGAAGGTACCCTAAGACACAAACACACAAAAACGACTCAAAACACTCTTGTTAGGCTTTTCAAAACATGTTTTTCAAATTTTTATGTGATTTTCGGAGTTATAAAACAAAACACACTAAAAACACTCTAAAACAACTTAAAAACACCTTAAAACAGCAAGGAACAACATTTGAAGTTATGGGTGATAAAATCCCACGAATTTGCATTAACAACATTAGTTACCCCCCCACACTTAAATCAAACATTGTCCTCAATGTTTTAAGCATAGATTCACACAAAACATAAGTAAACACACAAAAAGCATTTAAACATACTAAACATGGCAGAATGTAATTAACAAAGAGAAGAGTTTAGGGACGTGATAGGAGCATATTCATGCGACTTAAATGGCTTGTTCTCGTGCATTTACGTTATGTTTCTCTCGTTATTTTACTCCTTTATGCTTCTTTTGTGTGTTTTCAGGTTCTAAGGGCCTAGGGAGCAAGAAAGTGCATTTTGAGGCCATTTGGAGCATTTTTGGGCATGGATTGGATAGCTTATCCATGGAGCCAAGAGGATGGACGAATTTGAAGGCCTTGTATGCACTTGAAGACACAAAACAATGGCCCTAACCCAATCACATAACACCTTGCCATGGGCTTAACACATTATGCCATACAAACCAACCTATTTTAGGCCCATTCTATGTACTTAAACCCTAGCCCTTTAAACTAGTTCATTTATCACTTATCAAACCATTCACTTATCACTCACCACATATAATTCATTTATCACTTAACATATCATTCATTTATCACTTAGCATATCATTCATTTATCAATTATCAAACCATTCACTTATCACTTCCATTCACTTATCACTCAACACATATCATTCATTTATCACTTAACATATCATTCATTTATCACTTATCACAACAACAACCTAAAACACATGCACATGCACCACTAATCCCTTCACTTTCATGCCATCATTTCTCACCCCCTTTGCCGTGCAATACACATCAACACATTCCAGCTTTTCTCCTTCTCTTTGCAGCCACAAGTCACATGCATTCACACATAATCATTCACCCTATCCATCTTACATTCCACAAACAATGTCACATGCAAAACAACAATCATTCACACACAAAAACAGCACCATTCACCCTTGCCGTGGCCTTCACTCACATTTCCAGCTTTCCACCTTGCATTTCCACATGCATTCACTTCATCATTACACACCACTCATTCTCTAATTCCACATGCACATTCAATCATTCACTCAAGCACCCTTGTGCCATGTTTCCCCCTTTGTTCCCACCCATCACATGCATTATCATCAAACAAACAACCCTAAACCGTGAGCTCCCATTCCTTTATGCCATTTTCAGATTTCCACCCACTAACCTAGTCATCAACACATGCACTTCCACCTTTCATCCACAATGATTCATGATTCATTCACTTTACATCCTTTAATTCAATCACATACTTTCCCATTGTATAATACATCCACATGCATCTTTAACCAACAAACATTACAATCACATGCATCACAACCACAAAGAACCATCCTGAAAACACATTGCCGTGTATCCCCTTCATCAATTCCAGCATCTTCACATGTCTTCTAGCTTTCCCTTTCATTTCCACCACTCATTCTTCATCATTTCAGCCACCTACATGCATTAATTATTAAACTCTTCATCATTGCATTCAGAAAATGAGCAAGAAAGCTTCTCAATGCCGTGTATCCCCTTCACCATTTCAGCACATTCCAACACCTTCACATGCAATTCCAGTTTTCACATGTTTTCCTAACTGATTTTCCATCATTAATTAGCCACTTGCATCTTAAACAAACAGCCATATACATCTCCACTCCTCCTATAAATACCCTTGCATTCCCATCATTCAATATCATCTCATTCCATTGTAGATACCACAACACAAACACTCCATTCCTTCTCTAGCCGTGAGTTTCTCTCCATTTTCTGCACCATTTTCTCCACCACTCCTCACCTATTTCCATAATTCCCCACTCCATTCCACTCTTCCATCCCCCCAAACCAACTATCTTTAGACCTTGTGCTACAAAGAAGAGGAAGAGAAGAGGGCCTAAACGTTCATACAATTCAAGTTTGAGTTGTTGGAATGTTTAGGTGTTTCTTTGATTTCAATGTTTAATTTTAATTCTCTTTGTTTTGTATGAGGAACTAAACCCCCCTTTAGCTAGGGGGTGATTCGAAATTATGTTTATGTTTGTATTTTGATTTGATTACTTCTAATTGCGTTTCATAAGTTGTGATTCAATTTGTTTAACCGTTTGATTGATAACCTATTTATGTATGTTTATTAAGAATGAACGCTTAATTTTCATGCATGAATTTGACGCTAGAATATAAGTGAGTTTCACGTAATAGTTATGAACTTATATTCACAAGTAGTGGAGGTTGCTTATAAACAATCGCGTTAAACAAATTCTTGGCATGAGTTTCATGCAATCATAGTAACGAATGCCTCGTCAACACTTATAGTTTTCATGATGCTTAATGATTCTTGCTTGTATCTCTATTATGCAATTCATGTAGGGAACTTGTGAGGAATGCTTTGGGTTGTCGTATGCAATCATCCAATTCATTAACTTAAGGAAAACTTGACGGTTAATTTAAGCGGACCTAATTAACCCGGGGTGTTGAGAATTCATGGTTTGTTGAAATGCAATTGGAAATCATTTTATTATGCAAGTGTAACATGTATGGAGATGAACCCCTTAGCTAGCCATACCATCCATTCATTTCCGTCAATTTCATATTTACAATTTGTTTTCTTTACAACCTATCCATTTTAGTTTAAATTCGTCCAAAATCAATCCCCCCATATTTCGTTTAAGTCTTAGTCTTAATCTTTCTTATTTTTAGTTTTGAATTCTTCGAGTTTAGTATAGCATTTTAGTTTGTGTTTTTAAAAGCATTTTGAGTCTTTTGATTTGTTTTAGTGTTTTAAAGTTTAGTTTTGCATTCTTTGAGTCTAGTATAGTGTTTTATATTGTTTTTACGTTTTTGAGTCAGTTTCCAAGAGATTTGCAATCCCTCCTAATCCCCGGTCCAGAACGATCCCTACTTGCACTTATACTACAAATCGTCAAAAAGAGGGTTTAATTTGTGTGCGCATAAATTCGCATCAAATTTTGGCGCCGTTGCCGGGGATTAGCAACTTTGCTAATCCCTTGGTTCTTTTTTTTTTTTTTTTTTGGTTTAGTTGTTTTCGTTTTAGTTTCTAACTTAGTGTTGTTTTCTTTGTTTGTTGTTACTTTTGATTTTTGATTTAGTTCTCTTTCTTTGATTTTAGGTACTAGAGAAGTAAGATATGGATTTTGCTAGCATTCAAGCTCAATTGGCAAATCTTACTTCTAAATTGTCGTCGTATGCCGAAAGGACCACAATGCAGAGTGTCCCTACATTTGGTGCTTCATATAGGCAAGGATTTCAAGCCAATCAATGTCCACAAAGAGATTGGAGGGATCATTCAAACTCTATATGGTGGGAAGATCAACAAGTTCAACGTGAAGCATATTGGCAACCATATGAGGAGTTCTATTCAAGACCTATGCAGCCACCACAACTTCATATGCAATATGCTCAATTAAATTCAAGTTCGCCAGTAGATTATATTCAAATTCTTAATGAAATAAATTCTTTGGCGCAGGGGTCACAAAATCAAGCCAAGGAGGCTCAACAAGAAGCATATTGGCAACCATATGAGGAGTTCAATACAACACCTATGCAGCCACCACAACCTCCCCCACAACAATTCCAATCAAGTTCAAGTATGTCCATGGATAATGATAAAAATTTTCAATTACTAACCTCTTTGACGCAGGACGAACAAAATCAAGACAAGAAGTTGGGTAAATTGGACGAGCAATTTGGGCAGATTATGGAGTTCATGAAACAAATTCAAGAGCAAAGTGAACTTTCCAACTCAACTATTGAAAACTCGAAGGAAGATTTTGAAATCCATAATGCTATCACTTTGGGAAGTGCTATGGAGGTTGGAGCTGACCTAAAAATGTCCAAACATAGCCTAGAAGTGGATGAAGAGCTGCTAATTGAGGAGGAGGAAGAAGACATGCACACGGCAAGGGTAGAACAACCCTTGCCGCAGCCCCCTAAGCCCTCTAAACCACCCACCACCAGTAAGGACGTCCCAATTTCATGTTATTCTGATGTTATTCCACCCAATGTCCCTTTTCCTAGCAGGTTTTTGATTCCCAACCAAGAAGAGAGTAAAAAGGACATCGTGGAAGCCTTCCCAAAGGTGCAAAATGCTATTCAAATTCTTGGTGCAACACAGCAAGTTTTAGATGGTGTTGAATTCTTCAAAGGACTTTGTACACCAAGAAGAATGATTCAAGAGAAGGTAGTGGCTGGAGAAGATGTAGAAGGCATCAAAGAGGACAAATTTGAAACCACAATTCCCAAGGAAGTTGGATTTTATGACACGGGACAAGTCATAACTTTCGAAGGGGTGTTTATTCTGGAGTTCATTTTGGAGCACACAGGTAAGCCGCCTCCCCGAATTTCAATTTTCTTTTATACTAACATGTGGTTAATGATTCAGGCATCCAATCTGGAATTTAAACTATTACCGGATCATTTCAAGTATCACCGCCCATTCAAAGATAAATTCCATGCCGTTTGATTTTATTTACGTGAAGCTTCACAAAGGTTGTTTACGTGAAGCCCCACTACGAGGCGCAGAAGCGGAAGGCGCAGAAGCGGGAGGCATAGGAGCGGAAGCCATCGGAGCGGGAGGCATCGGAGCTAGAGCATTCCAGGCCTCAATACTTGGCCAAGCGCTGGATGACCCAGGAAAAAGGTGCCTCTGGAGATAAGACGCAAGCCTTTGACGGTCACTGTGAATTCGACCCTCAGATTCTTGCAGCTCATCAAGCTTCCTTTTCATCCCCGACGAATAGTTATTTGCAAGCACATGCAAACTTCTATTCTCGTACTTAAGCTGCTGGATCTCTTGCTTAAGTCTTTCCACCTCTGCCATCAACGATTCCACCTGACGAGAGCGGGCAAGCAGGCGTAGGCCCATATTGGACACAGAGCTCGCACACTGAACACTAAGTGCGAGGGACTCTTGAACGGCCAACTCATCAGACCGTCCTGACAGCAGCCTACTATCTTTTGGAGTGAGGAGGTTCCTAGCTACTATTGTAGCTGTTGTGGCGTCCTGCATCACAGAGTCTTCACCTGAAAGAGGACCGTTAGAAGATAAAAAAGAAGGGCGCCATACGTTACCTTGACGCGGCGCGCCCGTATCACTGCTAAGGCTCAATTCCAAGCTAAGGTTCGATGAGTTTGCCATTTTTTCAAAGGTGTTCAAAGATAGGGGTTGATGGAGTAAATTTTCAAAGGGTCGGAGTCGATTTTCAAGAATGGGAGTTCTTCAGAGTGTGTTTGTTGTGGTGATCGATAGCTCTATAAGAAGCCAAGGCGACGCGTCCACCAATTCAAAAAGCCGAAATTTCCGGCGTAATTTAGGCGACGCGTTCTCGGCTTTTCAGAAGACGCGTTCAACTTTGTCAAAAGATTTCTGACAAAGCTGAAAACACGTGGAGGCCATCATCGCAACTATACATCTTTAGCCGACAAGCGCAAAGTTCGGCGACGCTTTCTCTGCTTTTCAGAAAACGCGTGCAGCTTTGTCAAAAGGAGCCGCATCTGCACTACCACGTGTCGTTCAGAAAGCGAAGGGGCGTCGTTCAGAAAGCGAAGGGGCGTCGTTCAGAAATCGAAGGGGCGCCTGCTCAGAAATCGAAGAGGCGAATTCAAAGATCGAAGAGGCGCCACTATTTCAAAAAGCCGGATTTACGGGATCAAAACGTTTGTCGACAAAGGTAAAAAGCACCACCACTTTATATTATCTCTATATATGTCGACCTTCGTCTTTTATGGCAGGGCAAACCTGAAGAAAATGCCCAACTCTCCCTCACCTCTGAGGGCGCACTCCCAGCAAAGCCTTTCGAAATACTCAATTCTTTCTTCTTCCCCAAAGATGATACCAGATGCCTGGAGTACAGATGACCCAGGAGGAAACAGCACAACAAATACTTGTGCTGATTCATTCACTGCTTCTTCAAAAGCAAAGGTATCTCATATCATCAAGGTCAAAAGCAAAAGTATCTCATATCATGCTCTTTCCCTGTCTTTTTCTTTGTCCTTGTTCTTACTCGCATGGCAAAGTAAAAGAAGCAATCAGCCGGCACTTGGAGTCAGTCTTCCGATCTGGAGCCAACTGCCTGGAATCTATTCCTGATTGCTTACCTAGCGTTGCTCTCGAGTAGTCATCTTCAACGGTTGATACACTTCCGGAGAAGGGACCACTTCTGCAAAGGGGAGCGAGTAAGGCAAGTGAAAATGATACATTGAAGCATGTGGAGACAAACATAGGCTGAGTTATCCTCCAACCCTTTTCAATACGAATTGGAAAGATTGAACAAAGAAACAGACCAAAGGGGTAAGCTCAGACCTTCGGGGAAGACCAAAAGAATCCTCCAGCCCAGTGATAGGAGAATATTTACGCACCTTAGTTTAGCTTGTTTTTGTGCATTTATAGTGTTTTTCCTTAGTAAAGTAGTCTTTTAAGCTAGTTCTATGTGTTTTCAGGTTTTAAGGGCAAAGTATGCAAAAGGATGCATTTTGGAGCCTTTTGGAGCAAATTAGAGCTTGGAATGGACATCATATGCTTGGAGCCAAGAGGATGGACGAAATTGAAGACTTGAAGATGATGATTCCTACTTGAGCAAGGTTTCCTAGTTGAAGTAGGAAAGTCCCTAATTGGAAGATGGTTTCCTAGTTGAATTAGGATTCCTAGTTAAGATGGGTTTCCTAGTTGAATTAGGATTCCTAGTTAAAATGGGTTTCCTAGTTGAATTAGGATTCCTAGAAGAATGAAGATTCCTACTCAAATAAGGTTTCCTACTTGATGAAGGAAAGTCAAAATCCATATGGTCTCAAGTGAAGCAACAAAGAAGCTTTCCAAGTCCAAGAAGGAGAAGAATTCCAAGATGAAGAAGGATTAGCTTTCCTAATCCTAATGCACAAGGTTTTCAGCCACAAAGAGGAGTCCTAAACACTTTAGGACACCTTATCCTAATCCTATAGGGATGCCATGCACTTTACCTTATCTTGGAGGGTTTCTAGAAGCCTTAGATGCCCTATCCTATCTTTGCCGTGGGTTTTATCCAAATCCCCTTAGTTTTTAGGCTTTCTAGAAGCCCTAACATTATCCCTACAAAGGTGCCGCACCCTTATCTCTTTTTCCCTACAAATTTGGCCCTTAAAACATGATTCTAGGAACCTTATCTTATCTCCTACAAAAGTGGCGCCCCAAATCCTTCTAGAAAGCTGATTTCCCTTGCCTTGCAAGGCATTCTAGAAGCCTTATCACCTTATCTCCTTACCTGCCGCACCTAGGAAGCATTATCCCTTTCTATTTCTGATTTCTAAGCCTATTTCCTTGTGGATTTGGGTTATTCAAGTCCATATCTGATTACCCTAGGGTTTTAAGTGCCTATATATACTCATATTAACCCCTAGATCAGATCACCACCTCTCATACACATTCATTAATTCCAGAAATTCGTCCAACCCTCTCCACACCCTTGCCGCAGCCACCAAACACCTTTCTCCTTAGTTTTAAGCTTTGCCGCACCATCCCCTTCCCCTAAACACTACTACATCCCTCCATAACCATGCATCCATACACCTAAGGCCCTAAACCTGTCCCTAGACCTTTGCCGCACCAAGGAGGAGGAGAAGGAAGCTCGAAAGTTCATGCAATTCAAGTTCGCGTCGCTGGAATTTCTAGGTGTTTCTTTTCCTTTGAATTCAATGTTTAATTTCAATTCTCTTTGTTTTGTGCGTATGAGGAACTAAACCCCCCCTTGGTTAGGGGGGGATTCGAAATACATGTTTATGCTTGCAATATGATTTGATTACTTCTAATTGCGTTTCATAAGTTGTGAATTCAATTTACTTATCTATGTGAATTACATTGATTTGTGTGTGTTGGTTGAGAGTGCACGCTTAATTATCATGCATAAATTGGATGCTAGGATATAAGGAAATTTCACCTAATCGTTATGGAATTATATTCACAAGTAGTAAAGGTTGATGATCTCAATCGCGTTAAGTAAATTCTTGGCATAAGTTTCATGCAATCATAGTAACAAGTGCTTCGTCAATGCTTATGGTTTTCATAGAACTTAATGATTCTTGCTTGTATCTCTATTATGCAATCATGTAGGGGACTTGTGGGGAATGTTTTGGGTTGTCGTATGCAATCATCCAATTCAATAACGTTAGGAAAATCTGAAGGTTAATTTAAGCGAACCTAATTAACTTGGGGCGTTGAGAATTCATGGGTAATTGAAAAGCAATTGGAAATCGTTTTATATGCAAGTATAACATGTGTGGAGATGAACCCCCTAGCTAGCTTCCCATCCATTCAATTCCATCAAATTCGTTTTTACAATCTGTTCTAATTTAAAAAGTTTGTTTTGTTTTTAAATTCGTCCAAAACCAATCCCCCTTTACTTTGTTGAGTCATAGTAGTTAGAAATCACTTTAGTTGTGTTTTTAAGTGTCTTAGGTCAAAGTAAAACCAATTTTCGTCCAAAGTTGTGTCTAGTGTTCAAAACTGCCCAGATTGTGTTTTTAAGGCAGTTTTGAGTGTTTTGGTGCTGTTTTGAGTCTTTTGGTTTGTTTTGGTGTTTTAAAGTTTAGTTTTGCATTCTTTGAGTCTAGTATAGTGTTTTAAACTTGTTTTTACGTATTGAGTCAGTTTCCAAGTGATTAACAATCCCTCCTAATCCCCGGTCCAGAACGATCCCTACTTACATTCTTCACTACAATTGATAAAAAGAGGGTTTAATTTGTGTGCGTATAAATCTTGCATCAAATTTTGGCGCCGTTGCCGGGGATTAGCAACTTTTGCTAATCCCTTGGATTTTTATTTTCGTTTTTCTTATTAGATCAGATTCTTATGTTATTTTGTTTCTTGTTTTAGGTACTTGTTTTTGACTCGGAGTTCTAATCCGGTTCACGAACATATTTTAGACTTTAACGACGATTTTGAGCGTGAGTTGAGACGTAAGAGGAAGAACCCGGAACCTGGTGAATCAAGTGCAAGTTCCGAGTCCGTTTCTGAATTTGAAGAAGAAGCGGAAGACATGGCAGCGGACAACCGAACAATCAAGGAGCTTTCCGCTTCGGGATTGGCCAATGCCGCACCCTTGTGCATCCAATACCCAAGGTCGGCTCAAGACAAGACTGCTGAGTTCGAATTGAAGTCAAGCCTGTTACATCACATTCCAAAGTACCATGGGCTATCCATGGAAGATCCGAACAAGCACTTGAAGGAGTTTGAAGTCGTTTGCTCAAGCATGACTCCGGTGAACGTGGATGAGAGCATCTTGAAGATGAAGGCCTTTCCCTTTTCTCTCCAAGAGAAAGCGAAAGATTGGTTGTACGAATTGGCTCCCGGAACTGTCACATCATGGGAGAGCATGAAACGAGCTTACTTGGAGAAGTTTTTCCCAACTTCTCGAGTCATCCTCCTACGAAAAAGGATAAGTGGAATTCAACAAGATGAAGGTGAATCCTTTCCTACTTATTATGAACGTTTTAAATCTCTTGTTGCTTCATGTCCACAGCATCAAATGAAGGAGGAACTACTTCTAGAATACTTTTACGAGGGACTTCTACCTATTGAACGTCAAATGCTAGATGCCTCAGCGGGAGGAGCCTTGGTGGACAAGACCCCCACGGCTGCAAAGTCCTTGATTGCTAATCGAGCATTGAACGCTCAACAATACGAAGGCGTTGGACAGAGGAGTACCCCACGGCAACACCAAGTCAATGAGGTAAGTGCCATAACCGAACTTCAAAATCAAATGGCTAACCTTACTACGTTGCTTTCTCAGGTGGTGGAAGGTCCAAAAGTCAAAATCGTAGCTTCTTGTGGCGTATGCTCCATGCAAGGACACCCTACGGACAAGTGCCCACAATTGATCGAGAATGGAGGGTGGGAGACACTCAATGCCGTGGGATATGGCAACCAATACCAATCACGTGGTGATCCGTTTTCTAATACTTACAATCCCGGTTGGCGTGATCATCCGAATTTCAAATGGCAAGACCCCCAACAAGGTCAACAACAAAGCGGATTTAGGCAACAACCCCCGGGTTTCTATCAAAAGCCGTTGGCACCACCACAAGCCCAAGCACAACCTGCCCAAAGCAATGTAGGTAATTCAAGTGATAGTGATAAAATTTTTCAATTACTTGCTACTTTGACGCAGGAAGTCCAAACTCAAAACAAAGAGAGGCAAATCCAAGACAAGAGGGTGGACAACTTGGAGAAGCAAGTGGGACAGATTGCCGAGTTCATGGGGCAATTTCGTGAGCAAGGAAGGTTGCCTAGCTCAACTGTGGTCAATCCGAAAGGTGGATTCGAATCTGCAAAAGCTATACATTTGCGAAGTGGAAAGCAAGTCGGATCTGACCTCAAACCATCCAAATCATGTTCCAACGAGGAGGACGAGTTGAGAATTGAAGAGGAGGAGCAAAGGCCACTCACGGCCAAGGAGGAACCAAATGTGCCGCAAGTTCCAAGTGATCCCAAGTCGCCCAATTCATCCAATAAAGGTAAAAACGTGTCAAGTTTGGTTCCTACTAATGATTTTCCTGCGAATGTTCCTTTTCCTAGTAGGTTTAAGCAAACAAAGAAAGAAGAAGCGGAAAAGGACATTTTGGAGACGTTTCGGAAAGTTCAAGTCAATATCCCCCTTTTGGATGCAATAAAGCAAGTGCCCAAATACGCTAAGTTCTTGAAGGAATTGTGCACTACAAGGAAGAGGGCGTCACATAAAGAGGTTGTACAGGTAAGTGAAAACGTTTCCGCTGTTTTACAAAGGAAGTTACCACCAAAATGCAAGGATCCAGGTAGCTTTACAATTCCTTGTATTATTGGTCAAACTAAGTTTGAAAATGCTATGTTAGACTTAGGGGCTTCAATTAACGTCATGCCCTACTCTATTTATGCTTCAATGAACCTTGGTGAATTGAAAAATGATGGTGTGATTATTCAATTGGCCGATAGATCTAATGCCTATCCAAAGGGAGTTTTGGAAGATGTTTTAGTGCAGGTGAATAACTTGATATTCCCGGCGGATTTTTATGTGCTTGAAATGGACGATTCGGTTCATTCTCCACCCTTGCCACTCCTACTTGGAAGACCGTTCATGAAAACAGCCCAAACAAAGATTGATGTGGCCAAAGGAGCACTAACAATGGAGTTTGGTGGTGATATAATTAAATTCAATGTTTATGACTCTATTAAGAATCCTAATGATAGTCATTCTTGTTTTGTCATACATGTGCATAAGGATATAGGGCCGCAAGGATCCACACTTATCAAGAAGGATGTTTCAAGAACCACCATTGGAGAAGAACTTGGAGTGATTGCCCTACAACCACCCAACATGGCCGAAAGTAGCCATGGTGACATTGTTGATAGGGCTGCCGATTTTGAGCCTTCACCACAATATGTTTGTAAGTCGTCAATCCCAATTTCAATTCCCATTTCAACTAATAGGTTGTTACCTTCTTTGGTGCAGGTGACCAATCGATTTAAAGGTGGCGGGAGCGTCTACATGAACTATAGGAACCAAAATACCACCATTAGGAAGGATCACTATCCCCTCCCATTCATAGAGCCATATTACGAAAGTGTTGAAGGGCAAGTTGTGGAGGACATCCCACTCCATGCCGTGGGCCCCTAGTAAGGAGTGAATGAGGTCTTCGTCCGGCTGTACGACGTTAAAGCAAGCGCTACTTGGGAGGCAACCCATGCATTCAACAAAGAAAGACCGAGAAAGCACTCCAATTCCAGATTTGCGTTCCTAAACTCTTCTCTTTGTTGTTGATTTTGTTTCTGCCATGTTAGGTTGTTAGATGTTGTTTTGTTTGTTTGTTTGTTTGTTAATTGTGTGAGTCTATGCTTGAAACATTGAGGACAATGTTTGATTTAAGTGTGGGGGGGTAACCAAAGTGTTTTGATGCAAATTCGTAGGGTTTTGTCACCCATAATTTCAAATGTTGTTTCTTGCTGTTTTAGGTGTTTTTAAGCCGTTTTAGAGTGTTTTAGAGTTTGTTGTTCTAAAAATCAGAAAATCCCAGAAAAAATTGAAAAAAATTTGTTTTGAAAACCCAAAAAGAGTTGTTTTTAAGTTGTTTTTGTGTGTTTGTTTGTGTCTTAGGGTACCTTCCAACACAATGATGAGGATTCGGTTTGTAATTGCATGACTGTTAAAGAGAATGATTAACATGGATGAAAGTTTGATTTACTCTTTGTTTATGCTTGGTTGTGGTTATAACTTATGACTTCACATGTAATCAAAAAGAAAAAAAAATTAGTTTTTGTAACATGCTTGAAGGAAGGAACTCAAACAAATGCTACAACCTTGTGAGACTTGAGCCTAAACGTTTATTTGGAGAGTTAAAATCTGTGCATTCTTGTTTTCTAAAGTCATTGCATGATCTCATTATTCTTTGCTTGGTTACTACTTAGAAGGCGTTTCATCATTTAGTTCCAAATACTAGAACTCATGCCAATTTCATTCAAAACATGTTATTGAATTACATAACACATATTCAAGATGAAGTTAGTAGTAACCACCATAGCCAAATTGCCATATTTCCCTATTTTATTTGTTTGTAGGATTTAACCCCGTTGAGCCTTGTGTAGCCTACTTTCTTTGTTAACCCACAATTATCCTCACCTAGCCTAGAGTAGGACCACCCATACCTTTGTTCTTGAAGCATAGTAAAAGCATACCTCAAAGATGAATTCCTTTTGATCATTGCATTGTAGAAAACAAGTGTGGGGGAAGGATTCTTGATATATGGGTGTGCCAAAGTCTTGAATGAGGCACGGCAAGGAAAATAAAAAGAAAAAAAGAAAAAGTTGTGAAAAGTATGAAAAGGAGTTGAAAGAGCATAAAATGAGCTCTAAGTTGTTGGTTATTGAAGAAAGGGTCCAAAACGTTGCATTTGACCCTAAGTATGCACTTGTATTCCCCTTTGTGTTTAAAGTTATTCTCTGCACTCTAAAGTGAATTCTAAGTAAAGTGAATTCTAAGTATCAAGTTCATTGCTTTGCTTACTATTGTTTAAAGAACGTTTGTTTTATCTTTTACCTTTCTTTGTTAGCCAATACCCCTAGCCCCATTACAACCCTTGACTTTAATCTTGAGTGTTATGTGTTTCAATTTGTGGAGTCTAAAATTGGTACGAGAATATGGTGTCACTGGTTCTCGCATCTAAGTAGTAACGTTCCATTCATGAGATCATATCTAAACATGTTATTAACTCCGAAAAGTGCTTTCTTTCTCATACATATATGTGAGCATTCGTTTTCATATTTACATCTATCTTCTCACATATAACTAGTATAGGGTGTGTAGTCAGAAAATCTGTGTGAAAATTGAGTGCATATCTAGTAAGGAATTGAGGAAATTCTCTAAGGCATGTTACTACATTCAAAATCATGTTTTAATTGGTCATTTGTGAACTAATGAGTAGTGACCATGATTAAGTAAATGCTTAAGCGTAAAGATGGCTAAAATCTGTGGGAATGATGATTTTTAACATGTCATGTGCATTGGAAATCCCTGAGGCGATTGTTGGAAGGTGTAGGTTGTGTTTTACTCGTTTTACTTCGTTTATTTACTTTGTTTCATTTTGTTTTGCTCGAGGACTAGCAAAAGCTAAGTGTGGGGGAATTTGATAGGAGAATATTTACGCACCTTAGTTTAGCTTGTTTTTGTGCATTTATAGTGTTTTTCCTTAGTAAAGTAGTCTTTTAAGCTAGTTCTATGTGTTTTCAGGTTTTAAGGGCAAAGTATGCAAAAGGATGCATTTTGGAGCCTTTTGGAGCAAATTAGAGCTTGGAATGGACATCATATGCTTGGAGCCAAGAGGATGGACGAAATTGAAGACTTGAAGATGATGATTCCTACTTGAGCAAGGTTTCCTAGTTGAAGTAGGAAAGTCCCTAATTGGAAGATGGTTTCCTAGTTGAATTAGGATTCCTAGTTAAAATGGGTTTCCTAGTTGAATTAGGATTCCTAGAAGAATGAAGATTCCTACTCAAATAAGGTTTCCTACTTGATGAAGGAAAGTCAAAATCCATATGGTCTCAAGTGAAGCAACAAAGAAGCTTTCCAAGTCCAAGAAGGAGAAGAATTCCAAGATGAAGAAGGATTAGCTTTCCTAATCCTAATGCACAAGGTTTTCAGCCACAAAGAGGAGTCCTAAACACTTTAGGACACCTTATCCTAATCCTATAGGGATGCCATGCACTTTACCTTATCTTGGAGGGTTTCTAGAAGCCTTAGATGCCCTATCCTATCTTTGCCGTGGGTTTTATCCAAATCCCCTTAGTTTTTAGGCTTTCTAGAAGCCCTAACATTATCCCTACAAAGGTGCCGCACCCTTATCTCTTTTTCCCTACAAATTTGGCCCTTAAAACATGATTCTAGGAACCTTATCTTATCTCCTACAAAAGTGGCGCCCCAAATCCTTCTAGAAAGCTGATTTCCCTTGCCTTGCAAGGCATTCTAGAAGCCTTATCACCTTATCTCCTTACCTGCCGCACCTAGGAAGCATTATCCCTTTCTATTTCTGATTTTTAAGCCTATTTCCTTGTGGATTTGGGTTATTCAAGTCCATATCTGATTACCCTAGGGTTTTAAGTGCCTATATATACTCATATTAACCCCTAGATCAGATCACCACCTCTCATACACATTCATTAATTCCAGAAATTCGTCCAACCCTCTCCACACCCTTGCCGCAGCCACCAAACACCTTTCTCCTTAGTTTTAAGCTTTGCCGCACCATCCCCTTCCCCTAAACACTACTACATCCCTCCATAACCATGCATCCATACACCTAAGGCCCTAAACCTGTCCCTAGACCTTTGTCGCACCAAGGAGGAGGAGAAGGAAGCTCGAAAGTTCATGCAATTCAAGTTCGCGTCGCTGGAATTTCTAGGTGTTTCTTTTCCTTTGAATTCAATGTTTAATTTCAATTCTCTTTGTTTTGTGCGTATGAGGAACTAAACCCCCCCTTGGTTAGGGGGGGATTCGAAATACATGTTTATGCTTGCAATATGATTTGATTACTTCTAATTGCGTTTCATAAGTTGTGAATTCAATTTACTTATCTATGTGAATTACATTGATTTGTGTGTGTTGGTTGAGAGTGCACGCTTAATTATCATGCATAAATTGGATGCTAGGATATAAGGAAATTTCACCTAATCGTTATGGAATTATATTCACAAGTAGTAAAGGTTGATGATCTCAATCGCGTTAAGTAAATTCTTGGCATAAGTTTCATGCAATCATAGTAACAAGTGCTTCGTCAATGCTTATGGTTTTCATAGAACTTAATGATTCTTGCTTGTATCTCTATTATGCAATCATGTAGGGGACTTGTGGGGAATGTTTTGGGTTGTCGTATGCAATCATCCAATTCAATAACGTTAGGAAAATCTGAAGGTTAATTTAAGCGAACCTAATTAACTTGGGGCGTTGAGAATTCATGGGTAATTGAAAAGCAATTGGAAATCGTTTTATATGCAAGTATAACATGTGTGGAGATGAACCCCCTAGCTAGCTTCCCATCCATTCAATTCCATCAAATTCGTTTTTACAATCTGTTCTAATTTAAAAAGTTTGTTTTGTTTTTAAATTCGTCCAAAACCAATCCCCCTTTACTTTGTTGAGTCATAGTAGTTAGAAATCACTTTAGTTGTGTTTTTAAGTGTCTTAGGTCAAAGTAAAACCAATTTTCGTCCAAAGTTGTGTCTAGTGTTCAAAACTGCCCAGATTGTGTTTTTAAGGCAGTTTTGAGTGTTTTGGTGCTGTTTTGAGTCTTTTGGTTTGTTTTGGTGTTTTAAAGTTTAGTTTTGCATTCTTTGAGTCTAGTATAGTGTTTTAAACTTGTTTTTACGTATTGAGTCAGTTTCCAAGTGATTAACAATCCCTCCTAATCCCCGGTCCAGAACGATCCCTACTTACATTCTTCACTACAATTGATAAAAAGAGGGTTTAATTTGTGTGCGTATAAATCTTGCATCAAATTTTGGCGCCGTTGCCGGGGATTAGCAACTTTTGCTAATCCCTTGGATTTTTATTTTCGTTTTTCTTATTAGATCAGATTCTTATGTTATTTTGTTTCTTGTTTTAGGTACTTGTTTTTGACTCGGAGTTCTAATCCGGTTCACGAACATATTTTAGACTTTGACGACGATTTTGAGCGTGAGTTGAGACGTAAGAGGAAGAACCCGGAACCTGGTGAATCAAGTGCAAGTTCCGAGTCCGTTTCTGAATTTGAAGAAGAAGCGGAAGACATGGCAGCGGACAACCGAACAATCAAGGAGCTTTCCGCTTCGGGATTGGCCAATGTGATAGGAGCATATTCATGCGACTTAAATGGCTTGTTCTCGTACATTTACATTATGTTTCTTTAGTTATTTTAGTTCTTTATGCTTCTTTTGTGTGTTTTCAGGTTCTAAGGGCTTAGGGAGCAAGAAAGTGCATTTTGAGGCCATTTGGAGCATTTTTGGGCATGGATTGGATAGCTTATCCATGGAGCCAAAGTTTGGACGAATTTGAAGGCCTTATTTTCACTTTGGACATAAAACAAAGGGCCTAGCCCATTCTCTCTTATTCTATCCCTTATAGCCATGCAAAGAACCATCCATTCCATCAAAAACAATCCATCAATTCACATGCAAAACCACCATTAACATACATGCACCCAAACAAAGCCAACCTAGCTAACCCTACATGCATTATTTATTAGCATCTTTACAAGACATTATCATTGCATAACATTCCACTTCCACCTCTTTCCAACCTAATTCACATGCATATCAACCCTACATACATTAATTAGTCATTCTTTTCATATTACACTCAAATGCATTCACATGCATTTCAAGAAGCAAAACAACATTGTGCCGTGAGCTTCCCTTGCATTTTCAGCTTTCCTCCTTGCATTCACATGCATAACCAACCTAGTGTCACTCCCATTCATTCCCTTTAATTATTTAGCCATTATCATACATTTATTCTCCCATAAACAACCCAACAATGCCGTGAGTTCCCACTCCCATTTCCAACTTTCCATAACTTTTCCTAGTTGTTTTATTACATACTTTCCATAACTTTCCATAACTTTCCATAATCCTTTGTCTTTATTTTTATATTTTGTTTTTCGTGCATTCTTATTTCAAATTCTTAGTTTGTTTGTTTCCTTGTTTTTTTTTTAGGTACTGTGTATGACTCGTAGCTCTCGGCCTATTATAGAGAACATCTCCGACTTTGACGGTGATTTTGAACGCACTTTGAGGAGAACGAGGAGTCAACAAGAGCCACCACAACCTCCACCACAACCTGGGCTTGAAGAAGACGAAGTAGGTGTAGAAGAAAAGCCCACGGATCAGATTTTTGAAGAAGAACAAGCCATGGCAGCAGATAATAGAACCATCAAGGAGCTTTCGGCCTCGGGTCTGGATAATGCATTGCCTCTTTGTATCCAATACCCCACGGCTGCCCAAGGCAAGACCGATGAATTTGAACTCAAATCCAGTTTGTTACACCATATTCCGAAGTTCCATGGCTTGTCTATGGAAGACCCCAACAAACACTTGAAGGAGTTCGAGGTGGTTTGTTCGAGCATGACCCCCGTCAATGTGGATGGGAGTATATTGAAGATGAAGGCCTTTCCATTTTCACTTATGGACAAGGCCAAAGATTGGCTCTACGAACTAGCCCCGGGAACTGTGACTTCGTGGGAGAGTATGAAGCGTGCTTTCTTGGAGAAATTCTTCCCTACTTCGAGAGTGATTCTCCTACGGAAGAAAATTAGTGGTATTCAACAGAATCATGGTGAGACATTCCCGGCTTATTATGAGCGCTTCAAGGGCCTTGTAGCTTCATGTCCTCAACATCAAATGAAGGAGGAACTTCTCCTTCAATATTTCTATGAGGGCCTCCTTCCTATCGAACGTCAAATGCTTGATGCATCAGCGGGAGGAGCATTGGTGGACAAAACACCAAGGGATGCCAAGGTTCTCATAGCCAACCGAGCGCTCAACGCTCAACAATATGAAGGAGTGGGCCAAAGGGAAGCCCCACGGCAACAAAGTGTAAATGAGGTGAGTGCTATTTCTGAAATTCAATCACAACTTGCTAATCTTACTTCTCTTGTTTCTCAGGTTGTGATTGGTCCAAAAGCACAAGAACACCAAGTCTGTGGCGTGTGCTCAATTCAAGGGCATCCATCCGACAAGTGCCCTCAACTAATCGAGAATGGTGGGTGGGAATCTGCCAATGCAATTGGTTTCCAAGGACAAAATCAAAACAACCCATACTCGAACACTTACAATGCCGGATGGAGGGACCATCCAAACTTCAAATGGAGGGAGCCACAACAAGCTGCCCAACAAGGAGGATTTAGGCCAAACCCCCCTGGTTTTTATTCCAAGCCGTATGCACCCCAACAATCCCAACAACCTTCGGCATCATCTCATTCAGGTACGTCTTTGGAAAGTAATCAAGCTATGCAATTACTAACCTCTATTTCGCAGGGGTTGCAAAATCAAAACAACCGGATAGAAAATAACGAGAAGGAGATGATGGATATGAAGAAACAAATAGGGCAGATTTCTGAGTTCCTTGGACAGATTAGAGAGCAAGGAAAGCTTCCTAGCTCAACCACAGTCAATCCAAAGGGAGGATTCGAATCCGCCAAGGCCATCACCCTAAGGGGTGGAAAAGAAGTTGGGACCGAGCCAAACAATCCCACATCTGCCCAGAAAGTAGATGAAGAGAAGACACAACCTGAGGCAGATCACCCTAACTCGGCCAAATCAGGTAATTTAAGTTCAAATTCATGTACTTCACGTCCTAATCTGCCCAATGTACCTTTTCCTCGTAGGTTCATGCAAGAAAAAAAGGAAGAAAGCGAGAAGGACATTCTTGAAACGTTCCGGAAGGTGCAAGTGAACATACCACTTCTCGATGCAATCAAACAGGTTCCAAAGTATGCTAAATTCCTCAAGGACCTATGCAATACAAAGAGAAGAAGGGCAAACAAAGAGGTAGTGAAGGTAAGCGAGAATGTGTCCGCTGTTTTGCAACGTAAACTGCCTACCAAGTGCAAAGACCCCGGTAGTTTCACGATTCCTTGTGTGATTGGACATAATCGTTTTGAACATGCCATGCTTGATTTAGGTGCATCCATAAATGTCATGCCTTATTCGATTTATGCATCTATGAATTTGGGTGAATTAAAACAAGATGGTGTAATTATACAATTGGCCGATCGTTCTAACGCGTATCCAAAAGGAGTTTTGGAAGATGTGCTTGTGCAGGTGAACCATTTAATTTTTCCGGCTGATTTCTACGTCCTAGACATGGAGGATTCAGCCCATTCTACATCTTTGCCGATTCTCCTTGGTAGGCCATTCATGAAGACGGCCCGAACGAAGATTGATGTATACAAAGGCACCTTGACAATGGAATTCGATGGGGAAGTGATTGATTTTAATATTTCTGAAACTATGAGATATCCCGTTGATGACCATTCTTGTTTTTCCATTGATGTTATCGATTCTTTGGCGCAGGTATACCTTGAAGAATTGAATGAGGACGCCCTGGAAACAACCATCACTAAGGCCATAGAGCGCAAAAATGAAGGATTTGGGCCAATGCAAGGCCACGGCAAGGAGGAGGAATTCTTTGCAATGGGTTCTAGTGAAGAAATAATTGAGGTTGTGGCAGCCCTTGAGTCATTACCACAACAATATGGTAAGGTTCCACTCTCACTTTCAAATTCAGTTTCCACTAAGATGCTACCTTCTGTTGTTCAGGCACCATCGCTTGAACTTAAGCCGTTGCCGGACCATTTGAAGTATGTGTTTTTGGGAAAAGGCGAAACATTGCCCGTCATCATTTCATCAAGTCTCACGGCAATGGAGGAGGAGAAGCTTGAGAGGGTGCTGCGAGAGCACAAAACGGCCATAGGGTGGACTTTGGCCGACATTAAAGGAATAAGCCCTACCACATGCATGCACCGTATACTTCTTGAGGAGGGGACTAAGCCATCCCGAGAGGCTCAACGCCGTCTCAACCCTCCGATGATGGAAGTGGTGAAGAAGGAAATAATCAAGCTTTTGGATTGCGGAGTGATCTACCCTATCTCCGATAGCCGTTGGGTCTCTCCAGTTCAAGTCGTTCCCAAGAAGTCCGGAGTAACTGTTATCAAGAATGATGAGAATGAGCTCGTGCCTACACGCATTCAGACTGGATGGCGAGTATGTATCGATTACCGGAAGCTAAATGCCATGACTAGGAAAGATCACTTTCCTTTGCCATTCATCGACCAGATGCTCGAAAGGTTAGCCGGTCATGCCTTTTACTGTTTTCTTGATGGATACTCTGGATATAACCAAATTGTGATAGCCCCGGATGATCAAGAGAAGACCACATTCACATGTCCCTTTGGAACATTTGCTTATCGTCGCATGCCATTTGGCTTATGCAACGCACCGGCCACTTTCCAAAGGTGTATGGTAAGTATATTTTCCGATTTTGTTGAAAAGATCATTGAGGTTTTCATGGATGATTTCAGTGTATTTGGGAGTTCATTTGATAATTGCTTGGATAATCTGACCTTAATTTTGAAACGATGTGTTGAAACTAACCTTGTCTTGAATTGGGAGAAATGTCACTTTATGGTGAAACAAGGTATAGTTTTAGGACATATTGTTTCAGAAAAAGGAATTGAAGTAGATAAATCAAAAATAGACCTTGTACGTCACTTACCCTCTCCTACTTCGGTTAGAGAGGTACGTTCGTTTCTTGGCCATGCAGGGTTCTATAGGCGTTTTATCAAGGACTTCTCCAAGATGTCCAACCCTCTTTGCCGATTGCTTCAAAAAGATGTGCCATTCAAGTTTGATGGAGAGTGTAATTCGGCATTTAACCAACTCAAGGAGAAGCTAGTCTCGGCCCCCATTATTGTACCTCCAGATTGGAGCCTTCCGTTCGAGCTCATGTGCGATGCATCCGACTATGCATTAGGAGCTGTTCTAGGACAAAGAAGAGACAAGCGGCCGCATGTCATATACTATGCCTCTCGGACTCTCAATGATGCCCAATTGAACTACTCCACGACGGAAAAAGAACTTCTAGCTGTGGTTTTTGCTTTAGATAAATTCCGTTCATATTTAATTGGTACTAAAGTAATCGTTTATTCTGATCATGCAGCTTTGAGGTACTTGCTCACGAAAAAGGAAGCAAAGCCGAGGCTTATCCGTTGGATTCTTCTTCTTCAAGAATTTGATATTGAAATCCGGGATAAGAAAGGAAGCGAGAATGTAGTGGCTGACCATTTAAGCCGAATGATCCACGAGGAGCATGAACATGCCGTACCTATCCCTGAAACTTTTCCCGATGAGCAGCTGCTTTCCATTGAGGTAAGTGAACCATGGTATGCAGATTTAGTGAATTACTTGGTGGCTAAACAAATTCCAAATGAACTAAACAAGCACCAACGTGATAAGCTTAAAAATGATGCACGTTTCTATGTTTGGGATGACCCTTATTTGTGGAAGTATTGCTCAGATCAAATTGTACGTAGATGTGTGCATGATTCTGAATTTCACTCAATTCTAAGCTTTTGTCACACATATGCATGTGGTGGTCATTTTGGCACACAACGCACTGCCCTCAAGGTTTTAGAGTGTGGTTTTTATTGGCCGACTATATTTAGGGATGCTAGAACCTTTTGTATGTCTTGTGATCGTTGCCAACGAATGGGTAACATAGGTACCAAGGACCAAATGCCGCAAACCCCTGTCTTTAATGTTGAAATTTTTGATGTTTGGGGCATTGATTTCATGGGCCCTTTCCCTCCATCTTATGGTTTCACTTATATCTTGCTAGCCGTTGATTATGTTTCTAAATGGGTGGAAGCAAAAGCCACCCGTACTAACGATTCTAAGGTGGTTGCAGATTTCGTGAAAACTAACATTTTTGCTAGGTTTGGAATGCCGAGAGTAATCATAAGTGATGGAGGGTCTCACTTTTGCAATCGGACCATTGAGGCGTTGCTAAGAAAGTACCATGTCAACCATAAGGTCTCCACACCTTACCATCCTCAAACAAATGGCCAAGCCGAGGTGTCTAACCGAGAAATCAAACAAATTTTGGAGAAGACCGTTGGACCAACAAGGAGGGATTGGAGCTTACGTTTAGATGATGCACTGTGGGCATATCGTACGGCATACAAAACACCCATTGGGATGTCACCTTTTCGGCTCGTCTATGGTAAGCCATGTCATTTGCCCGTAGAGTTAGAGCACAAGGCACATTGGGCCGTGAAGATTTTCAACATGGACATAGATGCAGCGGGAGTTCATAGGAAGCTCCAATTGAATGAACTTGAGGAGATTCGGAATGAAGCCTATGAGAATGCCCGGATGTACAAAACCAAGACCAAAGCATTCCATGATAAAATGATTCGAACCAAGACCTTCACAGTTGGGCAGAAAGTGTTACTTTTCAACTCTCGCCTACGGTTGTTTCCTGGTAAGTTGCGTTCTAAATGGATTGGCCCGTTTGTTGTTACTAATGTTTTCCCTCATGGTGCAGTGCAAATCAAAAGTTCAAGGACGCAGCAAGAATTCAAAGTGAATGGGCATCGATTGAAGCCCTATTACGAGATGTTTGAGGAGCATGTCGTGGAGGAGGTACCCCTCCATGCCGTGGAACCTAGTCAAGCTTAAACGGAGGTACCGTCCGGCTGCAAGACGTAAAAGAAAGCGCTACTTGGGAGGCAACCCATGCATCCGAATAGAGAAGAACTTGGAAAACCCCTTTAAGAGACTTATTTTTATTCCTTTCTTTTTCTTTACTGCCTTACTTTGCTTTCTTTCTCGTATTTGTTTATTTGCTTGCTCTGTTGTGACTTTCTGCTTAAAACATTGAGGACAAGGTTTGATTTAAGTGTGGGGGGGTAAACAATTTGTATTTGCATGAATTTCGTGGGATTTATTCACCTATCACTTAGAATGTTGTTTCTTGCTGTTTTAAGCGTTTTTAGAGTGTTTTATAGTGTCTTGGTATAAAACTTCGAAAATTTGATAAAAAAATAAAAAAAAAATAAAAAAAAAAAAAAAGATCTTTTGAAAAACCCAAAAATAT
Source organism: Pyrus communis (assembly GCF_963583255.1). Lineage (NCBI taxonomy): Eukaryota > Viridiplantae > Streptophyta > Magnoliopsida > Rosales > Rosaceae > Pyrus > Pyrus communis. The sequence goes on from NC_084809.1 coordinate 20,006,579, forward strand.
GTGTTTTTAGAGTCATTTGAGTCATTTTGGTGTTTGTTTGTGTCTTAGCGCTACTTAGGTTGTTTAGTTGTTATTGTTTGTTTGTTTATTAATTATGTGAGTCTATGATTGTAACATTGAGAAAATGTTTGATTTATTGATAGGCACTGCTAAACAAAGAAAGATGGTGCTTCACAAAGGGTGTTTGCTTGAGGCCCCACTACGTGGCTTTACTCTTGAAGCGGAAGGCGTAGGAGCAGAAGGCATCGGAGCGGAAGGCGTAGGAACAGAAGGCGTTGGAACAGAAGGCATAGGAGCAGAAGGCATCGAAGATAGAGCATTCCAGGCCTCAATACTTGGCCAAGCGCTGGATGAGCCAGGAAAAAGTTGCCTCTGGAGGAAAGACGAGAACCTTTGACGGTCACTGTGAATCCGACCTTCAGACTCTTGCAGCTCATCAAGCTTCCTCTTCATGCCCGTCGAATAGTTGTTTGCAAGCACGTGCAAACTTCTATTCTCATACTTCAGCTGCTGGATCTCCTGCTTGAGACTTTCCACTTCTGCCATCAATGATTCCACCTGACGGGAGCGGGCAAGCAGGCGTTGGCCCATGTTAGACACAGAACTCGCACACTGAACACTAAGTGCGAGGGACTCTTGAACGGCCAGCTCATCGGACCGTCCTGACAGCAGCCTACTATCTTTCGGAGTGAGGAGGTTCCTAGCTACTATTGTAGCTGTTGTGGCGTCCTGCATCACGGAGTCTTCACCTGTGAGAGGACCGTTAGAAGAAAAGAAAGAAGGGCGCCATACGTTACCTTGACGCGGCGCGCCCGTATCACTGCTAAGGCTCAATTCCAAGCTAAGGTTCGATGAGTTTGCCATTTTTCAAAAGTGTTCAGAAAGAAGGGGTGGTTGGAGTTAATTCTCAAAAGGCCGGAGTCGATTTTTCAAGAATGGGATTTCTTCAGAGTGTATTTGTTGGGGTGATCGATAGCTCCATAAAAAGCCATGGCGACGCGTCCACCGATTCAGAGATCCGGATTTTCCTCCGCAAATTTCGACGACGCTTTCGCGGTTTTTCAGAAAACGCGTTCAGCTTTGTCAAAAGATATCTGACAAAGCTGATAACACGTGGAGGCCATCATCTCAATTACACGTCTTTAGCCGACAAGCGCAAAGTTCGGCGACACTTTCTCAGCTTTTCAGAAGACGCGTGCAGCTTTGTCAAAAGGAGCCGCATCTGCACTACCACGTGTCGTTCAGCACTCGAAGGGGCGCCTGCTCAGAAATCGAAGAGGCGTGTTCAGAGATCGAAGAGGCGCCATTATTTCAAAAAGCCGGATTTGCGGGATCAAAACGTTTGTCGACGAAGGTAAAAAGTACCACCACTTGATATTATCTCTATATATGTCGACCTTCGTTTTTTATGGCAGGGTAAACCTGAAGAAAAATGCCCAACTCTCTCTCACCTCTGAGGGCACACTCCCAGCAAAGCCTTTTGAATTACTCAAAATTTTCTTCTTCCCCAAAGATGATACCAGATACCTGGAGTACATATGACCCAGGAGGAAATACATGCGCTGATTCCTTCACCGCTTCTTCAAAAGCAAAGGTATCTCATATCATCAAGGTCAAAAGCAAAAGTATCTCATATCATGCTCTCTCCCTGTCTTTTTCTTTGTCCTTGTTCTTACTCGCATGGCAAAGTGAAAGAAGCAATCAGCCGGCACTTGGAGTCAGTCTTCCGATCTGGAGCCAACTGCCTGGAACCTATTCCTGATTGCTTACCTAGCGTTGCTCTCGAGTAGTCATCTTCAACGGTTGATACACTTCCAGAGAAGGGACCACTCCTGCACAGATTGAACAAAGAAACAGACAAAAGGGATAAGCTCAGACCTTCGGGGAAGACCAAAAGAATCCTCCAGCCCAGTAGCACAAAGGAAAATCAATGATGGGCGGAAACCAGTTCGAGAGTAAGCCTGTGGATCATCAAGATCAAGCCTCATTGCAATCAACAAAGAGAAGATGGAATTTACACTCCATAACCAGATTTGCGTCCCTAAACTCTTCTCTTTGTTAATTACATTTTGCCATGTTTAGTATGTTTAAGTGCTTTTTGTGTATTTACTTATGCTTTGTGTGAATCTATGCTTAAAACATTGAGGACAATGTTTGATTTAAGTGTGGGGGGGTAACTAAGTATATTTGATGCAAATTCGTTGGATTTTATCACCTATCACTTCACATGTTGTTTCTCACTGTTTTAAAACTATTTTAGTGTGTGTTGTTTTATAACTCCGAAAAGCACATAAAAATTTGAAAAATTGTTTTGAAAAGCCTAAAAAGAGTGTTTTGAGTCGTTTTTGTGAGTTTGTGTCTTAGGATACCTTCCAACACAATGTTAAGGATTTGGTTTATAATTGCATGACGGTTAGAAAGAGTTATAAACATAGAGAAAAGTTTGATTTACTCTTGGTTTATGCTTAGTTATGGTTATAATATATGACTTCACATGCAATCATAAAAGAAAAATTCGTTTTTGTAACATGCTTGAAGGAAGGAACTCAAACAAACGCTACAACCCTGTGAGACTCGAGCCATTACCTTCTTTGGAGAGTTATTTTCTGTGATTCTTTGTTTTCTAAAGTTGTTGCATGATCTCATTATTCCTTGCTTGGTTACTACTTAGAATGCAATTGTATCATGATAGAACTAAATGCTAGAACTTATATCCGTTTCATTCAAAGCATGACATTGAATTGCATAACATATATCAAGATGAAGTTGTGTAGTTGCCACCATAACCAAATAGCCTTACTTCCCATATTTCGTATTTATTGTAAGTTTTAACCCCGTTGAGCCTCGTTTAGCCTTTATTCTTTGTTAACCCACATCACCCCTTACCTAGCCTAGAGTAGGACTTTCCTATACCCTTGTTCTTAAAGGATAGTGAGCATGACTTAATTGAATTCCTTTTTATTAATATGTTGCAGAAAATAAGTGTGGGGGAAGGGATTTTTGTGTGTATGTATGTGCCTAAGTCTTAAAGGAGGCACGGGAAAAAGAAAAAAAAAAAAAAAAAAAAAAAAAAAAAAAAAAAGAAAAGAAAAGAAAAGAAAAAGAGTGAAAATAAGTGAGAATGGACTCACAAGTGTGATTGTTGATGAAAGGGCCCAAAAAGTTTGAATATGGCCCTAAGTGTTGTGACTTCCCCTTGGGTGTTCAAAGTTAACTTCTGCGTTCTAAAGGGAATTCTAAGTGCCTAATTCAATACTTTGCTCACTATTGCTTTAAGAACGTTTGTGTACTCTACCTTTCTTTGTTAAACCATTACCCTTAGCCCCGTTACCTCCCTCAACTTCTATCTTGAGTGTTATGTGTTTCAATTTGCGGAGTTTGAAATTGATATGAGCTTATGGAATCACTGGTTCTCATTCTAAGTAGTAGCATTCCATTCATGAGATCATACCTAAACATGCTTATTAACTCCAGAAATTGCTCTCTTTATGATACATATATGTGAGTGTTCGTTTTCATGTTTACATCAATCTTCTCACATATGACTAGATTAGGGTGTGTAGTTAGAAATTCTGAGTGAAAATCGAGTGCATATCTTGTAAGGAATTGAGCAAATTCTCTAAGGCATGTTACTACATTCAAAACATGGTTTTAAATGCTTAATTGTGAACTAGTATATGGTGACTATGATTAAGAATGTACTTAAGTGTGAAGATGACTAAAAATCTGTGAGAATGATGATTTTTAACATGTCATGTGCATTGGAAATCCCTAAGACGGTTGTTGGAAGGTTTAGGTTGTGTTTTACGTGTTTAGTGTCGTTTTGTTTATTTGTTTTTATTCTGTTTTGCTCGAGGACTAGCAAAAGCTAAGTGTGGGGGTATTTGATAGGAGCATATTCATGCGACTTAAATGGCTTGTTCTCGTACATTTACATTATGTTTCTTTAGTTATTTTAGTTCTTTATGCTTCTTTTGTGTGTTTTCAGGTTCTAAGGGCTTAGGGAGCAAGAAAGTGCATTTTGAGGCCATTTGGAGCATTTTTGGGCATGGATTGGATAGCTTATCCATGGAGCCAAAGTTTGGACGAATTTGAAGGCCTTATTTTCACTTTGGACATAAAACAAAGGGCCTAGCCCATTCTCTCTTATTCTATCCCTTATAGCCATGCAAAGAACCATCCATTCCATCAAAAACAATCCATCAATTCACATGCAAAACCACCATTAACATACATGCACCCAAACAAAGCCAACCTAGCTAACCCTACATGCATTATTTATTAGCATCTTTACAAGACATTATCATTGCATAACATTCCACTTCCACCTCTTTCCAACCTAATTCACATGCATATCAACCCTACATACATTAATTAGTCATTCTTTTCATATTACACTCAAATGCATTCACATGCATTTCAAGAAGCAAAACAACATTGTGCCGTGAGCTTCCCTTGCATTTTCAGCTTTCCTCCTTGCATTCACATGCATAACCAACCTAGTGTCACTCCCATTCATTCCCTTTAATTATTTAGCCATTATCATACATTTATTCTCCCATAAACAACCCAACAATGCCGTGAGTTCCCACTCCCATTTCCAACTTTCCATAACTTTTCCTAGTTGTTTTATTACATACATTCCCCCTTCATTATTCCAAACACATGCACCCATAATCATTCATCCCCTCCTAGCTGCAATATTCCCTCTTTTGTTCCCCCATTTCACCTATAAATAAGCATCCAACACTCCTCAAAATGCATTCACTCTTCCATACACATTTTCAGTTACAAACACTTCCATTTTCTGTGCAGTTTTTCTCCTTCATTGCAGCCACTATCCAACCACTTCCCATCCCTCCAAAACACTTCACATAATCCCCAAAGCTCACCTTAGACCTTGTGCTACAACAACGAGGAAGAAAAGAGTGCTTAAACGTTCATACAATTCAAGTTTGAGTTGTTGGAATGTTTAGGTGTTTCTTTGATTTCAAAGTTTAAATTTAATTCTCTTTGTTTTGTACGTATGAGAAGGGAAGAGAAGAGTGCCTAAACGTTCATACAATTCACGTTTGAGTTGTTGGAATGTTTAGGTGTTTCTTTGATTTCAAAGTTATGAGGAACTAAACCCCCTTTAGCTAGGGGGTGATTCGAAACTATGTTTATATTTGCATTTTGAATTGATTACGTTTGGTTGGAATTTCATAAGTTGTGGATTCAATTCGTTTAACTGTTTGATTGATAACTTATTTATGTATGTTCATTGAGATTGCAAGCTTAATTTTCATGCATAAATATGACGCTAGAATATAAGTGAATTTCACCTAATCGTTATGAACTTATATTCACAAGTAGTAGAGGTTGCTTATAAACAATCGCGTTAAACGAATTCTTGGCATAAGTTTCATGCGTATTCCATAGTAACGAATGCCTCGTCGATGTTTATGATTTCCGTTGAACTTAATGATCTTGGTTAAATGTCTCTATCATGCGTATTCCATAGTTAGGGACTTTGATTAAGAATAATTTGGTTGTAATGCGTATTCCATTCAATCCAACGAATTTAGGGAAATCTGAAAGTTAATCTAAGCGGATCTAATTAACTTGGAGCATTGAGTTTCACAACTTATCGAAAGACCAACTGAGAATCAATTTTGTTTGCAAGTGTAACATGTGTGGAGAAGAACCCCTTGGCTATTCCATCATCCATATTTTTATCACATTCATATTTACATTTTGCCTTTAATTATATTCTGTCTTTTTAATTTAATATCGTCCAACCACAATTCCCCCCTATTTTGTTAAGTCTTAATCATTCGTATTTGTTTTATTTTTGTATCTTTAAGCTTTTGGAGTCATAAACAATTGCAAATTCGTCTAAATCAAGTTCTAGCTTCTATTTGAGTCAATTTGATTGTTTTAGACAATTTGAGTTTTTCAAAGCCATTCTGAGTCATAGTAGTCTTGTTAAGAGTATTTTAATTTAGTTTTTATGTTTTTAAGTCAATTTAGAAGGTTTTAGCAAGCCCTCCTAATCCCCGGTCTAGAACGATCCCTCACTTATCCATTCTACTACAATTGTCAAACGAGGGTTTAATTTGAGTGTCAAGTAATTCTCGCATCACAATGCCGCACCCTTGTGCATCCAATACCCAAGGTCGGCTCAAGACAAGACTGCTGAGTATAATGGCACAAGCAAGGGTGTCGAATCCACAGGGACTAATTGGACCTATGTAACTACTTGTTTGCAAGAAATCTAAGAAATGAATCAAACTAATCAAATTGAGCAGATTTGTTGTTGTTACTTAAAAGCATAAATAAAAGAAGTAAACACAACTAAATGAATCAACAACCAATATAACGAGATAGTATCAATGGAAATGAAACTAGGGATTCGATTTCACCATTGCTCAATTAAATCCATGTTTGTCAAGTTAGTTTATACTCATTCATCTACCTATTTCTTGAGTTTGTTTCACTTGGATATGATCAACCATATGATGTGTGGATTTGATCAAATGTCTCTAATCATGAGCCTAATTGCGATGTGCAACTTTGGTTCATAATTAAGATTATGTAATGTACAAGAAACTTTCATAAAACCAAAGGGAGTAACTCGGCAGGATGTGTGCTAAACACTCCCTTCATTCATTCACATATCTACCAAGATTATGCATGATGTGTGCTTTAATCTTGGCTACACAACTTAGTGATTAATTCAAATGATGATCAAACATTAAAATCAATACATTAAGTCACCATTAAAACAGAAAATGAAACAAGAAATAGATGGACAAAATGAGCATTCTAACTTAATTACATGGCAAACTTTGCAAGGTTACATCGAATCCCTAGAGGAGGATTAGTTACAATTCATGTTTACAAAATGTTTAACATAAAGGTACACAACATGAATGAACATAGAATGAAGTAGAAGGAACCCTTGAAGCAAAACTGATGTTGAATTCCTTGAAGAGTGCCTTCGGTGTTGGAGCTCCCAAATGTGTTTGTAAGTGAGGGTGGAGAAAACTAATGTCGAATGGTATGGATTGGGGAGGATGTGAGAGTAACAATGGACAGAGATTGGAGCCCCAATGAGCCGTGTGTAATGCTATGGTTCAAGAAGAAAACTTGCGGATGGGAAAGGAATATGGGCAGTTTCTGTGTAAGGAAAATAATGTAGCATGCAATGGAATAATGGAGAGAATGTGAGAGTGAATGGTATGAAATCCGAGAGAGAGGGAGAGTGAGAGTGAATGGTGGACAGAAATTAGAGCAAGAAGGGTGTGTGTGATCCCCTCAAAACCGCAAGAGCCCTCTATCCCCCTTGGTGAATTTCTGAATGAGTCTAATGATGGGGAGACAATCAGATTGGATCTTGGCTTTGTTTAACTCAGATGGCAGAGCTTAAGTGATGGAAATGATTGTGTTTCTGAGATGGAAGACTCACGGCATGGACAATGTCCAAGGAAATGTTAATGTATTCAAAGAAGCACATGCTCTTGCTGCCACAAGTGAGTGGAACCTGCAAAGGTGAAGTGGACAATCTGAAACTGGTTAGAATAATCTGGAATTGGGTATGAGAGTGCACGGGATGGACATGAAGGAAATGGACTGCAAAGGTGATTTGTTTCGGTGGTGGGAGTGCATAAGGGAGTTGGAAATGGCATGGAATGTATGTGTTTCTGAGGTGGTGGACACACGGCATGGGCAATGTCCAAGCATGTGGCTATTTTAATTGACTCATGCATGTGGATTTCTGCAAGGTTGAAAGGAGTGGTTTGTTTAATCACAATGCAAGTGCAAAGTCTGCAACAAGAGAGTGGAGACTGCAAATGGGAGTGGAAATGGACGGAATGGGCATAAGAAACGTTGAAATGGCATGGAATGTTTAATTGAGGTGCATGTGGATTTCTGCAAAGAGAAGTGAAGAAGGGAAATGGAATGCACGGGTCAGATTGTGGACATGCATGTGAATGCATGTTTTGATGTTTTAGAAGTGCATAATCTGACTTGAAACCACATGGGATTTGTATGACATGATTGTGTTTGTTGGTGGAAATATGGCTGAAATGAATTGAGTGATGGACATGGGATTGTGAGGAATCTGATTTGGTGCTAGAATTGCATCAAATGATGGGATGATATGGGAACACACAGCCATGGTTGTGACATGCATGTGAATGCATGTTTTTGTCTTGTTTAGAATCACCCAAAGTGGTCGAATTGCACCACTTTCTGTCATTTGCCATCCAATTGATCTTATTACACACTTGGCTGCACACTAACACAAAACAATGTAAAACGCAACTAGTTTACTCCAAAACAATCACAAAGATGCCAAATAATGAAGATATAAATGCATGCAAAATGTGACTTAACAAATACCCCCAAACCTGGTTTTTGCTAGTCCTCGAGCAAACTTAAAACTAAAACACACAAAATACAAACATCTAACTAAACCACTTTCGCTGGCTAAACGATTGCATTGAGCATGTGCAACAAGCCTTTGAACCCCTAGGTGTCCCTAGTTGGAGGAGTTGTGTCTCCTGAGGGTTTACAGTGATGACACCCACAAACATTTACAAAATCTGCAAGCAACTTGGTTAAAACATGCTTTAAACAAACTAATAAGAACCAATGAAGATTTTGTCATATATTCAAACTCAAAAGTTTTCCACTTCAAAGAATCGTATCAATTGAAACGTATAAAGATATTTCTCAATGTCTTACAACTTCAAGGTCACCATACCCAAATGCTTCAGATAGAATTCGCCTCAACTCTACTCCTCACAGAATCCACTCAAATTCTTACTTAGACCCTAAGGTTTTAGTCTCACCACAAGCATATATGAGCGAAATTATGTAAAGGGAATCAAAAGTCTCACATATGAATTTCGAAATGAAAGCACAATTTCTGAGTAGATCTCATGAAATGAATCAAATACTAAGAATATAGATAACACACACACTTACCATCACCCGTGAATACATCCTCAATGATCAGCTAGGTCTTTCTCAAGGTTGTAATGCAAGGCTTAGGGTATAGGTTATGAAAGACTTGATATGAAATGCTAGAGTTTGGGGCATACCAAAGTGTCTTTGAGGCTCTTCACTGGCATTTGTCTTCTTTTGTTTTTGGCGTCCAGGCCCTATGCTTTATAATTAGGCGATTTGGAATTTGTATCCACTTTGATACTCTTTTTTTTTTTCTTTTCTCTTTTTTTTTTTAGAAACATTTTCAACATAGGTGCCCTCGGTACACGCCACAATCTTGCTTTATAACTCAATCTGCCCTTAGTCTTCATCACATTGGTATTCCCCAAACTATAAGGTATGGCTTGTAATGGGCTAGAATGTGGTGTGGGTGATGAAAGAATTGGGCTAAAGTGTTTGGCTGCAACGAGGGTGAATGGAGCACATAAATGGGTAGGATTTAAACCTTTTAGTAGTTAAACATGCATAGCCTAACATCATCACATTGAGTTCATTCACGAATGATACTAAACACATGGTATCTGCAAAGAGAGTAATTCTTAGCATCCAAACGAAATAGAAGTAATGAGATCATTTAAAGTGAAAATGAAAGAAAAAGATAGGAGTAGAAACACTTTAAACCCTCTCAAAGAAACAATTAGGCTCAAAATAACTCACTAGGGTAGTCTCCACTATTCTTCTTCCAGAATTTGAGTATGGTACCTCCATGATCATAATTTCAAGAGTTATAGCTTTATACATGACAACAAAATGCAACTCTTTTCCATAGCAACCCAATCGTTTGTTTTCAACATAGTCCTCATATACATTCATATTAGCATGCAAAAACACTCATAACCAAAACTAACACATAAAACAAATATAAACACAAACCTAATCTAAACATTGTCCTCGATGTTTAAAATTGTATGCAATGTAAGTAGGCAAAGAATATGGAATGGTAACAACAAAAACACAACATAAAGAAAGAACACAAACCACACTAGGTTGCCTCCTAGTAAGCGCTGTATTTAATGTCTAGGCAAGACATGGGAGCTTGTTCATGGTGTTGTAAATTCAAGAACATCCATGACTTGATACACTTGCTCCTCCTCCACTTTATCCAAGTATGGCTTCAATCGCTGCCCGTTGACTTTAAAAGATGTGCCATTCTTCATGTTCTCTATCTCCACAGCTCCGTGGGGAAATGTTTGTAGTACTTTGAATGGTCCCACCCACCTAGACTTCAACTTTCCTGGAAAAAGTCTCAAACGTGAGTCAAACAAAAGTACTTTCATACCTTGGTGAAATTCCTTCCTTAGGATGGCCTTGTCATGATAGAGCTTATTCCGTTCCTTGTAGATTTTGGCATTCTCATATGCCTCATTTCTAAGCTCTTCCAACTCATTAAGTTGGAGCTTCCTTGCTATTCCAGCATCCTTGTAATCAAAGTTGAACTTCTTGATGGCCCAATATGCACGGTGTTCAAGCTCCATTGGCAAATGACAAGCTTTCCCAAACACAAGGCGATAAGGACTCATGCCAATGGGGGTCTTGTATGCTGTTCTATATGCCCATAGTGCATCATTTAACCTCAATGACCAATCCTTCCTTGTAGGGCTCACAGTCTTCATCAAAATGTTCTTGATCTCCCTATTGCTAATCTCCACTTGTCCTGAGGTCTGAGGATGGTACGGGGTTGCCACTTTGTGATTGATGTTGTACTTCTTCATCAAGGATTCAAAAGGTTTGTTGCAGAAATGGCTGCCACCATCATTAATAATAGCTCTTGGGGTTCCAAACCTACAAAAAATCACATCTTTAAGAAAATTCAACACAACCTTATGATCATTAGTTCTTGTAGCAATGGCTTCAACCCATTTGGATACATAATCCACTGCCACTAATATGTATAAGTAGCCAAAAGAGGATGGAAATGGTCCCATGAAATCGACTCCCCAAACATCGAAGAGTTCCACCACCAAAATGTTGTTTAATGGCATCTCATTTCTTCGGCTAATGTTCCCCATTTTCTGGCACCTATCACATTTAGAGCAAAAATCAAAAGCATCTTTGAATAAAGTAGGCCAAAAGAAACCAGATTGTAAAACCTTTAGTGATGTCTTTTTGGCACCAAAATGGCCTCCACATGCCAATGTGTGGCTAAACGTTAGAATGCTTTGTTGCTCACTCTCTGGGACACATCTCCTAATGATTTGATCAGGGCAATATTTAAACAAATATGGTTCGTCCCAAACGTAGTGCTTTACCATGGCAAGGAACTTCTTTCTTTCCTGAAAAGAAAGGTCATTTCTCATTATACCACAGGCAAGATAATTCACAAAGTCCGCATACCATGGTTCTTTTTCTTGAACAACAAAGAGTTGTTCATCTGGAAATGATTCATTTAGGGGCAAGGGTTGTCCCACTCCATGGTTTTCATTAAGCCTGGACAAATGGTCAGCCACAACATTATCACTGCCCTTCTTATCTCGAATTTCCAAGTCAAACTCTTGTAGTAAGAGTATCCATCTAATCAAGCGTGGTTTAGCATCTTTCTTTGTCATCAAATACCTAATGGCTGCATGATCAGAAAACACAATAACTTTAGATCCCACAAGATATGACCTAAACTTTTCTAAGGCAAAAACAACAGCAAGCAACTCCTTTTCAGTTGTGGAATAGTTAAGTTGAGCATCATGCAGAGTCCGGCTTGCATAGTAGATCACATGTAGAAGCTTGTTCACCCTTTGCCCTAAAACTGCACCAATAGCATAGTCAGAGGCATCACACATTAATTCAAAAGGTAATGACCAATCAGGTGCCATAATAATAGGGGCCGAGGTTAGTTCATTTTTCAAAGTATTGAATGCATCCATACAAGCCTTATCAAAATGAAATACAACATCTTTAGCTAACAGATTGCATAATGGATGGGTGATCATTGAAAAGTTCTTAATGAAACGACGATAAAAACCCGCATGGCCCAAAAAACTTCTTACTCCCTTCACAGTGGTGGGGGCTACCATATTGGTGATGACGTCAATTTTGGCTTTGTCTACCTCCATTCCTTTGCTAGAGATTACATGTCCCAAAACAATTCCTTGTTTCACCATAAATTGGCACTTTTCCCAATTGAGAACCAAATTTGTTTCCTAACATCTTTGAAGTACTAACGATAGATGGTTAAGACATTCATCAAAAGAGGAACCAAACACTGAGAAGTCATCCATAAATACCTCAATGAACCTTTCTACCATGTCAGAGAAGATGGCCAACATACATCTTTGGAATGTTGCTGGAGCATTGCATAGTCCAAAAGGCATTCTCCGGTATGCAAATGTGCCAAAGGGGCAAGTAAAGGTTGTTTTCTCTTGATCCTCCGGAGCGATTGCAATTTGATTGTAACCTGAGTAACCATCAAGAAAACAATAGTGTGAGTACCCCGCCAATCTCTCAAGCATTTGATCTATGAAAGGCATAGGAAAGTAATCTTTTCTAGTGCTAGAATTCAACTTCCTGTAATCGGTGCAAACACGCCAACTGGTCGTGGGCTTTGTGGGCACAAGCTCATTGTTTTCATTCCTCATCACAGTGATTCCCACCTTCTTAGGCACCACCTGAATAGCACTCACCCATTTGCTATCAGAAATGGGATATATGATCCCCACATCTAACAATTTTAACACCTCATTCCTAACAACTTCCTTCATGTGTGGATTGAGTCTTCTTTGTGGCTCACGGCTTGTTTTTGCTCCTTCCTCCAAAAGGATCCTATGCATGCACATGGTAGGGCTTATTCCCTTGATATCTGCAATAGACCAACCAAAAGCTGATTTAAACTCTTTTAACACCCTAAATAGTTTATCTTCTTCAATTGGGGTGAGGTCAGAAGCTATGATAACTGGAAGAGTTTCAAATTCAGCTAGATATGCATATTTTAGATGTGGTGGAAGTGGTTTAAGTTCAAGTTTTGGTGCTTTAACAGTCGAAGGAGTTAGATGTGACATTGATGATTCTAAAGGCTCAAAACGAGGTGAAACATTGAAAGGATACAATGCTAATGCTTCCAAAGCAGCTACTTCTTCCATGAGTGCATCTTCCTCATCAAACTCATCTTGAGGTTGACTCAAAACAGTTTGCAATGGTTCATTCGACTGTGCCTGCAAGAACTTAGAGAATACAAGTGAATCAAGCACATCAATGGCATAACAATCAAGAGATGACGAAGGATGAGAAAGAGATTCAAACACTTTGAATTGAACTGTCTCTCCTAACACTGTCATAGTGAGGAGTCCATTTTGCACATCAATGATGGTCTTGGCCGTGGCCATGAAAGGTCTCCCAAGCAATATTGGTAACTCACGATCATGTATAGGAGCTTCTTCCATGTCCAACACTACAAAATCTGCAGGCAAGATTAGTTTATCAACTTGAACTAGGATATCTTCAACTATACCTCTTGGATATTTAACTGATCTGTCTGCAAGTTGTAATGAAATGGTGGTGGCTTTCAAATCTCCCAACCCTAGTTGAAGGTACACTGAATAAGGCATTAAGTTGATGCTAGCACCCAAATCAAGCATTGCCTTCTCTACTTTCTTATCCCCTATGGTGATGTTGATAGAGAAACTTCCTGGATCCTTGAGCTTTGGTGGAAGTTTTCTTTGCAAAACTGCACTCACATTTTCGGACACCACAACCTTCTCATGTGGTCCATACTTCCTTTTGTAACTATTTAACTCCTTGAAGAACTTCCCATATGCCGGCATGTTCCTAATGACATCAAGCAAAGGTAAGTTAACATTCACTTTGCTTAGTATATCAAAAATTTCTTTGAATGACTTATCCTGCTTGCTCTTGGCAAGTCTTCCAGGGAATGGTATTGGTGGGGTGTATGGTTTCTCGGCCTTGTGAAGATTTGGTGCTTCTAGTGAGGAAGTGGCATGGTTTGGTTCCTCATTTGGTTTCTCATTGTCTCCTTGAGTGACACCTGCATTCACATGATCATATTCATTAGTAACTTCATTGCCAACTCTATTATCAATAACCTTACCACTTCTAAGTGTAGTGATTGCTTTGGCTTGCTCTTGGTTCCTTTGGAGTATCACGGGTTGGCTAGGAAACTTCCCAACCTCTCTTTGGTTCAAGGCATCTGCAATCTGCCCCAATTGCGTCTCCATTTTGGTTAGGGCGGCTGAATGTTGTTGGAGTGCGCTATTGGTGGAATGTTGGAATTGCAAGGTGTTTTGGGCTAACAATTTAACCGTGTCCTCAAGGGTAGTGGCAGGTTTTGGTTGGAAATTTTGGGTTGGATTGTTGTTCTTCCATGAAAAATTGGGATGATCTCTCCAACGCGGGTTATATGTATTGGAATACATATCATTCCTTGGTCTTTGGTTGTAAGAATTCATGAGGTTCACTTGTTCTTGAACATACTCGGGGTAAGCTTCCCTAGATGGACATTGGTGAGTAGGATGGCTTGGTATGTTGCAAATGGCACACACTTCATTAGCTTTTGGCACCATGTTGAGTACGGATTCAAGCTTCCTTTCTAGATTAGCTACCTGCAACAAAAGCTCATGGTTAGAACTTGTTTCATAAACTCCAACTTTCTTACCCCTTAAATCTTTGTGTTGAGCATTAGACCCCAACATCTCATAAATGTTATATGACTCTTGAGCATTCTTTTTCTTCAATGCTCCACCTGCTGCATTATCCACAGTTGATTGACAATTTTGGGTTAGTCCATCATAGAAAATTTGCATTTGTAAATGAAAAGGTAACCCATGGTGTGGACATTGTATCAAGAGGCCTTTAAAACGCTCCCAACACTCATTGAAAGGTTCACCATCATCTTGTTTGAAGTTGAAGATTTGTCCCCTTAATGTGGCTGTCTTTTGAGTGGAAAAGAACTTCTCCAAGAACTTCTTAGCCACGGCATCCCATGTAGTGAGGGAACCTGATGTTAGAGTCATCAACCAACTCTTGGCCTTATCTTTCAAGGTGTAAGGAAACACTCTCATCCTCAAGTTCGCTTCACTCACTCCCTGCAAAGGTAAACCACTCACAACATTGTAAAACTCTTTAATATGAGCTAAAGGGTCTTCATTAGGTAAGCCATAAAATGAAGGAAACATATGGAAATGTGAAGATTTGAGATCATAGTTTCTAGCTTCTGTGGGCAGCAAGATGCATGAAGGTGAATTTGGTATGATTGGTTGAGCAAAGTCCTCCAAAGCACGAAGTTCATCTTCGTTGCCCGCCATCTCTTCTTCTCTTTCCCAATTAAATTGCTCAGATTCTTTACTTGTTGAACTAGGTGAATTCCCTTCCTCTTCCTCACGGTCAAAGGGTGAACTTGATGGCACAAAGTTGTCCAAAGTGTGGCCCTTCAACCGTTCAATTCTTTGGCCTAACTCAACAAGTTTATTTGACATATACTACCTGAAACAAAGTAACACAAGTGTGAATGAAAATCAAGAAGCAAACAACAATGAAAAGAACAAAATAAACTTAAAAACGTTTGAAAAGACTCAAGGGATGTGGAACTAAACTCTTAGAACACTTAAACAATCCTAAAACCCAAAACAGCAACTAGAAGACTCAAAATTGCCTAAAAACCACTTTCTGGGCAGTTTTGAGCACCTACACTAATTTGGACGAAATTGGATGGAAACTTGAATCAAAACACTTATAAACACAAATCAAAACACTTTCTAACTAATTTGGACAAAACAAAGACTCAAAGGACTCAAAACAAGCTAAAAACTCTCAAAACTGCCTAAAAACACAAATTGGGCAGTTTTGACACTAAACTCAATTTTGGACGAAAATGAGGTTTGAGCTTGACTCAAAATGCTTCAAAACACAAGATAAGACAGATTCTAAGCCCAAAACTTAACAAACTAAGGGGAGAAATTGTATTTGGACGAAATGCACTTAAATGGGCAGATTATAACCAAAGCAGATTGTGAAGCAAGTTGATGTAAACCAAAGGATAATGGAATGGCTAAGGGATTCTTTTCCATATATGAAATGTATGCAACTTAAATCAACTTCCAATTATCAATTTGACAAGTTATGAACCTTGACACTAATCAAAATAGCAAACAAGCAAACAAGCAATTACAAGGGACTGAAATCAGTCCCCGGCAACGGCGCCATTTTTGTTGATGTATAATTCCTTCCTAATGCTAGAATATATTTAGTATAATGGCACAAGCAAGGGTGTCGAATCCACAGGGACTAATTGGACCTATGTAACTACTTGTTTGCAAGAAATCTAAGAAATGAATCAAACTAATCAAATTGAGCAGATTTGTTGTTGTTACTTAAAAGCATAAATAAAAGAAGTAAACACAACTAAATGAATCAACAACCAATATAACGAGATAGTATCAATGGAAATGAAACTAGGGATTCGATTTCACCATTGCTCAATTAAATCCATGTTTGTCAAGTTAGTTTATACTCATTCATCTACCTATTTCTTGAGTTTGTTTCACTTGGATATGATCAACCATATGATGTGTGGATTTGATCAAATGTCTCTAATCATGAGCCTAATTGTGATGTGCAACTTTGGTTCATAATCAAGATTATGTAATGTACAAGAAACTTTCATAAAACCAAAGGGAGTAACTCGGCAGGATGTGTGCTAAACACTCCCTTCATTCATTCACATATCTACCAAGATTATGCATGATGTGTGCTTTAATCTTGGCTACACAACTTAGTGATTAATTCAAATGATGATCAAACATTAAAATCAATACATTAAGTCACCATTAAAACAGAAAATGAAACAAGAAATAGATGGACAAAATGAGCATTCTAACTTAATTACATGGCAAACTTTGCAAGGTTACATCGAATCCCTAGAGGAGGATTAGTTACAATTCATGTTTACAAAATGTTTAACATAAAGGTACACAACATGAATGAACATAGAATGAAGTAGAAGGAACCCTTGAAGCAAAACTGATGTTGAATTCCTTGAAGAGTGCCTTCGGTGTTGGAGCTCCCAAATGTGTTTGTAAGTGAGGGTGGAGAAAACTAATGTCGAATGGTATGGATTGGGGAGGATGTGAGAGTAACAATGGACAGAGATTGGAGCCCCAATAAGCCGTGTGTAATGCTATGGTTCAAGAAGAAAACTTGCGGATGGGAAAGGAATATGGGCAGTTTCTGTGTAAGGAAAATAATGTAGCATGCAATGGAATAATGGAGAGAATGTGAGAGTGAATGGTATGAAATCCGAGAGAGAGGGAGAGTGAGAGTGAATGGTGGACAGAAATTAGAGCAAGAAGGGTGTGTGTGATCCCCTCAAAACCGCAAGAGCCCTCTATCCCCCTTGGTGAATTTCTGAATGAGTCTAATGATGGGGAGACAATCAGATTGGATCTTGGCTTTGTTTAACTCAGATGGCAGAGCTTAAGTGATGGAAATGATTGTGTTTCTGAGATGGAAGACTCACGGCATGGACAATGTCCAAGGAAATGTTAATGTATTCAAAGAAGCACATGCTCTTGCTGCCACAAGTGAGTGGAACCTACAAAGGTGAAGTGGACAATCTGAAACTGGTTAGAATAATCTGGAATTGGGTATGAGAGTGCACGGGATGGACATGAAGGAAATGGACTGCAAAGGTGATTTGTTTCGGTGGTGGGAGTGCATAAGGGAGTTGGAAATGGCATGGAATGTATGTGTTTCTGAGGTGGTGGACACACGGCATGGGCAATGTCCAAGCATGTGGCTATTTTAATTGACTCATGCATGTGGATTTCTGCAAGGTTGAAAGGAGTGGTTTGTTTAATCACAATGCAAGTGCAAAGTCTGCAACAAGAGAGTGGAGACTGCAAATGGGAGTGGAAATGGACGGAATGGGCATAAGAAACGTTGAAATGGCATGGAATGTTTAATTGAGGTGCATGTGGATTTCTGCAAAGAGAAGTGAAGAAGGGAAATGGAATGCACGGGTCAGATTGTGGACATGCATGTGAATGCATGTTTTGATGTTTTAGAAGTGCATAATCTGACTTGAAACCACATGGGATTTGTATGACATGATTGTGTTTGTTGGTGGAAATATGGCTGAAATGAATTGAGTGATGGACATGGGATTGTGAGGAATCTGATTTGGTGCTAGAATTGCATCAAATGATGGGATGATATGGGAACACACAGCCATGGTTGTGACATGCATGTGAATGCATGTTTTTGTCTTGTTTAGAATCACCCAAAGTGGTCGAATTGCACCACTTTCTGTCATTTGCCATCCAATTGATCTTATTACACACTTGGCTGCACACTAACACAAAACAATGTAAAACGCAACTAGTTTACTCCAAAACAATCACAAAGATGCCAAATAATGAAGATATAAATGCATGCAAAATGTGACTTAACAGAGTTTGCCTTGGTCGCAAAATTGTCCTACGAACTCCGCTATCTGCCCAATTTGCTTTTCCAAGTGGTCCAACCTTTTGTCTTCTTGTCGAGCCTCATTGTCTTGATTTTGTGAGCCCTGCACCAAACAAATTAATTCGTTAAGCTTTTGATTATAATCTATTGACGAACTTAAATTTGGTTGGGCATATTGAATATGAGGTTGTGGTGGGTGTATAGGTCTTGAATAGAACTCCTCATATGGCTGCCAATATCCTTCTTCTTGAACATGTTGAGGTTCCCACCACATAGAATTTGAATGATCACTCCAATCTGAACTGTAAGTATTGGAAAACACGTTATTCCTTGATTGAAGATCAAATATATCAACACTTTGCATTTGAGACCTTTCCATGAGCTGTGACAAAAGAGAAGCATTATCAAGTGACATGTTGTTCTTCTCTAGTATTTGAATTCAACAAACAAAACAAAAATCAAAAACTAAAACAAAAATACATAACAGAAACAAAAAATCCAAGAGATTAGCAAATTTGCTAATCCCGGCAACGGCGCCAAAATTTGATGCGAGATTTATACGCACACAAATTAAACCCTCTTTTTGACAATTGTAGTATAAGTATAAGTAGGGATCGTTCTGGACCGGGGATTAGGAGGGATTGTTAATCACTTGGATTTGACTCAAAAACATAAAAACAAAGTTAAAAACGTTCACAAAGACTCAAAGGACTCAAAACAAGTTCAAAAGACTCAAAACTGCCTAAAAACACTAACTAGGCAGTTTCTGACCTTAAACCCAATGTTGGACGAATTTAAGACTATGGCTTGATTCAAACGTAAAATAACAATATAAAACACTATACTAGACTCAAAGAATGCAAAACTAAACTTTAAAACACTAAAACAAACCAAAAAACTCAAAACAACACAAACACACTCAAATCTGCCTAAAAACCACTTTCTGGGCAGATTTGAGCACAAACACAAATTTGGACGAATTTGTGTAACAAAATGACTCAAAACTCTTATAAACACAAACTAAGACACTTTCTAACTAAATTAGACAATAAAGTAAAGGGGGATTTTAATTTGACGAATTATCTATTCTAAAACTAGGGAGCAATTGACTGTTCATTGGGCTACAGTCAATTGTTTGCCCCTCGATTTCACGCTATTTACAACAAAACCATCAGATCTGGGCTGGGTTGGGAAGGTAATTCTAAAAAGTTAGGGGGTAATTTTGTCCGTAGGATTGAGCCGAATGTCGACCATCGTAGAAAGGGTGGGGGATGGAAGCAAACCCGATTTTGTTCCAGAGATCTCTTCGACAAGCCCATTTTGCTCCAGAGCTCTTCAACGACAAAGTCGATTCAACGCCTCACCGTCGCACACCTCGCCTTCCCCTCGCCGTCGCACACCTCGCCTTACCTCACCGCCGCACTCCTTACCAGAACTCGAATCAATGGTAACGTGCCAATTGTATATATTTTTTGTCGATTTTTATCATTATTCTGGAAATTAGGGTTTGATCTAAATTTGGTGTGGGAGGATTTGTGGACGGATTTCAGGGAGAGAGGCGTGGGATGGCAGGGAGGGGAAGGGAGAGGAAGGAGTGAGGCTGCCAAAAAGGAGGTTAGTGTTGATTTTTTATCCTCAAATCAATTGTTGTTGTCGGTGATTGAACGAGCATTGGTTAGAGGGGAACTTTCATTTCCTTTGTTTCTGAACCGGAATGGGGTCGATGGGACCATGCTCTGTTGCACGTTCAGATGAGTGATTTGAGGGATTTGTGATGCGAGAATTATACGCACACAAATTAAACCCTCTTTTTATCAATTGTAGTGAAGAATGTAAGTAGGGATCGTTCTGGACCGGGGATTAGGAGGGATTGTTAATCACTTGGAAACTGACTCAAATACGTAAAAACAAGTTTAAAACACTATACTAGACTCAAAGAATGCAAAACTAAACTTTAAAACACCAAAACAAACCAAAAGACTCAAAACAGCACCAAAACACTCAAAACTGCCTTAAAAACACAATCTGGGCAGTTTTGAACACTAGACACAACTTTGGACGAAAATTGGTTTTACTTTGACCTAAGACACTTAAAAACACAAACTAAAGTGATTTCTAACTACTATGACTCAACAAAGTAAAGGGGGATTGAGGTTTTGACGAATTTGAAAACAAACTTAAAACTTTGTAAAACGAACAGATTTTAAAACGAATTTGGTTTTAATGAATGGAATGAAGGCTAGCTAAGGGGTTCACCTCCACACATGTTATACTTGCATATAAAACGATTTCCAATTGCTTTTCAATAACCCATGAATTCTCAACGCCCCAAGTTAATTAGGTTCGCTTAAATTAACCTTCAGATTTTCCTAACGTTATTGAATTGGATGATTGCATACGACAACCCAAAACATTCCCCACAAGTCCCCTACATGATTGCATAATAGAGATACAAGCAAGAATCATTAAGTTCTATGAAAACCATAAGCATTGACGAAGCACTTGTTACTATGATTGCATGAAACTTATGCCAAGAATTTACTTAACGCGATTGAGATCATCAACCTTTACTACTTGTGAATATAATTCCATAACGATTAGGTGAAATTTCCTTATATCCTAGCATCCAATTTATGCATGATAATTAAGCGTGCACTCTCAACCAACACACACAAATCAATGTAATTAACATAGATAAGTAAATTGAATTCACAACTTATGAAACGCAATTAGAAGTAATCAAATCATATCGCAAGCATAAACATGTATTTCGAATCCCCCCCTAGCCAAGGGGGGGTTTAGTTCCTCATACGCACAAAACAAAGAGAATTGAAATTAAACATTGAATTCAAAGGAAAAGAAACACCTAGAAATTCCAGCGACGCGAACTCGAATTGCATGAACTTCCGAGCTTCCTTCTCCTCCTCCTTGGTGCGGCAAAGGTCTAGGGACAGGTTTAGGGCCTTAGGTGTATGGATGCATGGTTATGGAGGGATGTAGTAGTGTTTAGGGGAAGGGGATGGTGCGGCAAAGCTTAAAACTAAGGATAAAGGTGTTTGGTGGCTGCGGCAAGGGTGTGGAGAGGGTTGGACGAATTTCTGGAGTTAATGAATGTGTATGAGAGGTGGTTATCTGATCTAGGGGTTAATATGAGTATATATAGGCACTTAAAACCCTAGGGTAATCAGATATGGACTTGAATAACCCAAATCCACAAGGAAATAAGCTTAGAAATCAGAAATAGAAAGGGATAATGCTTCCTAGGTGCGGCAGGTAAGGAGATAAGGTGATAAGGCTTCTAGAATGCCTTGCAAGGCAAGGGAAATCAGCTTTCTAGAAGGATTTGGGGCGCCACTTTTGTAGGAGATAAGATAAGGTTCCTAGAATCATGTTTTAAGGGCCAAATTTGTAGGGAAAAAGAGATAAGGGTGCAGCACTTTTGTAGGGATAATGTTAGGGCTTCTAGAAAGCCTAAAAACTAAGGGGATTTGGATAAAACCCATGGCAAAGATAGGATAGGGCATCTAAGGCTTCTAGAAACCCTCCAAGATAAGGTAAAGTGCATGGCATCCCTATAAGATTAGGATAAGGTGTCCTAAATGGATAAGGTGCCCTAAATGGATAAGGACTCCTCATTGCACTTGGAAACTTTGCCTATTAGGATTAGGAAACCTTGTCTTCATCATTCCTTCTTCATCTTGGACTCATTTTCCTTCTTGGACTTGGAAAACTTCTTTGTTGCTTCACTTGAGACCATTTGGACTTTGACTTTCCTTCATCAAGTAGGAAACCTTATTTGAGTAGGAATCTTCATTCTTCTAGGAATCCTAATTCAACTAGGAAACCCATTTTAACTAGGAATCCTAATTCAACTAGGAAACCCATCTTAACTAGGAATCCTAATTCAACTAGGAAACCATCTTCCATTTAGGGACTTTCCTACTTCAACTAGGAAACCTTGCTCAAGTAGGAATCATCATCTTCAAGTCTTCAATTTCGTCCATCCTCTTGGCTCCAAGCATATGATGTCCATTCCAAGCTCTAATTTGCTCCAAAAGGCTCCAAAATGCATCCTTTTGCATACTTTGCCCTTAAAACCTGAAAATACATAAAACTAGCTTAAAAGACTACTTTACTAAGGAAAAATACTATAAATGCACAAAAACAAGCTAAACTAAGGTGCGTAAATATGCTCCTATCAAATTCCCCCACACTTAGCTTTTGCTAGTCCTCGAGCAAAACAAAATGAAACAAAGTAACTAAATGAAGTAAAACGAGTAAAACACAACCTACACCTTCCAACAATCATCTCAGAGATTTCCAATGCACATGACATGTTAAAAATCATCATTCCCACAGATTTTAGCCATCTTTACGCTTAAGCATTTACTTAATCATGGTCACTACTCATTAGTTCACAAATAACCAATTACAACATGATTTTGAATGTAGTAACATGCCTTAGAGAATTTCCTCAATTCCTTACTAGATATGCACTCAATTTTCACACAGATTTTCTGACTACACACCCTATACTAGTTATATGTGAGAAGATAGATGTAAATATGAAAACGAATGCTCACATATATGTATGACAAAGAAAGCACTTTTCGGAGTTAATAACATGTTTAGATATGATCTCATGAATGGAACGCTACTACTTAGATGCGAGAACCAGTGACACCATATGCTTGTACCAATTTTAACCTCCACAAATTGAAACACATAACACTCAAGATTAAAGTCAAGGGTTGTAACGGGGCTAGGGGTATTGGCTAACAAAGAAAGTTAAAGGATAAAACAAACGTTCTTTAAACAATAGTAAGCAAAGCAATGAACTTGATACTTAGAATTCACTTTAGAGTGCAGAAAATAACTTAAAACACAACGGGGAATACACGTGCATACTTAGGGTCAAATGCAACGTTTTGGACCCTTCCTTCAATAACCAACAACTTAGAGCTCATTTTATGCTCTTTCAACTCCTTTTCATACTTTTCACAACTTTTTCTTTTTTTCTTTTTATTTTCCACGAATTTTTTTTTTTTTTTTTTTTTCTCTCTCTTTTTTTTTCTTTTCTTTGCCGTGCCTCATTCAAGACTTTGGCACACCCATATATCAAGAATCCTTCCCCCACACTTGTTTTCTACAATGCAATGATCAAAAGGAATTCATCTTTGAGTTATGCTTTTACTATGCTTCAAGAACAAAGGTATGGGTGGTCCTAGTCTAGGCTAGGTGAGGATATTTGTGGGTTAACAAAGAAAGTAGGCTACACAAGGCTCAACGGGGTTAAATCCTACAAAAAAATATGAAATAGGGAACTATGGCAATTTGGCTATGGTGGTCACTACTAACTTCATCTTGAAAATGTGTTATGCAATTCAATAACATGTTTTGAATGAAATTGGCATGAGTTCTAGTATTTGGAACTAAATGATGAAACGCCTTCTAAGTAGTAACCAAGCAAAGAATAATGAGATCATGCAACGACTTTAGAAAACAAGAATGCACAGATTTTAACTCTCCAAATAAACGTTTAGGTTCAAGTCTCACAAGGTTGTAGCGTTAATTTGAGTTCCTTCCTTCAAGCATGTTACAAAAACTGATTTTTTTTCTTTTATGATTGCATGTGAATTCATAAGTTATAACCACAACCAAGCATAAACATAGAGTAAATCAAACTTTCATCCATGTTAATCACTCTCTTTAACAGCCATGTATTTAAAAACCAAATCCTCATCATTGTGTTGGAAGGTACCCTAAGACACAAACAAACACACAAAAACAACTC
Organism: Pyrus communis; assembly: GCF_963583255.1. Classification (NCBI taxonomy): domain Eukaryota; kingdom Viridiplantae; phylum Streptophyta; class Magnoliopsida; order Rosales; family Rosaceae; genus Pyrus; species Pyrus communis. The sequence goes on from NC_084809.1 coordinate 20,030,775, forward strand.
TTTTTTTGGGTTTTTTAAAACAAATTTTTCAAATTTTTCTTTGATTTTCGTATTTTTACTTCAAAACATACTAAAACACACAAAAACTGCTTTAAAACACTTAAAAACAGCAAGGAACAAGTTTTGAAATAATGGGTGATAAAATCCCACGAATTTGCATGAAAAACACTTTGGTTACCCCCCCACACTTAAATCAAACATTATCCTCAATGTTTCAAGCATAGACTCACACCAATAACAAACAAACAAAAACAACATCTAACAACCTAACATGGCAGAAACAAAATCAACAACAAAGAGAAGAGTTTAGGAACGCAAATCTGGAATTGGAGTGCTTTCTCGGTCTTCCTTTGTTGAATGCATGGGTTGCCTCCCAAGTAGCGCTTGCTTTAACGTCGTACAGCCGGACGAACATGCTTCTTAGCCTTACTTAGAGCCCACGGCATGGAGTGTATGGTCCTCCACAACCTGCCCTTCAACACTTTCGTAATATGGCTCTATGAATGGGAGGGGATAGTGATCCTCCCTAATGGTGGTATTTTGGTTCCTATAGTTCATGTAGACGCTCCCACCACCTTGAAATCGATTTGGAACCTGCACCAAAGAAGGTAACAACCTATTAGTTGAAATGGGAATTGGAATTGGGATTGGAGACTTACTAGGATGTTGTGGCAATGCCCCTAGGGCAGCCATTATCTCGCAAATTTTATCCTTAGGTACGGCCAGATTGGGTGTTTGTAGGGTAGTGGCGTGCTCCTTATGCTCTCCTTCAATTCCTTCCTCGATGGTGGTTCTAGACGCATCCTTCTTGATTGGTGTTGAACATTCCTGCCCTATATTTTTAGTTGTACCAATGGCAAAACAAGAACGAACATCATTTGTATTCTCAATGGATTCAGAAACTTTAAAGTTAATCGTATCACCACCAAACTCCATTGTTAAGGCTCCCCTGGCCACGTCAATCTTGGTGTGGGCTGTTTTCATGAAAGGTCGTCCAAGTAAGAGTGGCGATAGTGGAGAGTGGGTTGAATCCTCCATGTCAAGCACATAGAAATCTGCAGGAAAAATCAAGTGGTCTACCTGCACCAAAACATCTTCCAAAACTCCTCTCGGGTATGCATAAGATCGATCGGCTAATTGAATAATAACACCATCATTTTTAAGCTCTCCTAGATTCATAGATGCATAAACAGAGTATGGCATGACATTAATTGATGCACCTAAATCTAGCATAGCATGTTCGAACCTTGTATTTCCAATTACACAAGGGATAGTGAAACTACCGGGATCTTTGCATTTAGGTGGCAGCTTTCTTTGCAACATTGCAGAGACATTCTCACTTACATGTACCACCTCTTTCTCCCGAATCCGTTTCCTTGTTGTACAAATCTTCCTCAAAAACTTAGCGTACTTCGGAATTTGCTTTATTGCATCAAGGAGCGGGATATTGACATGCACCTTCCTAAACGTCTCTAGGATGTCTTTTTCATCCTCCTCTGTCTTAGATTGCATAAACCTGCTAGGAAAGGGCACATTTAGTGGAATAGAACTAGACAAATTCGAATTTGGACTCACCTTGGTAGTTTGGGATGGTTTTGGTGTACTAGAGAGTTGCGGCAAGGTTTTGGCTTCCCTTGCCGTGGCCTTTGCTCCATGTTCTTCTTCTTGCAGTAGCTTTTCCTCCTCATTAAGGCTTTGTTTGGATGGTTTTGGATGATTTCCAAGCTCTTTACCACTTCTCAACGTAATGGCCTTGGCAGTTTCAAATCCACCTTTCGGATTGACCACGGTTGAACTTGGCAACCTACCTTGCTCTCGAAATTGTCCCATGAACTCGGCAATTTGCCCCAATTGTTTCTCCAGATTGTCCACCCTTTTGTCTTGGATTTGTCTCTCCTTAGTTTGAGCTTGTACTTCCTGCGTCAAAGTAGTAAGTAACTTAAGAACTTGATCATTATCCAAAGACATACCTGAGCTTGTTGGGGTAGATTGCGATTGAGTTTGATTGGGGACGAATGGCTTTGTATAAAAGCCCGGTGGTTGCTGCCTAAATCCTCCTTGTTGTTGGGGTTGTTGAGGATCCCGCCATTTGAAATTTGGATGATCACACCAACCGGGATTGTAGGTAGTGGAGAAGGGGTCACCACGATTTTGGTATTGATTCCCATATCCCACGGCATTGAGTGTCTCCAACCCTCCATTCTCGATCAATTGTGGGAACTTATCCGTGGGATGTCCTTGCATGGACCACACACCACAAGAAGCTACGGTTTGGACTTTTGGACCGTCTATCACCTGAGAAAGCAAAGTAGTGAGGTTAGCCATTTGACTTTTAAGTTCGGTTATGGCACTTACCTCATTGACTTGGTGTTGCCGTGGGGTACTCCTCTGTCCAACGCCTTCGTATTGTTGAGCATTCAATGCTCGATTAGCAATCAAGGTCTTTGCAGCCGTGGGGGTCTTGTCCACCAAGGCTCCTCCCGCTGAGGCATCTAGCATTTGACGTTCGATTGGTAGAAGTCCCTCGTAGAAGTATTGTAAGAGAAGTTCCTCCTTCATCTGATGCTGTGGACATGAAGCAACAAGAGATTTAAAACGTTCATAGTAAGTAGGAAAAGATTCACCTTCATCTTGTTGAATTCCATTTATCCTTTTTCGTAGGAGGATCACTCGAGAAGTTGGGAAAAACTTCTCCAAGTATGCTCGTTTCATGCTCTCCCATGATGTGACAGTTCCAGGAGCCAATTCGTACAACCAATCTTTCGCTTTCTCTTGGAGAGAAAAGGGAAAGGCCTTCATCTTCAAGATGCTCTCATCCACGTTCACCGGAGTCATGCTTGAGCAAACGACTTCAAACTCCTTCAAGTGCTTGTTCGGATCTTCCATGGACAGCCCATGGTACTTTGGAATGTGATGTAACAGGCTTGACTTCAATTCGAACTCGGCAGTCTTGTCTTGAGCTGCCCTTGGGTATTGGATGCACAAGGGTGCGGCATTGGCCAATCCCGAAGCGGAAAGCTCCTTGATTGTTCGGTTGTCCGCTGCCATGTCTACTTCACCCACTCTTGCCGTGGGTTCCTCTTCTTCAAATTCAGAAATGGACTTGGAACTTTCACTTGATTCGCTAGGTTCTGGGTTCTTTCTCTTTCGTCTCAACTCTCGCTCGAAATCGTCGTCAAAGTCCAAGATATGTTCACGAATCGGATGAGAACTCCGACTCATAAACTAGTACCTAAACAAGAAACAAAACAAGATGAAGAGTCTGGAATAAAATAAAACAAACGAAAATAAAACAATCCAAGGGATTAGCAAAGTTGCTAATCCCCGGCAACGGCGCCAAAATTTGATGCGAGAATTATACGCACACAAATTAAACCCTCTTTTTATCAATTGTAGTGAAGAATGTAAGTAGGGATCGTTCTGGACCGGGGATTAGGAGGGATTGTTAATCACTTGGAAACTGACTCAAATACGTAAAAACAAGTTTAAAACACTATACTAGACTCAAAGAATGCAAAACTAAACTTTAAAACACCAAAACAAACCAAAAGACTCAAAACAGCACCAAAACACTCAAAACTGCCTTAAAAACACAATCTGGGCAGTTTTGAACACTAGACACAACTTTGGACGAAAATTGGTTTTACTTTGACCTAAGACACTTAAAAACACAAACTAAAGTGATTTCTAACTACTATGACTCAACAAAGTAAAGGGGGATTGAGGTTTTGACGAATTTGAAAACAAACTTAAAACTTTGTAAAACGAACAGATTTTAAAACGAATTTGGTTTTAATGAATGGAATGAAGGCTAGCTAAGGGGTTCACCTCCACACATGTTATACTTGCATATAAAACGATTTCCAATTGCTTTTCAATAACCCATGAATTCTCAACGCCCCAAGTTAATTAGGTTCGCTTAAATTAACCTTCAGATTTTCCTAACGTTATTGAATTGGATGATTGCATACGACAACCCAAAACATTCCCCACAAGTCCCCTACATGATTGCATAATAGAGATACAAGCAAGAATCATTAAGTTCTATGAAAACCATAAGCATTGACGAAGCACTTGTTACTATGATTGCATGAAACTTATGCCAAGAATTTACTTAACGCGATTGAGATCATCAACCTTTACTACTTGTGAATATAATTCCATAACGATTAGGTGAAATTTCCTTATATCCTAGCATCCAATTTATGCATGATAATTAAGCGTGCACTCTCAACCAACACACACAAATCAATGTAATTAACATAGATAAGTAAATTGAATTCACAACTTATGAAACGCAATTAGAAGTAATCAAATCATATCGCAAGCATAAACATGTATTTCGAATCCCCCCCTAGCCAAGGGGGGGTTTAGTTCCTCATACGCACAAAACAAAGAGAATTGAAATTAAACATTGAATTCAAAGGAAAAGAAACACCTAGAAATTCCAGCGACGCGAACTCGAATTGCATGAACTTCCGAGCTTCCTTCTCCTCCTCCTTGGTGCGGCAAAGGTCTAGGGACAGGTTTAGGGCCTTAGGTGTATGGATGCATGGTTATGGAGGGATGTAGTAGTGTTTAGGGGAAGGGGATGGTGCGGCAAAGCTTAAAACTAAGGATAAAGGTGTTTGGTGGCTGCGGCAAGGGTGTGGAGAGGGTTGGACGAATTTCTGGAGTTAATGAATGTGTATGAGAGGTGGTTATCTGATCTAGGGGTTAATATGAGTATATATAGGCACTTAAAACCCTAGGGTAATCAGATATGGACTTGAATAACCCAAATCCACAAGGAAATAAGCTTAGAAATCAGAAATAGAAAGGGATAATGCTTCCTAGGTGCGGCAGGTAAGGAGATAAGGTGATAAGGCTTCTAGAATGCCTTGCAAGGCAAGGGAAATCAGCTTTCTAGAAGGATTTGGGGCGCCACTTTTGTAGGAGATAAGATAAGGTTCCTAGAATCATGTTTTAAGGGCCAAATTTGTAGGGAAAAAGAGATAAGGGTGCAGCACTTTTGTAGGGATAATGTTAGGGCTTCTAGAAAGCCTAAAAACTAAGGGGATTTGGATAAAACCCATGGCAAAGATAGGATAGGGCATCTAAGGCTTCTAGAAACCCTCCAAGATAAGGTAAAGTGCATGGCATCCCTATAAGATTAGGATAAGGTGTCCTAAATGGATAAGGTGCCCTAAATGGATAAGGACTCCTCATTGCACTTGGAAACTTTGCCTATTAGGATTAGGAAACCTTGTCTTCATCATTCCTTCTTCATCTTGGACTCATTTTCCTTCTTGGACTTGGAAAACTTCTTTGTTGCTTCACTTGAGACCATTTGGACTTTGACTTTCCTTCATCAAGTAGGAAACCTTATTTGAGTAGGAATCTTCATTCTTCTAGGAATCCTAATTCAACTAGGAAACCCATTTTAACTAGGAATCCTAATTCAACTAGGAAACCCATCTTAACTAGGAATCCTAATTCAACTAGGAAACCATCTTCCATTTAGGGACTTTCCTACTTCAACTAGGAAACCTTGCTCAAGTAGGAATCATCATCTTCAAGTCTTCAATTTCGTCCATCCTCTTGGCTCCAAGCATATGATGTCCATTCCAAGCTCTAATTTGCTCCAAAAGGCTCCAAAATGCATCCTTTTGCATACTTTGCCCTTAAAACCTGAAAATACATAAAACTAGCTTAAAAGACTACTTTACTAAGGAAAAATACTATAAATGCACAAAAACAAGCTAAACTAAGGTGCGTAAATATGCTCCTATCAATTTGGGGGTAGGGAGAGTGATTTCAGGGATTGGTAATCCCATCCCGTGTTTTTCCCTCATCTCTGTCACACTCAACCTCTCTCTAATTCTTTCTCTTTCTCTCTCTTTTAGACTCTTCCTTTCTCCCAACTATCCATCTTTCTCAACTTTAGTGCTAACCCTAATTTGTTCTTTCATTCCTCAATTTTCTCCATCCGAGCAATGAAAAATCGAACTGGGTTTTCAGATTATTGATGCTTCACGGACAGAGAATGGAGAGAGTTGATTGAGGGAGTTGGTGAGTATGGGCTTGCACAGAGGGAAGAACACAGAAAGAGAGAGAGAGAGAGAGAGAGAGAGAGGGAGAGGGAGGGAACGATTGCACAGAGACAAGGAGATAGACAGAGAGAGATCGCAGAAAGAGGAGGATGACAAAAATTGAGGAGGAACCCATGTCTGCAGAGAGTGAGTAAGTTCTGAACCAAAGCTTATTTTCTCTAATTTTTGGCTATGCGACAACAAATTTCTGAAGCAGAAGAATCAAGGAACCTTGCGTTAGAATTTAATCCTAATTTTTTTTCTCTTTGCAGGACAAAAAACTACCAGGGAAGGAGGAGACTGCCAGGAATGTAAAACCCAGACAGGAGAAGACAAGCAATGGCGGAGGAACCAAGGCTGTAGATCTTTGATAAAAGGTATAAATCCTTTTCGTTTCTGGTAGTTCACCCTCGCCTAAAATGTGAAATTTAATATGGTGTTGATGAGTGTGTTTGAAGGCGGAAGAGCTGATCCTGTAATTTGATTGCTTTGTCACACTCGAAATCATTTATCAATTTTATTAAGTAATGTTTATATCTGCACCATCTTCTAACTTTTTTATAAATGTTTTAACCTTGATCTATTGTTTGATGATCGTTTTGTAGCACTGACAATATCATGCTCTTTCCATTCCTTTATTTTTTGGTCAGTGCTAACTTATTAATATTGTTGTTGCTTTTAGTTTTTAAATTTTATGAAAAATGCAACCTTCAAACCCTGTTGAAGTCGATTTGGTATCTCAAGATTCCAAATTATTGTTTGCAGATTAGGGATTTGCATATTGCTAAAAGAGAGGAAGACATTGGCTATTGTGCTGGATATGTAGCTGAGTTGATGATTGTCGCTACTTACCTTTTGTATTCTTCATCGTTTTGTTCCTTAACAAGTGTCTTTCTTTGAAGGGGCTTCATAGATGCTTGGCAGAGTCCTAACATCAATTTTTTAGGGAATGGTGGCTGATATTGACTCAGATGAAGCCCCTATTTATATATCCTGATCATTTTTATGTTCTATCTTTTCTGACTTGGATGATATTGATCAAATGAATGAGTTAGAAACTGAAAGTTACATTTGTTCCATCAATATGTTGATCAAATGGATGAGTTAGAAGCTGAAAATTACATTTGTTTCTTGCTACTTTTTATACTGAACAGATTTTGTGTATGTATAGTGCTTTATTTTCAAGGTTATTTCTCTCAACACCATGTGAATGTACAAATAGTTCTTTCCCAATTCAACCAATTTAAAAATTGGGATTTTAACTGATGTTCGTCCATGGTTCCTTACTTTCCAGATATTGAAACATGCATAAATTCACCTGGAAATTATACATGTCAATGTCCCAAAGGATACAAACATGAAGGCATGGATGAAAAGAGTTGTATCAAATACAACAAATGGTCAAAGGCCATTCTCCTCATTATTTCATTAGGGATGCATGTTTTTTTTCTCATGTTAATATATTGCATATACAAGCCTAAATTTATTTTATTGGAGCCACTTTTGGATCCAAAATTCTCATAAAGTATGTCATTGATGAAAGTTATATTCTGGTGTCTTTTAGTGATCTTCATGTTTTTCGTACAAAATAAGATTGTTAGCTTCTATGGTAAGCAATGTTAACTATCAGGGATTTGTTTTCATATTGCATGAAATTTCCACTTTTTTCATCTTTGAATAGTCTTAAGCACGGTAAATATAATAGCACTAGAAAGTGAGGAAATCCACTTTCTTTGGTCAGGTTGGATTCTCTACTACGACTACCATTTTTATCTCTAAACAAATTTTTAATGGTATGTATGATATAAAAGGGTAGATTTAACTATTTTGGTTTCTTTGTTCTCATGCTTTAGTGCCTCGAGTTTTAATTTTTCATAGTTGTGTCTGAGTTGTTTTCCAGTTACAATTCGGGTGCCATTGGCAACTTCTAGGGGACCAAAATTGTTTTCAGGTCAAAATACAGGAACCAAATTGTAACTAGACTAGGAGATTACATTACCAAAGTAGGAAAGTTCGGTCTTGATTCGTAGTTTGGCAACATAAAATGTATGTAGGATGTTGTTTTGGAACCGCTTGGTAAGTGTTAAATATATCCTATAACATGACTGACTAACAAGCATGGCCGTTCAGATATACATGCAATTGAGATCACTGATTAAATCAGATTTCTTTTAAATGGAAGCAAATCTTGCCTATTAGGTGTTTGTGAAAATTCCCCAGAGAGTTAGAAACAAGGATATGATGCAAATCTGAATGTAGGCTGTTTTGGTATGTGTGTGTACGTATAGGGGTGTTATATTGATATGACATACTGCCTAATTTATCTATTTTTCGGTTGTTCGATCAAAGAAGGAAGTTCAATTTATCAAGGATCAAGGTTTGGACTACTAGACAGCACGCCGACTTCGGTTTGAGGTATGGAAGTCTCGAGCTTGCAATCTTAAATTTTTGGTTCCCGAATAAGAAATATGCTCTATTTGATCCCGAATAAGAAATGACATAGGTTTGTGGCTTCCATTGTTATTAAGTTGTATCCTTTTCTACTTGGGTTCCAAGAAACCATTATAATGAATTAATCAATTTTTTTATTCTAAGGAAGTATGTATTCATCATTGTTTTTTTTTTTTTTGAACAATTTCAATTAATATAACTATGACCATTTGTCTACTATTTTATATCTTTTGTTCTTTTTCCTTTTTGTAGACTCCCATTGCCATGTTGTTCTCTTGCTGCTAACTGATTTAGTTGGGGTATCTTAACAAGAGTGCTGTCTTTACGAAGTCTTTTTTGTTTTGTTTTGTTTTTTTTTTTTTGTGGTGTTACTTTTTACGGTCGGGATATTCCTTAATTTTTTTCTTTAAAGTGAGGAAGATTTAACAACGCGTTTTTTTGTTTGTTTTGGTGGTGTTACTTTATGAATTTTTTGTTAGGAAGATTTAACAATGCGTTTTTTTGTTTGCTTTACTTTGTTATGTCTTGATAAACGCAGGTTCAGCAACATGTTGCTGAAATGATCACTTATATAGCCTCTACTGCAAAACAATTTCCTAAGAAATGTGTATTACTTTGTCTTCTGGGTGAGCGTTCTCTAATTTAGATTAGACATCGGGACTCGAAGCTTGGTTTGTTTTCTGTGTCTCCTTCACTGTATCTGTGACATCCCGTCCCGGAAATATCGAAACGTACATTTGAAATTACAATTGTACCCCTAGTTCGTTACATTTACGTGTAGTGTTGTGTGGTGTAGTGTTGTAGGACCACACACACACTCACACACTCTCTTTCTCTCCCGTGATTCCCTCTCCCTCTGTCTCTTTTCTGTCTCTTCTCTCTCTCTCTCCCGAGCTCCCATTTCTTCTTCTTCCTTCTGAAAACGTACGGACGACACACAAATCACCCAAACCTTGATGGATCGAAGAAACTAAGGACACCATCGAACTCGTGAAGCTCGTACGAGTGCAACCATACCATTTTCAGGTGAGAAATCCTTCGTTTTCATGTCGATTCGAGGTAATCTGATTTAGGTACTGTTCATGCAAACTTAAACTAGCATGTTTTTGGGATTTTGAAGCTTGTAGGAAGCTTGGTGAGGTCCTAAGGAAGCTCGGAGTGCTTCGTTTGAAGGAATTGGACGTTGGGATCATCGTGGTCAAAGTTGGCCGGAACTTTCGAGGCTTTTTCCGGCGAATCCACGCCGAGTTAGGGGTCAAGGCATGTATGGATGTGTTCGTCTCGTCGATACCTTCATTTTGATATATAGTACGTCGAAAATGGTTAAGAAATGAAGAAGTTATGACACTTTGAAGTTTACCCAGAAATTCCGGCAAAACACCCACCTCCGGCGAAACCAGTCCGGCGACGCGAGGAAGAAGACGCGCGCGTGGGCAGCACGTGAACAGGACCCGTGGGGGCGCGTGAGAGCTCCAAATTGAGTTCTGAAAATTGTCACGCGTTCGTGACGTCGTGTAGATCACCGTGGTATATTCATACACCCAAATTGAGCAACGTATGAGAAAGTTATGGACGAATGTTTGGTGTATGTGCGTTAAATAACGTCAATTTGGTTACTTTTTGTATAGGTGAAAATTATACAGAAGAAGAATGTAACCAATCTAGGGGAGGCTCAGGGATCTACCAGACGTCGATGTGATCAGTGAGTGGGCAGTTATTTTTCAGTATATATATATACGTATGCTTGACGTATTTCCCAGAAAACGTATTTTAAAAGAAATACGAATTAAATATCCTATCATATATGCATCATATTTTAATATGTGCATTACCATAATTATGCATACTGTTGCATGGTGCTGAGGAGGCCCAGGTAAGCTACATTTAATATACATTTGATATACGTATGAAATACATTTGGAATACGATTGAAATACTATCATCACATGCATTGGTAGTGGCATACATTTATATATGTGTATTTGGTGCTGTGGACGCACAGGTAAGTGCCAGGTAAGTGGTATTCATGTTTGTATTTCAGTAGTAGTTTGAGATGCTTAGAGAGCTCATAATCTGCACCCCCGGTGTTAGTGCTCCCGCCCAGAGAGGGGCAGAGTCCTTCACGTGTATGTTCACCAGCACCACACGCTCGCCTTGGATCCAAGTTAGGTGCAAGCCTTGTCGTGCAGACCACATTAGGTGGTTCCGACTCGTAGGTGACCCGCGATTATTCGCACAGTCTTCACGTGATCGTAGCACTAGAGCGTATATATTACACCCAGTCCTGTCGTACAGACCACGTTAGGTGGTTCCGACTCGTGTGCAGATTCAGATGTTGAGTTGAGATTGGAGCTCTATATGCAGCGGTACATGTCACGTTAGGTGACTCCCGGCTGCCAGATTATATGTTATTGATGTGAATTATGCTTGAGCATTTACATTTATTATGAGATTCTAATGTGGCATATTCTCAAGCATGAATGGCATATTCTCAAGCATGAATGGCATATTTTGGAGCATGTTTGGCATATTTGTACATACGTATATATGTTTATTTTCTAGGAAATTATACTTGTTTTACGGCGAGGGGTTACAAAGTTTTGAGAAGTGTTTGGATTTGGAAAAGAATTGTTTTGCGCCCCTCCAGGTTTAAGATATCAGAGCTTGGTGGCTACGAGGAATCCAACGGTGTTCTGACAGAATGGACCAAAAATTAGGACTCACCTTTGGGTGTTTTATCTTAGAAATTGTATCTTTAAAGCTTCCGTACTGTGTAAATGGTTACGTCACTCTCACGTGACGGCCAGCATGCCCTCCTTCGGGACGGGGTGTGTCAGTATCTGTTCTGTGGATGAACAGGTAGATGTCAACTCTAGCATTTAATGGTGTTGTGCACTTTGACAGGTATATGTGAATGGCTCACAGAGTTTTTCTGAATCTGTAGATCCAGTGGGCCCTCATGACACTGTTATATCCAAACCAAAGTTTGGCGAATTTGATATATGTTGGATACAATGGCAATCCTGCTTCAGCTATCCATGTTACTAGAAGAAGATCAGAAGATCATAAAAGGCAAAAAACAGAAAGAAATGTTAGCTGCTTCGTTTTTTGTCCTAAAAATGCAGAAAAATCCCCTCTTTTAAATTCATTCATAGGAAGGTATGGCTTTCCCCCTTCACTATACTCAACATAGTTATTGCTCCTGAAACTACCCAATTTTCTTTTCTTTTTTCTTTTCAAATGAGACAAAGCTCACCGTGTCTGCTATCCCTTTCCTGTTTGACTCTGGTCTATCTTCCATTTTAGAAAATATTTGTGGTGACTAGATTTAATCTTTCATTTTGCTTTGTTAATTTGTTGTTGCCAATTTTGACCTCAGGCCTTTCTCAAAGAGCGAGACTATACCTACTGGTGAGCGTTATGCAGTGAATGTCATTAACCAGATTGGGGTGAGTACTATCATATATAACACTTTTTGCTTTGAGAAAGGTAACGGGTAAGGGAGGTATGGGTATGGGTTTTTAGGGCCGGTTTCTAGGGAGGCGGTCTGGTGTCAGTGCCTTCACGGGATGGGGGTGTGTGATATGGGGGAGAGAGGAAAGGGTGTTGGTTCTGAAAAAACAAAGCGACATGTGGATTTCTGTCTTTCTATATCATGCTTATGTTGAAATGTTATACCTGCCAAAACCATTATGTTGAAATGTTGGATAGGTAAACGTTTTTTGTTGTTCTGTTTTTAGGACTTCATTAATGGTTTAGAAGCGCAGCCAATGATGTGAGAGCGGAAGGGGAGCAAGAATGTGAGGTAATTTTTTGTGTTGAATTAAGTGGTTTTGAATTCAGTCGAACATTTGTGTGCAAGTTTGGTTTCTATATCTATCGCAATTCATGCTTGCAGTGATATTATTGTAACATCAAATCCTAAAATGTATTGTGTGAAGAACCACTAAAAGGAATGTAATGTGTAAGTGAGTTTGATTATTCAAATGCAAAATTTTTAATTTTTAGAATGAGAGTTGCAATTAAAATTAACGGAGTGCTGAGCAGAAGTTTAATTAATTCAGTTTTGATAAATGATTGAAGGTTGCTCTATGATTCTTTTGCTGTTTTGATAATTATAAGTTTAGATAACGAAAGGGATAGAACGAAAATGAAAGCTTAGAATCTGGGGAATAATATGTTGGCATGTGTGTGTGTTCTCTTCAGGAGGATCGGTTGATGTTTTTAATTGTATAATTTATTTTCATTGGTCTAAATGCACGTCTGATTGCTTGCCTTCCCATAGATGGGTTACGTTGGACATCCAGAAGAATTTGTTTGCATAGGAACTTTTTTTCTTCTTTTCGCTGTGATCTGTTTTGTTAAAGGTGATGATAAAGATTTATCAACATTGTTTGTTCGGAATTAGGTGGAAATTGGGAGGGAGTAAATTGTGATTCTAAACAGGACCATCGTGAGTTATTCTTTTAAACTATGATTTATATTCTTTGCTATAGTGCGGAAGACTTAGCTGCTTGAACAAGAACGACTGCTGCTGGGCGTTCTACATGTTTTTGGCTTTCAACATTTTTGCTTCAAGACTTAGCTGCTTGAACAAGAACGAAACACCATCTTAGCTGCAAGGCAAAATATGTGTGGACTGGATGTTACTTCTGTTTCTTATTGAAACAGGCGTCCTGCATGTTTTTAGCTTTGCACGTTTGTGCTTGAAAACTTTGATGCTAGAATAAGAACGAAACAGTTTTTATGTTGCCTAACCTATAGGATATATATTTTGCCACATTGACTACAGGGGCAAGATTTGTGTGAACTGTATGTTACTTCTGTTTATTAGGGAACCAAAACGTTCAGTTTCGCCCTGTTTATTGTACAATGTCTTTTCATGTCAGCTCAGTTGAATGTATATAAAAACGAAGCTGCATATCGTACTGATCTCATTCACTCATCTATCCCTTTCTTCATTTATGATTGTGTTGAATTTATTCAGATAAAATGTATCTTATTCATGTAGTTCAAGGTGATGCATTCAAGTCCCGCAGCAACGCGCGGGCACATTTTCTAGTTTAAACTAAAAGAACAGATTGTAAGTAAAAGCAAAATGTAAATGTGAATGTGTGATAGAATTGAATGGAATGAAGGCTAGCTAAGGGGTTCATCTCCATACATGTTATACTTGCATAATAAAACGATTTCCAATTGCATTTCAATAAATCATTAATTCTCAACACTCCAAGTTAACCGTGATGCACTAATTAACCTTCAAATCTTCCTAACGTTATTGAATTGGATGATTGCATACGACAACCCAAAACATTCCCCACAAGTCCCCTACATGATTGCATAATAGAGATACAAGCAAGAATCATTACGCTCTATGAAAATTATAAGTGTTGACGGGGCATTCGTTACTATGATTGCATGAAACTTATGCCAAGAATTCGTTTAACGCGATTGTTTATAAGCAACCTCCACTACTTGTGAATATAAGTTCATAACGATTAGGTGAAACTCACTTATATTCTAGCGTCATATTCATGCATGAAAATTAAGCGCGCATTCTCAATAAACATACATAAATAAGTTATCAATCAAACGGTTAAACAAATTGAATCCACAACTTATGAAACGCAATTAGAAGTAATCAAATCAAAATGCAAGTATAAACATATATTTCGAATCACCCCCTAGCTAAGGGGGGTTTAGTTCTTCATAACATTGAAATCAAAGAAACACCTAAACATTCCAACAACTCAAACTTGAATTGTATGAATGTTTAGGCACTCTTCTCTTCCATTCCTCATACGTACAAAACAAAGAGTATTGAAATTAACATTGAAATCAAAGAAACACCTAAACATTCCAACAACTCAAACTTGAATTGTATGAACGTTTAGGCACTCTTCTCTTCCTCTTCGTTGTAGCACAAGGTCTAAGGTTAGTTTGATGGTGTGAATGGTTTGGGGAGTGATGGAAATGGAAGAGGAGTGGTGTTTGGATTTGTAGGGAAACTCACGGCCAAGGGGATGTTTCTTGGTGTGAATGGATGATTTTCTGAAATGTGGAAGAATGAAATGAGAATGAATGAGAATGAATGCTTATTTATAGGTGAAATGGGGGGAACATGACAGCTAGGAGGGAATGTGGCTGCATGTTTGAATGATTAAAGGATGCATGTGGGTTGGAATTGCATGTGAAATGAATATGTGGCTGCATGTGCAAGGGGACAATCTGAAAATGCATGTGAAAGCATGTGTTGGCTGCAATGATGAAATGGATGGGAGTGCATGTGGCTTAATTAATTAAAGGGAGTGCATGTGCAATGTTTTAAAGGATGGAATGCATGTGAATATGATGGAAATCTGATATGGTGATGGGAGATGCATGTGGCTGATTTATGCATGTGAATGCATGTGGCTGCAATGGATTAGGAATCCTTCAATTTCGTCCATTCCTTTTGCTCCAAACATAAGCTATCCATTCCAAGTCCAATTTTGCTCCAAAATGCTCCAAAATGCATCTTTTTGCTTCCTTAGCCATATGAACCTAAAAACACACGAAAATGGCTTAAACGACTAAAACAACTATGAATTAACAATATAAATGCACGAAAACAAGCTAAGTAAGTCGCCTAAATATGCTTCTATCAAATACCCAAGGGCGGCTCAAGACAAGACTGCCGAGTTCGAATTGAAGTCAAGCCTGTTACATCACATTCCGAAGTACCATGGGCTATCCATGGAAGATCCGAATAAGCACTTGAAGGAGTTTGAAGTCGTTTGCTCAAGCATGACTCCGGTGAACGTGGATGAGAGCATCTTGAAGATGAAGGCCTTTCCCTTTTCTCTCCAAGAGAAAGCAAAAGATTGGTTGTACGAATTGGCTCCCGGAACTGTGATAGGAGCATATTCATGCGACTTAAATGGCTTGTTCTCGTGCATTTACGTTATGTTTCTTTAGTTATTTTAGTCCTTTAAGCTATTTTCGTGTGTTTGTAGGTCCAAAGGGCTAAAGGAGCAAAAAGATGCATTTTGGAGACTTTTGGAGCACTTTTGGGCTAAGGATGGATAGCTTATGCTTGGCGCCAAAATGTTGGACGAAATTGAAGACCAAAGTGTTGAAACTTTGTTCCCTTTAGTTCTAGGACATTTAAACCTTTCCTTTATCCATTGCACATGCATTCCATCCTTTAAGTCACTCACATACACTCATAATCATTCACATTTTTGCAATCACATGCACTTCCTTTAATTAATTCATCCTAGCTGTCAAGGCACATGCACACTCATCCTAATCATTCACATAGCTTTAATTCACATGCAAACACATTGCATTACCATTCACCACAGAAAAACACCATCATTGCCGAGCCTAATTCCCTTTGCATCCATTCCACATGCATTCACTTCATCATTGCAGCCACATTTCCACCCACATCCATTTAATTCACATGCTTTCACATGCATTTTCAGGCATGCACATTGATGCGAGATTTACTTGACACTCAAATTAAACCCTCGTTTGACAATTGTAGTAGGATGGATAAGTGAGGGATCGTTCTAGACCGGGGATTAGGAGGGCTTGCTAAAACCTTCTAAATTGACTTAAAAACATAAAAACACAATATAAAACACTATTTAATGCTCGAAGAAAGCAAAACTAAAAATAAGAAAGATTAAGACTAAGACTTCAACGAAATAGGGGGGAATTGGATTTGGACGAATTTAAACTAAAATGAATACTTGGAAACAAAACAAATTGTAAATATGGATTTGACGGAAATGAATGGATGGGAAGCTAGCTAAGGGTTCTTTCTCTACACATGATATTTATGCATATGAATCAATTTCCAGTTATTCCTTCATTGAATTATGAACGACAATGCCCCAAATTAACCGTGACATCACTAGTTAACCCTCAGATTTTCCTTATATTATTGGATTGGATGGCATCATTCGACAACCCAAAACATTCTCAAAAGTTCCCTACATGTCATCATAATAGAGAAACAATCGAAGATCATTAAGAATAATGAAAACCATAAGCATTGACAAAGCATTTGCAACTATGACATCATGTTACTCATGCTAAGAATTAAATTTAACGCGATCGTGACAAGCGACCTTCACTACTTTCAAGTATAAGTTAGTAACGATTATGTGAAACCTTCTTAAACTTTAGCCACATATTCATGCATGCTAATTAAGTGTCGATCCTCAATCAACAAACACAAATAAGTTAATCATCAAATAGTTAAGCCAATTGCATTCACGAATCAAGAGTTCATAACCGGAATTCATCAATTCATATCACATAAATAAACATGGTATTGAAATCACCCCTAGCCAAAAAAGGGTTTAGTTCCTCATAACTTTGAAATCAAAGAAACACCTAAACATTCCAACAACTCAAACTTGAATTGTATGAACGTTTAGGCACTCTTCTCTTCCATTCCTCATATTACAAAACAAAGAGAATTGAATTTAAACATTGCAATCAAAGAAACGCGTAAACATTCCAACAACTCAAACGTGAATTGTATGAACGTTTAGGCCCTCTTCTCTTCGTCTTCGTTGTAGCACAAGGACTAAGGGATGTTGTTGGTGTGTTGAATGGATTGGGGGATTATGGAAATGGAAGAAATGGAGGAGAAAGGGAAGGGAATGGTGCAGAAAATGGAGAGACTCACGGCTAGGGAGAAGATGGAAGTGTTTGTGGTGTGTTGTGTTGTGTATGAAAATGAGATGATTCCTAAATGAATGAATGCAAGGGTATTTATAGGAGGAGTGGAGGTGTAAATGGCTGTTTGTTTAATGTGTTTGTGTGGAGGAATGATGAGAAAACAGCTAGGACACATGTGAAAATCTGGAAAGCAAATGGAGTGCACGGCATTGATGTTGGAATTGCATGTGTGTGCTGAAAATAGTGTGTGTATGCATGTGTTTGGGAAGCTTTCTTGCTCATTTTCTGGATGCAATGATGAAGATATTAATAATTAATGCATGTAGGTGGCTGAAATGATGAAGAATGAGTGATGGAAATGAAAGGGAAAGCTAGAAAAGCATGTGAAAATGCTGGAATTTCAAAGGGAACTCACGGCATTGAAGGTTTTGGTGCATGTGTTGGCTGTTTTGTGTTGTGAATTATGATGAATGCATGTGAGTTAAAGAGGGAGAATGTGGTGAAATGATGAAGTAGGAAGGTGGAAATGCATGTGAGATGTTTGGAAAGGAAATGGGAACCCACGGCATTGAAGTTGTTTTGTTGATGTGTGAATGCATGTGACTTGTTTGTGGAATAAAGAATGAATGGTGGAAATGTGAGTGAATGATGTGCATGTGTGAGAATGCATGTGGAATTAAGAGGAGTATGGAAGTGAAATAAATGAATGATATGTTAAGTGATAAGTGAATGATATGTGGTGAGTGATAAGTGAATGGTTTGATAAGTGATAAATGAACTAGTTTAAAGGGCTAGGGTTTAAGTACATAGAATGGGCCTAAAATAGGTTGGTTTGTATGGCATAATGTGTTTGATTGGGCTAGGCCCTTTGTTTGATGTCCCCAAAGAGCATACAAGGCTTCAATTTCGTCCATCCTCTTTGCTCCATGATTAAGCTATCCAATCCATGCCCAAAAATGCTCCAAATGGCCTCAAAATGCACTTTCTTGCTCCCTAGGCCCTTAGAACCTGAAAACACACAAAAGAAGCATAAAGGACTAAAATAACGAGAGAAACATAACGTAAATGCACGAGAACAAGCCATTTAAGTCGCATGAATATGCTCCTATCACACATTCACCTTGCATTTGCAGAAAATCCACTTCCTTTGCACATGCATTCATCATCATCACTCTAGTTTTAATTCACATGCATTTCAGATTGCATTCCATTCATTCCACCCTTTAATCACATGCATTCCATCTTTGTTCCAGCAACCCACATGCACAATCCACTCCACAAAACATCCCATGCCGTGCACATTCATACACTTTCACATGCATCTTGGCAGATTTCACATGCACACATATGCATTTTCAGCACCAACAACACTCATTGCCATGCACATTCACTCACCATACCATTCCAGCATTAGCACATGCAACCTAGCTGTCATGTTCCCCCCATTTCACCTATAAATACTCATTCATTCACACTCATTCATATACAATTCATTTCACAACAGAAATTGGTCCCTTGGGGCCGTGCCCTTCACAAGTCCATCCATTCCATTCATAAACACTCATCCATTGCAGAAATGTAGACCACAAAACTCCCTTGTGCCGTGCTCTCCCTTACAATCCAAACACCATCCTTCCATTTCCACCACTCCCCAAACCATTCACACCATCAAACTATCCCTAGACCTTGTGCTACAACGTAGAGGAAGAGAAGAGTGCCTAAACGTTCATACAATTCAAGTTTGAGTTGTTGGCGAGACCCCCAACAAGGTCAACAACAAAGCGGATTTAGGCAACAACCCCCGGGTTTCTATCAAAAACCGTTGGCACCACCACAAGCCCAAGCACTACCTGCCCAAAGCAATGTAGGTAATTCAAGTGATAATGATAAGATTTTTCAATTACTTACTACTTTGACGCAGGAAGTCCAAACTCAAAACAAAGAGAGGCAAATCCAAGACAAGAGGGTGGACAACTTGGAGAAGCAAGTGGGACAAATTGCCGAGTTCATGGGGCAATTTCGTGAGCAAGGAAGGTTGCCTAGCTCAACGGTGGTCAATCCGAAAGGTGGATTCGAATCTGCAAAAGCTATGCATTTGCGAAGTGGAAAGCAAGTCAGATTGATAACTCACATATTGCATGCATTTATATCTTTCATATTTGGCGTCTTTGTGATGTTTTTGAATTAAACTGGTTGCATTTTACATTATTTGGTGTTAGTGTGCAGTCAAGTGTGTAATAGGATCAATTGGAAGGCAAATGAAGTAAAAACGCTTCTTTTGGTGGCTGAGCATTATTCCAAATGTGGAGAGGATTCTGGGGAGTTAATTTGGAGTCCAAATGAGGAATCTAGGACTAATTTGGCTGCTGGAATTTCAGGAAAAGATGCGGAAGGAAGGTGGTGCAGTTCGGCCATATTGGGTGGTTCTAAACAAGGCAAAAACGCTGGAGTCATATTAGGTGGTTCCACATAAGGCAAGAAGGTGTAAACCTGATTTGCAATTTGTGAAAACAAGGAAAAACGCTCAAAACACATGCCATATGTGGAAACACCATTTACATCAGATTTGAGCCATTTAACTCACCTTAAACACTTACCTTGTTTGTCATCCTCTCAGCCATATTTTAAAGTAGTGCAAACCTGATTTGGAGGTGGAAAATAAGGAAACAAAGTTCAAAACAAATGCCATTCTCAGAAATACCTTTAAATCAGATTCTAGCCTTTTATATCACCATCAACACTTACCTTTTATGCATCTTTTCAGCCCCTATTTAAACCAAGCGAATTAGGCACCAAGAACAGCTTCTTCTTGCCTTCATTCCATTATTCCCACACCCTAGCCGCTCCACCTCTGTCCATTTTCTCTCCCATTTGCAGAAACCATTCAACCCTAGCCTATCCACCTTCATTTACACCACACTTGGAGAGCCAACGCCGAAGGCCACCCTTAAGGGATTTCGACATCAATTTTGCTTCAAGGGTTCCTTCTCCTTAATTTTATGTTCACTCATGTTGTATATTTTTATGTCAAACATCTTGTAAACATGAAGTGTAACTAATCTCTTTCTAGGGATTCGATGTAGCCCTGCAAGATTGCCATGTAGTTAAGTTAGAATGCTCAGTTGATCCATCTATTTCGTGTTTCATTCTCTGATTTAATTGTGACTTTGTGTGTTGATTTTAATATTTGATCACCATTTGAATTAACCACAGGTTGTTTAACCAAGATTAGAGCATACATCATGCATATTCTTGGTAGATATGTGAATGAATGAAGGGAATGTTTTGCAAACAACCTGCCGAGTGTTCCCTTTGGTTTTATGAAAGTTTCTTGTGCGTGACACATTCTTGATTAGGAACCGAAGTTGCACATCACAATTAGGTTCAAGATTAGGAACATTTGATCAAATCCACACATCATATGGTTGGTCATATCTAAGTGAACACAACAACACGGATCTGACCTCAAACCATCCAAATCACGGCCAAGGTGGAACCAAATGTGCCGCAAGTTCCAAGTGATCCCAAGTCGTCCAATTCACCCAATAAAGGTAAAAACGTGTCAAGTTCAGTTCCTACTAATGCTTTTCCTTTGAATGTGCCCTTTCCTAGCAGGTTTATGCAATCTAAGACAGATGAGGATGAAAAAGACATCCTGGAGAGGTTTAGGAAGGTGCATGTCAATATCCCGCTCTTAGATGCAATAAAGCAAATTCCGAAGTACGCTAAGTTTTTGAGGAAGATTTGTACAACAAGGAAACGGATTCGGGAGAAGGAGGTGGTACATGTAAGTGAGAATGTCTCTGCAATGTTGCAAAGAAAGCTGCCACCTAAATGCAAAGATCCAGGTAGTTTCACTATCTCGTGTGTAATTGGTAATACAAGGTTCGAACATGCTATGCTAGATTTAGGTGCATCAATTAATGTCATGTCATACTCTGTTTATGCATCTACGAACCTAGGAGCGTTGAAAAACGATGGTGTGATCATACAATTAGCCGATAGATCTAATGCCTATCCAAAGGGAGTTTTGGAAGATGTGTTAGTGCAGGTTAATCATTTGATCTTCCCGGCGGACTTCTACGTACTTGAGATGGATGACTCGGACCATGCCCCTTCATTGCCCATCCTCCTCGGAAGGCCATTCATGAAAACTGCGCGGACGAAGATTGACGTCTATAATGGCACGTTGACGATGGAATTTGATGGGGAAGTTATTAATTTTAATCTTTCTGATTCTATGAAGTACCCTAGTGAGAATCATTCATGTTTTGCTATTGATGTAATTGACTCTTTGTCGCAGGACTATTTTGACAAATTGAACAACGATGCACTTGAATTGGTCATTGCACAAGGCATGGACAAGAAAAACATTGAAGCCACAACCATGGGAACCTACGGCATGCATGATCATTCTTTTGCCGTGCCCCCTAATGATGAGGTCATTGAGATGGTGGCTGCCCTCGAGTCATTGCCATCACAATCGGGTAAGTATTCGGACCCTATTTTAAGTTCAGTTTCGGCTAATAAAATGCTTCCCTCAGTTCTGCAGCCACCCACACTTGAACTTAAGCCGTTGCCTAGTCATTTGAAGTACGTTTTCTTGGGCGAGGATGACACGTTGCCCGTCATTATTTCATCCTCACTCACGGCACAAGAAGAGAGCAAATTGGTGCGAGTGCTTAAGGAGTACAAAACGGCAATTAGATGGACCTTGGCCGACATCAAGGGAAACTACATGCATGCATCGCATACTTCTAGAGGAGGGGTCCAAAACATCCCGAGAGGCTCAACGCCGTCTCAACCCTCCGATGATGGAAGTTGTGAAGATGGAGGTAATCAAGCTTTTGGATTGTGGAGTAATCTATCCAATCTCGGATAGTAAGTGGGTCTCACCCGTTCAATGCGTTCCGAAGAAATCTGGAGTGACTGTGGTTGCAAATGCCGAGAATCAACTTGTTCATCAACGCATTCAAACCGGTTGGAGGGTGTGCATCGATTATAGGAAGCTAAACGCCGCAACAAGGAAGGATCACTTCCCACTGCCGTTCATCGACCAAATGCTTGAGAGGTTAGCCGGTTATGCTTTCTATTGTTTTCTTGATGGTTATTCTGGTTATAATCAAATTGTCATAACACCCGAAGATCAAGAAAAAACCACTTTTACATGCCCCTTCGGTACTTTTGCATATCGTCGCATGCCTTTTGGTTTATGTAATGCACCTGCTACATTTCAACGATGCATGATGAGCATATTTTCTGATTATGTTGAGAAAATCATTGAAGTATTTATGGATGATTTTAGCGTGTTTGGTGATTCTTTTGATGGTTGCTTGCATAATCTTAGTTTAATCTTAAAATGTTGCGTTGAAACTAACCTTGTTCTTAATTGGGAAAAATGCCATTTCATGGTTCAACAAGGCATAGTTTTAGGTCATATAGTCTCTGAAAACGGTATTGAGGTTGATAAGTCGAAAATAGATCTTATACGTCACTTACCCTCTCCAACTTCGGTTAGAGAGGTTCGTTCTTTTCTTGGCCATGCAGGATTTTATCGTAGGTTTATCAA
This sequence comes from Pyrus communis, assembly GCF_963583255.1. Taxonomy (NCBI): domain Eukaryota; kingdom Viridiplantae; phylum Streptophyta; class Magnoliopsida; order Rosales; family Rosaceae; genus Pyrus; species Pyrus communis. Next base: position 20,053,545 of record NC_084809.1, read on the forward strand.
GGATTTCTCGAAGGTTGCACAACCTCTTTGCCGTCTCCTACAAAAAGACGTAACGTTTGAATTCACCAAGGAGTGCACGGCATCATTCAACCAACTTAAGGAGTTGTTGACCACGGCACCCATCATTGTTCCACCCGATTGGAGTCTACCTTTCGAGCTCATGTGTGATGCGTCCGACTATGCTTTAGGAGCAGTTTTAGGACAAAGAAAGGACAAGAGGCCGCATGTCATCTACTACGCCTCACGAACATTGAACGATGCACAATTGAACTATTCCACTACGGAAAAAGAACTTCTTGCCGTTGTCTTTGCTTTAGATAAATTTCGATCATATCTAATTGGCACTAAAGTAATTGTTTTCACTGATCATGCAGCTCTGAAGTACTTGCTCTCTAAAAAGGAGGCCAAGCCACGGCTAATTCGATGGATGTTGTTACTTCAAGAGTTCGACATAGAGATTTGGGACAAGAAGGGAAGTGAAAACGTGGTGGCTGACCACCTAGGCCAAATGGTGCAAAATGAAGAGGCCCTACCCATTGCCGAGACATTCCCCGATGAACAATTGCTGTCCATTAAGGTTAGTGCACCTTGGTATGCCGATATTGTTAATTTTTTGGTGTCAAAACGTATTCCAAGTGAGTTCACTAGGCACCAACGTGATAAACTTAGGCATGATGCACGGTTTTATGTGTGGGATGATCCGTACTTATGGAAATTTTGCCCCGATCAGATTATACGTCGTTGTGTGCATGATTCTGAATGTCATTCAATTTTGAGTTTTTGTCATACATATGCATGTGGAGGGCACTTTGGCACACAACGCACGGCCCTCAAAGTGTTACAATGTGGATTTTATTGGCCTAGTATTTTTAAGGATGCTAGAACGTTTTGCCTAACATGTGATAAATGCCAAAGAATGGGTGGTATTAGTGCAAAGGACCAAATGCCCCAGGTTTCTATCTTATATGTTGAAATTTTTGATGTTTGGGGTATTGATTTTATGGGTCCCTTCCCTTCATCGTATGGTTTCATGTATATTTTGCTTGCGGTTGATTATGTGTCAAAATGGGTTGAAGCCAAGGCCACCCGGACTAATGATTCTAAAGTGGTTGCAGATTTTATTAGAACTAACATTTTTGCAAGGTTTGGAATGCCACGAGTGATCATTAGTGATGGAGGGTCACACTTTTGCAATCGGACCATTGAAGCGTTATTGAGGAAATACCATGTCACCCATAAGGTTTCTACACCTTACCATCCTCAAACGAATGGCCAAGCCGAGGTTTCCAACCGAGAGATCAAGCAAATACTTGAGAAGACCGTTGGGCCAACAAGGAAGGATTGGAGCTTACGGTTAGATGATGCACTTTGGGCGTATCGTACGGCGTACAAAACCCCCATTGGGATGTCCCCCTTTCGACTTGTCTATGGCAAGGCGTGCCATCTTCCCGTGGAGTTGGAGCATAAAGCTCTTTGGGCCGTCAAGAAGTTCAACATGCACTTAGATGAAGCGGGAAGTACTAGGAAATTCCAATTGAATGAGCTTGATGAAATACGGCACGAGGCGTACGATAATGCAAGCATTTACAAGCAAAAGACCAAAGCTTTCCATGACAACATGATCCGTGGGAAATCATTCTCAATTGGGCAGAAAGTGCTATTGTTCAATTCCCGTTTACGTTTGTTTCCCGGTAAGTTACGTTCTAAGTGGATTGGACCATTTGTTACTACTAATGTTTTTGTTCATGGTGCAGTCCAAATCCAAAGCTTGAAAACGGGACAAGAATTCAAGGTGAACGGGCATCGTTTGAAGCCCTATTATGACACCTTTGTGGAGCATGCCGTGGATGACATACCCTTGGAAGCCGTGGGCCCTAGTAAGGAGTGAATGAGGTCTTCGTCCAGCTGTACGACGTTAAAGCAAGCGCTACTTGGGAGGCAACCCATGCATTCAACAAAGGAAGACTGAGAAAGCACTCCAATTCCAGATTTGCGTTCCTAAACTCTTCTCTTTGTTGTTGATTTTGTTTCTGCCATGTTAGGTTGTTAGATGTTGTTTTGTTTGTTTGTTTGTTATTTGTGTGAGTCTATGCTTGAAACATTGAGGACAATGTTTGATTTAAGTGTGGGGGGGGTAACCAAGGTGTTTTGATGCAAATTCGTAGGGTTTTGTCACCCATAATTTCAAATGTTGTTTCTTGCTGTTTTTAGGTGTTTTTAGGCTGTTTTGGTGTGTTTTAGTATTTGTTGTTCTAAAAATCCGAAAATCCCAGAAAAAATTGAAAAAATTGTTTTGAAAACCCAAACAAAAAAAAAAAGTTGTTTTTAAGTTGTTTTTGTGTGTTTGTTTGTGTCTTAGGGTACCTTCCAACACAATGATGAGGATTCGGTTTGTAATTGCATGACTGTTAAAGAGAATGATTAACATGGATGAAAGTTTGATTTACTCTTTGGTTCATGCTTGGTTGTGGTTATAATTTATGAATTCACATGCAATCATAAAAGAAAAAAAATCAGTTTTTGTAACATGCTTGAAGGAAGGAACTCAAACTAATGCTACAACCTTGTGAGACTTGAGCCTAAACGTTTATTTGGAGAGTTAATAATCTGTGCATTGTTGTTTTCTAAAAGTCGTTGCATGATCTCATTATTCTTTACTTGGTTGCTACTTAGAAGGCGTTTCATCATTTAGTTCCAAACACTAGAACTCATGCCAATTTCATTCAAAGCATGTTATTGATTTGCATAACACATATTCAAGATGAAGTTGTGTAGTGACCACCATAGCCAAATTGCCATATTTCCCTATTTCATTTGTTTTGTAGGATTTAACCCCGTTGAGCCTTGTGTAGCCTACTTTCTTTGTTAACCCACAATTATCCTCACCTAGCCTAGAGTAGGACCACCCATACCTTTGTTCTTGAAGCATAGTAAAAGCATAACTCAAAGATGAATTCCTTTTGATCATTGCATTGCAGAAAACAAGTGTGGGGGAAGGATTCTTGATATATGGGTGTGCCAAAGTCTTGAATGAGGCACGGCAAAGAGAAGAGAAAAAAAAAAGAGAGAGAGAAAAAAAAATTCGTGGAAAATAAGAAGAAAAAAAAGAAAAAGTTGTGAAAAGTATGAAAAGGAGTTGGAAGAGCATAAAAGGAGCTCTAAGTTGTTGGTTATTGAAGAAAGGGTCCAAAACGTTGCATTTGACCCTAAGTATGCATGTGTATTCCCCTTTGTGTTTAAAGTTATTTTCTGCACTCTAAAGTGAATTCTATGTATCAAGTTCATTGCTTTGCTTACTATTGTTTAAAGAACGTTTGTTTTATCCTTTACCTTTCTTTGTTAGCCAATTAATTAAGGTTTTCCTTCTTCGTGCTAGAATATGTTTAGTATAATGTGATGCGGGAATTTATACGCACACAAATTAAACCCTCTTTTTGTCAATTGTAGTATAAGTATAAGTAGGGATCGTTCTAGACCGGGGATTAGGAGGGATTGTTAACCACTTGGATTTGACTCAAAAACGTAAAATAACAATATGAAATACTAACTTAGACTCAAAGAATGCAAAACTAAGCTTTAAAACACTAAGACAAACCAAAAGACTCAAAACAACACAAACACACTCAAATCTGCCTAAAAACCACTTTCTGGGCAGATTTGAGCACAAACACAAATTTGGACGAATTTATGTAATAACTTGACTCAAGAACGTAAAAACACAATATAAAACACTAAACTAACTCAAAGAATGTAAAACTAAACACTTAAAACATTAAAACAAACCAAAAGACTCAAACATCACCCAAAACACTCAAAACTGCCTTAAAATCACTTTCTGGGCAGTTTTGAGCACTTTGGTGAATTTGGACGAAATTGGGAAATAAATTGAATCAAAACACTTAGAAACATAAACTAAGACACTTTCTAACTAAATTGGACAATAAAGTAAAGGGGGATTGAGGTTTATACGAAATTAAATTAAATTGCACAGATTGTAAATTAAAGCAAAATGTAAATGTGAATGTGTGATAGAATTGAATGGAATTGAAATGAATGAATGCTAGCTAAGGGGTTCATCTTCACATATGTTACACTTGCATAATAAAATGATTTCCAATTGCATTTCAATAAACCATGAAACTCAACACCCCGGGTTAACCGTGATGCACTAATTAACCTTCAAAACATTCCCCACAAGTCCTCAACATGAATGCATAGAAGAGATACAAGCAAGAATCATTACGCTCTATGAAAATTATAAGTGTTGACGAGGCATTCGTTACTATGGATTGCATGAAACTTATCCCAAGAATTTGTTTAACACGATTGTTTATAAGCAACCTCCACTACTTGTGAATATAAGTTCATAACGATTAGGTGAAACTTACTTATATTCTAGCGTCATATTCATGCATGAAAATTAAGCGCGCATTCTCAATAAACATACATAAATAAGTTATCAATCAAACGGTTAAACAAATTGAATCCACAACTTATGAAACGCAATTAGAAGTATTCAAATCAAAATGCAAGCATAAACATATATTTGAATCACCCCCTAACCAAGGGGGGTTTAGTTCCTCATGGTACAAAACAAAGAGAATCAAAGAAACACCTAAACATTCCAACAACTCAAACTTGAATTGTATGAACGTTTAGGCCCTCTTATCATCCATTCCTCATTCGTACAAAACAAAGAGCATTGAAATTAAACATTGAAATCAAAGAAACACCTAAACATTCCAACAACTCAAACTTGAATTGTATGAACGTTTAGGCACTCTTCTCTTCCTCTTCGTTGTGGCACAAGGTGTAAGGTGAGTTTGATGGTGTGAATGGTTTGGGGAGTGGTGTTTGGATTAATAGGGAAGGCACGGCACAAGGGTGGTTTGATGTCTACATTTCTGCAATGGATGAGTTTATGGAAGAGTGTTTGGAATGGATGAATTTCTGGCACAAAGGCCTTATTTCTGTGGTGAATGGATGTGTATGAATGAGTGTGAATGAATGAGTATTTATAGGTGAAATGGGGGGAACATGACAGCTAGGTTGCATGTGCACATGTTGGTTGAATGATTATGAGTGCATGTGGCTGAAATAGCATGTGGAATGGCTGGAAATGCGAGGAGAAGGCATGTGCACGGTTTTGGGAGAGAATGGGAGTGCAAGTGGCTGAAATGTTAGAGGAACAAGTGCATGTGGCTGCATTGTGGTGCAATGATGGAGGAACAATGGCAATGATGATTTCTGGTGGTGTTTTGGGTGCATGTGGAATGAATGATTTCTTGGTGAGTGGATGCATGTGTTGATTAAAGGGGGAATGCAAAGGAAAAGCTAGAAATGCATGTGGAGTGGCTGCAAGGTGAATGAATAATGAAATGGGAAAGCATGTGCAAGGTTTTGGTGTGAATGATTGATGCGAAAATTACTTGACACTCAAATTAAACCCTCGTTTGACAATTGTAGTAGAATGGATAAGTGAGGGATCGTTCTAGACCGGGGATTAGGAGGGCTTGCTAAAACCTTCTAAATTGACTTAAAAACATAAAAACACAATATAAAACACTATTTAATGCTCGAAGAAAGCAAAACTAAAAATAAGAAAGATTAAGACTAAGACTTCAACGAAATAGGGGGGGAATTGGATTTGGACGAATTTAAACTAAAATGAATACTTGGAAACAAAACAAATTGTAAATATGGATTTGACGGAAATGAATGGATGGGAAGCTAGCTAAGGGGTTCTTCTCCATACATGTTATACTTGCATACAAGATTGATTCTCAGTTGGTCTTTCGATAAATTATGAAACTCAATGCTCCAAGTTAATTAGGTCCGCTTAAATTAACTTTCAGATTTCCCTAGATTCGTTGGATTGAATGGAATACGCATTACAACCAAATTATTCTTAATCAAAGTCCCTAACTATGGAATACGCATGATAGAGACATTCAACAAAGATCATTAAGTTCAACGGAAATCATAAACATCGACGAGGCATTCGTTACTATGGAATACGCATGAAACTTATGCCAAGAATTCGTTTAACGCGATTGTTTATAAGCAACCTCCACTACTTGTGAATATAAGTTCATAACGATTAGGTGAAACTCACTTATATTCTAGCGTCATATTCATGCATGAAAATTAAGCTTGCAATCTCAATGAACATACATAAATAAGTTATCAATCAAACAGTTAAACGAATTGAATCCACAACTTATGAAATTCCAACCAAAAGTAATCAATTCATATTGCAAATATAAACATTTATTTCGAATCACCCCCTAGCTAAAGGGGGGTTTATTTCCTCATAACTTTGAAATTAAAGAAACACCTAAACATTCCAACAACTCAAACTTGAATTGTATGAACGTTTAGGCACTCTTCTCTTCCATTCCTCATACGTACAAAACAAAGAGAATTGAATTTAAACTTTGAAATCAAAGAAACACCTAAACATTCCAACAACTCAAACTTGAATTGTATGAACGTTTAGGCCCTCTTATCTTCCTCGTTATTGTAGCACAAGGTCTAAGGTGAGGTTTGGGGGATTATGGAAATGGTAGAGGAGTGGTTTGGAGGGTTGGGAAGTGGTGGAAATGGAAAGATGGTTTTTGGATTATAAGGGGACTCACGGCAAAGAGAATGAATGGAAGTGTTTGTGGTGTGTTGTGTATGAAATGAGATGATTTGAATGATGGGAATGCAAGGGTATTTATAGGAGGAGTGGAGATGTATATGGCTATTTTTTTAAGGTGTTTGTGTGGAGGAATGATGGAGAATTGCATGTGGAATGGCTGCAATGATGAAGAATGAAAGCTGGAAAATAAAAGGGAAAGCTGGAAATCTGAAAATGCAAATGGGAATCCTGAAATGCAAAGGTGGCCACGGTTTTGAGTGTGTTTTGTGTTGGAAATGCATGTGAATGCATGTGAATGTTGTTTGTGTGAAGTGTGTGTGGGTTAAAGAGTGAATGGTGGTGTAATGATGAAGTGTGATGGCTGAAAATGTCAAGGGAAATGCATGTGATTGCATGGCAAAGAATTTCAGGATGCATGTGTGTTGGTGTGTTGTGTGATTGTTTTGTGGTTAATGGGAATGTGGTTGAATGATTAAATGGACATGTGGGTGAATGTGAAGGGAATGCATGTGTTGATTGATTTGTGGTGCAATGATGAAAGGCAAAGTGGAAGAATGTGGCTGAAATGGTTGAGGAATTATGCACGGCAATGGGTTGATTTTTGATGATTTAAAATGTTGATGCATGATGAAGAGTTAATAAATAATGCATGTAGGGTTAGCTAGGTTGTGTTTTGATGAGTGTATGTGACATTGTTTTGTGACAAAGAATGGATAGGGTGAATGATTATGTGGCTACATGTTTGAATGATTAAAGTGCATGTGGGTTGATTGAATGAATGCAAAGTGAATGATTAATGAAATGGGAAAGCATGACCAAGGTGGAAATGCATGTGAAATGTTGGAAAGGGATTGGGAATGCACGGTTTTGGGGAAAGAATGAATGGATGTGCAAATGTGTTTTAATTAATGAAAGTGTTTGGAGAATGAATGCAATGATGAAGAGTGAATAAAGAATGCATGTAGGGTTAGCTAGGTTGGCTTTGTTTGGGTGCATGTGTGTTAATGGTGGTTTTGCATGTGAATTGATGGATTGTTTTTGATGGAATGGATGGTTCTTTGCATGGCTATAAGGGAGAGAATAAGAGAGAATGGGCTAGGCCCTTTGTTTTATGTCCAAAGTGAATACAAGGCCTTCAAATTCGTCCATCCTTTTGGCTCCATGGATAAGCTATCCAATCCATGCCCAAAAATGCTCCAAATGGCCTCAAAATGCACTTTCTTGCTCCCTAGGCCCTTAGAACCTGAAAACACACAAAAGAAGCATAAAGGACTAAAATAACTAGAGAAACATAACGTAAATGCACGAGAACAAGCCATTTAAGTCGCATGAATATGCTCCTATCAAATACCCCCACACTTATCTTTTGCTAGTCCTCGAGCAAAACAGAAAGAAAAACAAAACAAAACCAAACGAAACAAAACAAGTAAAACACAACCTAAACCTTCCAACAACTGTCTTAGGGATTTCCAATGCACATGACACGTTAAAAATCATCATTCCCACAGATTTTAGTCATCTTCACACTTAAGTACATTCTTAATCATAGTCACCATATACTAGTTCACAATTAAGCATTTAAAACCATGTTTTGAATGTAGTAACATGCCTTAGAGAATTTGCTCAATTCCTTACAAGATATGCACTCGATTTTCACTCAGATTTTCTAACTACACACCCTAATCTAGTCATATGTGAGAAGATTGATGTAAACATGTAGACGAACACTCACATAAGTTATAACAAGGAAAGCATTTTCTGGATTTACGATAATGACATGAATATGATCTCATGAATGGAATGCTACTACTTAGAATGAGAACCAGTGATTCCATAAGCTCATATCAATTCCAAACTCCACAAATTGAAACACATAACACTCAAGATAGAAGCATAAGGGTTGAAACGGAGCTAAAGGTGTTTGGCTAACAAAGAAGGGATATGGAAAACAAAGGTTCTTAAAGAAATAGCGAGCAAAGCATTTGAATTAACGTAGAATTCACTTTTGAATGAAAACTCAACTTTTGAACAAGGGGGAACAAGCTCTTTTTCCTTTCTTTCTTTTCTTTTCTGTTTTTCTTTTTCATATGTTTTTCACAATTTTTTTTTTTTTTTCTTTTCTCCTGACTTCTCAAAACATACATAAACACTTAAGAACAAAACATTCTCTCCCCCACACTTATTTTCTTTCATAATGTAACTCAAAAGGAATTCAATTAAGTCATGCTCACTATCTTTTAAGAACAAGGGTGGGGATTGTCCTAAACTAGGCTAGGTGAGGAAAATGTGGGTAAACAAAGAATAAAGGCTAAACAAGGCTCAACGGGGTTAAAACTTACAACATATACGAAATATGGGAAGTAAGGCTATTTGGCTATGGTGGCAACTACACAACTTCATCTTGATATATGTTATGCAATTCAATGTCATGCTTTGAATGAAACGGATATAAGTTCTAGCATTTAGTTCTATCATGATACAATTGTATTCTAAGTAGCAACCAAGCAAGGAATAATGAGATCATGCAACAACTTTAGAAAACAAAGAATCACAGAATATAACTCTCCAAAGAAGGTAATGGCTCGAGTCTCACAGGGGTGTAGCGTTATTATGAGTTCCTTCCTTCAAGCATGTTACAAAAACGAATTTTTCTTTTATGATTGCATGTGAAGTCATACATTATAGCCATAACTAAACATATACCAAGAGTAAATCAAACTTTCATCCATGTTTATAACTCTTTTTAACCGTCATGCAATTACAAACCAAATCCTTATCATTGTGTTGGAAGGTACCCTAAGACACAAACACACAAAAACGACTCAAAACACTCTTTTTAGGCTTTTCAAAACATTTTTTTCAAATTTTTATGTGATTTTCGGAGTTATAAAACAAAACACACTAAAACACTCTAAAATAATTTAAAAATACCTTAAAACTGCAAGGAACAACATTTGAAGTTATGGGTGATAAAATCCCACGAATTTGCATTAAATATACTTAGTTACCCCCCCACACTTAAATCAAACATTGTCCTCAATGTTTTAACCATAGATTCACACAAAGCATAAGTAAATACACAAAAAGCACTTAAACATACTAAACATGGCAGAATGTAATTAACAAAGAGAAGAGTTTAGAGACGCAAATCTGGTTATAGAGTGTAAATTCCATCTTCTCCTTGGTAATTGCATTGAGGCTTTTGATCTTTGTGATTCCACAGGCTTACTCTTGAACTGGTTTCTGCCCATCGTTGATTTTCCTTTGTGCTACTTCTTGAACTGGGCAGCAGGATGGTTCTTTTGGTCTCCCCCGAAGGTCTGAGCATACCCTTTTGGTCTGTTTCTTTGTTCAATCTTTCCAATTCGTATTGAAAAGGGTTGGAGGATAACTCAGCCTATGTTTGTCTCCACATGCTTCAATGTATCATTTTCACTTGCCTTACTCGCTCCCCTTTGCAGAAGTGGTCCCTTCTCCGGAAGTGTATCAACCGTTGAAGATGACTACTCGAGAGCAACGCTAGGTAAGCAATCAGGAATAGATTCCAGGCAGTTGGCTCCAGATCGGAAGATTGACTCCAAGTGCCGGCTGATTGCTTCTTTTACTTTGCCATGCGAGTAAGAACAAGGACAAAGAAAAAGACAGGGAAAAAGCATGATATGAGATACTTTTGCTTTTGACCTTGATGATATGAGATACCTTTGCTTTGAAGAAGCGGTGAATGAATCAGCACATGCTTCAATCCGCCGTTTCCTCCTGGGTCATATGTACTCCAGGCATCTGGTATCATCTTTGGGGAAGAAGAAAGAATTGAGTATTTCGAAAGGCTTTGCTGGGAGTGCGCCCTCAGAGGTGAGGGAGAGTTGGGCATTTTCTTCAGGTTTTCCTTGCCATAAAAGACGAAGGTCGACATATATAGAGATAATAGCAAGTGGTGGTACTGTTATTTTACCCTTGTCGACAGACGTTTTGATCTCGCAAATCCGGCTTTTTGAAATAGTGGCGCCTCTTCGATCTTTGAAGACGCCTCTTCGATTTCTGAGCAGGCGCCCCTTCGATTTCTGAACGACGCCCCTTCGCTTTCTGAATGACACGTGGTAGTGCAGATGCGGCTCCTTTTGACAAAGCTGCACGCGTTTTCTGAAAAGCAGAGAAAGCGTCGCCGAACTTTGCGCTTGTCGGCTAAAGAGGTGTAGTTGCGATGATGGCCTCCACGTGCGTCTTCTGAAAAGCCGAGAAAACGTCGCCTAAATTACGCCGGAAATTCCGGCTCTTTGAATCGGTGGACGCGTTGCCTTGGCTTCTTATTGAGGTATCGATCACCGCCACAAACACACTCTGAAGATTTCCCATTCTTGAAAATCGTCTCCGACCCTTCTAAATTTAACTCCATCCACCCATTCTCTTTGAACACTTTTGAAAAAAATGGCAAACTCATCGAACCTTAGCTTAGATTTGAGTCTTAGCAGCGATCCGGTTGCGCCCCGTCAAGGTAATGTATGGCGTCCTTCTTTTTTATCTTCTAACGGTCCTCTTTCAGGTGAAGACTCTGTGATGCAGGACGCCACAACAGCTACAATAGTAGCTAGGAACCTCCTCACTCCAAAAGATAGTAGGCTGCTGTCAGGACGGTCCGATGAGTTGGCCGTTCAAGAGTCCCTCGCACTTAGTGTTCAATGTGCGAGCTCTGTGTCCAACATGGGCCTACGCCTGCTTGCTCGGTCCCGCCAAGTGGAATCGTTGATGGCAGAGGTGGAAAGTCTTAAGCAGGAAATCAAACAGCTTAAGTACGAGAATAGAAGTTTGCATGTGCTTGCAAATAACTATTCGGCGGGCATGAAGAGGAAGCTTGATGAGCTGCAAGAATCTGAGGGTCGAATTCACAATGACCGTCAAAGGCTTGCGTCTTATCTCCAGAGGCACCTTTTTCCTGGGTCATCCAGCGCTTGGCCAAGTATTGAGGCCTGGAATGCTCTAGCTCCGATGCCTCCCGCTCCGATGGCTTCCGCTCCGATGCCTCCCGCTTCTATGCCTCCCGCTTCTGCGCCTTCCGCTTCTGCGCCTCGTAGTGGGGCTTCACGCAAACAACCTTTGTGAAGCTCCACCTTTCTCCATGTTTAGTATCACAACTTTTTTTTTTTTTTTTTTTTTTTTTGATTAACATAAATAAAATCAAACGGCATGGAATTTATCTTTGAATGGGCGGTGATACTTGAAATGATCCGGTAATAGTTTAAATTCCAGATTGGGTGCCTGAATCATTAACCACATGTTAGTATAAAAGAAAATTGAAATTCGGGGAGGCGGCTTACCTGTGTGCTCCAAAATGAACTCCATAATAAACACCCCTTCGAAAGTTATGACTTGTCCCGTGTCATAAAATCCAACTTCCTTGGGAATTGTGGTTTCAATTATGTCCTCTTTGATGCCTTCTACATCTTCTCCAGCCACTACCTTCTCTTGAATCATTCTTCTTGGTGTACAAAGTCCTTTGAAAAATTCAACACCATCTAAAACTTGCTGTGTTGCACCAAGAATTGGAATAGCATTTTGCACCTTTGGGAAGGCTTCCACGATGTCCTTTTTACTCTCTTCTTGGTTGGGAATCAAAAACCTACTAGGAAAAGGGACATTGGGTGGAATAACATCAGAATAACATGGAATTGGGACGTCCTTACTTGTGGTGGGTGGTTTAGAGGGCTTAGGGGGCTGCGGCAAGGGTTGTTCTACCCTTGCCGTTTGCATGTCTTCTTCCTCCTCCTCAATTAGCAGCTCCTCATCCACTTCTAGGCTATGTTTGGACATTTTTAGGTCCGCTCCAACCTCTATAGCACTTCCCAAAGTGATAACATTATGGATTTCAAAATCTTCCTTCGAGTTTTCAATAGTTGAGTTGGGGAGTTCACTTTGCTCTTGAATTTGTTTCATGAACTCCATAATCTGCCCAAATTGCTCGTCCAATTTACCCAACTTCTTGTCTTGATTTTGTTCGTCCTGCGTCAAAGAGGTTAGTAATTGAAAATCATTATCCATGGACATACTTGAACTTGATTGGAATTGTTGTGGGGGAGGTTGTGGTGGCTGCATAGGTGTTGTATTGAACTCCTCATATGGTTGCCAATATGCTTCTTGTTGAGCCTCCTTGGCTTGATTTTGCGACCCCTGCGCCAAAGAATTTATTTCATTAAGAATTTGAATATAATCTACTGGCGAACTTGAATTTAATTGAGCATATTGCATATGAAGTTGTGGTGGCTGCATAGGTCTTGAATAGAACTCCTCATATGGTTGCCAATATGCTTCACGTTGAACTTGTTGATCTTCCCACCATATAGAGTTTGAATGATCCCTCCAATCTCTTTGTGGACATTGATTGGCTTGAAATCCTTGCCTATATGAAGCACCAAATGTAGGGACACTCTGCATTGTGGTCCTTTCGGCATACGGCGACAATTGAGAAGTAAGATTTGCCAATTGAGCTTGAATGCTAGCAAAATCCATATCTTACTTCTCTAGTACCTAAAATCAAAGAAAGAGAACTAAATCAAATATCAAAAGTAACAACAAACAAAGAAACAACACTAAGTTAGAAACTAAAACGAAAACAACTAAACAAAAAAAAAAAAGAAAAGAACCAAGGGATTAGCAAAGTTGCTAATCCCCGGCAACGGCGCCAAAATTTGATGCGAAAATTACTTGACACTCAAATTAAACCCTCGTTTGACAATTGTAGTAGAATGGATAAGTGAGGGATCGTTCTAGACCGGGGATTAGGAGGGCTTGCTAAAACCTTCTAAATTGACTTAAAAACATAAAAACACAATATAAAACACTATTTAATGCTCGAAGAAAGCAAAACTAAAAATAAGAAAGATTAAGACTAAGACTTCAACGAAATAGGGGGGGAATTGGATTTGGACGAATTTAAACTAAAATGAATACTTGGAAACAAAACAAATTGTAAATATGGATTTGACGGAAATGAATGGATGGGAAGCTAGCTAAGGGGTTCTTCTCCATACATGTTATACTTGCATACAAGATTGATTCTCAGTTGGTCTTTCGATAAATTATGAAACTCAATGCTCCAAGTTAATTAGGTCCGCTTAAATTAACTTTCAGATTTCCCTAGATTCGTTGGATTGAATGGAATACGCATTACAACCAAATTATTCTTAATCAAAGTCCCTAACTATGGAATACGCATGATAGAGACATTCAACAAAGATCATTAAGTTCAACGGAAATCATAAACATCGACGAGGCATTCGTTACTATGGAATACGCATGAAACTTATGCCAAGAATTCGTTTAACGCGATTGTTTATAAGCAACCTCCACTACTTGTGAATATAAGTTCATAACGATTAGGTGAAACTCACTTATATTCTAGCGTCATATTCATGCATGAAAATTAAGCTTGCAATCTCAATGAACATACATAAATAAGTTATCAATCAAACAGTTAAACGAATTGAATCCACAACTTATGAAATTCCAACCAAAAGTAATCAATTCATATTGCAAATATAAACATTTATTTCGAATCACCCCCTAGCTAAAGGGGGGTTTATTTCCTCATAACTTTGAAATTAAAGAAACACCTAAACATTCCAACAACTCAAACTTGAATTGTATGAACGTTTAGGCACTCTTCTCTTCCATTCCTCATACGTACAAAACAAAGAGAATTGAATTTAAACTTTGAAATCAAAGAAACACCTAAACATTCCAACAACTCAAACTTGAATTGTATGAACGTTTAGGCCCTCTTATCTTCCTCGTTATTGTAGCACAAGGTCTAAGGTGAGGTTTGGGGGATTATGGAAATGGTAGAGGAGTGGTTTGGAGGGTTGGGAAGTGGTGGAAATGGAAAGATGGTTTTTGGATTATAAGGGGACTCACGGCAAAGAGAATGAATGGAAGTGTTTGTGGTGTGTTGTGTATGAAATGAGATGATTTGAATGATGGGAATGCAAGGGTATTTATAGGAGGAGTGGAGATGTATATGGCTATTTTTTTAAGGTGTTTGTGTGGAGGAATGATGGAGAATTGCATGTGGAATGGCTGCAATGATGAAGAATGAAAGCTGGAAAATAAAAGGGAAAGCTGGAAATCTGAAAATGCAAATGGGAATCCTGAAATGCAAAGGTGGCCACGGTTTTGAGTGTGTTTTGTGTTGGAAATGCATGTGAATGCATGTGAATGTTGTTTGTGTGAAGTGTGTGTGGGTTAAAGAGTGAATGGTGGTGTAATGATGAAGTGTGATGGCTGAAAATGTCAAGGGAAATGCATGTGATTGCATGGCAAAGAATTTCAGGATGCATGTGTGTTGGTGTGTTGTGTGATTGTTTTGTGGTTAATGGGAATGTGGTTGAATGATTAAATGGACATGTGGGTGAATGTGAAGGGAATGCATGTGTTGATTGATTTGTGGTGCAATGATGAAAGGCAAAGTGGAAGAATGTGGCTGAAATGGTTGAGGAATTATGCACGGCAATGGGTTGATTTTTGATGATTTAAAATGTTGATGCATGATGAAGAGTTAATAAATAATGCATGTAGGGTTAGCTAGGTTGTGTTTTGATGAGTGTATGTGACATTGTTTTGTGACAAAGAATGGATAGGGTGAATGATTATGTGGCTACATGTTTGAATGATTAAAGTGCATGTGGGTTGATTGAATGAATGCAAAGTGAATGATTAATGAAATGGGAAAGCATGACCAAGGTGGAAATGCATGTGAAATGTTGGAAAGGGATTGGGAATGCACGGTTTTGGGGAAAGAATGAATGGATGTGCAAATGTGTTTTAATTAATGAAAGTGTTTGGAGAATGAATGCAATGATGAAGAGTGAATAAAGAATGCATGTAGGGTTAGCTAGGTTGGCTTTGTTTGGGTGCATGTGTGTTAATGGTGGTTTTGCATGTGAATTGATGGATTGTTTTTGATGGAATGGATGGTTCTTTGCATGGCTATAAGGGAGAGAATAAGAGAGAATGGGCTAGGCCCTTTGTTTTATGTCCAAAGTGAATACAAGGCCTTCAAATTCGTCCATCCTTTTGGCTCCATGGATAAGCTATCCAATCCATGCCCAAAAATGCTCCAAATGGCCTCAAAATGCACTTTCTTGCTCCCTAGGCCCTTAGAACCTGAAAACACACAAAAGAAGCATAAAGGACTAAAATAACTAGAGAAACATAACGTAAATGCATGAGAACAAGCCATTTAAGTCGCATGAATATGCTCCTATCAATGATTGAATGTGCATGTGGCTGCAATGGAGGAGGAATCGGCGTATGTTCTATTCAAGGTCATCCTTCGGAAAAGTGCCCTCAATTGATTGAGAATGGGGGATGGGAGAGTGCAAACGCCATTGGATTTCCAAGCCAAAATCAGCCAAGGAATGATCCATATTCCAATACATACAATCCGGGTTGGAGAGACCATCCAAATTTCAAGTGGAGGGAGCCTCAACAACCTTACCAACAAGGAGGCTTTAGGCAGCAACCCCCGGGGTTTTACACCAAACCCCACGGCCAAGACCAAAACCAACCCCAATCCGCCCAAAACCATCAAGGTACATCTTTAGATAATGCTACAATTCTTAAGTTACTTACTAGTTTGTCTCAGGGGCAAGAAAATCAAAACAAGGCAATGCAAAACCAAGACAAAAGGGTGGACCACTTAGAAAAGCAAATAGGGCAGATTGCGGAGTTTGTGGGACAATTCCGAGACCAAGGCAAGCTTCCAAGTTCAACCATTGTCAATCCAAAGGGAGGGTTCGAATCTGCCAAAGCAATTACTTTGAGGAGTGGAAAAGAAGTTGGCACTACATCCACACCACCCAAAACAAGTCCTAATGAAGATGAGACGTTGCAACATGAAGAGAAGGCTCCAAACATGCCCACGGCAAGGACACAACATCTATTGCCGCAAGCATCTAAGGACACTACTTCATCCAATACATCCCATTCGGCCACCAAAGGTAAGATAGGTTCAAATTTGATTAATTCTAACCCCGTTCCACCCAATGTTCCTTTTCCTCACAGATTTTTGCAAACAAAGAAGGAGGAGCATGAGAAGGACATTCTTGAGACATTTAGGAAAGTTCAAGTCAATATCCCGCTCCTAGATGCCATAAAGCAAGTGCCCAAATACGCTAAGTTCTTGAAAGAATTGTGCACTACAAGGAAGAGGCCATCATATAAAGAGGTAGTAAGGGTAAGTGAGAATGTTTCCACTGTTTTACAAAGAAAATTACCACCAAAGTGCAAAGATCCAGGTAGCTTTACCATCCCTTGTACTATTGGTCAAACTAAGTTCGAACATGCTATGTTAGACTTAGGAGCTTCAATTAACGTCATGCCATACTCTATTTATGCTTCAATGAACCTTGGTGAATTGAAAAATGATGGGGTGATTATTCAATTAGCCGATAGATCTAATGCCTATCCAAAGGGAGTATTGGAAGATGTCTTAGTGCAGGTGAATAATTTGATCTTCCCGGCGGATTTCTATGTCCTTGAAATGGAGGAAACTACCCATGCTCCATCCTTGCCGATTCTTCTTGGGAGGCCATTCATGAAGACAGCACGAACTAAGATAGACGTGTTTAAAGGCACTTTAACAATGGAATTCGATGGGGAAGTGATTGATTTTAATATTTCTGAAACTATGAGATTTCCTAATGATGATCACTCATGTTTCTCTATTGATATTCTTGATTCTTTGGCGCAGGCACACCTTGATCAATTACATGGCGATGCACTTGAAACGGTCATTACAAATGGCATAGAATTGAAGGATCACATGGCTGCCACCATAGCAACCCACGGCACACAATTGAACACCCATGCCGTGGCCTTTGATGAAGATGTAATTGAGACCGTGGCAGCCCTAGAGTCATTGCCACGGCTCCAAGGTAAACACCCTAGTCCAATTTCAATTCCAATTACGACTAATAAGTTGCTCCCTTCTATAGAACAACCACCTACACTTGAGCTCAAACCGTTGCCAAATCACTTGAAGTATGTGTTTTTGGGCGAGCAAGACACATTGCCCGTCATTATAGCTTCATCACTCACGGCACAAGAGGAGGAGAAATTGGTGAGGGTTCTCAAAGAGCACAAGACGGCCATTGGGTGGACTTTGGCCGATATCAAGGGTATAAGTCCTACCACATGCATGCATCGAATTCTCATGGAAGAAGGCGCCAAACCATCAAGGGAAGCCCAACGTCGACTCAACCCACCAATGATGGAAGTAGTGAAGAAGGAAATCATCAAATTGCTTGATTGTGGCGTCATCTATCCCATCTCGGATAGTTGTTAGGTTTCACCGGTCCAAGTGGTTCCCAAGAAGTCCGGAGTCACGGTGGTAAAGAATGAAGAAGATGAACTTGTGCCTACACGTATTCAAACCGGTTGGAGGGTGTGCATTGACTATAGGAAGCTAAATGCCGCAACAAGGAAAGATCATTTCCCTTTACCATTCATTGATCAAATGCTTGAAAGGTTAGCTGGTCATTCTTTTTATTGCTTTCTTGATGGTTACTCGGGATATAATCAAATTGTCATAGCACCGGATGATCAAGAAAAGACCACCTTTACTTGTCCATTTGGTACTTTTGCATATCGTCGTATGCCATTTGGTTTATGCAATGCACCCGCCACTTTCCAACGATGCATGGTAAGTATCTT
Source organism: Pyrus communis (assembly GCF_963583255.1). Classification (NCBI taxonomy): domain Eukaryota; kingdom Viridiplantae; phylum Streptophyta; class Magnoliopsida; order Rosales; family Rosaceae; genus Pyrus; species Pyrus communis. The sequence goes on from NC_084809.1 coordinate 20,071,891, forward strand.
CTCCGATTATGTTGAAAAGATAATTGAAGTATTTATGGACGATTTTAGTGTCTTTGGGGACTCATTTGATGATTGCTTGCATAATCTTACTTTAATCTTGCAAAGATGTACGGAAACTAACCTTGTTTTGAATTGGGAAAAATGCCATTTTATGGTTAAACAAGGCATAGTTTTGGGCCATATCATCTCTGAAAAAGGAATTGAAGTTGATAAGTCTAAAATAGATCTTGTACGCTACTTACCCTCTCCTACTACGGTTAGAGAGGTTCGTTCTTTTCTTGGCCATGCAGGATTCTATAGGCGATTTATCAAGGATTTCTCCAAGATTGCACAACCCCTATGCCGTCTCCTACAAAAAGAAGTGGCGTTCGAGTTCAACGAGGAGTGTGAGAAGGCATTCAAGCTTCTCAAGGACAAGCTTACCACGGCACCTATCATCCTTCCACCTGATTGGACGTTGCCTTTTGAGCTCATGTGTGATGCATCCGATTATGCAATAGGGGCTGTTTTGGGTCAAAGGAAGAACAAGCATTCCCACGCCATCTACTATGCTTCTAGGACCTTGAACGATGCTCAATTAAACTATTCTACCACTGAAAAAGAACTTCTTGCCGTTGTATTTGCTTTAGATAAGTTTCGTTCATATTTACTTGGCACTAAAGTGATTGTATTTTCTGACCATGCAGCTCTTAGGTACTTATTCACTAAAAAGGAGGCTAAACCACGGCTCATTAGATGGGTGCTTCTTCTCCAAGAGTTTGATATTGAAATTTGAGACAAGAAAGGGAGTGAGAACGTAGTTGCTGACCATTTAAGTCGTTTGGTGTGCAATGAGGACTCCTTACCCATCCAAGAGACTTTCCCCGATGAACAATTGCTGTCCATTAAGGTATGTGAGCCTTGGTATGCCGATTTGGTCAATTTTTTGGTGTCAAAACGTGTTCCAAGTACCCTAGCAAGGCACCAACGTGATAAATTAAAGAAAGAGGCACGGTTTTATGTATGGGATGACCCATATTTGTGGAAGTTTTGTGCAGATCAGATTGTGCGTCGTTGTGTGCATGATTGTGAGTTTAATTCGATTCTAACATTTTGTCATACTTATGCTTGTGGTGGACACTTTGGCACACAACGCACTGCCCTTAAAGTATTAGAATGTGGTTTTTATTGGCCAACAATCTTTAAAGATGCTAGAACATTTTGTTTAACTTGTGATCGTTGCCAACGAATGGGAAATATTGGTGCAAGGGACCAAATGCCGCAAACACCTATCTTTAACGTTGAAATTTTTGATGTTTGGGGCATTGATTTCATGGGTCCTTTCCCATCTTCGTTTGGCTTTACTTATATTTTGCTTGCGGTGGATTATGTCTCAAAATGGGTGGAAGCCAAAGCCACCCGTACTAATGATTCTAGAGTTGTTGCAGATTTTATAAAGACTAACATTTTTGCTAGATTTGGGATGCCTCGAGTGCTTATTAGTGATGGAGGCTCTCACTTTTGTAATCGTACCATTGAAGCACTACTCAAGAAGTATCAAGTCACACATAAGGTTTCAACACCTTACCACCCCCAAACCAATGGCCAAGCCGAGGTGTCCAATAGAGAAATCAAGCAAATCTTGGAGAAGACCGTTGGACCAACAAGAAAAGATTGGAGTGTGCGTTTGGAGGATGCTTTATGGGCCTATAGGACGGCATACAAGACACCAATAGGCATGTCCCCTTTTCGGCTAGTGTATGGCAAGCCATGTCATCTCCCCGTGGAATTAGAGCACAAGGCTCATTGGGCGATCAAGACATTCAATATGGACATAGATGCGGCTGGAATGCATAAGAAGTTGCAATTGAATGAACTTGAGGAACTTAGGCGTGAAGCATATGAGAATGCGTGCATTTACAAAGAAAAGACCAAAGCTTTTCATGACAAGATGATCCGAAGCAAAACATTCTCCATAGGGCAAAAAGTTTTACTTTTTAATTCCCGCCTTCGTTTATTCCCTGGTAAGTTACGTTCTAAATGGATTAGACCTTTTGTTGTTACTAATGTTTTTTCACATGGCGCAGTTCAAATCCAAAGCTTGAGGAATGGCCAAGAATTCAAGGTGAACGGGCACCGTTTGAAGCCCTATTATGCAAATGTTGATGATGCGAGAATTATACGCACACAAATTAAACCCTCTTTTTATCAATTGTAGTGAAGAATGTAAGTAGGGATCGTTCTGGACCGGGGATTAGGAGGGATTGTTAATCACTTGGAAACTGACTCAAATACGTAAAAACAAGTTTAAAACACTATACTAGACTCAAAGAATGCAAAACTAAACTTTAAAACACCAAAACAAACCAAAAGACTCAAAACAGCACCAAAACACTCAAAACTGCCTTAAAAACACAATCTGGGCAGTTTTGAACACTAGACACAACTTTGGACGAAAATTGGTTTTACTTTGACCTAAGACACTTAAAAACACAAACTAAAGTGATTTCTAACTACTATGACTCAACAAAGTAAAGGGGGATTGGTTTTGGACGAATTTAAAAACAAAACAAACTTTTAAAATTAGAACAGATTGTAAAACGAATTTGATGGAATTGAATGGATGGGAAGCTAGCTAGGGGGTTCATCTCCACACATGTTATACTTGCATATAAAACGATTTCCAATTGCTTTTCAATTACCCATGAATTCTCAACGCCCCAAGTTAATTAGGTTCGCTTAAATTAACCTTCAGATTTTCCTAACGTTATTGAATTGGATGATTGCATACGACAACCCAAAACATTCCCCACAAGTCCCCTACATGATTGCATAATAGAGATACAAGCAAGAATCATTAAGTTCTATGAAAACCATAAGCATTGACGAAGCACTTGTTACTATGATTGCATGAAACTTGTGCCAAGAATTTACTTAACGCGATTGAGATCATCAACCTTTACTACTTGTGAATATAATTCCATAACGATTAGGTGAAATTTCCTTATATCCTAGCATCCAATTTATGCATGATAATTAAGCGTGCACTCTCAACCAACACACACAAATCAATGTAATTCACATAGATAAGTAAATTGAATTCACAACTTATGAAACGCAATTAGAAGTAATCAAATCATATAGCAAGTATGTTCATGGTTTCGAATCCCCCCCCTAGCCAAGGGGGGGTTTAGTTCCTCATACGCACATGGCAAAGAGAATTGAAATTAAACATTGAATTCAAAGGAAAAGAAACACCTAGAAATTCCAGCGACGCGAACTCGAATTGCATGAACTCCCGAGCTTCCTTCTCCTCCTCCTTGGTGCGGCAAGGGTCTAGGGACAGGTTTAGGGCCTTAGGTGTATGGATGCATGGTTATGGAGGGATGTAGTAGTGTTTAGGGGAAGGGGATGGTGTGGCAAAGCTTAAAACTAAGGAGAAAGGTGTTTAGTGGCTGCGGCAAGGGTGTGGAGAGGGTTGGACGAATTTCTGGAATTAATGAATGTGTATGAGGGGTGGTGATCTGATCTAGGGGTTAATATGAGTATATATAGGCACTTAAAACCCTAGGGTAATCAGATATGGACTTGAATAACCCAAATCCACAAGGAAATAGGCTTAGAAATCAGAAATAGAAAGGGATAATGCTTCCTAGGTGCAGCAGGTAAGGAGATAAGGTGATAAGGCTTCTAGAATGCCTTGCAAGGCAAGGGAAATCAGCTTTCTAGAAGGATTTGGGGCGCCACTTTTGTAGGAGATAAGATAAGGTTCCTAGAATCATGTTTTAAGGGCCAAATTTGTAGGGAAAAAGAGATAAGGGTGCAGCACCTTTGTAGGGATAATGTTAGGGCTTCTAGAAAGCCTAAAAACTAAGGGGATTTGGATAAAACCCACGGCAAAGATAGGATAGGGCATCTAAGGCTTCTAGAAACCCTCCAAGATAAGGTAAAGTGCATGGCATCCCTATAGGATTAGGATAAGGTGTCCTAAATGGATAAGGTGCCCTAAATGGATAACGACTCCTCATTGCACTTGGAAACTTTGCCTATTAGGATTAGGAAACCTTGTCTTCATCATTCCTTCTTCATCTTGGACTCCTTTTCCTTCTTGGACTTGGAAAACTTCTTTGTTGCTTCACTTGAGACCATTTGGATTTTGACTTTCCTTCATCAAGTAGGAAACCTTATTTGAGTAGGAATCTTCATTCTTCTAGGAATCCTAATTCAACTAGGAAACCCATTTTAACTAGGAATCCTAATTCAACTAGGAAACCATCTTCCATCATGGACTTTCCTACTTCAACTAGGAAACCTTCTTCAAGTAGGAATCATCATCTTCAAGTCTTCAATTTCGTCCATCCTCTTGGCTCCAAGCATATGATGTCCATTCCAAGCTCTAATTTGCTCCAAAAGGCTCCAAAATGCATCCTTTTGCATACTTTGCCCTTACAACCTGAAAATACATAAAACTAGCTTAAAAGACTACTTTACTAAGGAAAAACACTATAAATGCACAAGAACAAGCTAAACTAAGGTGCGTAAATATGCTCCTATCAAATTCCCCCACACTTAGCTTTTGCTAGTCCTCGAGCAAAACAAAATGAAACAAAGTAAATAAACGAAGTAAACCAAGTAAAACACAACCTACACCTTCCAACAATCGCCTCAGGGATTTTCAATGCACATGACATGTTAAAAATCATCATTCCCACAGATTTTAGCCATCTTTATGCTCAAGCATTTACTTAATCATGGTCACTACTCATTAGTTCACAAATAACCAATTAAAACATGATTTTGAATGTAGTAACATGCCTTAGAGAATTTCCTCAATTCCTTACAAGATATGCACTCTATTTTCACTCAGATTTTCTAACTCCACACCCTACACTTAATTATATGTGAGAAGATTGATGTAAATATAAAAACGAATGCTCACATATATGTATAACAAAGAAAGCACTTTTCGGAGTTACAAAGCATGTTTATCAATATGATCTCATGAATGGAATGCTACTACTTAGATGCGAGAACCAGTGACACCATATTCTCGTACCAATTTTAAACTCCACAAATTGAAACACATAACACTCAAGATTAAAGTCAAGGGTTGTAACGGGGCTAGGGGTATTGGCTAACAAAGAAAGGTAAAGGATAAAACAAACGTTCTTTAAACAATAGTAAGCAAAGCAATGAACTTGATACTTAGAATTCACTTTAGAGTGCAGAAAATAACTTTAAACACAAAGGGGAATACACGTGCATACTTAGGGTCAAATGCAACGTTTTGGACCCTTTCTTCAATAACCAACAACTTAGAGCTCATTTTATGCTCTTTCAACTCCTTTTCATACTTTTCACAACTTGTTTCTTTTTTTTCTTCTTATTTTCCACGAATTTTTTTTTTCTTTTCTTTCTCTCTTTTTTTTTTCCCTTTTCTTTGCCGTGCCTCATTCAAGACTTTGGCACACCCATATATCAAGAATCCTTCCCCCACACTTGTTTTCTACAATGCAATGATCAAAAGGAATTCATCTTTGAGTTATGCTTTTACTATGCTTCAAGAACAAAGGTATGGGTGGTCCTACTCTAGGCTAGGTGAGGATAATTGTGGGTTAACAAAGAAAGTAGGCTACACAAGGCTCAACGGGGTTAAATCCTACAAAACAAATGAAATAGGGAAATATGGCAATTTGGCTATGGTGGTCACTACACAACTTCATCTTGAATATGTGTTATGCAATTCAATAACATGTTTTGAATGAAATTGGCATGAGTTCTAGTATTTGGAACTAAATGATGAAACGCCTTCTAAGTAGTAACCAAGCAAAGAATAATGAGATCATGCAACGACTTTAGAAAACAAGAATGCACAGATTTTAACTCTCCAAATAAATGTTTAGGATCAAGTCTCACAAGGTTGTAGCATTAGTTTGAGTTCCTACCTTCAAGCATGTTACAAAAACTGATTTTTTTTTTTTTTTTTCTTTTTGATTACATGTGAAGTCATAAGTTATAACCACAACCAAGCATAACAAAGAGTAAATCAAACTTTCATCCATGTTAATCATTCTCTTTAACAGTCATGCAATTACAAACCGAATCCTCATCATTGTGTTGGAAGGTACCCTAAGACACAACAAACACACAAAAACAACTTAAAAACAACTCTTTTTGGGTTTTCAAAACAATTTTTTCAATTTTTTCTGGGATTTTCGGATTTTTAGAACAACAAATACTAAAACACACCAAAACAGCCTAAAAACACCTAAAAACAGCAAGAAACAACATTTGAAATTATGGGTGACAAAACCCTACGAATTTGCATCAAAACACTTTGGTTACCCCCCCCACACTTAAATCAAACATTGTCCTCAATGTTTCAAGCATAGACTCACACAAACAAACAAACAAACAAACAAACAAAACAACATCTAACACCCTAACATGGCAGAAACAAAATCAACAACAAAGAGAAGAGTTTAGGAACGCAAATCTGGAATTGGAGTGCTTTCTCGGTCTTCCTTTGTTGAATGCATGGGTTGCCTCCCAAGTAGCGCTTGCTTTAACGTCGTACAGCCGGACGAACATTCTTCTTATCCTCTCTTGGAGCCCATGGCATGGAGTGGGATGTCCTCCACAACTTGCCCTTCAACACTTTCGTAATATGGCTCTATGAATGGGAGGGGATAGTGATCCTCCCTAATGGTGGTATTTGGGTTCCTATAGTCCATGTAGACGCTCCCACCACCTTGAAATTGATTTGGAACCTGCATCAAAGAAGGTAACAACCTATTAGTTGAAATGGGAATTGGAATTGGGATTGGAGACTTACTCGGATGTTGTGGCAATGCCCCTAGGGCAGCCACCATCTTGCCAATTTTATCCTTAGGTATGGCCAGATTGGGTGTTTTTAGGGCAGTGGCGTGCTCCTTGTGCTTTCTTCCAATTCTTTCCTCGATGGTGGTTCTAGACGCATCCTTCTTGATTGGTGTTGAACATTCCTGCCCTATATTTTTAGTTGTACCAATGGCAAAACAAGAACGAACATCATTTGTATTCTCAATGGATTCAGAAACTTTAAAGTTAATCGTATCACCACCAAACTCCATAGTTAAGGCTCCCCTGGCCACGTCAATCTTGGTGTGGGCTGTTTTCATGAAAGGTCGTCCAAGTAAGAGCGGCGATAGTGGAGAGTGGGTTGAATCCTCCATGTCAAGCACATAGAAATCTGCAGGAAAAATCAAGTGGTCTACCTGCACCAAAACATCTTCCAAAACTCCTCTCGGGTATGCATTAGATCGATCGGCTAATTGAATAATAACACCATCATTTTTAAGCTCTCCTAGATTCATAGATGCATAAACAGAGTATGGCATGACATTAATTGATGCACCTAAATCTAGCATAGCATGTTCGAACCTTGTATTTCCAATTACACAAGGGATAGTGAAACTACCTGGATCTTTGCATTTAGGTGGCAGCTTTCTTTGCAACATTGCAGAGACATTCTCACTTACATGTACCACCTCTTTCTCCCGAATCCGTTTCCTTGTTGTACAAATCTTCCTCAAAAACTTAGCGTACTTCGGAATTTGCTTTATTGCATCAAGGAGCGGGATATTGACATGCACCTTCCTAAACGTCTCCAGGATGTCTTTTTCATCCTCCTCTGTCTTAGATTGCATAAACCTGCTAGGAAAGGGCACATTCAAAGGAAAAGCATTAGTAGGAACTGAACTTGACACGTTTCTACCTTTATTGGGTGAACTGGACGACTTGGGATCACTTGGAACTTGCGGCACACTTGGTTCCACCTTGGCCGTGAGTGGCCTTTGCTCCTCCTCTTCAATTCTCAACTCGTCCTCCTCGTTGGGACGTGATTTGGATGGGTTGAGGTCAGATCCAACTTGCTTTCCACTTCGCAAATGTATAGCTTTTGCAGATTCGAATCCACCTCTCGGATTGACCACCGTTGAGCTAGGCAACCTTCCTTGCTCACGAAATTGCCCCATGAATTCGGCAATCTGTCCTACTTGCTTCTCCAAGTTGTCCACCCTCTTGTCTTGGATTTGCCTCTCTTTGTTTTGAGTTTGGACTTCCTGCGTCAAAGTAGCAAGTAATTGAAAAATCTTATCACTATCACTTGAATTACCTACATTGCTTTGGGCAGGTTGTGCTTGGGCTTGTGGTGGTGCCAACGGCTTTTGATAGAAACCCGGGGGTTGTTGCCTAAATCCGCTTTGTTGTTGACCTTGTTGGGGGTCTCGCCATTTGAAATTCGGATGATCACGCCAATCGGGATTGTAAGTATTAGAGAACGGATCACCACGTGATTGGTATTGGTTGCCATATCCCACGGCATTGAGTGTCTCCCACCCTCCATTCTCGATCAATTGTGGGCACTTGTCCGCAGGGTGTCCTTGCATGGAGCATACGCCACAAGAAGCTACGGTTTTGACTTTTGGACCTTCCACCACCTGAGAAAGCAACGTAGTAAGGTTAGCCATTTGATTTTGAAGTTCGGTTATGGTACTTACCTCATTGACTTGGTGTTGCCGTGGGGTACTCCTCTGTCCAACGCCTTCGTATTGTTGAGCATTCAATGCTCGATTAGCAATCAAGGTCTTTGCAGCCGTGGGGGTCTTGTCCACCAAGGCTCCTCCCGCTGAGGCATCTAGCATTTGACGTTCAATAGGTAGTAGTCCCTCGTAAAAGTATTGTAGAAGTAGTTCCTCCTTCATTTGATGCTGTGGACATGAAGCAACAAGAGATTTAAAACGTTCATAATAAGTAGGAAAGGATTCACCTTCATCTTGTTGAATTCCACTTATCCTTTTTCGTAGGAGGATGACTCGAGAAGTTGGGAAAAACTTCTCCAAGAAAGCCCGTTTCATGCTCTCCCATGATGTGACAGTTCCGGGAGCCAATTCATACAACCAATCTTTCGCTTTCTCTTGGAGAGAAAAGGGAAAGGCCTTCATCTTCAAGATGCTCTCATCTACGTTCACCGGAGTCATGCTTGAGCAAACGACTTCAAACTCCTTCAAATGCTTGTTCGGATCTTCCATGGATAGCCCATGGTACTTCGGAATGTGATGTAACAGGCTTGACTTCAATTCGAACTCGGCAGTCTTGTCTTGAGCCGCCCTTGGGTATTGGATGCACAAGGGTGCGGCATTGGCCAATCCCGAAGCGGAAAGCTCCTTGATTGTTCGGTTGTCCGCTGCCATGTCTTCCACTTCTTCTTCAAATTCAGAGACGGACTCGGAACTTGCACTTGATTCACTAGGTTCCGGGTTCTTCCTCTTACGTCTCAACTCACGCTCAAAATCGTCGTCAAAGTCTAAAATATGTTCGTGAACCGGATTAGAACTCCGAGTCATAAACAAGTACCTAAAACAAGAAACAAAATAACATAAGAATCTGATCTAATAAGAAAAACGAAAATAACAATCCAAGGGATTAGCAAAGTTGCTAATCCCCGGCAACGGCGCCAAAATTTGTAGGGAAAAAGAGATAAGGGTGCAGCACCTTTGTAGGGATAATGTTAGGGCTTCTAGAAAGCCTAAAAACTAAGGGGATTTGGATAAAACCCACGGCAAAGATAGGATAGGGCATCTAAGGCTTCTAGAAACCCTCCAAGATAAGGTAAAGTGCATGGCATCCCTATAGGATTAGGATAAGGTGTCCTAAATGGATAAGGTGCCCTAAATGGATAACGACTCCTCATTGCACTTGGAAACTTTGCCTATTAGGATTAGGAAACCTTGTCTTCATCATTCCTTCTTCATCTTGGACTCCTTTTCCTTCTTGGACTTGGAAAACTTCTTTGTTGCTTCACTTGAGACCATTTGGATTTTGACTTTCCTTCATCAAGTAGGAAACCTTATTTGAGTAGGAATCTTCATTCTTCTAGGAATCCTAATTCAACTAGGAAACCCATTTTAACTAGGAATCCTAATTCAACTAGGAAACCATCTTCCATCATGGACTTTCCTACTTCAACTAGGAAACCTTCTTCAAGTAGGAATCATCATCTTCAAGTCTTCAATTTCGTCCATCCTCTTGGCTCCAAGCATATGATGTCCATTCCAAGCTCTAATTTGCTCCAAAAGGCTCCAAAATGCATCCTTTTGCATACTTTGCCCTTACAACCTGAAAATACATAAAACTAGCTTAAAAGACTACTTTACTAAGGAAAAACACTATAAATGCACAAGAACAAGCTAAACTAAGGTGCGTAAATATGCTCCTATCAGTTGAAGGGCAAGTTGTGGAGGATATCACACTCCATGCCGTGGGCTCCAAATGAGGATAAGAAGAAGGTTCGTCCGGCTGCACGACGTAAAGCAAGCGCTTCTTGGGAGGCAACCCATGCATTCAACGAGAGAGGATGTGGGCAATTCACCAATTCAAGCTACAAAATCAGATTTGCGTTCCTCAATCTCTATCTCTTTATTATTTTTATTTTGTCATGTTAGTTCGTTTATATTGTTTGTTTGGATGTGAGTCTTTGTGTGAAACATTGAGGACAATGTTTGATTTAAGTGTGGGGGGGGGTAAACAAAGTGTTTTTCATGCAAATTCGTGGGATTTTATCACCCATCATTTCTAATGTTGTTTCACACTGTTTTTAAGTGTTTTTAGAGTGTTTTGAAGTGTTTTTATGTCCTTTGGTCAGAAAATCCGAAAATTTACAAAACAATTACAAAATAGTTTTGAAAAACCCAAAAAGAGTTGTTTTTAAGTTGTTTTTGTGTGTTTGTTTGTGTCTTAGGTCACCTTCCAACACAATGATGAGGATTTGGTTTTTAATTGCATGACTATTAAAGAATGTTGTAAACATGGCTGGAAGTTGATTTATGCTTTGGTTTATGCTTGGTTATGGTTATAATTTATGAATTCACATGTAATTACAAAGATAAAATCAGTTTTTGTAACATGCTTGAAGGAAGAAACTCAAACTAACGCTACATCCTTGAGAGACTTGAGCCTATAACGTTCTTTGGAGAGTATAATCTATGATTTCTTGTTTTCTAAAGTCGTTGCATGATCTCATCATTCTTTGCTTGGTTGCTATTTAGAATGCATTTCATTATAGTTCCAAATACTAGAACTCATGCCCATTTCATTCAAAGCATGATATTGATTGCATAACATACAATAAGATGAAGTTGTTAGTCAAGCCAGAGCCAAAAAACCTATCCCTTTTCATATGTATTGTAGGATTAACCCTCTTGAGCCTTTTCAAAACCTATTTTCGTTGTTAGCCACATTATCCTCACCTAGCCTAGAATAGGACTTTCCATACCTTGGTTCTTAAAGGATAGTGAAGCACGACTTAGAGTGAACTCCTTTGGTCAATATATGGTGGAAAACGAGTGTGGGGGAAGATGATAGGGCACGAAGAAGAAAAAAAAAAAAAAAAAAAGAAAGAGAAAAAAAAAAGAAAAAAAAGAGAAGGAAAGAAGAGAAATTCGTAGAAAAATCAAAAGAAAATAGAAAAGTGTTCAAAAGAAAGAAAAGGAGTTGAAAAATAAGTGAGAATGAACTCACAAGTGTTGGTTGTTGAAGTGATAGGAGCATATTCATGCGACTTAAATGGCTTGTTCTCGTGCATTTACGTTATGTTTCTCTAGTTATTTTAGTCCTTTATGCTTCTTTTGTGTGTTTTCAGGTTCTAAGGGCAAGGTATGCAAAAGAATGCCTTTTGGAGCCTTTTGGAGCAAATTAGAGATTGGAATGGATATCATATGCTTGGAGCCAAGAGGATGGACGAAATTAAAGACTTGAAGTAGGAAAGTTAAATCCTAAAAGACCTCATGTTTAAGCATCATTGAAGACTCCTACGCATTTTAGAACACAAAAACAACATTCCTTGCAACCTTAGGACATTGTCGTGTGTTTCCTTGTGTCCCCCTTCCTTGCCATGCAAGGAAGGGCTTTGTTCCCTATTTTAAACACTTAAAGCATTCACTTATCATATCATTCACTTATCACTCACCACATATCATTCATTTATCACTTAACATATCATTCATTTATCACTTATCACTTCCACTCACTTATCACTTATCAAACCATTCACTTATCACTTCCATTCACTTATCACTTATCACTTCCATTCACTTATCACTTATCACTTCCATTCACTTATCACTCACCACATATCATTCATTTATCACTTAACATATCATTCACTTATCACTTATCATACTCATAATCATCTACACATTTCAACCATTTAAACACATGCATTCACACACATGCACATCATTCATTCTTCTTCCTAGCCGTGCATCCCCTTAGCCATTTCCAACCACATTCTTCCACTTCCCACTTCATCATTACACCACCTAACACACATGCACTCCCATCCATTTCATCATTGCATTCATCACCAAAGAACCAACAACAAAACCGTGCATTACTCATCAATTCCAGCCACATTCCACATGTTTTCACAACCTAATTCACATGCACATTCAGCCACCTTTCTCCCAAAAACAGTGCACATGCATTCATTATTCATTCACTTTGCATTCCCTTTGCAATTACACCCCACATGTCCATTTAATCATTCAACCACATTCCCATTAACCACAAAACAAATCACACAACACACCAACACACATGCATCCTGAAATTCTTTGCCTTGCAATCACATGCATTTCCCTTGACATTTTCAGCCATCACACTTCATCATTACACCACCATTCACTCTTTAACCCACACACACTTCACACAAACAACATTCACATGCATTCACATGCATTTCCAACACAAAACACACTCAAAACCGTGGCCACCTTTGCATTTCAGCATTCCCATTTGCATTTTCAGATTTCCAGCTTTCCAACCTAGCCACATTCACATGCATTCACTCATAATCATTCACCAAACTTGCAGCCACATTTCCACCCACCTCCTAGCTGTCATGTTCCCTTCATTACTCCTATAAATACCCTTGCATTCAAGTGAGTTTCACCTAATCGTTATGAACTTATATTCACAAGTAGTGGAGGTTGCTTATAAACAATCGTGTTAAACGAATTCTTGGCATAAGTTTCATGCAATCATAGTAACGAATGCCTCGTCAACACTTATAGTTTTCATGATGCTTAATGATTCTTGCTTGTTTCTCTATTATGCAATTCATGTAGGGAACTTGTGAGGAATGCTTTGGGTTGTCGTATGCAATCATCCAATTCATTAACTTAAGGAAAACTTGACGGTTAATTTAAGCGGACCTAATTAACCCGGGGTGTTGAGAATTCATGGTTTATTGAAATGCAATTGGAAACCATTTTATTATGCAAGTGTAACATGTATGGAGATGAACCCCTTAGCTAGCCATACCATCCATTCATTTCCGTCAATTTCATATTTACAATTTGTTTTCTTTACAATCTATCCATTTTAGTTTAAATTCGTCCAAAATCAATCCCCCCATATTTTGTTTAAGTCTTAGTCTTAATCTTTCTTATTTTTAGTTTTGCATTCTTTGAGTCTAAGTTAGTATTTCATATTGTTATTTTACGTTTTTGAGTCAGTTTCCAAGAGATTTGCAATCCCTCCTAATCCCCGGTCCAGAACGATCCCTACTTATACTTATACTACAAATCGACAAAAAGAGGGTTTAATTTGTGTGCGTATAAAATTCGCATCAAATTTTGGCGCCGTTGCCGGGGATTGGCAAATTTGCTAATCTCTTGGATTGTTTGTTTCTGTTATGTATTTTAGTTTTAGTTTTTGATTTTTGTTTTGTTTGTTGAATTCAAATACTAGAGAAGAACAACATGGCACTTGATAATGCTTCTCTTTTGTCACAGCTCATGGAAAGGTCTCATATGCAAAGAGTTGATATATTGAATCTTTAATCAAGGAATAACGTGTTTTCCAATACTTATAATTCGGATTGGAGTGATCATTCAAACTCTATGTGGTGGGAACCTCAAAATGCTCAACAAGGAGGATATTGGCAGCCACCACAACCTCATATTCAATATGCCCAACCAAACTTATGTTCGTCAATAAATTATAATCAAAAGCTTGATGAATTAATTTGTTTGGTGCAGGGCTTACAAAATCAAGACAATGAGGCTCAACAAGAAGGATATTGGCAGCCGTATGAGGAGTTCTATTCAACGCCTATGCAGCCACCACAACCTGCCCAAAGTAATGTAGGTAATTCAAATGATAATGATACGATTTTTCAATTACTTACTACTCTGGAAAAGCAAATTGGGCAGATAGCGGAGTTCGAAGGACAATTTTGCGACCAAGGCGAACTCCCTAGTTCAACCATTGCAAATCAGAAGGGAGAATTTGAAACCACCAATGCTTTCATGTTGAGAAGTGACAAGGAGGTTGGAACGGACCCTCAACCATCAAAATCAAATCACAAGGAAGAGGAATACACCCAACCCACGGAAAGGGTGGAAACACCTTTGCCGGAGGCACCTATTGCTCCTATGCCATCTAATACAGGTATGGTTGTTCCAAATTTCATTATTTTTAACCCCGTTCTAACAAGTATCCCTATTCCTTGCAGATTCATGACTTCCAAGGAAGAAGAAGGTGAAAAAGACATCTTGGAAGCCCTTCCAAAGGTGACAAGTAGGGAATGTCATGAATTCATCAAAGAGGACGTTCTTGAAACCACAAAATCCAAAGAAGTTAAATTTGATGACATTGGACAAGTAATAACCATCACTTGCAATCTGGCCAAGTCCAATATCCCTGAAACTTTCAAAGGAGTGGTATTTGTCATTGAGTTCTTGTCGGACAAAACAAGTAAGTATTTTTTTCCAAATTCCATTAGATTTTATACTAACTTGCTATTTTTTTTTAATCAGGCACCTACACTAGAATTCAAACCAATGCCGGTTCACTTCAAGTATCACCTTCCATTCAAGGACCAATTCCATGCCGTTTGATTTTATTTATATATATATAAAAAATAAAAAATAAAAAAAAAAATAAAGATACTAAACATGGAGAAAGGTGGAGCTTCACAAAGGTTGTTTACGTGAAGCCCCACTACGAGGCGCAGAAGCGGAAGACGCAGAAGCGGGAGGCATAGAAGCGGGAGGCATCGGAGCGGAAGCCATCGGAGCGGGAGGCATCGGAGCTAGAGCATTCCAGGCCTCAATACTTGGCCAAGCGCTGGATGACCCAGGAAAAAGGTGCCTCTGGAGATAAGACGCAAGCCTTTGACGGTCACTGTGAATTCGACCCTCAGATTCTTGCAGCTCATCAAGCTTCATCTTCATCCCCGACGAATAGTTATTTGCAAGCACATGCAAACTTTTATTCTCGTACTTAAGCTGCTGGATCTCTTGCTTAAGTCTTTCCACCTCTGCCATCAACAATTCCACCTGACGAGAGCGGGCAAGCAGGCGTAGGCCCATGTTGGACACAGAGCTCGCACACTGAACACTAAGTGCGAGGGACTCTTGAACGGCCAACTCATCAGACCGTCCTGACAGCAGCCTACTATCTTTTGGAGTGAGGAGGTTCCTAGCTACTATTGTAGCTGTTGTGGCGTCCTGCATCACAGAGTCTTCACCTGAAAGAGGACCGTTAGAAGATAAAAAAGAAGGGCGCCATACATTACCTTGACGGGGCGCGCCCGTATCACTGCTAAGGCTCAATTCCAAGCTAAGGTTCGATGAGTTTGCCATTTTTCAAAGGTGTTCAAAGATAGGGGTTGATGGAGTAAATTTTCAAAGGGTCGGAGTCGATTTTCAAGAATGGGAATTCTTCAGAGTGTGTTTGTTGTGGTGATCGATAGCTCTATAAGAAGCCAAGGCGACGCGTCCACCAATTCAAAAAGCCGGAATTTCCGGCGTAATTTAGGCGACGCGTTCTCGGCTTTTCAGAAGACGCGTTCAACTTTGTCAAAAGATTTCTGACAAAGCTGAAAACACGTGGAGGCCATCATCGCAACTACACATCTTTAGCCGACAAGCGCAAAGTTCGGCGACGCTTTCTCTGCTTTTCAGAAAACGCGTGCAGCTTTGTCAAAAGGAGCCGCATCTGCACTACCACGTGTCGTTCAGAAAGAGAAGGGGCGTCGTTCAGAAATCGAAGGGGCGCCTGCTCAGAAATCGAAGAGGCGTATTCAAAGATCGAAGAGGCGCCACTATTTCAAAAAGCCGGATTTGCGGGATCAAAACGTTTGTCGACAAGGGTAAAAAGTACCACCACTTGATATTATCTCTATATATGTCGACCTTCGTCTTTTATGGCAGGGCAAACCTGAAGAAAATGCCCAACTCTCCCTCACCTCTGAGGGCGCACTCCCAGCAAAGCCTTTCAAAATACTCAATTCTTTCTTCTTCCCCAAAGATGATACCAGATGCCTGGAGTACATATGACCCAGGAGGAAACGGCGGATTGAAGCATGTGCTGATTCATTCACCGCTTCTTCAAAGCAAAGGTATCTCATATCATCAAGGTCAAAAGCAAAAGTATCTCATATCATGCTCTTTCCCTGTCTTTTTCTTTGTCCTTGTTCTTACTCGCATGGCAAAGTAAAAGAAGCAATCAGCCGGCACTTGGAGTCAATCTTCCGATCTCGAGCCAACTGCCTGGAATCTATTCCTGATTGCTTGCCTAGCGTTGCTCTCGAGTAGTCATCTTCAACGGTTGATACACTTCCGGAGAAGGGACCACTTCTGCAAAGGGGAGCGAGTAAGGCAAGTGAAAATGATACATTGAAGCATGTGGAGACAAACATAGGCTGAGTTATCCTCCAACCCTTTTCAATACGAATTGGAAAGATTGAACAAAGAAACAGACCAAAAGGGTAAGCTCAGACCTTCGGGGGAGACCAAAAGAACCATCCTGCTGCCCAGTTCAAGAAGTAGCACAAAGGAAAATCAACGATGGGCAGAAACCAGTTCAAGAGTAAGCCTGTGGAATCACAAAGATCAAAAGCCTCAATGCAATTACCAAGGAGAAGATGGAATTTACACTCTATAACCAGATTTGCGTCTCTAAACTCTTCTCTTTGTTAATTACATTCTGCCATGTTTAGTATGTTTAGTTGTTGTTTGTGTGTTTACTTATGTTTTGTGTGAATCTATGCTTAAAACATTGAGGACAATGTTTGATTTAAGTGTGGGGGGGGGGGGGGGGGGTAACTAATGTTGTTAATGCAAATTCGTGGGATTTTATCACCCATAACTTCAAATGTTGTTCCTTGCTGTTTTAAGGTGTTTTTAAGTTGTTTTAGAGTGTTTTAGTATGTTTTGTTTTTATAACTCCGAAAAGCACATAAAAATTTGAAAAATTGTTTTGAAAAGCCTAAAAAGAGTGTTTTGAGTCGTTTTTTGTGAGTTTGTGTCTTAGGGTACCTTCCAACACAATGATAAGGATTTGGTTTGTAATTGCATGACTGTTAAAAAGAGTTATAAACATAGAGAAAAGTTTGATTTACTCTTGGTTTATGCTTAGTTATGGTTATAATGTATGACTTCACATGCAATCATAAAAGAAAAATTCGTTTTTGTAATATGCTTGAAGGTTGGAACTCAAACAAACGCTACAACCCTGTGAGACTCGAGCCATTACCTTCTTTGGAGAGTTATTTTCTGTGATTCTTTGTTTTCTAAAAGTTGTTGCATGATCTCATTATTCCTTGCTTGGCTGCTACTTAGAATGCAATTGTATCATGATAGAACTAAATGCTAGAACTTATATCCGTTTCATTCAAAGCATGACATTGAATTGCATAACATATATCAAGATGAAGTTGTGTAGTTGCCACCATAGCCAAATAGCCTTACTTCCCATATTTCGTATATGTTGTAAGTTTTACCCCCGTCGAGCCTTGTTTAGCCTTTATTCTTTGTTTACCCACATTATCCTCACCTAGCCTAGTGTAGGACAGTCCACACCCTTGTTCTTAATTGATAGTGAGCATGACTAAAATGAATTCCTTTTGAGTACATTATGCAAGAAAATGAGTGTGGGGGAGTAAAAGTTTGTTCTTACGTTTATATGTATGTTTTGAGATTCAAAAGAAAAAGAAGAAGAAGAAAAAAAAAAAAAAAGATAAAGAAAAAAAAAAGGAGTGAAAATAAGTAAGAATGAACTCACGAGCGTTGATGGTTGAAGAAAGGGTCCAAAAAAGTTGAATTTGGCCCTAAGTTTTGTGTGACTTTCCCTTGGGTGTTCAAAGTTGACTTCTGCGTTCTTAAGGGAATTCTAAGTGCCTAAATCAATACTTTGCTCACTATTGCTTTAAGAATGTTTGTTTATCCTTCACCTTTCATTGTTAGCCAACACCTTTAGCCCCGTTACACCCCTTTGACTTCTATCTTGATCGTTATGTGTTCAATAATGTGGAGTTTGAAATTGATATGAGCTTGTGGAATCACTGGTTCTCATTCTAAGTAGTAGCATTCCATTCATGAGATCATATTCATGTCATTATCGTAAATCCAGAAAATGCTTTCCTTGTTATAACTTATGTGAGTGTTCGTCTACATGTTTACATCAATCTTCTCACATATGACTAGATTAGGGTGTGTAGTTAGAAATTCTGAGTGAAAATCGAGTGCATATCTTGTAAGGAATTGAGCAAATTCTCTAAGGCATGTTACTACATTCAAAACATGGTTTTAAATGCTTAATTGTGAACTAGTATATGGTGACTATGATTAAGAATGTACTTAAGTGTGAAGATGACTGCAATCTGTGGGAATGATGATTTTTAACGTGTCATGTGCATTGGAAATCCCTAAGACAGTTGTTGGAAGGTTTAGGTTGTGTTTTACTTGTTTTGTTTCGTTTGGTTTTGTTTTGTTTTTCTTTCTGTTTTGCTCGAGGACTAGCAAAAGATAAGTGTGGGGGTATTTGATAGGAGCATATTCATGCGACTTAAATGGCTTGTTCTCGTGCATTTACGTTATGTTTCTCTAGTTATTTTAGTCCTTTATGCTTCTTTTGTGTGTTTTCAGGTTCTAAGGGCAAGGTATGCAAAAGAATGCCTTTTGGAGCCTTTTGGAGCAAATTAGAGATTGGAATGGATATCATATGCTTGGAGCCAAGAGGATGGACGAAATTAAAGACTTGAAGTAGGAAAGTTAAATCCTAAAAGACCTCATGTTTAAGCATCATTGAAGACTCCTACGCATTTTAGAACACAAAAACAACATTCCTTGCAACCTTAGGACATTGTCGTGTGTTTCCTTGTGTCCCCCTTCCTTGCCATGCAAGGAAGGGCTTTGTTCCCTATTTTAAACACTTAAAGCATTCACTTATCATATCATTCACTTATCACTCACCACATATCATTCATTTATCACTTAACATATCATTCATTTATCACTTATCACTTCCACTCACTTATCACTTATCAAACCATTCACTTATCACTTCCATTCACTTATCACTTATCACTTCCATTCACTTATCACTCACCACATATCATTCATTTATCACTTAACATATCATTCACTTATCACTTATCATACTCATAATCATCTACACATTTCAACCATTTAAACACATGCACATCATTCATTCTTCTTCCTAGCCGTGCATCCCCTTAGCCATTTCCAACCACATTCTTCCACTTCCCACTTCATCATTACACCACCTAACACACATGCACTCCCATCCATTTCATCATTGCATTCATCACCAAAGAACCAACAACAAAACCGTGCATTACTCATCAATTCCAGCCACATTCCACATGTTTTCACAACCTAATTCACATGCACATTCAGCCACCTTTCTCCCAAAAACAGTGCACATGCATTCATTATTCATTCACTTTGCTTTCCCTTTGCAATTACACCCCACATGTCCATTTAATCATTCAACCATATTCCCATTAACCACAAAACAAATCACACAACACACCAACACACATGCATCCTGAAATTCTTTGCCTTGCAATCACATGCATTTCCCTTGACATTTTCAGCCATCACACTTCATCATTACACCACCATTCACTCTTTAACCCACACACACTTCACACAAACAACATTCACATGCATTCACATGCATTTCCAACACAAAACACACTCAAAACCGTGGCCACCTTTGCATTTCAGCATTCCCATTTGCATTTTCAGATTTCCAGCTTTCCAACCTAGCCACATTCACATGCATTCACTCATAATCATTCACCAAACTTGCAGCCACATTTCCACCCACCTCCTAGCTGTCATGTTCCCTCCATTACTCCTATAAATACCCTTGCATTCATTCATTCAAAGAACATCTCATTCCATTGTAGATACCACAACACAAACACTCCATTCCTTCTCTAGCCGTGAGTTTCTCTCCATTTTCTGCACCATTTTCTCCACCACTCCTCACCTATTTCCATAATTCCTTTTCCATTCCACACTTCCATCCCCCAAACCAATTATCCCTAGACCTTATGCTACAATAAAGAGGAAGAGAAGAGGGCCTAAACGTTCATACAATTCAAGTTTGAGTTGTTGGAATGTTTAGGCGTTTCTTTGATTTCAATGTTTAATTTCAATTCTCTTTGTTTTGTATGAGGAACTAAACCCCCCTTTAGCTAGGGGGGGGATTCGAAATATATGTTTATGCTTGCATTTTGATTTGATTACTTCTAATTGCGTTTCATAAGTTGTGGATTCAATTTGTTTAACCGTTTGATTGATAACTTATTTATGTATGTTTATTAAGAATGCGCGCTTAATTTTCATGCATGAATATGACGCTAGAATATAAGTGAGTTTCACCTAATCGTTATGAACTTATATTCACAAGTAGTGGAGGTTGCTTATAAACAATCGTGTTAAACGAATTCTTGGCATAAGTTTCATGCAATCATAGTAACGAATGCCTCGTCAACACTTATAGTTTTCATGATGCTTAATGATTCTTGCTTGTTTCTCTATTATGCAATTCATGTAGGGAACTTGTGAGGAATGCTTTGGGTTGTCGTATGCAATCATCCAATTCATTAACTTAAGGAAAACTTGACGGTTAATTTAAGCGGACCTAATTAACCCGGGGTGTTGAGAATTCATGGTTTATTGAAATGCAATTGGAAACCATTTTATTATGCAAGTGTAACATGTATGGAGATGAACCCCTTAGCTAGCCATACCATCCATTCATTTCCGTCAATTTCATATTTACAATTTGTTTTCTTTACAATCTATCCATTTTAGTTTAAATTCGTCCAAAATCAATCCCCCCATATTTTGTTTAAGTCTTAGTCTTAATCTTTCTTATTTTTAGTTTTGCATTCTTTGAGTCTAAGTTAGTATTTCATATTGTTATTTTACGTTTTTGAGTCAGTTTCCAAGAGATTTGCAATCCCTCCTAATCCCCGGTCCAGAACGATCCCTACTTATACTTATACTACAAATCGACAAAAAGAGGGTTTAATTTGTGTGCGTATAAAATTCGCATCATGAAGGAAGGGTCCAAAAGAGTGAATTTGACCCTAAATGTTGCATGAATCTTCCCTTGTGTTTAAAAGTTAGTTTTTTGCCATTAGAAGTGAGTTTAACTGTCAATTTCATTACTTTGCTTACTATTGCTTTAAGAACGTTT
Organism: Pyrus communis; assembly: GCF_963583255.1. Lineage (NCBI taxonomy): Eukaryota > Viridiplantae > Streptophyta > Magnoliopsida > Rosales > Rosaceae > Pyrus > Pyrus communis. Next base: position 20,093,437 of record NC_084809.1, read on the forward strand.
GTTTATCCTTACCTTTCTTTGTTAGCCAATACCTTAGCCTCGTTACAACCCTCAACTTCTATCTTGATGTTATGTGTTCAATATGTGGAGTTTGAATTTGGTATGAGCATATGGAATCACTGGTTCTCGTTCTAAGTAGTAGCATTCCATTCATGAGATCATATTCATGTCATTGTCGTAAATCCAGAAAATGCTTTCTTTGATATAACATATGTGAGTATTAGTCTTCATATTTACATCAATCTTCTCACATATAACTAGTGTAGGGTGTGGAGTTAGAAAATCTGTGTGAAAATAGAGTGCATTCTAGTGAGGAATTGAGGGAATTCTCTAAGGCATGTTACTACATTCGAAACATTGTTTTAATTGATTATATGTGAACTAATAGGTAGTAACTATGATTAAGTGTTTGTTGAAGTATAAAGAAAGCTAAAAACCGTGGGGATGATGTTCTCTAATGTGTCATGTTCGTTGGGAATCCCTGAGATACATGTTGGAAGGTTTAGAATGTGTTTTGTTTTGTTTTTGATTTATTTCGTTTTGCTTGAGGACTAGCAAAAGCTAAGTGTGGGGGAATTTGATAGGAGCATATTTATGCTACTTAGTTGTGTTGTTTCCTTACACTTAGTGAGTTAATTACTATGTATTTCAGTCTTTTAAAGTATTTTCGTATGTTTTTAGGTCCTAATGGCAAAAGGAGCAAGAAAGTGCATTTTGAGGCTATTTGGAGCATTTTTGGGCATGGATTGGATAGCTTAACAATGGAGCAAAGAGGATGGACGAAATTGAAGACAAGAAGAGCTAGGAAAGGCTACAAATCTGGTGGAAGAAGTTCTACTCCAATGAAGATAAGGAAGAAGCAAGAAACAAGGAACCTTATCCAACCTTATCCAACCTTATCTTATCCTATCCTAGAAACCCTATCCTATCCCATCTCTAACATTATCCTATTCTATCCTATCCAAATCAGATTGGGACCTAAACCTAGCTACTTAGGGAGAATCAATTACACATTTAAACACCTATTTCAGTTTCTAGAAGACTCATCCATACCATTGCCGCAAATCACCATTCCTTGTAGGTTTAGGAATCACAATCCTTTTCCTACTCCTATATCACATGTCCTAGGCCCTTTAGGATTAGGAAATCTGCCTTAAACACAGTTTCTAGAACACCTAATCCTATCCCTACATGTGTGCCGCACCTAGCCTTCTAGAACTCCCTAATTCCTAGCCGAAATTCCTATTCCCATTCCCATTTAATTTCTGCCTTGAGTTAACCTTTTTACAATGGGATTAGGCAATCCTTTTCCTACACTAAGTGTGCCAAAACTAAGCCTATATAAACAGCCTTGCCGTGCCATTTAATGATCACCATCCCTTCACACAACATTCATACATCCCTTCAGAAATCAACCCTTGCCGTGACCTTGCAAACACCCATCCATCATTCCCCTACTTCCATACATCCATCCCAACCTCCATACACCACCATATATACCTAAAACCATCCAAAATCCAGAAAATCGTCCACAAACTCACCATAGACCCTTGTGCCGTGACCTAGCAAGGAGAAGGAGAAGGAAGACCAAGCCTTGGGCGTTTGTACATTCAAGTTGGAGTGTTGGACGTGTCTAGGTGTAATCTATCTTTTATTTTCAATGTTTAAATCTATATTGCTTTGTTTTGTCATGAACATGAGAGGCTAAACTCGTTTTAGCCTAGGGATGCTTTGAAACCATGATTACAATTATAATATGATTTGATTAATTCCAGTTGTGATTTCATAAATTGCGAATGCAATTTACTTAACCGTTTGATGGATAACTTATTCTTGTATGTTTATTAGGGAGGCCTACTTAATTTGCATGCTTGAATTTGGGGCTAGAATATAAGGGTGTTTCACATAATCGTCACAAACTTATATTCACAAGTAGTTAAGGTTGTTTTCACAATCATGTTAAGTAAATTCCTAGCATGCGTATCATGATGTCATAGTTACAAGTGCTTTGTCAATACTTATGGTTTCCATTGAACGTAATGATCTTTAACCGTATCTCTATTATGATGTCATGTAGGGGACTTTTTGAAGAATGCTTTGGGTTGTCGTATGATGTCATCCAATCCACTAACTTAAGGGAAATCTGAGGGTTAATTAGTGATATCACGGTTAATCTGGGGTGTTGAGGTTCATGGTTTATCGGAAAAGCAACTCGAAATCAATTTATGTTAGAAAGTATCATGTGTGGAGAAGTATCCCTTGGCTATCCCATCATCCATTAGTTTTTCTTATTTTCGTCCAAAATCTGTTTTAAAGTTTTAAGTCACTTGTTTTCTTTTAAATTCGTCCAAAATCAAAACCCCCTTTCTTATTTGTTCCAAATCTGTCCAAAAGAGTCTTTTTGAGTCTTTAGAGTCAAAACCAAGTGTATTTTCGTCCAAATTAAGTCATAGAGTCTAAATTGAGTCTTTGTGGTTGTTTTTGGTTGTTTTGAGTCTTTAAAGTTTGTTTTGAGTCATATAAGTTAGTAAGAGTCTTGTGAGTCTATTTAAAGTGTTTTAAAACATATTTTCACATCTTTGAGTCAATTTTCATTAGATTAGCAATCCCTCCTAATCCCCGGCCTAGAACGATCCCTACTTATATCTATACTACAATTGTCGAAAAGAGGGTTTAATTTGTGTGCTTATATATTTCGCATCAATGAGATAAGGTTTGGATAATGTTTTGGATAAGGTTAGATAAGGTTAGATAAGGTTTTGGATAATGTTTTGGATAATGTTTCCTCTTTTGATCTCCCTCCTTATCCACTTTGTCCTTAGCTTATTTCCTTCCTCTTCTTATCACATTTCCAACTTCTTGAAGTCCAAATTCGTCCATCCATGTTAGCCCACATGCAAGCTATCCACATAGTGTCCAAAATAGCTCCAAAATGCACCAAAATGCACTTTCTTGATACTTTAACCCATAGGACCCACAAACACACGAAATTGAGTTGTAATACGACATTAACTAAGAAATAATAGCACAAATGCACAAGAATAAGCTAGTTAAGTTGCCTAAATATGCTCCTATCAGTTATCCATCAAACGGTTAAGTAAATTGCATTCACACTTTATGCAATCACAACTGGAATTAATCAATTCATATCACAAACATAATCATGGTTTCAAAGTCTCCCCTAGCTAAAACAAGTTTAGCTCCTCATGTTTACAACAAAACAAAGAAAATATAAATTAAACATTGAAAACAAAGATTGAATACACCTAGAAAGGCTCCAACAATCCAAGCTTGAATGGCCAAAACGTCCAAGGCTTCTCCTCTCTTCTTTCTCCTTCTTTGTTGCGGCACAAGGGTGTTTAGGTATGAATTATAGTGATGGATGGATAGGTTGGATGGTGGTAGGGGGTGGATGATGGCTGAATGATTGGAGAGAATGAATATGGATGTCTAGAGAACCTAATATGTGCGGCATATTATGTATATATAGAGGGAGAAAGGTTAAGGCCTGAATTAATTAATTTGGGAATGTATTAAGACTCCAAATCCTCCAAGAAAAGGATAGCAAATCAGAATTCCAAGAGGAAAAGGGAAGGAAAGTTGCGGCATTGACTAGGAGAGAAGGGAAAGGTGTTTTATTGCAAGGAAAAGGGGAATAAGGGAATGTGGGTGATGTGAAAATTATATTGACACACAAATTAAACCCTATTTGTGACAATTGTAGTATAAATGCAAGTAGGGATCGTTCTAACCGGGGATTAACTAGGGATGCTAATCTACTCTAAACTGACTTAAAAACACAAAATTAAACTTTAAAACACTTACCTAGACCTATTTGACTCAAAACAACTTAAAAAGACTCAAAACAGCCCAAAACACTCAAATAGACTCAAACTAGACTCTAAAGGGTGATTTGGACGAAATTTAACTAACTTAGACTCAAAACACTAACTTGGACAGATTCAAACACTTTTCTAACTAATCTAACACACTTAATAAAATGGGGAATTGATTTGGACGAAATTAATTAAAATGGACAGATTGTAAATTAAACAGATTAGGCACTAAACTAGGTGAATTGGTGATAGGAGCATATTTATGCTACTTAGTTGTGTTGTTTCCTTACACTTAGTGAGTTAATTACTATGTATTTCAGTCTTTTAAAGTATTTTCGTGTGTTTTTAGGTCCTAATGGCAAGAGGAGCATTTTGAGGCTATTTGGAGCATTTTTGGGCATGGATTGGATAGCTTAATCATGTAGCAATGAGGATGGACGAAATTGAAGACTAGAAGAGCTAGGAAAGGTTACAAATCTGGTGGAAGAAGTTCTACTCCAATGAAGATAAGGAAGAAGCAAGAAACAAGGAACCTTATCCAACCTTATCCAACCTTATCTTATCCTATCTGATAGGAGCATATTCATGCGACTTAAATGGCTTGTTCTCGTGCATTTACGTTATGTTTCTTTAGTTATTTTAGTCCTTTATGCTTCTTTTGTGTGTTTTCAGGTTCTAAGGGCAAAGTATGCAAAAGGATGCCTTTTGGAGCCTTTTGGAGCAAATTAGAGATTGGAATGGATATCATATGCTTGGAGCCAAGAGGATGGACGAAATTGAAGGATTCCTCCTCCATTGCAGCCACATGCACATTCAATCATTCACACCAAAACCTTGCACATGCTTTCCCATTTCATTATTCATTCACCTTGCAGCCACTCCACATGCATTTCTAGCTTTTCCTTTGCATTCCCCCTTTAATCAACACATGCACCCACTCACCAAGAAATCATTCATTCCACATGCACCCAAAACACCACCAGAAATCATCATTGCCGTGGGTACCTATCCCATTTCAGATTGTCATTCCACTTCATTGCACATGCATCTTCATAATTCAACACATGCATTCATTATTTATTTACTTTGCATCCTTTAATTTAATCACATGCACATTCAAACAAACACAATCATTCCAGCCATACCTTGCATTTTCAGATTGTTCCTCCATCATTGCACCACAATGCAGCCACATGCACTTGTTCCTCTAACATTTCAGCCACTTGCACTCCCATTCTCTCCCAAAACCGTGCACATGCCTTCTCCTTTCATTTCCAGCCATTCCACATGCTATTTCAGCCACATGCACTCATAATCATTCAACCAACATGTGCACATGCAACCTAGCTGTCATGTTCCCCCCATTTCACCTATAAATACTCATTCATTCACACTCATTCATACACAATTCATTTCACAACAGAAATTGGTCCCTTGGGGCCGTGCCCTTCACAAAGTCCATCCATTCCATTCATAAATCCTTCCACATTTCAGAATGTAGACATCAAAACTCTTTTGTGCCGTGCCCTCCCTTAGAATCCAAACACCATCCTTCCATATTCCACCACTCCTCTTCCATTCCTCCACCACTCCCCAAACCATTCACACCATCAAACTATCCCTAGACCTTGTGCTACAACGAAGAGGAAGAGAAGAGTGCCTAAACGTTCATACAATTCAAGTTTGAGTTGTTGGAATGTTTAGGTGTTTCTTTGATTTCAATGTTTAATTTCAGTGCTCTTTGTTTTGTACGAATGAGGAATGGAAGATAAGAGGGCCTAAACGTTCATACAATTCAAGTTTGAGTTGTTGGAATGTTTAGGTGTTTCTTTAATTCTCTTTGTTTTGTACCATGAGGAACTAAACCCCCCTTGGTTAGGGGGTGATTCGAATATATGTTTATGCTTGCATTTTGATTTGAATACTTCTAATTGCGTTTCATAAGTTGTGGATTCAATTTGTTTAACCGTTTGATTGATAACTTATTTATGTATGTTTATTGAGAATGCGCGCTTAATTTTCATGCATGAATATGACGCTAGAATATAAGTAAGTTTCACCTAATCGTTATGAACTTATATTCACAAGTAGTGGAGGTTGCTTATAAACAATCGCGTTAAACAAATTCTTGGCATAAGTTTCATGCAATCCATAGTAACGAATGCCTCGTCAACACTTATAATTTTCATAGAGCGTAATGATTCTTGCTTGTATCTCTTCTATGCATTCATGTTGAGGACTTGTGGGGAATGTTTTGAATTGTTGTATGCGCTAACCCATCCAATTCAATAACGTTAGGAAGATTTGAAGGTTAATTAGTGCATCACGGTTAACCCGGGGTGTTGAGTTTCATGGTTTATTGAAATGCAATTGGAAATCATTTTATTATGCAAGTATAACATGTATGGAGATGAACCCCTTAGCCATTCTATCATCCATTCATTCCATTCCATCAAATTCGTTTTACAATCTGTTTAGTTTATTAACTTGTTTTGTTATTTCAATTCTCGTCAATTTAAAACCCCCCTTTACTTTCTTGTTCTTTAGTGTTTAGAATTTGTTTAGTTTATGTTTTAAAGTGTTTTGATTCAATTTTATTTCCCAATTTCGTCCAAATTCACCAAAGTGCTCAAAACTGCCCAGAAAGTGATTTTAAGGCAGTTTTGAGTGTTTTGGGTGATGTTTGAGTCTTTTGGTTTGTTTTAATGTTTTAAGTGTTTAGTTTTACATTCTTTGAGTTAGTTTAGTGTTTTATATTGTGTTTTTACGTTCTTGAGTCAAGTTATTACTTAATTTCGTCCAAATTTGTGTTTGTGCTCAAATCTGCCCAGAAAGTGGTTTTTAGGCAGATTTGAGTGTGTTTGTGTTGTTTTGAGTCTTTTGGTTTGTCTTAGTGTTTTAAAGTTTAGTTTTGCATTCTTTGAGTCTAGTATAGTGTTTCATATTGTTATTTTACGTTTTTGAGTCAAATCCAAGTGGTTAACAATCCCTCCTAATCCCCGGTCTAGAACGATCCCTACTTATACATATACTACAATTTGACGAAAAGAGGGTTTAATTTGTGTGCGTATAAATCTCGCACCAAATTTTGGCGCCGTTGCCGGGGATTAGAAAATTTGCTAATCCCTTGGATTGTTTAATTTTCGTTTGTTTTTATTTTTCCAGATTCTTAATTTTGTTTTCTTTCTTGTTTTAGGTACTAGTTCATGACTCGGAGTTCTCATCCGATTCGTGAACATATCCTGGAGTGATTGGATTCTTCGTCCGGCTGCAAGACGTAAAAGAAAGCGCTACTTGGGAGGCAACCCAATGCACTGAAAAAAAAAAAAAAAAAAAATTTATTATATGTTAAATAAAATACTAAACATGGAGAAAGATGGAGCTTCACAAAGGATGTTTGCGTGAAGCCCCACTACGAGGCGTCGGAGCAGAAGGCGTCGGAGCAGAAGGCATCGGAGCGGAAGGCATCGAAGCAGAAGGCATCGAAGCGGGAGGAATAGAAGCGGGAGGCATCGGAGCGGAAGTCATCGGAGCTAGAGCATTCCAGGCCTCAATACTTGGCCAAACGCTGGATGACCCAGGAAAAAGGTGCCTCTGGAGGAAAGACGAAAACCTTTGACGGTCACTTTGAATCCGACCTTCAGACTCTTGCAGTTCATCAAGCTTCCTCTTCATGCCCGTCGAATAGTTGTTGGCAAGCACGTGCAAACTTCTATTCTCGTACTTAAGCTGCTGGATCTCTTGCTTAAAACTTTCCACCTCTGCCATCAATGATTCCACCTGACGGGAGCGGGCAAGTAGGCGTTGGCCCATGTTGGACACAGAACTCGCACACTGAACACTAAGTGCGAGGGACTCTTGAACGGCCAACTCATCGGACCGTCCTGACAGCAGCCTACTATCTTTTGGAGTGAGGAGGTTCCTAGCTACTATTGTAGCTGTTGTGGCGTCCTGCATCACGGAGTCTTCACCTGTAAAAAGACCGTTAGAAGATAAGAAAGAAGGGCGCCATACGTTACCTTAACTTGGAGCGTTGAGAAGTCATGGTTTATTGAAATGCAATTGGAAATCATTTTATTATGCAAGTGTAACATGTATGGAGATGAACCCCTTAGCTATTCTATCATCCATTCATTCCATTTCATCAATTTCATATTTACATTCTGTTTTAATTGCAATTTGTTCATTTAATTTAATTTTGTATAAACCTAAATCCCCCTTTACTTTAATGTCAAATTAGTTAGAAATCAATTTAGTTTGCGTTTTTAAGAGTCTTGAGTCAAGTTACAACTTAATTTCGTCCAAATTTGTGTTTATACTCAAAACTGCCCAGAAAGTGGTTTTTAGGCAGATTTGAGTGTATTTGTGCTGTTTTGAGTCTTTTAGTTTGTTTGAGTGTTTTAAAGTTTAGTTTTGCATTCTTTGAGTCTAGTGTAGTGTTTTATATTGTGTTTTTACATTTTTGAGTCAAATTCAAGTGATTAACAATCCCTCCTAATCCCCGGTCCAGAACGATCCCTACTTATACTTATACTACAATTGACAAAAAGAGGGTTTAATTTGTGTGCGTATAATTCTCGCATCAAATTTTGGCGCCGTTGCCGGGGATTAGCAAATTTGCTAATCTCTTGGATTGTTCGTTTCTGTTATGTATTTTAATTTTAGTTTTTGATTTGTGTTTTGTTTGTTGAAATCAAGTACTAGAGAAGCACAACATGGCACTTGATAATGCTTCTCTTTTGTCACAGCTCATGGAAAGGTCTCAAATGCAAAGCGTTGATATATTTGATCTTCAATCAAGGAATAACGTGTTTTCCAATACTTACAGTTCAGATTGGAGTGATCATTCAAACTCTATGTGGTGGGAACCTCAACATGTTCAAGAAGAAGGATATTGGCAGCCATATGAGGAGTTCTATTCAACGCCTATGCAGCCACCACAACCTCATATTCAATATGCCCAACCAAATTTAAGTTCGTCAATAGATTATAATCAAAAGCTTAATGAATTAATTTGTTTGGTGCAGGGCTCACAAAATCAAGACAATGAGGCTCAACAAGAAGGATATTGGCAGCCACCGTATGAGGAGTTCTATTCAACGCCTATGCAGCCACCACAACCTGCCCAAAGCAATGGAGTCCAAACAGAAAACAAAGAGAGCCAAAATCAAGACAAAAGGTTGGACCATTTGGAAAAGCAAATTGGGCAGATTGCGGAGTTCGTAGAACAATTTTGCGACCAAGGCAAACTCCCTAGTTCAACCGTTGTAAATCAGAATGGAGAATTTGAAACCACCAATGCTATCATGTTGAGAAGTGACAAGGAGGTTGGAACGGACCCTCAACCATCAAAATCAAATCACAAGGAAGAGGAATACACCCAACCCACGGCAAGGGTGGAAACACCTTTGCCGGAGGCACCTATTGCTCCTACGCCATCTAATTCAAGTAAGGTTGTTCCAAATTTAATTAGTTCTAACCCCATTCCACCTAATATCCCTATTCCTTGCAGGTTCATGAATTCCAAGGAAGAAGAAAGTGAAAAAGACATCTTGGAAGCCCTTCCAAAGGTGCAAAGTAGGGAATTTCATGAATTCATCAAAGAGGACGTTCTTGAGATAAACAACCCCAAAGAAGTTGAATTGAATTTTATGACACAAGACAAGGACCAATCCTCACATCAAATCTGACCAAGTGCAAAGTCCCTGAAACGTTCAAAGAAGGAGTGTTTATTCTTGAGTTCTTATTGGATCACATAAGTAAGCCACCTCCTCCAATTTCAATTTTCTTTTATACTAACATGTTGTTAATGATTCAGGCATCCAATCTTGAATTTAAACCATTACCGGATCATTTCAAGTATCACCTTCCATTCAAAGATCAATTCCATGCCGTTTGATTACACAAAAAAAAAAAAAAAAAAAAAAAAAAAATAAAAAATAAAAAAAAAAAAAAAGAAAAGAAAAATAAAAGAATGTAACTTTCACAAAGGTTGTTTGCTTGAGGCCCCACTACTTGGCAAAACTCTCGGAGCGGGAGGCATCGGAGCGGGAGGCATCAAAGAAGAGGCCACAATACTTGGTGGAACGCTGGATGACCCAGGAAAAAGGTGCCTCTGAAGATAAGCAGCAAACCTTTGACGGTCACTTTGAATCCGACCTTCAGATTCTTGCAGCTCATCAAGCTTCCTCTTCATGCCCGTCGAATAATTGTTGGCAAGCACGTGCAAACTTCTGTTCTCGTGCTTAAGCTGTTTGATCTCTTGCTTGAGACTTTCCACCTCTGCCATCAACGATTCAACTTGACGGGAGCGAGCAAGTAGACGTTGGCCCATGTTGGACACAGAGCCTGCACACTGAACACTAAGAGCGAGGGACTCTTGAACGGCCAGCTCATCGGACCGTCCTGAAAGCAGCCTACTATCCTTAGGAGTGAGGAGGTTCCTAGCTACTATCGTAGCTGTTGTTGCATCCGTCATCATGGAGTCTTCACCTGTAAGAGGACCGTTAGAAGATAAGAAAGAAGGGCGCCATACATTACCTTGACGGTGCGCAACCGGATCGCTGCTGAGACTCAAATCTAAGCTAAGGTTCGATGAGTTAGTCATTTTTCAAAGGTGTTCAAAGATAAGGGTTGATGGAGTAAATTTTCAAAGGGCCGGAGTCGATTTTCAAGAATAGGCAATCTTCAGAGTGTGTATGTTGGCGGTGATCGATAGCTCTATAAAAAGCCAAGGCGACGCGTCCACCGATTCAAAGAGCCGGATTTTCCGGCGTAAGTTAAGCGACGCTCCCTCGGCTTTTCAGAAAACGCGTTCAACTTTGTCAAAAGATTTCTGACAAAGCTGAAAACACGTGGAGGCCATCATCGCAACTACACGTCTTTAGCCGACAAGCGCAAAGTTCGGCGACGCTTTCTCTGCTTTTCAGAAAACGCGTGCAGCTTTGTCAAAAGGAGCCGCATCTGCACTACCACGTGTCGTTCAGAAAGCGAAGGGGCGCCTGCTCAGAAATCGAACAGGCGTCGTTCAGAAATCAAAGAGGCGTATTCAGAAATCGAAGAGGCGCCACTATTTCAAAAAGCCAGATTTGCGGGATCGAAGAGACGTTTGTCGACAAGGGTAAAAGAACAGTACCACCACTTGATATTATCTCTATATATGTCGACCTTCATCTTTTGTGGCAAGGCAGACCTGAAGAAAATGCCCAACTCTTCCTCACCTCTGAGGGCGCACTCCCAGCAAAGCCTTTCGAAATACTCAATTTTTTCTTCTTCCCCAAAGATGATACCAGATGCCTGGAGTAAAGATGACCCAGGAGGAAATACATGTGCTGATTCATGCACCGCTTCTTCAAAAGCAAAGGTATCTCATATCATCAAGGTCAAAAGCAAAAGTATCTCATATCATGCTCTTTCCCTGTCTTTTTCCTTGTCCTTGTTCTTACTCGCATGGCAAAGTAAAAGAAGCAATCAGCCGGCACTTGGAATCAGTCTTTCGATCTGGAGCCGACTGCCTGGAATCTATTCCTTGTTGCTTACCTAGCGTTGCTCTCGAGTAGTCATCTTCAACGGAGCAAGTAAGGCAAGTGAAAATGATACATTGAAGCATGTGGAGACAAGCGCAAAGGCTGAGTTAATCTCCAACCCTTTTCAATACGAATTGGAAAGATTGAACAAAGAAACAGACCAAAGGAGTAAGCTCAGACCTTCGGGGGAGACCAAAAGAATCATGCTGCCCAGTTCAAGAGTAGCACAAAGGAAAATCAACGAGTGGAGGAGACCAAAAGAATCCTCCAGCCCAGTTCAAGAGTAGCCTGTGGAAAATCAACGATGGGAGAAAGCCCAGTTCAAGAGAAAGCCTGTGGAATCACCATGATCAAAGCCTCAATGCAATCACCAAGGAGAAGAGGGAATTTACACTCCATAACCAGATTTGCGTCCCTAAACTCTTCTCTTTGTTAGTTACATTCTGCCATGTTTAGTATGTTTAGTTGCTTTTTGTGTGTTTACTTATGTTCTGTGTGAATCTATGCTTAAAACATTGAGGACAATGTTTGATTTAAGTGTGGGGGGGGGTAACTAAGTATATTTAATGCAAATTCGTTGGATTTTGTCGCCCATAACTTCAAAATGTTGTTCCTTGCTGTTTTAAGGTGTTTTTAAGTTGTTTTAGAGTGTTTTAGTATGTTTTGTTTTTATAACTCCGAAAATCACATAAAAATTTGAAAAACATGTTTTGAAAAGCCTAAAAAGAGTGTTTTGAGTCGTTTTTGTGTGTTTGTGTCTTAGGGTACCTTCCAACAAAATGACAAGGATTTGGTTTGTAATTGCATGACTGTTAAAGAGAGTTATAAACATGGATGAAAGTTTGATTTACTCTTGGTATATGCTTGGTTATGGTTATAATGTATGACTTCACATGCAATCATAAAAGAAAATTTCGTTTTTGTAACATGCTTGAAGGAAGGAACTCAAACAAACGCTACAACCCTGTGAGACTCGAGCCATTACCTTCTTTGGAGAGTTATAATCTGTGATTCTTTGTTTTCTAAAGTTGTTGCATGATCTCATTATTCCTTGCTTGGTTGCTACTTAGAATGCAATTGTATCATGATAGAACTAAATGCTAGAACTTATATCCGTTTCATTCAAAGCATGACATTGAATTGCATAACATATATCAAGATGAAGTTGTGTAGTTGCCACCATAGCCAAATAGCCTTACTTCCCATATTTCGTATTTGTTGTAAGTTTTAACCCCGTTGAGCCTTGTTTAGCCTTTATTCTTTGTTTACCCACATTATCCTCACCTAGCTTAGTGTAGGACAGTCCACACCCTTGTTCTTAAAAGATAGTGAGCATGACTTAAATGAATTCCTTTTGAGTTATATTATGCAAGAAAATGAGTGTGGGGGAAGGAATGTTTGTTCTTAAGTTTATATGTATGTTTTGAGATTCAAAAGAAAAAAAAAAAAAAAAAACATATGAAAAAGAAAAACAGAAAAGAAAGGAAAAAGAGCTTGTTCCCCCTTGTTGTTCAAAAGTTGAGTTTTCATTCAAAAGTGAATTCTAAGTTAATTCAAATGCTTTGCTCGCTATTTCTTTAAGAACCTTTGTTTTCCATATCCCTTCTTTGTTAGCCAAACACCTTTAGCCCCGTTTCAACCCTTATGCTTCTATCTTGATCGTTATGTGTTCTATAATGTGGAGTTTGGAATTGATATGAGCTTATGGAATCACTGGTTCTCATTCTAAGTAGTAGCATTCCTTTCATGAGATCATATTCATGTCATTATCGTAAATCCAGAAAATGCTTTCCTTGTTATAACATATGTGAGTGTTCGTCTACATGTTTACATCAATCTTCTCACATATACCTAGTGTAGGGAGTGTAGTCAGAAAATCTGTGTGAAAAACGAGAGTACATCTAGTAAGGAATTGAGGGAATTCTCTAAGGCATGTTACTACATTCAAAACATGGTTTTAAATGCTTAATTGTGAACTAGTATGTGGTGACTATGAGTAAGAATGTACTTAAGTGTAAAGATGGCTAAAATCTGTGGGAATAATGATTTTTAACTTGTCATGTGCATTGGAAATCCCTGAGACGATTGTTGGAAGGTTTAGGTTGTGTTTTACTTGTTTAGTGTCGTTTTGTTTGTTTTGTTTTTCTGTTTTGCTCGAGGACGAGCAAAAGCTAAGTGTGGGGGAATTTGATAGGAGCATATTTAGGCGACTTACTTAGCTTGTTTTCGTGCATTTATATTGTTAATTCATAGTTGTTTTAGTAGTTTAAGCCATTTTTGTGTGTTTTTAGGTTCATTTGGCTAAGGAAGCAAAAAGATGCATTTTGGAGCAAAATTGGACTTGGAATGGATAGCTTATGTTTGGAGCAAAAGGAATGGACGAAATTGAAGGATTCCTAATCCATTGCAGCCACATGCACCCATAATCATTCACACCTTGCAGCCACATGCATTCACTCTTCATAAATCAGCCACATGCACATTCAATCATTCACACCAAAACCTTGCACATGTTTTCCCATTTCATTATTCATTCACTTTGCAGCCACCATTCATTCTTTAATCCACATGCATTCATCATCATTCACCCAAGCTTTAATTCACATGCAAACACATTCATTTTCAGCACCAAACACCATCATTGCCGTGCATCCCATTCCATCTCCCACTCTTTAATCCATTGCAACTACATGCACTCCCTTTAATTAATTCAACCTAGCTGTCAAAGCACATGCACATTCACCCTTCATTCCAGCCATTCCACATGCATTTCCAACCCACATGCACCCTTTAATCATTCAACCATGCAGCCACACATTCACCCACATGCATTCCCCCTTTAATCCACATGCTCTCCCATTTCAGATTTCATTCCCACTCACCACAAATCAGCCACATGCACTCCCATCCATTTCATCATTGCAGCCAACACATGCTTTCACATGCATTTTCAGATTGTCCCCTTGCACATGCAGCCACATATTCATTGCACATGCAATTCCAACCCACATGCATCCTTTAATCATTCAAACATGCAGCCACATTCCCTCCTAGCTGTCATGTTCCCCCCATTTCACCTATAAATAAGCATCCATTGCATTCATTCTCATTCATTCTTCCATACATTCAGAAATTCACCAAACAACAAACCCCTTGTGCCGTGAGTTCCCTATCAATCCAAACACCATCCCTTCCATTTTCACCACTCCCCAAACTATTCACACCATCAAACTATCCTTAGACCTTGTGCTACAACGAAGAAGAAGATAAGAGGGCCTAAACGTTCATACTGATAGAAGCATATTTAGGCGACTTACTTAGCTTGTTTTCGTGCATTTATATTGTTAATTCATAGTTGTTTTAGTCGTTTAAGCCATTTTCGTGTGTTTTTAGGTTCATATGGCTAAGGAAGCAAAAAGATGCATTTTGGAGCATTTTGGAGCAAAATTGGACTTGGAATGGATAGCTTATGTTTGGAGCAAAAGGAATGGACGAAATTGAAGGATTCCTAATCCATTGCAGCCACATGCATTCACATGCATAAATCAGCCACATGCATCTCCTATCACCATATCAGATTTCCATCATATTCACATGCATTCCATCCTTTAAAACATTGCACATGCACTCCCTTTAATTAATTAAGCCACATGCACTCCCATCCATTTCATCATTGCAGCCAACACATGCTTTCACATGCATTTTCAGATTGTCCCCTTGCACATGCAGCCACATATTCATTGCACATGCAATTTCAACCCACATGCATCCTTTAATCATTCAAACATGCAGCCACATTCCCTCCTAGCTGTCATGTTCCCCCCATTTCACCTATAAATAAGCATTCATTCTCATTCATTCTAATTCACTCTTCCATATTCCAGAAATTCGTCAAAACCTCTCCACACCCTTGCAGCAGCCACCAAAACACTTTTCTCCTCCATTGCAGCCACTCCAACCACTCCCCAAACCATTCACACCATCAAACTCACCTTAGACCTTGTGCTACAACGAAGAGGAAGAGAAGAGTGCCTAAACGTTCATACAATTCAAGTTTGAGTTGTTGGAATGTTTAGGTGTTTCTTTGATTTCAATGTTTAATTTCAATGCTCTTTGTTTTGTACGAATGAGGAATGGATGATAAGAGGGCCTAAACGTTCATACAATTCAAGTTTGAGTTGTTGGAATGTTTAGGCGTTTCTTTGATTCTCTTTGTTTTGTACCATGAGGAACTAAACCCCCCTTGGTTAGGGGGTGATTCGAATATATGTTTATGCTTGCATTTTGATTTGAATACTTCTAATTGCGTTTCATAAGTTGTGGATTCAATTTGTTTAACTGTTTGATTGATAACTTATTTATGTATGTTCATTGAGAGTGCACACTTAATTTTCATGCATGAATATGACGCTAGAATATAAGTGAGTTTCACCTAATCGTTATGAACTTATATTCACAAGTAGTGGAGGTTGCTTATAAACAATCGCGTTAAATGAATTCTTGGCATAAGTTTCATGCAATCCATAGTAACGAATGCCTCGTCAACACTTATAATTTTCGTAGAGCGTAATGATTCTTGCTTGTACCTCTTCTATGCATTCATGTTGAGGACTTGTGGGGAATGTTTTGAATTGTCGCATGCATCATCCAATTCAATAACGTTAGGAAGATTTGAAGGTTAATTAGTGCATCACGGTTAACTTGGGGTGTTGAGTATCATAGTTTATTGAAATGCAATTGGAAATCATTTTATTATGCAAGTATAACATGTATGGAGATGAACCCCTTAGCCATTCTATCATCCATTCATTCCATTCCATCAAATTCGTTTTACAATCTGTTTAGTTTATTAACTTGTTTTGTTATTTCAATTTTCGTATAAATCTAAATCCCCCTTTACTTTAATGTCCAATTTAGTTAGAAATCAATTTAGTTTGTGCTTTTAAGTGTTTTGATTCATTTTATTTCCCAATTTCGTCCAGATTCACCAAAGTGCTCAAAACTGCCCAGAAAGTGATTTTTAGGCAGTTTTGAGTGTTTTGGGTGATGTTTGAGTCTTTTGGTTTGTTTTAATGTTTTAAGTGTTTAGTTTTACATTCTTTAAGTTAGTTTAGTGTTTTATATTGTGTTTTTACGTTCTTGAGTCAAGTTATTACTTAATTTCGTCCAAATTTGTGTTTGTGCTCAAATCTGCCCAGAAAGTGGTTTTTAGGCAGATTTGAGTGTGTTTGTGTTGTTTTGAGTCTTTTGGTTTGTCTTAGTGTTTTAAAGTTTAGTTTTGAATTCTTTGAGTCTAGTATAGTGTTTCATATTGTTATTTTACGTTTTTGAGTAAAATCCAAGTGGTTAACAATCCCTCCTAATCCCCGGTCCAGAACGATCCCTACTTATACATATACTACAATTTGACGAAAAGAGGGTTTAATTTGTGTGCGTATAAATCTCGCATCAAATTTTGGCGCCGTTGCCGGGGATTAGCAAATTTGCTAATCTCTTGGATTGTTTGTTTCTGTTATGTATTTTAGTTTTAGGTTTTGATTTTTGTTTTGTTTGTTGAATTCAAATACTAGAGAAGAACAACATGGCACTTGATAATGCTTCTCTTTTGTCACAGCTCATGGAAAGGTCTCAAATGCAAAGAGTTGATATATTGAATCTTCAATCAAGGAATAACGTGTTTTCCAATACTTACAATTCGGATTGGAGTGATCATTCAAACTCTATGTGGTGGGAACCTCAAAATGCTCAACAAGGAGGATATTGGCAGCCACCACAACCTCATATTCAATATGCCCAACCAAACTTAAGTTCGTCAATAGATTATAATCAAAAGCTTAACGAATTAATTTGTTTGGTGCAGGGCTCACAAAATCAAGACAATGAGGCTCGACAAGAAGACAAAAGGTTGGACCACTTGGAAAAGCAAATTGGGCAGATCGCGGAGTTCGTAGGACAATTTTGCGACCAAGGCAAACTCCCTAGTTCAACCATTGTAAAACCGAAGGGAGAATTTGAAGCACCTTTGCTGGAAGCACTTATTGCTCCTACGCCATCTAATTCAAGTAAGGTTGTTCCAATTAGTTCTAACCCCATTCCACCTAATATCCCTATTCCTTGCAGGTTCATGAATTCCAAGGAAGAAGAAAGTGAAAAAGACATCTTGGAAGACCTTCCAAAGGTGCAAAGTAGGGAATTTCATGAATTCATCAAAGAGGATATACTTGAGACAACAATGCCCAAAGAAGTTGAATTTGATGACATTGGACAAGTCATAACCATCACATGCAATCTGGCCAAGTCCAATATCCCTGAAACTTTCAAAGGAGTGGTGTTTGTCATTGAGTTCTTGTCAGACAAAACAAGTAAGTCATTTTTTTCAAATTCCATTACATTTTATACTAACTTGTTGTTTTTTTTGAATCAGGCACCTACATTAGAATTCAAACCAATGCCGGTTCACTTCAAGTATCACCTTCCATTCAAGGACCAATTCCATGCCGTTTGATTTTATTTATGTTAATATAAAAAAAAAAAAAGAAAAAAAAAAAAGAAGGATACTAAACATGGAGAAAGGTGGAGCTTCACAAAGGTTGTTTGCGTGAAGCCCCACTACGAGGCGCAGAAGCGGAAGGCATAGAAGCGGGAGGCATCGGAACGGAAGCTATCGGAGCGGAAGCCATCGGAGCGGGAGGCATCGGAGCTAGAGCATTCTAGGCCTCAATACTTGGCCAAGCGCTGGATGACCCAGGAAAAAGGTGCCTCTGGAGATAAGACGCAAGCCTTTGACGATCACTGTAAATTCGACCCTTAGATTCTTGCAGCTCATCAAGCTTCCTCTTCATGCCCGACGAATAGTTATTTGCAAGCACATGCAAACTTCTATTCTCGTACTTAAGCTGCTGGATCTCTTGCTTAAGACTTTCCACCTCCGCCATCAATGATTCCACCTGACGGGAGCGGGCAAGCAGGCGTTGGCCCATGTTGGACACAGAGCTCGCACACTGAACACTAAGTGCGAGGGATTCTTGAACGGCCAACTCATCGGACCGTCCTGACAGCAGCCTACTATCTTTTGGAGTGAGGAGGTTCCTAGCTACTATTGTAGCTGTTGTGGCGTCCTGCATCACGGAGTCTTCACCTGTAAGAAGACCGTTAGAAGATAAAAAAGAAGGGCGCCATACATTACCTTGACGGGGCGCAACCGGATCGCTGCTGAGACTCAAATCTAAGCTAAGGTTCGATGAGTTTGCCATTTTCGAAAGTGTTCAAAGAGAAGGGGTGGATGGAGTTAAAATTTCAAAGGGCCGGAGACGATGTTCAAGAATGGGAAATCTTCAGAGTGTGTATGTTGGCGGTGATCGATAACTCTATAAAAAGCCAAGGCGACGCGTCCACCGATTCAAAGAGCCGGAATTTCCGGCGTAAGTTAGGCGACGCTTTCTCGGCTTTTCAGAAAACGCGTTCAACTTTGTCAAAAGATTTCTGACAAAGCTGAAAACACGTGGAGGCCATCATCGCAACTACACGTCTTTAGCCGACAAGCGCAAAGTTCGGCGACGCTTTCTCTACTTTTCAGAAAACGCGTGCAGCTTTGTCAAAAGGAGACGCATCTGCACTACCACGTGTCGTTCAGAAAGAGAAGGGGCGTCGTTCAGAAATCGAAGAGGCGCCTGCTCAGAAATCGAAGAGGCGTCGTTCTGATATCGAAGAGACATTTGTCGACAAGGGTAAAAGAACAGTACCACCACTTGATATTATCTCTATATATGTCGACCTTCGTCTTTTATTGCAAGGCAAACCTGAAGAAAAATGCCCAACTCTCCCTCACCTTTGAGGGCGCACTCCCAGCGAAGCCTTTCGAAAGACTCAATTCTTTCTTCTTCCCCAAAGATGATACCAGATGCCTGGAGTACATATGACCCAGGAGGAAACAGCACAACAAATACATGTGCTGATTCATTCACCGCTTCTTCAAAAGCAAAGGTATCTCATATCATCAAGGTCAAAAGCAAAAGTATCTCATATCATGCTCTTTCCCTGTCTTTTTCTTTGTCCTTGTTCTTACTCGCATGGCAAAGTAAAAGAAGCAATCAGCCGGCACTTGGAGTCAATCTTCCGATCTGGAGCCAACTGCCTGGAATCTATTCCTGATTGCTTACCTAGCGTTGCTCTCGAGTAGTCATCTTCAACGGTTGATACACTTCCGGAGAAGGGACCACTTCTGCAAAGGGGAGCGAGTAAGGCAAGTGAAAATGATACATTGAAGCATGTGGAGACAAACATAGGCTGAGTTATCCTCCAACCCTTTTCAATACGAATTGGAAAGATTGAACAAAGAAACAGACCAAAGGGGTAAGCTCAGACCTTCGGGGAAGACCAAAAGAATCCTCCAGCCCAGTAGCACAAAGGAAAATCAACAAGTGGAGGAGACCAAAAGAATCCTGCTGCCCAGTTCAAGAGTAGCACAAAGGAAAATCAACGATGGGAGGAAACCAGTTCAAGAGTAAGCCTGTGGAATCACAAAGATCAAAGCCTCAATGCAATCACCAAGGAGAAGAGGGAATTTACACTCCATAACCAGATTTGCGTCCCTAAACTCTTCTCTTTGTTAATTACATTCTGCCATGTTTAGTATGTTTAAATGCTTTTTGTGTGTTTACTTATGTTTTGTGTGAATCTATGCTTAAAACATTGAGGACAATGTTTGATTTAAGTGTGGGGGGGTAACTAATGTTGTTAATGCAAATTCGTGGGATTTTATCACCCATTACTTCAAATGTTGTTCCTTGCTGTTTTAAGGTGTTTTTAAGTTGTTTTAGAGTGTTTTGTTTTATAACTCCGAAAATCACATAAAAATTTGAAAAACATGTTTTAAAAAGCCTAAAAAGAGTGTTTTGAGTCATTTTTGTGTGTTTGTGTCTTAGGGTACCTTCCAACACAATGATAAGGATTTGGTTTATAATTGCATGACGGTTAAAAAGAGTTATTAACATAGAGAAAAGTTTGATTTACTCTTGGTATTTGCTTGGTTATGGTTATAATATATGACTTCACATGCAATCATAAAAGAAAAATTCGTTTTTGTAACATGCTTGAAGGAAGAAACTCATAATAACGCTACATCCCTGTGAGACTCGAGCCATTACTTTCTTTGGAGAGTTATTTTCTGTGATTCTTTGTTTTCTAAAGTTGTTGCATGATCTCATTATTCCTTGCTTGGTTGCTACTTAGAATGCAATTGTATCATGACAGAACTAAATGCTAGAACTTATATCCGTTTCATTCAAAGCATGACATTGAATTGCATAACATATATCAAGATGAAGTTGTGTAGTTGCCACCATAGCCAAATAGCCTTACTTCCCATTTTTCGTATTTGTTGTAAGTTTTAACCCCGTTGAGCTTTGTTTAGCCTTTATTCATTGTTAACCCACATTATCCTAACCTAGCCTAGTTTAGGACTGTCCACACCCTTGTTCTTAAAAGATAGTGAGCATGACTTAAATGAATTCCTTTTGAGTACATTATGAAAGAAAATGAGTGTGGGAGAGAGAATGTTTTGTTCTTAAGCGTTTATGTATGTTTTGAGAGTCAAAAGAAAAGAAAAAATTCTGAAAAACATATGAAAAAGAAAAAAAAACAGAAAAGAAAAGAAAGAAAGAAAGAAAAAAAAAAAGAGCTTGTTCCCTGATAGGAGCATATTCATGCGACTTAAATGGCTTGTTCTCGTGCATTTACGTTATGTTTCTCTAGTTATTTTAGTCCTTTATGCTTCTTTTGTGTGTTTTCAGGTTCTAAGGGCAAGGTATGCAAAAGGATGTGATGCGAAATATATAAGCACACAAATTAAACCCTCTTTTCGACAATTGTAGTATAGATATAAGTAGGGATCGTTCTAGGCCGGGGATTAGGAGGGATTGCTAATCTAATGAAAATTGACTCAAAGATGTGAAAATATGTTTTAAAACACTTTAAATAGACTCACAAGACTCTTACTAACTTATATGACTCAAAACAAACTTTAAAGACTCAAAACAACCAAAAACAACCACAAGGACTCAATTTAGACTCTATGACTTAATTTGGACGAAAATACACTTGGTTTTGACTCTAAAGACTCAAAAAGACTCTTTTGGACAGATTTGGAACAAATAAGAAAGGGGGTTTTGATTTTGGACGAATTTAAAAGAAAACAAGTGACTTAAAACTTTAAAACAGATTTTGGACGAAAATAAGAAAAAACTAATGGATGATGGGATAGCCAAGGGATACTTCTCCACACATGATACTTTCTAACATAAATTGATTTCCAGTTGCTTTTCCGATAAACCATGAACCTCAACACCCCAGATTAACCGTGACATCACTAATTAACCCTCAGATTTCCCTTAAGTTAGTGGATTGGATGACATCATACGACAACCCAAAGCATTCTTCAAAAAGTCCCCTACATGACATCATAATAGAGATACGGTTAAAGATCATTACGTTCAATGGAAACCATAAGTATTGACAAAGCACTTGTAACTATGACATCATGATACGCATGCTAGGAATTTACTTAACATGATTGTGAAAACAACCTTAACTACTTGTGAATATAAGTTTATGACGATTATGTGAAACACCCTTATATTCTAGCCCCAAATTCAAGCATGCAAATTAAGTAGGCCTCCCTAATAAACATACAAGAATAAGTTATCCATCAAACGGTTAAGTAAATTGCATTCACAATTTATGAAATCACAACTGGAATTAATCAAATCATATTATAATTGTAATCATGGTTTCAAAGCATCCCTAGGCTAAAACGAGTTTAGCCTCTCATGTTCATGACAAAACAAAGCAATATAGATTTAAACATTGAAAATAAAAGATAGATTACACCTAGACACGTCCAACACTCCAACTTGAATGTACAAACGCCCAAGGCTTGGTCTTCCTTCTCCTTCTCCTTGCTAGGTCACGGCACAAAGGTCTATGGTGAGTTTGTGGACGACTTTCTGGATTTTGGATGGTTTTAGGTATATATGGAGGTGCGGCAAGGGGTTATGGTGGTGTATGGAGGTTGGGATGGATGTATGGAAGTAGGGGAATGATGGATGGGTGGTTGCAAGGTCACGGCAAAGGTTGATTTCTGAAGGGATGTATGAATGTTGTGTGAAGGGATGGTGGTTGTTAAATGGCATGGCAAGGCTGTTTATATAGGCTATTTTGGCACACTTAGTGAAGGAAAAGGATTGCCTAATCCCATTGTAAAAAGGTTAACTCAAGGCAGAAATTAAATGGGAATGGGAATAGGAATTTCGGCTAGGAATTAGGGAGTTCTAGAAGGCTAGGTGCGGCACACATGTAGGGATAGGATTAGGTGTTCTAGAAACTGTGTTTAAGGCAGATTTCCTAATCCTAAAGGGCCTAGGACATGTGATATAGGAGTAGGAAAAGGATTGTGATTCCTAAACCTACAAGGAATGGTGATTTGCGGCAATGGTATGGATGAGTCTTCTAGAAACTGAAATAGGTGTTTAAATGTGTAATTGATTCTCCCTAAGTAGCTAGGTTTAGGTCCCAATCTGATTTGGATAGGATAGAATAGGATAATGTTAGAGATAGGATAGGATAAGATAAGGTTGGATAAGGTTGGATAAGGTTGGATAAGGTTCCTTGTTTCTTGCTTCTTCCTTATCTTCATTGGAGTAGAACTTCTTCCACCAGATTTGTAGCCTTTCCTAGCTCTTCTAGTCTTCAATTTCGTCCATCCTCATTGCTACATGATTAAGTTATCCAATCCATGCCCAAAAATGCTCCAAATAGCCTCAAAATGCACTTTCTTGCTCCTTTTGCCATTAGGACCTAAAAACACACGAAAATACTTTAAAAGACTGAAATACATAGTAATTAACTCACTAAGTGTAAGGAAACAACACAACTACGTAGCATAAATATGCTCCTATCAAATTCCCCCACACTTAGCTTTTGCTAGTCCTCAAGCAAAACGAAATAAATAAAAAACAAAACAAAACACATTCTAAACCTTCCAACATGTATCTCAGGGATTCCCAAAGAACATGACACATTAGAGAACATCATCCCCACGGTTTTTAGCTTTCTTTATACTTCAACAAACACTTAATCATAGTTACTACCTATTAGTTCACATATAATCAATTAAAACAATGTTTCGAATGTAGTAACATGCCTTAGAGAATTCCCTCAATTCCTCACTAGAATGCACTCTATTTTCACACAGATTTTCTAACTTCACACCCTACACTAGTTATATGTGAGAAGATTGATGTAAATATGAAGACTAATACTCACATATGTTATATCAAAGAAAGCATTTTCTGGATTTACGACAATGACATGAATATGATCTCATGAATGGAATGCTACTACTTAGAACGAGAACCAGTGATTCCATATGCTCATACCAAATTCAAACTCCACATATTGAACACATAACATCAAGATAGAAGTTGAGGGTTGTAACGAGGCTAAGGTATTGGCTAACAAAGAAAGGTAAGGATAAACAAACGTTCTTAAAGCAATAGTAAGCAAAGTAATGAAATTGACACTTAAACTCACTTCTAATGGCAAAAAAAAACTAACTTTTAAACACAAGGGAAGATTCATGCAACATTTAGGGTCAAATTCACTCTTTTGGACCCTTCCTTCAACAACCAACACTTGTGAGTTCATTCTCACTTATTTTTCAACTCCTTTTCTTTCTTTTGAACACTTTTCTATTTTCTTTTGATTTTTCTACGAATTTCTCTTTTTTCCTTCTCTTTTTTTTTCTTTTTTTTTTTCTCTTTCTTTTTTTTTTTTGTTTTTTTTTTTCGTGCCCTATCATCTTCCCCCACACTCGTTTTCCACCATATATTGACCAAAGGAGTTCACTCTAAGTCGTGCTTCACTATCCTTTAAGAACCAAGGTATGGAAAGTCCTATTCTAGGCTAGGTGAGGATAATGTGGCTAACAACGAAAATAGGTTTTGAAAAGGCTCAAGAGGGTTAATCCTACAATACATATGAAAAGGGATAGGCTTTTTGTCTCTGGCTTGACTAACAACTTCATCTTATTGTATGTTATGCAATCAATATCATGCTTTGAATGAAATGGGCATGAGTTCTAGTATTTGGAACTATAATGAAATGCATTCTAAATAGCAACCAAGCAAAGAATGATGAGATCATGCAACGACTTTAGAAAACAAGAAATCATAGATTATACTCTCCAAAGAACGTTATAGGCTCAAGTCTCTCAAGGATGTAGCGTTATTTTGAGTTTCTTCCTTCAAGCATGTTACAAAAACTGATTTTATCTTTGTAATTACATGTGAATTCATAAATTATAACCATAACCAAGCATAAACCAAAGCATAAATCAACTTCCAGCCATGTTTACAACATTCTTTAATAGTCATGCAATTAAAAACCAAATCCTCATCATTGTGTTGGAAGGTGACCTAAGACACAAACAAACACACAAAAACAACTTAAAAACAACTCTTTTTGGGTTTTTCAAAACTCTTTTGTAATTGTTTTGTAAATTTTCGGATTTTCTGACCAAAAGACATAAAAACACTTCAAAACACTCTAAAAACACTTAAAAACAGTGTGAAACAACATTAGAAATGATGGGTGATAAAATCCCACGAATTTACATGAAAAACACTTTGTTTACCCCCCCACACTTAAATCAAACATTGTCCTCAATGTTTCACACAAAGACTCACATCCACACAAACAATATAAACAAACTAACATGACAAAATAAAAATAATAAAGAGATAGAGATTGAGGAACGCAAATCTGATTTTGTAGCTTGAATTGGTGAATTGCCCACATCCTCTCTCGTTGAATGCATGGGTTGCCTCCCACGAAGCGCTTTCTTTAACGTCGTGCAGCCGGACGAACCTTCTTCTTATCCTCATTTGGAGCCCACGGCATAGAATGGATCCTTGAATGGAAGGTGATACTTGAAGTGAACCGGCATTGGTTTGAATTCTAGTGTAGGTGCCTGATTCATCAAAATCAGCCAGTTAGTATAAAATGTAATGGAATTCGGAGAAGATGACTTACTTGTTTTGTCCGACAAGAACTCAATGACAAACACCACTCCTTTGAAAGTTTCAAGGATATTGGACTTGGCCAGATTGCATGTGATGGTTATGACTTGTCCAATGTCATCAAATTCAACTTCTTTGGGTTTTGTGGTTTCAAATACGTCCTCTTTGATGCCTTCTACATCTTCTCCAGCCACTACCTTCTCTTGAATCATTCTTCTTGGTGTACAAAGTCCTTTGAAGAATTCAACACCATCTAAAACTTGTTGTGTTGCACCAAGAATTGGAATAGCATTTTGCACCTTTGGGAAGGCTTCCACGATGTCCTTTTTACTCTCTTCTTGGTTGGGAATCAAAAACCTGCTAGGAAAAGGGACATTGGGTGGAATAACATCAGAATCACATGGAATTGGGACGTCCTTACTTGTGGTGGGTGATTTAGAGGACATAGGGGGCTGCGGCAAGGGTTGTTCTACCCTTGCCGTGTGCATGTCTTCTTCCTCCTCCTCAATTAGCAGCTCCTCATCCACTTCTAGGCTATGTTTGGACATTTTTAGGTCAGCTCCAACCTCCATAGCACTTCCCAAAGTGATAGCATTATGGATTTCAAAATCTTCCTTCGAGTTTTCAATAGTTGAGTTGGAGAGTTCACTTTGCTCCTGAATTTGTTTCATGAACTCCATAATCTGCCCAATTTGCTCCTCCAATTTACCCAACTTCTTGTCTTGATTTTGTTCGTCCTGCGTCAAAGAGGTTAGTAATTGAAATTTTTTATCATTATCCATGGACATACTTGAACTTGATTGGAATTGTTGTGGGGGAGGTTGTGGTGGCTGCATAGGTGTTGAATAGAACTCCTCATATGGTTGCCAATATGCTTCTTGTTGAGCCTCATTGGCTTGATTTTGTGACCCCTGCACCAAAGAATTTAATTCATTAAGAATTTGATTATAATCTATTGACGAACTTGAATTTAATTGAGCATATTGCATATGAAGTTGTGGTGGCTGCATAGGTCTTGAATAGAACTCCTCATATGGCTGCCAATATGCTTCACGTTGAACTTGTTGAGCTTCCCACCACATAGAGTTTGAATGATCCCTCCAATCTTTTTGTGGACATTGATTGGCTTGAAATCCTTGCCTATATGAAGCACCAAATGTAGGGACACTCTGCATTGTGGTCCTTTCGGCATACGGCGACAATTGAGAAGTAAGATTTGCCAATTGAGCTTGAATGCTAGCAAAATCCATATCTTACTTCTCTAGTACCTAAAATCAAAGAAAGAGAACTAAATCAAATATCAAAAGTAACAACAAACAAAGAAAACAACACTAAGTTAGAAACTAAAACGAAAACAACTAAACCAAAAAGAAAAGAACCAAGGGATTAGCAAAGTTGCTAATCCCCGGCAACGGCGCCAAAAATTTGATGCGAAATATATAAGCACACAAATTAAACCCTCTTTTCGACAATTGTAGTATAGATATAAGTAGGGATCGTTCTAGGCCGGGGATTAGGAGGGATTGCTAATCTAATGAAAATTGACTCAAAGATGTGAAAATATGTTTTAAAACACTTTAAATAGACTCACAAGACTCTTACTAACTTATATGACTCAAAACAAACTTTAAAGACTCAAAACAACCAAAAACAACCACAAGGACTCAATTTAGACTCTATGACTTAATTTGGACGAAAATACACTTGGTTTTGACTCTAAAGACTCAAAAAGACTCTTTTGGACAGATTTGGAACAAATAAGAAAGGGGGTTTTGATTTTGGACGAATTTAAAAGAAAACAAGTGACTTAAAACTTTAAAACAGATTTTGGACGAAAATAAGAAAAAACTAATGGATGATGGGATAGCCAAGGGATACTTCTCCACACATGATACTTTCTAACATAAATTGATTTCCAGTTGCTTTTCCGATAAACCATGAACCTCAACACCCCAGATTAACCGTGACATCACTAATTAACCCTCAGATTTCCCTTAAGTTAGTGGATTGGATGACATCATACGACAACCCAAAGCATTCTTCAAAAAGTCCCCTACATGACATCATAATAGAGATACGGTTAAAGATCATTACGTTCAATGGAAACCATAAGTATTGACAAAGCACTTGTAACTATGACATCATGATACGCATGCTAGGAATTTACTTAACATGATTGTGAAAACAACCTTAACTACTTGTGAATATAAGTTTATGACGATTATGTGAAACACCCTTATATTCTAGCCCCAAATTCAAGCATGCAAATTAAGTAGGCCTCCCTAATAAACATACAAGAATAAGTTATCCATCAAACGGTTAAGTAAATTGCATTCACAATTTATGAAATCACAACTGGAATTAATCAAATCATATTATAATTGTAATCATGGTTTCAAAGCATCCCTAGGCTAAAACGAGTTTAGCCTCTCATGTTCATGACAAAACAAAGCAATATAGATTTAAACATTGAAAATAAAAGATAGATTACACCTAGACACGTCCAACACTCCAACTTGAATGTACAAACGCCCAAGGCTTGGTCTTCCTTCTCCTTCTCCTTGCTAGGTCACGGCACAAAGGTCTATGGTGAGTTTGTGGACGACTTTCTGGATTTTGGATGGTTTTAGGTATATATGGAGGTGCGGCAAGGGGTTATGGTGGTGTATGGAGGTTGGGATGGATGTATGGAAGTAGGGGAATGATGGATGGGTGGTTGCAAGGTCACGGCAAAGGTTGATTTCTGAAGGGATGTATGAATGTTGTGTGAAGGGATGGTGGTTGTTAAATGGCATGGCAAGGCTGTTTATATAGGCTATTTTGGCACACTTAGTGAAGGAAAAGGATTGCCTAATCCCATTGTAAAAAGGTTAACTCAAGGCAGAAATTAAATGGGAATGGGAATAGGAATTTCGGCTAGGAATTAGGGAGTTCTAGAAGGCTAGGTGCGGCACACATGTAGGGATAGGATTAGGTGTTCTAGAAACTGTGTTTAAGGCAGATTTCCTAATCCTAAAGGGCCTAGGACATGTGATATAGGAGTAGGAAAAGGATTGTGATTCCTAAACCTACAAGGAATGGTGATTTGCGGCAATGGTATGGATGAGTCTTCTAGAAACTGAAATAGGTGTTTAAATGTGTAATTGATTCTCCCTAAGTAGCTAGGTTTAGGTCCCAATCTGATTTGGATAGGATAGAATAGGATAATGTTAGAGATAGGATAGGATAAGATAAGGTTGGATAAGGTTGGATAAGGTTGGATAAGGTTCCTTGTTTCTTGCTTCTTCCTTATCTTCATTGGAGTAGAACTTCTTCCACCAGATTTGTAGCCTTTCCTAGCTCTTCTAGTCTTCAATTTCGTCCATCCTCATTGCTACATGATTAAGTTATCCAATCCATGCCCAAAAATGCTCCAAATAGCCTCAAAATGCACTTTCTTGCTCCTTTTGCCATTAGGACCTAAAAACACACGAAAATACTTTAAAAGACTGAAATACATAGTAATTAACTCACTAAGTGTAAGGAAACAACACAACTACGTAGCATAAATATGCTCCTATCAGGATGCCTTTTGGAGCCTTTTTGAGCAAATTAGAGATTGGAATGGATATCATATGCTTGGAGCCAAGAGGATGGACGAAATTAAAGACTTGAAGTAGGAAAGTTAAATCCTAAAAGACTTCATGTTTAAGCATCATTGAAGACTCCTACGCATTTTAGAACACAAAAACAACATTCCTTGCAACCTTAGGACATTGTCGTGTGTTTCCTTGTGTCTCCCTTCCTTGCCATGCAAGGAAGGGCTTTGTTCCCTATTTTAAACACTTAAAGCATTCATTTATCATATCATTCACTTATTATAAGCATTCACTTATCATATCATTCACTTATCAAACCATTCACTTATCACTTCCATTCACTTATCACTTATCACTTCCATTCACTTATCACTCACCACATATCATTCATTTATCACTTAACATATCATTCATTTATCACTTAACATATCATACACTTATCATAATCATTCACTTATACACTTATCATAATCATTC
Organism: Pyrus communis; assembly: GCF_963583255.1. Taxonomy (NCBI): domain Eukaryota; kingdom Viridiplantae; phylum Streptophyta; class Magnoliopsida; order Rosales; family Rosaceae; genus Pyrus; species Pyrus communis. The sequence continues at coordinate 20,122,929 of NC_084809.1, forward strand.
ACTTATTCTTTCATCATTCAACCACCAATTCAACACATGCATTTCAAACCTTTCAACACCCTTTAATCATCTCCCTTTAAGTTATGATTTTATTTCCTAACCCTACATGCATTATTTATTAGCATCTTCACATGCATTCACACACACTTCACACAAACAAACAACTCAAAACCGTGAGCTCCCATTCCCTTATGCCATTTTCAGATTTCCACCCACTAACCTAGTCATCAACACATGCATTCCCTTCACATTCACCCACATGCACTCCCACTCTTTAATCATATGCACTCCCATCATAATTCCACCACCAATTCAGCCACAAAACATTATCATTGCACCACATTCAACCACTCCACATCCCTCACCAAGAAACCATTCAACACACACATGCATCCTGAAATTCTTTGCCATGCAATCACATGCATTTCCCTTGACATTTTCAGCCATCACACTTCATCATTACACCACCATTCACTCTTTAACCCACACACACTTCACACAAACAACATTCACATGCATTCACATGCATTTCCAACACAAAACACACTCAAAACCGTGGCCACCTTTGCATTTCAGGATTCCCATTTGCATTTTCAGATTTCCAGCTTTCCCTTTTATTTTCCAGCTTTCATTCTTCATCATTGCAGCCATTCCACATGCAATTCTCCATCATTCCTCCACACAAACACCTTAAACAAATAGCCATATACATCTCCACTCCTCCTATAAATACCCTTGCATTCCCATCATTCAAAACATCTCATTTTCATACACAACACACCACAAACACTTCCATTCCTTCTCTTTGCCGTGAGTCCCCTTAGAATCCAAAACCATCTTTCCATTTCCATCACTCCTCACTCCATTCCACATTTCCATAATCCCCCAAACCTCACCTTAGACCTTGTGCTACAACAACGAGGAAGAGAAGAGTGCCTAAACGTTCATACAATTCAAGTTTGAGTTGTTGGAATGTTTAGGTGTTTCTTTGATTTCAACGTAATGAGGAACTAAAACCCCCTTTAGCTAGGGGGTGATTCGAAATAAATGTTTATGCTTGCATTTTGATTTGATTACTTCTAATTGCGTTTCATAAGTTGTGAATTCAATTTGTTTAACCGTTTGATTGATAACTTATTTATGTATGTTATTGAGAATGCGCGCTTAATTTTCATGCATGAATATGACGCTAGAATATAAGTGAGTTTCACCTAATCGTTATGAACTTATATTCACAAGTAGTGGAGGTTGCTTATAAACAATCGCGTTAAATGAATTCTTGGCACGAGTTTCATGCGTATTCCATAGTAACGAATGCCTCGTCAACACTTATAGTTTTCATGATGCTTAATGATTCTTGCTTGTTTCTCTATTATGCAATTCATGTAGGGAACTTGTGAGGAATGCTTTGGGTTGTCGTATGCAATCATCCAATTCATTAACTTAAGGAAAACTTGACGGTTAATTTAAGCGGACCTAATTAACCCGGGGTGTTGAGAATTCATGGTTTATTGAAATGCAATTGGAAATCATTTTATTATGCAAGTGTAACATGTATGGAGATGAACCCCTTAGCTAGCATCCCATCCATTCATTTCCGTCAAATCTATATTTACAATTTGTTTTGTTTCCAAGTATTCATTTTAGTTTAAATTCGTCCAAAATCAATCCCCCCATATTTCGTTTAAGTCTTAGTCTTAATCTTTCTTATTTTTAGTTTTGAATTCTTCGAGTTTAGTATAGCATTTTAGTTTGTGTTTTTAAAAGCATTTTGAGTCTTTTGATTTGTTTTAGTGTTTTAAAGTTTAGTTTTACATTCTTTGAGTCTAGTTTAGTGTTTTATATTATGTTTTTACGTTTTTAAGTCAATTTAGAAGGTTTTAGCAAGCCCTCCTAATCCCCGGTCTAGAACGATCCCTCACTTATCCATTCTACTACAATTGTCAAACGAGGGTTTAATTTGAGTGTCAAGTAAATCTGTGGGAATGATGATTTTTAACTTGTCATGTGCTTTGGAAATCCCTAAGACGGTTGTTGGAAGGTTTAGGTTGTGTTTTACTTGTTTTGTTTCGTTTGGTTTTGTTTTGTTTTTCTTTCTGTTTTGCTCGAGGACTAGCAAAAGATAAGTGTGGGGGTATTTGATAGGAGCATATTCATGCGACTTAAATGGCTTGTTCTCGTGCATTTACATTATGTTTCTTTAGTTATTTTAGTACTTTAAGCTATTTTCGTGTGTTTGTAGGTCGAAAGGGCTAAAGGAGTGATGTGAGATTTATACGCGCACAAATTAAACCCTCTTTTTGACAATTGTAGTATAAGTATAAGTAGGGATCGTTCTGGACCGGGGATTAGGAGGGATTGTTAATCACTTGGATTTGACTCAAAAACGTAAAAACGTAATAATAAACACTAAACTAGACTCAAAGAATGTAAAACTAAACTTTAAAACACTAAGACAAACCAAAGACTCAAAATGCTTTTAAAAACACAAACTAAAATGATTTCTAACTAAATTGACATTAAAGTAAAGGGGGATTTAAGTTTATACGAAATTAAATTAAATGAACAAATTAAAACAGAATGTAAATATGAAATTGATGAAATAGAATGGATGAATGCTAGCTAAGGGGGTCATCTCCACATATGTTACACTTGCATAATAAAAAGATTTCCAATTAATCTTTCGATAAATTATGAAACTCATCGCCCCGGGTTAATTAGGTCCGCTTAAATTAACCGTCAAGTTTTCCTTAAGTTAATGAATTGGATGGGTTAGCGCAACGCAATTCACAACATTCTCCAAAAGTCCTTTACGTGAACAGCACAATAAAGATACAATCAAAGATCATTAAACATTATGAAAACTATAAGTGTTGACGAGGCATTCGTTACTATGATGAGCATGAAACTCGTGCCAAGAATTCATTTAACGCGATTGTTTATAAGCAACCTCCACTACTTGTGAATATAAGTTCATAACGATTAGGTGAAACTCACTTATATTCTAGCGTCATATTCATGCATGAAAATTAAGCGTGCACTCTCAATAAACATACATAAATAAGTTATCAATCAAACGGTTAAACAAATTGAATCCACAACTTATGAAACGTAATTAGAAGTAATCAAATCAAAATGCAAGCATAAACATTTATTTCGAATCCCCCCCTAGCCAAGGGGGGTTTAGTTCCTCATGGTACAAAACAAAGAGAATCAAAGAAACACCTAAACATTCCAACAACTCAAACTTGAATTGTATGAACGTTTAGGCCCTCTTCTCTTCCATGCCTCATTCGTACAAAACAAAGAGTATTGAAATTAAACATAGAAATCAAAGAAGCACCTAAACATTCTAACAACTCAAACTTGAATTGTATGAACGTTTAGGCATTCTTCTCTTCCTCTTCGTTGTAGCACAAGGTCTAGGGATAGTTTGATGGTGTGAATGGTTTGGGGAGTGGTGGAGGAATGGAAGAGGAGTTGTGGAGATGGAAGGATGGTGTTTGGATTTGTAGAGGAAGGGGGACTCACGGCAATGAGGGAATGGAAGTGTTTGTGGTGTGTTGTGTATGAAAATGAGATGTTCATGAATGAATGAATGCAAGGGTATTTATAGGAGTAGTGGAGGGAACATATGGCTATGTCATTTGTAGGTGAAGTAGGTGGATGTTGTAGGTGAAGTGGGTGGATGTTGTAGGTGAAGTAGGTGGATGTTGTAGGTGAAGTGGGTGGATGTTGTAGGTGAAGTGGGTGGATGTTGTAGGTGAAGTAGGTGGATGTTATGTTAAGTGATAAGTGATAAGTGATATGATATGTGGTTATGATATGATAAGTGGTTAAGTGGTGATGATAAGTGATAAGTGATTAAGTGATTAAGTGATATGATATGTGGTGATGATAAGTGATAAGTGCATGTGGGTTAACTAATGAAGGAAATGCATGTTCAATGACAATGTGTTAGAATGGATGTGTGTTATGCATGGCATGATTGGGATTAGGAAAGGTTTAAATGTCCTAAAACTAAAGAGAACAAGGTTCCAACACTTTGGCTCCAATTAGGTCTTCAATTTCGTCCAACACTTTGGCTTCAAGCATAAGCTATCCGTCCTTAGCCCAAAAGTGCTCCAAAAGTCTCCAAAATGCATCTTTTTGCTCCTTTAGCCCTTTGGACCTACAAACACACGAAAATAGCTTAAAGTACTAAAATAACTAAAGAAACATAACGTAAATGTACGAGAACAAGCTATTTAAGTCGCATGAATATGCTCCTATCAAATACCCCCACACTTATCTTTTGCTAGTCCTCGAGCAAAACAAAACAAAAGAACACGAAACTAGACAAAACGAACAAAACACAACCTACACCTTCCAACAATCGTCTCACGGATTTCCAATGCACAAGACAAGTTAAAAATCATTATTCCCACAGATTTTAGCCATCTTGACACTTAAGTACATTCTTAATCATAGTCACCACATACTAATTCACAATTAAGCATTTAAAACTATATTTTGAATGTAGTAACATGCCTTAGAGAATTTGCTCAATTCCTTACAAGATATGCTCTCGTTTTTCACACAGATTTTCTGACTACACACCCTAAACTAGTTATATGTGAGAAGATTGATGTAATCATAAAAACGAACACTCACATATGTTATAATAAGGAAAGCATTTTCTGGAGTTAATAAGCATGTTTAGATATGATCTCATGAATGGAATGCTACTACTTAGACGCGAGAACCAGTGACACCATAAGCTCATACCAAGTTCAAACTCCACAATTGAAATACATAACACTCAATATAGAAGTCAAGGGTTGTAACGGGGCTTGGGGTAATTGGCTAAAAATGAAAGGTAAGGATAACAAACGTTCTTCAAGCAATAGTGAGCAAAGTATTGAATTAGGCACTTAGAATTTCCTTTAGAATGCAGAAGTCAACTTTGATCACTCAAGGGGGAATTACACAGAACTTAGGGCCATATTCATCTTTTTTTGGACCCTTTCTTCAACCATCAATGCTCGTGAGTTCATTTTCACTTATTTTCATTTTTTTTTTTAAGCTCTTTTTTTCTTTCTTTCTTTCTTTTCTCTTTCTTTTTTTTTTTCTTTTCTTTTTCTTTTCTTTTGAATCTCAAAACATAAACACTTAAACATTCTCTCCCCCACACTTATTTTCTTTCATAATGTAACTCAAAAGGAATTCAATTAAGTCATGCTCACTATCTTTTAAGAACAAGGGTGGGGATTGTCCTAAACTAGGCTAGGTGAGGAAAATGTGGGTAAACAAAGAATAAAGGCTAAACAAGGCTCAACGGGGTTAAAACTTACAACATATACGAAGTATGGGAAGTAAGGCTATTTGGCTATGGTGGTGGTCACTACACAACTTCTTCTTGAATATGTGTTATGCAAATCAATAACATGCTTTGAATGAAATGGGCATGAGTTCTAGCATTTGGAACTATATGATAAAACGCCTTCTAGGTAGTAACCAAGCAAAGAATAATGAGATCATGCAACGACTTTAGAAAACAAGAAATCACAGATTATACTCTCCAAAGAACGTTATAGGCTCAAGTCTCTCAGGGTTGTAGCGTTTGTTTGAGTTCCTTCCTTCAAGCATGTTACAAAAACGAATTTTTTTTTCTTTTATGATTGCATGTGAAGTCATACATTATAACCATAACCAAGCATATACCAAGAGTAAATCAAACTTTTCTCTATGTTTATAACTCTTTCTAACCGTCATGCAATTATAAACCAAATCCTTATCATTGTGTTGGAAGGTACCCTAAGACACAAACACACACACAAAAACAACTTTAAAACAACTCTTTTTGGGTTTTTCAAAACAATTTTTCAAATTTTTATGGGATTTTCGAATTATAAAACAAAACACACTAAAACACTCTAAAACAACTTAAAAACACCTTAAAATAGCAAGGAACAACATTAGAAGTTATGGTGGATAAAACCCTACGAATTTGCATCAAAACACTTTAGTTACCCCCCCACACTTAAATCAAACATTGTCCTCAATGTTTTAAGCATAGATTCACACAAAACATAAGTAAACACACAAAAAACATTTAAACATACTAAACATGGCAGAATGTAATTAACAAAGAGAAGAGTTTAGGGACGCAAATCTGGTTATGGAGTGTAAATTCCCTCTTCTCCTTGGTGATTGCATTGAGGCTTTGATCTTTGTGATTCCACAGGCTTACTCTTGAACTGGTTTCTGCCCATCGTTGATTTTCCTTTGTGCTACTTCTTGAACTGGGCAGCAGGATGGTTCTTTTGGTTTCCCCCGAAGGTCTGAGCTTCCTCCTATTATCTGTTTCTTTGTTCAATCTTTGCAGGAGTGGTCCCTTCTCTGGAAGTGTAACAACCGTTGAAGATGACTACTCGAGAGCAACGCTAGGTAAGCAATCAGGAATAGATTCCAGGCAGTTGGCTCCAGATCGGTAGACTGACTCCAAGTGCCGGGTGATTGCTTCTTTTACTTTGCCATGCAAGTAAGAACAAGGACAAAGAAAAAGACAGGGAAAGAGCATGATATGAGATATTTTTGCTTTTGACCTTGATGATATGAGATACCTTTGCTTTGAAGAAGCGGTGAATGAATCAGCACATGCTTCAATCCGCCGTTTCCTCCTGGGTCATATGTACTCCAGGCATCTGGTATCATCTTTGGGGAAGAAGAAAGAATTGAGTATTTCGAAAGGCTTTGCTGGGAGTGCGCCCTCAGAGGTGAGAGAGAGTTGGGCATTTTCTTCAGGTTTGCCCTGCCATAAAAGACGAAGGTCGACATATATAGAGATAATATCAAGTGGTGGTACCTTTTACCCTTGTCGACAAACGTTTTGATCCCGCAAATCCGGCTTTTTGAAATAGTGGCGCCTCTTCGATCTTTGAATACGCCTCTTCGATTTCTGAGCAGGCGCCCCTTCGATTTCTGAACGACGCCCCTTCGCTTTCTGAACGACACGTGGTAGTGCAGATGCGGCTCCTTTTGACAAAGCTGCACACGTCTTCTGAAAAGCAGAGAAAGCGTCGCCGAACTTTGCGCTTTGTCGGCTAAAGATGTGTAGTTGCGATGATGGCCTCCACGTGTTTTCAGCTTTGTCAGAAATCTTTTGACAAAGTTGAACGCGTCTTCTGAAAAGCAGAGAACGCGTCGCCTAAATTACGCCAGAAATTCCGGCTTTTCGAATTGGTGGACGCGTCGCCTTGGCTTCTTATAGAGCTATCGATCACCACAACAAACACACTCTGAAGAATTCCCATTCTTGAAAATCGACTTCGGCCCTTTGAGAATTAACTTCATCCACCCCATCTCTTTGAACACTTTTGAAAAATGGCAAACCCATCGAACCTTAGCTTAGAATTGAGTCTCAGCAGTGATACGGCCGCGCCGCGTCAAGGTAACGTATGGCGCCCTTCTTTCTTATCTTCTAACGGTCCTCTCACAGGTGAAGACTCCGTGATGCAGGACGCCACAACAGCTACAATAGTAGCTAGGAACCTCCTCACTCCAAAAGATAGTAGGCTGCTGTCAGGACGGTCCGATGAGTTGGCCGTTCAAGAGTCCCTCGCACTTAGTGTTCAGTGTGCGAGTTCTGTATCCAACATGGGCCAACGCCTGCTTGCCCGCTCCCGTCAGGTGGAATCATTGATGGCAGAGGTGGAAAGTCTTAAACAGGAGATCAAACTGCTTAAGCATGAGAATAGAAGTTTGCACGTGCTTGCCAACAACTATTCGACGGGCATGAAGAGGAAGCTTGATGAACTGCAAGAGTCTGAAGGTCGGATTCAAAGTGACCGTCAAAGGTTTTCGTCTTTCCTCCAGAGGCACCTTTTTCCTGGATCATCCAGCGTTTGGCCAAGTATTGAGGCTTCGAATGCTCTATCTTCGATGCCTCTATCTCCGATGCCTTCCGCTCCTATGTCTTCTGCCCCGATGCCTTCCGTCTCGATGCCTTCCGCTTCAAGAGTTTTGCCACGTAGTGGGTCTTTAAGTAAACAACCTTTGTGAAGCCTCGCCACTTTTATTATTATTATTTTTTTTTTTTTTTTTTTTTTTAACATAAATAAAATCAAACGGCATGGAATTGGTCCTTGAATGGAAGGTGATACTTGAAGTGAACCGGCATTGGTTTGAATTCTAATGTAGGTGCCTGATTCATAAAAAACAACAAGTTAGTATAAAATGTAATGGAATTTGAAAAAAATGACTTACTTGTTTTGTCTGACAAGAACTCAATGACAAACACCACTCCTTTGAAAGTTTCAGGGATATTGGACTTGGCCAGATTGCATGTGATGGTTATGACTTGTCCAATGTCATCAAATTCAACTTCTTTGGGCATTGTTGTCTCAAGTATATCCCCTTTGATGAATTCATGAAATTCCCTACTTTGCACCTTTGGAAGGTCTTCCAAGATGTATTTTTCACTTTCTTCTTCCTTGGAATTCATGAACCTGCAAGGAATAGGGATATTAGGTGGAATGGGGTTAGAACTAATTGGAACAACCTTACTTGAATTAGATGGCGTAGGAGCAATAAGTGCTTCCGGCAAAGGTGCTTCAAATCCTCCCTTCGGATTTACAATGGTTGAACTAGGGAGTTTGCCTTGGTCGCAAAATTGTCCTACGAACTCCGCTATCTGCCCAATTTGCTTTTCCAAGTGATCCAACCTTTTGTCTTCTTGTCGAGCCTCATTGTCTTGATTTTGTGAGCCCTGCACCAAACAAATTAATTCGTTAAGCTTTTGATTATAATCTATTGACAAACTTAAATTTGGTTGGGCATATTGAATATGAGGTTGTGGTGGCTGCCAATATCCTCCTTGTTGAGCATTTTGAGGTTCCCACCACATAGAGTTTGAATGATCACTCCAATCCGAATTGTAAGTATTGGAAAACACGTTATTCCTTGATTGAAGATTAGATATATCAACTCTTTGCATTTGGGACCTTTCCATGAGCTGTGACAAAAGAGAAGCGTTATCAAGTGCCATGTTGTTCTTAACAAACAAAACACAAATAAAAACTAAATCTAAAAGACAATACAGAAACAAACAATCCAAGGGATTAGCAAATTTTCTAATCCCCGGCAACGGCGCCAAAATTTGATGCGAGAATTATACGCACACAAATTAAACCCTCTTTTTATCAATTGTAGTATAGGTGCAAGTAGGGATCGTTCTGGACCGGGGATTAGGAGGGATTGTTAATCACTTGGATTTGACTCAAAAACGTAAAAACGTAATAATAAACACTAAACTAGACTCAAAGAATGTAAAACTAAACTTTAAAACACTAAGACAAACCAAAGACTCAAAATGCTTTTAAAAACACAAACTAAAATGATTTCTAACTAAATTGACATTAAAGTAAAGGGGGATTTAAGTTTATACGAAATTAAATTAAATGAACAAATTAAAACAGAATGTAAATATGAAATTGATGAAATAGAATGGATGAATGCTAGCTAAGGGGGTCATCTCCACATATGTTACACTTGCATAATAAAAAGATTTCCAATTAATCTTTCGATAAATTATGAAACTCATCGCCCCGGGTTAATTAGGTCCGCTTAAATTAACCGTCAAGTTTTCCTTAAGTTAATGAATTGGATGGGTTAGCGCAACGCAATTCACAACATTCTCCAAAAGTCCTTTACGTGAACAGCACAATAAAGATACAATCAAAGATCATTAAACATTATGAAAACTATAAGTGTTGACGAGGCATTCGTTACTATGATGAGCATGAAACTCGTGCCAAGAATTCATTTAACGCGATTGTTTATAAGCAACCTCCACTACTTGTGAATATAAGTTCATAACGATTAGGTGAAACTCACTTATATTCTAGCGTCATATTCATGCATGAAAATTAAGCGTGCACTCTCAATAAACATACATAAATAAGTTATCAATCAAACGGTTAAACAAATTGAATCCACAACTTATGAAACGTAATTAGAAGTAATCAAATCAAAATGCAAGCATAAACATTTATTTCGAATCCCCCCCTAGCCAAGGGGGGTTTAGTTCCTCATGGTACAAAACAAAGAGAATCAAAGAAACACCTAAACATTCCAACAACTCAAACTTGAATTGTATGAACGTTTAGGCCCTCTTCTCTTCCATGCCTCATTCGTACAAAACAAAGAGTATTGAAATTAAACATAGAAATCAAAGAAGCACCTAAACATTCTAACAACTCAAACTTGAATTGTATGAACGTTTAGGCATTCTTCTCTTCCTCTTCGTTGTAGCACAAGGTCTAGGGATAGTTTGATGGTGTGAATGGTTTGGGGAGTGGTGGAGGAATGGAAGAGGAGTTGTGGAGATGGAAGGATGGTGTTTGGATTTGTAGAGGAAGGGGGACTCACGGCAATGAGGGAATGGAAGTGTTTGTGGTGTGTTGTGTATGAAAATGAGATGTTCATGAATGAATGAATGCAAGGGTATTTATAGGAGTAGTGGAGGGAACATATGGCTATGTCATTTGTAGGTGAAGTAGGTGGATGTTGTAGGTGAAGTGGGTGGATGTTGTAGGTGAAGTGGGTGGATGTTGTAGGTGAAGTGGGTGGATGTTGTAGGTGAAGTGGGTGGATGTTGTAGGTGAAGTAGGTGGATGTTATGTTAAGTGATAAGTGATAAGTGATATGATATGTGGTTATGATATGATAAGTGGTTAAGTGGTGATGATAAGTGATAAGTGATTAAGTGATTAAGTGATATGATATGTGGTGATGATAAGTGATAAGTGCATGTGGGTTAACTAATGAAGGAAATGCATGTTCAATGACAATGTGTTAGAATGGATGTGTGTTATGCATGGCATGATTGGGATTAGGAAAGGTTTAAATGTCCTAAAACTAAAGAGAACAAGGTTCCAACACTTTGGCTCCAATTAGGTCTTCAATTTCGTCCAACACTTTGGCTTCAAGCATAAGCTATCCGTCCTTAGCCCAAAAGTGCTCCAAAAGTCTCCAAAATGCATCTTTTTGCTCCTTTAGCCCTTTGGACCTACAAACACACGAAAATAGCTTAAAGTACTAAAATAACTAAAGAAACATAACGTAAATGTACGAGAACAAGCTATTTAAGTCGCATGAATATGCTCCTATCAAGGAGCAAAAAGATGCATTTTGGAGACTTTTGGAGCACTTTTGGGCTAAGGATGGAAAGCTTATGCTTGGAGCCAAAGTGTTGGACGAAATTGAAAACCTAATTGAAGACCAAAGTGTTGGAACCTTGTTCCCTTTAGTTTTAGGATATTTAAACCTTTCCTATATCCTTAGTCGTGCATAACATTCCAACATTCCACTCCTTCATTCACCACTTATCATATCATACACTTATCTTATCATCACCACATATCATTCATTTATTACTTATCATATCATTCATTCATCTACATATCAATAACCACTTATCATTCATTTATTACTTATCATATCATTCATTCATCTACATATCAATAACCACTTATCTTATCACTCAACATATCATTCATTTATCACTCAACATATCATACACTTATCACTCATCACACTTCATCATTATACCACCATTCATTCTTTAAAACACATGCACATTCACACACACTTCACACAAACAACATTCACATGCAAACACAAGCTTTAACCAACAAACAAAACAGCCAACACATGCACCAAAACACCTTTGCCGTGGCCTTCACTCCCCTTTGCATTTTCAGCCATTCCACTTCATCATTACACCACCTTCTCCATCTTTAATCACATGCACCACCAATTCAACACATGCATTCCCTTCACATTCACCCACATGCACTCCCACTCTTTAATCATATGCACTCCCATCATAATTCCACCACCAATTCAGCCACAAAACATTATCATTGCACCACATTCAACCACTCCACATCCCTCACCAAGAAACCATTCAACACACACATGCATCCTGAAATTCTTTGCCATGCAATCACATGCATTTCCCTTGACATTTTCAGCCATCACACTTCATCATTACACCACCATTCACTCTTTAACCCACACACACTTCACACAAACAACATTCACATGCATTCACATGCATTTCCAACACAAAACACACTCAAAACCGTGGCCACCTTTGCATTTCAGGATTCCCATTTGCATTTTCAGATTTCCAGCTTTCCCTTTTATTTTCCAGCTTTCATTCTTCATCATTGCAGCCATTCCACATGCAATTCTCCATCATTCCTCCACACAAACACCTTAAACAAATAGCCATATACATCTCCACTCCTCCTATAAATACCCTTGCATTCCCATCATTCAAAACATCTCATTTTCATACACAACACACCACAAACACTTCCATTCCTTCTCTTTGCCGTGAGTCCCCTTAGAATCCAAAACCATCTTTCCATTTCCATCACTCCTCACTCCATTCCACATTTCCATAATCCCCCAAACCTCACCTTAGACCTTGTGCTACAACAACGAGGAAGAGAAGAGGACCTAAACGTTCATACAATTCAAGTTTGAGTTGTTGGAATGTTTAGGTGATTCTTTGATTTCAATGTTTCATTTTAATTCTCTTTGTTTTGTACGTATAAGGAATGGAAGAGAAGAGTGCCTAAACGTTCATACAATTCAAGTTTGAGTTGTTGGAATGTTTAGGTGTTTCTTTGATTTCAACGTAATGAGGAACTAAAACCCCCTTTAGCTAGGGGGTGATTCGAAATAAATGTTTATGCTTGCATTTTGATTTGATTACTTCTAATTGCGTTTCATAAGTTGTGGTTCAATTTGTTTAACCGTTTGATTGATAACTTATTTATGTATGTTTATTAAGAGTGTACACTTAATTTTCATGCATGAATATGACGCTAGAATATAAGTGAGTTTCACCTAATAGTTACGAACTTATATTCACAAGTAGTGGAGGTTGCTTATAAACAATCGCGTTAAATGAATTCTTGGCATAAGTTTCATGCGTATTCCATAGTAACGAATGCCTCGTCAACACTTAAAGTTTTCATGATGCTTAATGATTTTTGATTGTATCTTTATTGTGCTTTTCACGTAAAGGACTTTTGGAGAATGTTGTGAATTGCGTTGCGCTAACCCATCCAATTCATTAACTTAAGGAAAACTTGACGGTTAATTTAAGCGGACCTAATTGACCCGGGGCGTTGAGAATTAATGATTTGTTGAAATGCAATTGGAAATCTTTTTATTATGCAAGTGTAACATGTATGGAGATGAACCCCTTAGCTATTCTATCATCCATTCATTCCATTTCATCAATTCCATATTTACATTCTGTTTTAATTTGTTCATTTAATTTAATTTCGTATAAACTTAAATCCCCCTTTACTTTAATGTCAATTTAGTTAGAAATCATTTTAGTTTGTGTTTTTTAAAGCATTTTGAGTTTTTGGTTTGTCTTAGTGTTTTAAACTTTAAATTTTGCATTCTTTGAGTCTAGTTTAGTGTTTTAAACTTTATTTTACGTTTTTGAGTCAGTTTCCAAGAGATTAACAATCCCTCCTAATCCCCGGTCCAGAACGATCCCTACTTATACATATACTACAATTTGACGAAAAGAGGGTTTAATTTGTGCGCGTATAAATCTCGCATCAAATTTTGGCGCCGTTGCCGGGGATTAGCAACTTTGCTAATCCCTTAGTTCTTTTCTTTTTTTTTTGGTTTAGTTGTTTTCGTTTTAGTTTCTAACTTAGTGTTGTTTTCTTTGTTTGTTGTTACTTTTGATTTTTGATTTAGTTCTCTTTCTTTTTAGGTACTAGAGAAGTAAGATATGGATTTTGCTAGCATTCAAGCTCAATTGGCAAATCTTACTTCTAAATTGTCGCCGTATGCCGAAAGGACCACAATGCAGAGTGTCCCTACATTTGGTGCTTCATATAGGCAAGGATTTCAAGCCAATCAATGTCCACAAAGAGATTGGAGGGATCATTCAAACTCTATATGGTGGGAAGATCAACAAGTTCAACGTGAAGCATATTGGCAACCATATGAGGAGTTCTATTCAAGACCTATGCAGCCACCACAACTTCATATGCAATATGCTCAATTAAATTCAAGTTCGCCAGTAGATTATATTCAAATTCTTAATGAAATAAATTCTTTGGCGCAGGGGTCACAAAATCAAGCCAAGGAGGCTCAACAAGAAGCATATTGGCAACCATATGAGGAGTTCAATACAACACCTATGCAGCCACCACAACCTCCCCCACAACAATTCCAATCAAGTTCAAGTATGTCCATGGATAATGATAAAAATTTTCAATTACTAACCTCTTTGACGCAGGACGAACAAAATCAAGACAAGAAGTTGGGTAAATTGGACGAGCAATTTGGGCAGATTATGGAGTTCATGAAACAAATTCAAGAGCAAAGTGAACTTTCCAACTCAACTATTGAAAACTCGAAGGAAGATTTTGAAATCCATAATGCTATCACTTTGGGAAGTGCTATGGAGGTTGGAGCTGACCTAAAAATGTCCAAACATAGCCTAGAAGTGGATGAAGAGCTGCTAATTGAGGAGGAGGAAGAAGACATGCACACGGCAAGGGTAGAACAACCCTTGCCGCAGCCCCCTAAGCCCTCTAAACCACCCACCACCAGTAAGGACGTCCCAATTTCATGTTATTTTGATGTTATTCCACCCAATGTCCCTTTTCCTAGCAGGTTTTTGATTCCCAACCAAGAAGAGAGTAAAAAGGACATCGTGGAAGCCTTCCCAAAGGTGCAAAATGCTATTCAAATTCTTGGTGCAACACAGCAAGTTTTAGATGGTGTTGAATTCTTCAAAGGACTTTGTACACCAAGAAGAATGATTCAAGAGAAGGTAGTGGCTGGAGAAGATGTAGAAGGCATCAAAGACGACATATTTGAAACCACAATTCCCAAGGAAGTTGGATTTTATGACACGGGACAAATCATAACTTTCGAATGGGTGTTTATTCTGGAGTTCATTTTGGAGCACACAGGTAAGCCGCCTCCCCGAATTTCAATTTTCTTTTATACTAACATGTGGTTAATGATTCAGGCACCCAATCTGGAATTTAAACTATTACCGGATCATTTCAAGTATCACCGCCCATTCAAAGATAAATTCCATGCCGTTTGATTTTATTTATGTAAAAAAAAAAATAAAAAAATAGAAAAAAAAAAATAAAAAAAAAAATAAAAAAAGATACTAAACATGGAGAAAGGTGGAGCTTCACAAAGGTTGTTTACGTGAAGCCCCACTACGAGGCGCAAAAGCGGAAGGCGCAGAAGCGGGAGGCATCGGAGCGGAAGCCATCGGAGCGGGAGGCATCGGAGCTAGAGCATTCCAGGCCTCAATACTTGGCCAAGCGCTGGATGACCCAGGAAAAAGGTGCCTCTGGAGATAAGACGCAAGCCTTTGACGGTCACTGTGAATTCGACCCTCAGATTCTTGCAGCTCATCAAGCTTCCTCTTCATCCCCGACGAATAGTTATTTGCAAGCACATGCAAACTTCTATTCTCGTACTTAAGCTGCTGGATCTCTTGCTTAAGTCTTTCCACCTCTGCCATCAACGATTCCACCTGACGGGAGCGGGCAAGCAGGCGTAGGCCCATGTTGGACACAGAGCTCGCACACTGAACACTAAGTGCGAGGGACTCTTGAACGGCCAACTCATCGGACCGTCCTGACAGCAGCCTACTATCTTTTGGAGTGAGGAGGTTTTTAGCTACTATTGTAGCTGTTGTGGCGTCCTGCATCACAGAGTCTTCACCTGAAAGAGGACCGTTAGAAGATAAAAAAGAAGGGCGCCATACATTACCTTGACGCGACGCGCCCGTATCACTGCTAAGGCTCAATTCCAAGCTAAGGTTCGATGAGTTTGCCATTTTTTTCAAAGGTGTTCAAAGATAGGGGTTGATGGAGTAAATTTTCAAAGGGTCGGAGTCGATTTTCAAGAATGGGAATTCTTCAGAGTGTGTTTGTTGTGGTGATCGATAGCTCTATAAGAAGCCAAGGCGACGCGTTCACCAATTCAAAAAGCCGGAATTTCCGGCGTAATTTAGGCGACGCGTTCTCGGCTTTTCAGAAGACGCGTTCAACTTTGGCAAAAGATTTCTGACAAAGCTGAAAACACGTGGAGGCCATCATCGCAACTACACATCTTTAGCCGACAAGCGCAAAGTTCGGCGACGCTTTCTCTGCTTTTCAGAAAACGCGTGCAGCTTTGTCAAAAGGAGCCGCATCTGCACTACCACGTGTCGTTCAGAAAGCGAAGGGGCGTCGTTCAGAAATCGAAGGGGCGCCTGCTCAGAAATCGAAGAGGCGTATTCAAAGATCGAAGAGGCGCCACTATTTCAAAAAGCCGGAATTGCGGGATCAAAACGTTTGTCGACAAGGGTAAAAAGTACCACCACTTGATATTATCTCTATATATGTCGACCTTCGTCTTTTATGGCAGGGCAAACCTGAAGAAAATGCCCAACTCTCCCTCACCTCTGAGGGCGCACTCCCAGCAAGGCCTTTCAAAATACTCAATTCTTTCTTCTTCCCCAAAGATGATACCAGATGCCTGGAGTACATATGACCCAGGAGGAAACGGCGGATTGAAGCATGTGCTGATTCATCCACCGCTTCTTCAAAGCAAAGGTATCTCATATCATCAAGGTCAAAAGCAAAAGTATCTCATATCATGCTCTTTCCCTGTCTTTTTCTTTGTCCTTGTTCTTACTCGCATGGCAAAGTAAAAGAAGCAATCAGCCGGCACTTGGAGTCAATCTTCCGATCTGGAGCCAACTGCCTGGAATCTATTCCTGATTGCTTACCTAGCGTTGCTCTCGAGTAGTCATCTTCAACGGTTGATACACTTCCGGAGAAGGGACCACTTCTGCAAAGGGGAGCGAGTAAGGCAAGTGAAAATGATACATTGAAGCATGTGGAGACAAACATAGGCTGAGTTATCCTCCAACCCTTTTCAATACGAATTGGAAAGATTGAACAAAGAAACAGACCAAAAGGGTAAGCTCAGACCTTCGGGGGAGACCAAAAGAACCATCCTGCTGCCCAGTTCAAGAAGTAGCACAAAGGAAAATCAACAATAGGCAGAAACCAGTTCAAGAGTAAGCCTGTGGAATCATCAAGATCAAGCCTCAATGCAATCAACAAAGAGAAGAGGGAATTTACACTCCATAACCAGATTTGCGTCCCTAAACTCTTCTCTTTGTTAATTACATTCTGCCATGTTTAGTATGTTTAGTTGTTGTTTGTGTGAT
The DNA here is from genome assembly GCF_963583255.1 of Pyrus communis. Taxonomy (NCBI): domain Eukaryota; kingdom Viridiplantae; phylum Streptophyta; class Magnoliopsida; order Rosales; family Rosaceae; genus Pyrus; species Pyrus communis. The sequence goes on from NC_084809.1 coordinate 20,140,210, forward strand.
TACTTATGTTTTGTGTGAATCTATGCTTAAAACATTGAGGACAATGTTTGATTTAAATGTGGGGGGGGGTAACTAATGTTGTTAATGCAAATTCGTGGGATTTTATCACCCATAACTTCAAATGTTGTTCCTTGCTGTTTTAAGGTGTTTTTAAGTTGTTTTAGAGTGTTTTAGTATGTTTTGTTTTTATAACTCCGAAAAGCACATAAAAATTTGAAAAATTGTTTTGAAAAGCCTAAAAAGAGTGTTTTGAGTCGTTTTTGTGAGTTTGTGTCTTAGGGTACCTTCCAACACAATGATAAGGATTTGGTTTGTAATTGCATGACTGTTAAAAAGAGTTATAAACATAGAGAAAAGTTTGATTTACTCTTGGTTTATGCTTAGTTATGGTTATAATGTATGACTTCACATGCAATCATAAAAGAAAAATTCGTTTTTGTAACATGCTTGAAGGAAGGAACTCAAACAAACGCTACAACCCTGTGAGACTTGAGCCTATAACGTTCTTTGGAGAGTATAATCTGTGATTTCTTGTTTTCTAAAGTCGTTGCATGATCTCATTATTCTTTGCTTGGTTACTACCTAGAAGGCGTTTTATCATATAGTTCCAAATGCTAGAACTCATGCCCATTTCATTCAAAGCATGTTATTGATTTGCATAACACATATTCAAGAAGAAGTTGTGTAGTGACCACCACCATAGCCAAATAGCCTTACTTCCCATACTTCGTATATGTTGTAAGTTTTAACCCCGTTGAGCCTTGTTTAGCCTTTATTCTTTGTTTACCCACATTTTCCTCACCTAGCCTAGTTTAGGACAATCCCCACCCTTGTTCTTAAAAGATAGTGAGCATGACTTAATTGAATTCCTTTTGAGTTACATTATGAAAGAAAATAAGTGTGGGGGAGAGAATGTTTAAGTGTTTATGTTTTGAGATTCAAAAGAAAAGAAAAAGAAAAGAAAAAAAAAAGAAAGAGAAAAGAAAGAAAGAAAGAAAAAAAGAGCTTAAAAAAAAAATGAAAATAAGTGAAAATGAACTCACGAGCATTGATGGTTGAAGAAAGGGTCCAAAAAAAGATGAATATGGCCCTAAGTTCTGTGTAATTCCCCCTTGAGTGATCAAAGTTGACTTCTGCATTCTAAAGGAAATTCTAAGTGCCTAATTCAATACTTTGCTCACTATTGCTTGAAGAACGTTTGTTATCCTTACCTTTCATTCTTTGCTAACCATATCACCCCTTACCTAGCCTAGATTAGGACCATCCGTACCCTTGTTCTTAAAAGATAGTGAGCATGACTTAAATGAATTCCTTTTGAGTACATTTTGCAAGAAAATGAGTGTGGGGGAGTAAAAGTTTGTTCTTAAGTTTGTATGTTTTGAGAGTCAAAAGAAAAGAAGAAAAAAAAAAAAAATTTGTGAAAAACATATGAAAAAGAAAAACAGAAAAGAAGAGAAAAGAAAGAAAGAAAAAAAAAAAAAAAAAAAAAAGAGCTTGTTCCCCCTTGTTGTTCAAAAGTTGAGTTTTCATTCAAAAGTGAATTCTACGTTAATTCAAATGCTTTGCTCGCTATTTCTTTAAGAACCTTTGTTTTCCATATACCTTCTTTGTTAGCCAAACACCTTTAGCCCCGTTACACCCCTTTGACTTCTATCTTGATCGTTATGTGTTCAATAATGTGGAGTTTGAAATTGATATGAGCTTATGGAATCACTGGTTCTCATTCTAAGTAGTAGCATTCCATTCATGAGATCATATTCATGTCATTATCGTAAATCCAGAAAATGCTTTCCTTGTTATAACATATGTGAGTGTTCGTCTACATGTTTACATCAATCTTCTCACATATAACTAGTGTAGGGTGTGTAGTCAGAAAATCTGTGTGAAAAACGAGTGCATATCTTGTAAGGATTTGAGCAATTTCTCTAAGGCATGTTACTACATTCAAAACATGGTTTTAAATGCTTAATTGTGAACTAGTATATGGTGACTATGATTAAGAATGTACTTAAGTGTGAAGATGACTAAAATCTGTGGGAATGATGATTTTTAACGTGTCATGTGCATTGGAAATCCCTAAGACGGTTGTTGGAAGGTTTAGGTTGTGTTTTACTTGTTTTGTTTCGTTTGGTTTTGTTTTGTTTTTCTTTCTGTTTTGCTCGAGGACTAGCAAAAGATAAGTGTGGGGGTATTTGATAGGAGCATATTCATGCGACTTAAATGGCTTGTTCTCGTGCATTTACGTTATGTTTCTCTAGTTATTTTAGTCCTTTATGCTTCTTTTGTGTGTTTTCAGGTTCTAAGGGCAAGGTATGCAAAAGGATGCCTTTTGGAGCCTTTTGGAGCAAATTAGAGATTGGAATGGATATCATATGCTTGGAGCCAAGAGGATGGACGAAATTAAAGACTTGAAGTAGGAAAGTTAAATCCTAAAAGACTTCATGTTTAAGCATCATTGAAGACTCCTACGCATTTTAGAACACAAAAACAACATTCCTTGCAACCTTAGGACATTGTCGTGTGTTTCCTTGTGTCTCCCTTCCTTGCCATGCAAGGAAGGGCTTTGTTCCCTATTTTAAACACTTAAAGCATTCATTTATCATATCATTCACTTATTATAAGCATTCACTTATCATATCATTCACTTATCAAACCATTCACTTATCACTTCCATTCACTTATCACTTATCACTTCCATTCACTTATCACTCACCACATATCATTCATTTATCACTTAACATATCATTCATTTATCACTTAACATATCATACACTTATCATAATCATTCACTTATACACTTATCATAATCATTCACTTATTCTTTCATCATTCAACCACCAATTCAACACATGCATTTCAAACCTTTCAACACCCTTTAATCATCTCCCTTTAAGTTATGATTTTATTTCCTAACCCTACATGCATTATTTATTAGCATCTTCACATGCATTCACACACACTTCACACAAACAAACAACTCAAAACCGTGAGCTCCCATTCCCTTATGCCATTTTCAGATTTCCACCCACTAACCTAGTCATCAACACATGCATTCCCTTCACATTCACCCACATGCACTCCCACTCTTTAATCATATGCACTCCCATCATAATTCCACCACCAATTCAGCCACAAAACATTATCATTGCACCACATTCAACCACTCCACATCCCTCACCAAGAAACCATTCAACACACACATGCATCCTGAAATTCTTTGCCATGCAATCACATGCATTTCCCTTGACATTTTCAGCCATCACACTTCATCATTACACCACCATTCACTCTTTAACCCACACACACTTCACACAAACAACATTCACATGCATTCACATGCATTTCCAACACAAAACACACTCAAAACCGTGGCCACCTTTGCATTTCAGGATTCCCATTTGCATTTTCAGATTTCCAGCTTTCCCTTTTATTTTCCAGCTTTCATTCTTCATCATTGCAGCCATTCCACATGCAATTCTCCATCATTCCTCCACACAAACACCTTAAACAAATAGCCATATACATCTCCACTCCTCCTATAAATACCCTTGCATTCCCATCATTCAAAACATCTCATTTTCATACACAACACACCACAAACACTTCCATTCCTTCTCTTTGCCGTGAGTCCCCTTAGAATCCAAAACCATCTTTCCATTTCCATCACTCCTCACTCCATTCCACATTTCCATAATCCCCCAAACCTCACCTTAGACCTTGTGCTACAACAACGAGGAAGAGAAGAGGACCTAAACGTTCATACAATTCAAGTTTGAGTTGTTGGAATGTTTAGGTGATTCTTTGATTTCAATGTTTCATTTTAATTCTCTTTGTTTTGTACGTATAAGGAATGGAAGAGAAGAGTGCCTAAACGTTCATACAATTCAAGTTTGAGTTGTTGGAATGTTTAGGTGTTTCTTTGATTTCAACGTAATGAGGAACTAAAACCCCCTTTAGCTAGGGGGTGATTCGAAATAAATGTTTATGCTTGCATTTTGATTTGATTACTTCTAATTGCGTTTCATAAGTTGTGGTTCAATTTGTTTAACCGTTTGATTGATAACTTATTTATGTATGTTTATTAAGAGTGTACACTTAATTTTCATGCATGAATATGACGCTAGAATATAAGTGAGTTTCACCTAATAGTTACGAACTTATATTCACAAGTAGTGGAGGTTGCTTATAAACAATCGCGTTAAATGAATTCTTGGCATAAGTTTCATGCGTATTCCATAGTAACGAATGCCTCGTCAACACTTAAAGTTTTCATGATGCTTAATGATTTTTGATTGTATCTTTATTGTGCTTTTCACGTAAAGGACTTTTGGAGAATGTTGTGAATTGCGTTGCGCTAACCCATCCAATTCATTAACTTAAGGAAAACTTGACGGTTAATTTAAGCGGACCTAATTGACCCGGGGCGTTGAGAATTAATGATTTGTTGAAATGCAATTGGAAATCTTTTTATTATGCAAGTGTAACATGTATGGAGATGAACCCCTTAGCTATCCGTCCTTAGCCCAAAAGTGCTCCAAAAGTCTCCAAAATGCATCTTTTTGCTCCTTTAGCCCTTTGGACCTACAAACACACGAAAATAGCTTAAAGTACTAAAATAACTAAAGAAACATAACGTAAATGTACGAGAACAAGCCATTTAAGTCGCATAAATATGATCCTATCAAATACCCCCACACTTAGCTTTTGCTAGTCCTCGAGCAAAACAGAAAAACAAAACAAAAAGAACAAAACACAACCTACACCTTCCAACAATCGTATCAGGGACTTCCAATGCACATGACAAGTTAAAAATCATTATTCTCACAGATTTGAGCCATCTTTACACTTAAGTACATTCTTAATCATAGTCACCACATACTAGTTCACAATTAAGCATTTAAAACCTTGTTTTGAATGTAGTAGCATGCCTTAGAGAATTCCCTCAATTTCTTACTAGATGTACTCTCGTTTTTCACACAGATTTTCTGACTACACACCCTACACTAGATATATGTGAGAAGATTGATGTAAACATGTAGACGAACACTCACATATGTTATAATAAGGAAAGCATTTTCTGGAGTTAATAAGCATGTTTAGATATGATCTCATGAATGGAATGCTACTACTTAGACGCGAGAACCAGTGACACCATAAGCTCATACCAAGTTCAAACTCCACAATTGAAATACATAACACTCAATATAGAAGTCAAGGGTTGTAACGGGGCTTGGGGTAATTGGCTAAAAATGAAAGGTAAGGATAACAAACGTTCTTCAAGCAATAGTGAGCAAAGCATTGAATTAGGCACTTAGAATTTCCTTTAGAATGCAGAAGTCAACTTTGATCACCCAAGGGGGAATTACACAGAACTTAGGGCCATATTCATTTTTTTTTTGGACCCTTTCTTCAACCATCAACGCTCGTGAGTTCATTTTCACTTATTTTCATTTTTTTTTTTTAAGCTCTTAAACATTCTTTCTTTCTTTTTTCTTTTCTTTTTTTTTTTCTTTTCTTTTTCTTTTCTTTTGAATCTCAAAACATAAACACTTAAACATTCTCTCCCCCACACTTATTTTCTTTCATAATGTAACTCAAAAGGAATTCAATTAAGTCATGCTCACTATCTTTTAAGAACAAGGGTGGGGATTGTCCTAAACTAGGCTAGGTGAGGAAAATGTGGGTAAACAAAGAATAAAGGCTAAACAAGGCTCAACGGGGTTAAAACTTACAACATATACGAAGTATGGAAAGTAAGGCTATTTGGCTATGGTGGTGGTCACTACACAACTTCTTCTTGAATATGTGTTATGCAAATCAATAACATGCTTTGAATGAAATGGGCATGAGTTCTAGCATTTGGAACTATATGATAAAACGCCTTCTAGGTAGTAACCAAGCAAAGAATAATGAGATCATACAACGACTTTAGAAAACAAGAAATCACAGATTATACTCTCCAAAGAACGTTATAGGCTCAAGTCTCTCAGGGTTGTAGCGTTTGTTTGAGTTCCTTCCTTCAAGCATGTTACAAAAACGAATTTTTTTTTTCTTTTATGATTGCATGTGAAGTCATACATTATAACCATAACCAAGCATATACCAAGAGTAAATCAAACTTTTCTCTATGTTTATAACTCTTTCTAACCGTCATGCAATTATAAACCAAATCCTTATCATTGTGTTGGAAGGTACCCTAAGACACAAACACACACACAAAAACAACTTTAAAACAACTCTTTTTGGGTTTTTCAAAACAATTTTTCAAATTTTTATGGGATTTTCGAATTATAAAACAAAACACACTAAAACACTCTAAAACAACTTAAAAACACCTTAAAATAGCAAGGAACAACATTAGAAGTTATGGTGGATAAAACCCTACGAATTTGCATCAAAACACTTTAGTTACCCCCCCCACACTTAAATCAAACATTGTCCTCAATGTTTTAAGCATAGATTCACACAAAACATAAGTAAACACACAAAAAACATTTAAACATACTAAACATGGCAGAATGTAATTAACAAAGAGAAGAGTTTAGGGACGCAAATCTGGTTATGGAGTGTAAATTCCCTCTTCTCCTTGGTGATTGCATTGAGGCTTTGATCTTTGTGATTCCACAGGCTTACTCTTGAACTGGTTTCTGCCCATCGTTGATTTTCCTTTGTGCTACTTCTTGAACTGGGCAGCAGGATGGTTCTTTTGGTTTCCCCCGAAGGTCTGAGCTTCCTCCTGTTATCTGTTTCTTTGTTCAATCTTTGCAGGAGTGGTCCCTTCTCTGGAAGTGTAACAACCGTTGAAGATGACTACTCGAGAGCAACGCTAGGTAAGCAATCAGGAATAGATTCCAGGCAGTTGGCTCCAGATCGGAAGACTGACTCCAAGTGCCGGCTGATTGCTTCTTTTACTTTGCCATGCAAGTAAGAACAAGGACAAAGAAAAAGACAGGGAAAGAGCATGATATGAGATACTTTTGCTTTTGACCTTGATGATATGAGATACCTTTGCTTTGAAGAAGCGGTGAATAAATCAGCACATGCTTCAATCCGCCGTTTCCTCCTGGGACATATGTACTCCAGGCATCTGGTATCATCTTTGGGGAAGAAGAAAGAATTGAGTATTTTGAAAGGCTTTGCTGGGAGTGCACCCTCAGAGGTGAGGGAGAGTTGGGCATTTTCTTCAGGTTTGCCCTGCCATAAAAGACGAAGGTCGACATATATAGAGATAATATCAAGTGGTGGTACTTTTTACCCTTGTCGACAAACGTTTTGATCCCGCAAATCCGGCTCTTTGAAATAGTGGCGCCTCTTCGATCTTTGAATACGCCTCTTCGATTTCTGAGCAGGCGCCCCTTCGATTTCTGAACGACGCCCCTTTGCTTTCTGAACGACACGTGGTAGTGCAGATGCGGCTCCTTTTGACAAAGCTGCACGCGTCTTCTGAAAAGTAGAGAAAGCGTCGCCGAACTTTGCGCTTGTCGGCTAAAGATGTGTAGATGCGATGATGGCCTCCACGTGTTTTCAGCTTTGTCAGAAATCTTTTGACAAAGTTGAACGCGTTTTCTGAAAAGCCGAGGGAGCGTCGCCTAAATTACGCCGGAAAATCCGGCTCTTTGAATCGGTGGACGCGTCGTCTTGGCTTTTTATAGAGCTATCAATCACCCCAACACGCACACTCTGAAGATTTCCCATTCCTGAAACTCGACTCCAGCCCTTTGTGAAATTTTAACTCCATCCACCCCTTCTCTTTGAACATCGTTGAAAAAAAAAATGGCAAACTCATCGAACCTTAGCTTAGATTTGAGTCTCAGCAGCGATCCGGTTGCGCCCCGTCAAGGTAATGTATGGCGCCCTTCTTTTTTATCTTCTAACGGTCCTCTTTCAGGTGAAGACTCTGTGATGCAGGACGCCACAACAGCTACAATAGTAGCTAAAAACCTCCTCACTCCAAAAGATAGTAGGCTGCTGTCAGGACGGTCCGATGAGTTGGCCGTTCAAGAGTCCCTCGCACTTAGTGTTCAGTGTGCGAGTTCTGTGTCCAACATGGGCCAACGCCTGCTTGCTCGGTCCCGCCAAGTGGAATCGTTGATGGCAGAGGTGGAAAGACTTAAGCAAGAGATCCAGCAGCTTAAGTACGAGAATAGAAGTTTGCATGTGCTTGCAAATAACTATTCGTCGGGGATGAAGAGAAAGCTTGATGAGCTGCAAGAATCTGAGGGTCGAATTCACAGTGACCGTCAAAGGCTTGCGTCTTATCTCCAGAGGCACATTTTTCCTGGCTCGTCCAGCGTTTGGCCAAGTATTGAGGCCTGGAATGCTCTAGCTCCGATGCCTCCCGCTCCGATGGCTTCCGCTCCGATGCCTCCCGCTTCTATGCCTCCCGCTTCTATGCCTTCCGCTTCTGCGCCTCGTAGTGGGGCTTCACGCAAACAACCTTTGTGAAGCTCCACCTTTCTCCATGTTTAGTATCTTTCTTTTTTTTTTTTTTTTTTTTTTTTTTTTTTTTTATTAACATAAATAAAATCAAACGGCATGAAATTGGTCCTTGAATGGAAGGTGATACTTGAAGTGAACCGGCAGTGGTTTGAATTCTAGTGTAGGTGCCTGATTAAAAAAAAATAGCAAGTTAGTATAAAATCTAATGGAATTTGGAAAAAAAAACTTACTTGTTTTGTCCGATAAGAACTCAATGACAAACACCACTCCTTTGAAAGTTTCAGGGATATTGGACTTGGCCAGATTGCAAGTGATGGTTATGACTTGTCCAATGTCATCAAATTTAACTTCTTTGGATTTTGTGGTTTCAAGAACGTCCTCTTTGATGAATTCATGACATTCCCTACTTGTCACCTTTGAAAGGGCTTCCAAGATGTCTTTTTCACCTTCTTCTTCCTTGGAAGTCATGAATCTGCAAGGAATAGGCATACTTGTTGGAACGGGGTTAAAAATAATGAAATTTGGAACAACCATACCTGTATTAGATGGCATAGGAGCAATAGGTGCCTCCGGTAAAGGTGCTTCAAATCCTCCCTTCGGATTTACAATGGTTGAACTAGGGAGTTTGCCTTGGTCGCAAAATTGTCCTACGAACTCCGCTATCTGCCCAATTTGCTTTTCCAAGTGATCCAACCTTTTGTCTTCTTGTCGAGCCTCATTGTCTTGATTTTGTGAGCCCTGCACCAAACAAATTAATTCGTTAAGCTTTTGATTATAATCTATTGACGAACTTAAATTTGGTTGGGCATATTGAATATGAGGTTGTGGTGGCTGCCAATATCCTCCTTGTTGAGCATTTTGAGGTTCCCACCACATAGAGTTTGAATGATCACTCCAATCCGAATTGTAAGTATTGGAAAACACGTTATTCCTTGATTGAAGATTAAATATATCAACTCTTTGCATTTGGGACCTTTCCATGAGCTGTGACAAAAGAGAAGCGTTATCAAGTGCCATGTTGTTCTTAACAAACAAAACACAAATAAAAAAAACTAAATCTAAAAGACAATACAGAAACAAACAATCCAAGGGATTAGCAAATTTTCTAATCCCCGGCAACGGCGCCAAAATTTGATGTGAGATTTATACGCGCATAAATTAAACCCTCTTTTTGACAATTGTAGTATAAGTATAAGTAGGGATCGTTCTGGACCGGGGATTAGGAGGGATTGTTAATCACTTGGATTTGACTCAAAAACATAAAAACAAAGTTAAAAACGTTCACAAAGACTCAAAGGACTCAAAACAAGTTCAAAAGACTCAAAACTGCCTAAAAACACTAACTAGGCAGTTTCTGACCTTAAACCCAATGTTGGACGAATTTAAGATTATGGCTTGATTCAAACGTAAAATAACAATATAAAACACTATACTAGACTGAAAGAATGAAAAACTAAACTTTAAAACACTAAGACAAACCAAAAGACTCAAAACAACACAAACACACTCAAATCTGCCTAAAAACCACTTTCTGGGCAGATTTGAGCAAAACCACAAATTTGGACGAAATTAAGTAATAACTTGACTCAAGAACGTAAAAACACAAACTAAAAGTATTTCTAACTAATCTAACACTTTAAAATAAATGGGGATTGAGGTTTGGACGAAAATAAACTAAATGGACAGATTCTAATTAAAACAGATTATAAAAACGAAATTGACGAAATGGAATGAATGGATGATAGAATAGCTAAGGGGTTCATCTCCATACATGTTACACTTGCATAATAAAAAGATTTCCAATTGCATTTTAATAAATTATGAAACTCATCACCCCGGGTCAATTAGGTCTGCTTAAATTAACCGTCAAGTTTTCCTTAAGTTAATGAATTGGATGGGTTAGCGCAACGCAATTCACTACATTCTCCAAAAGTCCTTTACGTGAACAGCACAATAAAGATACAATCAAAGATCATTAAGTATTATGAAAACTATAAGTATTGACGAGGCATTCGTTACTATGATGAGCATGAAACTCGTGCCAAGAATTCTTTTAACGCGATTGTTTATAAGCAACCTCCACTACTTGTGAATATAAGTTCATAACGATTAGGTGAAACTCACTTATATTCTAGCGTCATATTCATGCATGAAAATTAAGCGCGCATTCTCAATAACATACATAAATAAGTTATCAATCAAACGGTTAAACAAATTGAATTCACAACTTATGAAACGCAATTAGAAGTAATCAAATCAAAATGCAAGCATAAACATTTATTTCGAATCACCCCCTAGCTAAAGGGGGTTTTAGTTCCTCATTACGTTGAAATCAAAGAAACACCTAAACATTCCAACAACTCAAACTTGAATTGTATGAACGTTTAGGCACTCTTCTCTTCCATTCCTCATACGTACAAAACAAAGAGAATTGAATTTAAACTTTGAAATCAAAGAAACACCTAAACATTCCAACAACTCAAACTTGAATTGTATGAACGTTTAGGCCCTCTTATCTTCCTCGTTGTTGTAGCACAAGGTCTAAGGTGAGGTTTGGGGGATTATGGAAATGGTAGAGGAGTGGTGTTTGGATTATAAGGGAAGGGGGACTCACGGCTAAAGAAGGTGGAGAGTGAATGTGGTGTGTTGTGTATGAAAATGAGATGTCCATGAATGAATGAATGCAAGGGTATTTATAGGAGTAGTGGAGGGAACATATGGCTATGTCATTTGTAGGTGAAGTAGGTGGATGTTGTAGGTGAAGTAGGTGGATGTTGTAGGTGAAGTGGATGTTGTAGGTGAAGTAGGTGGATGTTGTAGGTGAAGTGGGTGGATGTTGTAGGTGAAGTAGGTGGATGTTGTAGGTGAAGTGGATGTTGTTTTAAGTGATAAGTGATAAGTGATATGATATGTGGTTATGATATGATAAGTGGTTAAGTGGTGATGATAAGTGATAAGTGATTAAGTGATATGATATGTGGTGATGATAAGTGATAAGTGCATGTGGGTTAACTAATGAAGGAAATGCATGTGCAATGACAATGTGTTAGAATGGATGTGTGTTATGCATGGCATGATTGGGATTAGGAAAGGTTTAAATGTCCTAAAACTAAAGAGAACAAGGTTCCAACACTTTGGCTCCAATTAGGTCTTCAATTTCGTCCAACACTTTGGCTTCAAGCATAAGCTATCCGTCCTTAGCCCAAAAGTGCTCCAAAAGTCTCCAAAATGCATCTTTTTGCTCCTTTAGCCCTTTGGACCTACAAACACACGAAAATAGCTTAAAGTACTAAAATAACTAAAGAAACATAACGTAAATGTACGAGAACAAGCCATTTAAGTCGCATAAATATGATCCTATCACATGTTACTACATTCAAAACATGGTTTTAAATGCTTAATTGTGAACTAGTATATGGTGACTATGATTAAGAATGTACTTAAGTGTGAAGATGACTAAAATCTGTGGGAATGATGATTTTTAACGTGTCATGTGCATTGGAAATCCCTAAGACGGTTGTTGGAAGGTTTAGGTTGTGTTTTACTTGTTTTGTTTCGTTTGGTTTTGTTTTGTTTTTCTTTCTGTTTTGCTCGAGGACTAGCAAAAGATAAGTGTGGGGGTATTTGATAGGAGCATATTCATGCGACTTAAATGGCTTGTTCTCGTGCATTTACGTTATGTTTCTCTAGTTATTTTAGTCCTTTATGCTTCTTTTGTGTGTTTTCAGGTTCTAAGGGCAAGGTATGCAAAAGGATGCCTTTTGGAGCCTTTTGGAGCAAATTAGAGATTGGAATGGATATCATATGCTTGGAGCCAAGAGGATGGACGAAATTAAAGACTTGAAGTAGGAAAGTTAAATCCTAAAAGACTTCATGTTTAAGCATCATTGAAGACTCCTACGCATTTTAGAACACAAAAACAACATTCCTTGCAACCTTAGGACATTGTCGTGTGTTTCCTTGTGTCTCCCTTCCTTGCCATGCAAGGAAGGGCTTTGTTCCCTATTTTAAACACTTAAAGCATTCATTTATCATATCATTCACTTATTATAAGCATTCACTTATCATATCATTCACTTATCAAACCATTCACTTATCACTTCCATTCACTTATCACTTATCACTTCCATTCACTTATCACTCACCACATATCATTCATTTATCACTTAACATATCATTCATTTATCACTTAACATATCATACACTTATCATAATCATTCACTTATACACTTATCATAATCATTCACTTATTCTTTCATCATTCAACCACCAATTCAACACATGCATTTCAAACCTTTCAACACCCTTTAATCATCTCCCTTTAAGTTATGATTTTATTTCCTAACCCTACATGCATTATTTATTAGCATCTTCACATGCATTCACACACACTTCACACAAACAAACAACTCAAAACCGTGAGCTCCCATTCCCTTATGCCATTTTCAGATTTCCACCCACTAACCTAGTCATCAACACATGCATTCCCTTCACATTCACCCACATGCACTCCCACTCTTTAATCATATGCACTCCCATCATAATTCCACCACCAATTCAGCCACAAAACATTATCATTGCACCACATTCAACCACTCCACATCCCTCACCAAGAAACCATTCAACACACACATGCATCCTGAAATTCTTTGCCATGCAATCACATGCATTTCCCTTGACATTTTCAGCCATCACACTTCATCATTACACCACCATTCACTCTTTAACCCACACACACTTCACACAAACAACATTCACATGCATTCACATGCATTTCCAACACAAAACACACTCAAAACCGTGGCCACCTTTGCATTTCAGGATTCCCATTTGCATTTTCAGATTTCCAGCTTTCCCTTTTATTTTCCAGCTTTCATTCTTCATCATTGCAGCCATTCCACATGCAATTCTCCATCATTCCTCCACACAAACACCTTAAACAAATAGCCATATACATCTCCACTCCTCCTATAAATACCCTTGCATTCCCATCATTCAAAACATCTCATTTTCATACACAACACACCACAAACACTTCCATTCCTTCTCTTTGCCGTGAGTCCCCTTAGAATCCAAAACCATCTTTCCATTTCCATCACTCCTCACTCCATTCCACATTTCCATAATCCCCCAAACCTCACCTTAGACCTTGTGCTACAACAACGAGGAAGAGAAGAGGACCTAAACGTTCATACAATTCAAGTTTGAGTTGTTGGAATGTTTAGGTGATTCTTTGATTTCAATGTTTCATTTTAATTCTCTTTGTTTTGTACGTATAAGGAATGGAAGAGAAGAGTGCCTAAACGTTCATACAATTCAAGTTTGAGTTGTTGGAATGTTTAGGTGTTTCTTTGATTTCAACGTAATGAGGAACTAAAACCCCCTTTAGCTAGGGGGTGATTCGAAATAAATGTTTATGCTTGCATTTTGATTTGATTACTTCTAATTGCGTTTCATAAGTTGTGGTTCAATTTGTTTAACCGTTTGATTGATAACTTATTTATGTATGTTTATTAAGAGTGTACACTTAATTTTCATGCATGAATATGACGCTAGAATATAAGTGAGTTTCACCTAATAGTTACGAACTTATATTCACAAGTAGTGGAGGTTGCTTATAAACAATCGCGTTAAATGAATTCTTGGCATAAGTTTCATGCGTATTCCATAGTAACGAATGCCTCGTCAACACTTAAAGTTTTCATGATGCTTAATGATTTTTGATTGTATCTTTATTGTGCTTTTCACGTAAAGGACTTTTGGAGAATGTTGTGAATTGCGTTGCGCTAACCCATCCAATTCATTAACTTAAGGAAAACTTGACGGTTAATTTAAGCGGACCTAATTGACCCGGGGCGTTGAGAATTAATGATTTGTTGAAATGCAATTGGAAATCTTTTTATTATGCAAGTGTAACATGTATGGAGATGAACCCCTTAGCTATTCTATCATCCATTCATTCCATTTCATCAATTCCATATTTACATTCTGTTTTAATTTGTTCATTTAATTTAATTTCGTATAAACTTAAATCCCCCTTTACTTTAATGTCAATTTAGTTAGAAATCATTTTAGTTTGTGTTTTTTAAAGCATTTTGAGTTTTTGGTTTGTCTTAGTGTTTTAAACTTTAAATTTTGCATTCTTTGAGTCTAGTTTAGTGTTTTAAACTTTATTTTACGTTTTTGAGTCAGTTTCCAAGAGATTAACAATCCCTCCTAATCCCCGGTCCAGAACGATCCCTACTTATACATATACTACAATTTGACGAAAAGAGGGTTTAATTTGTGCGCGTATAAATCTCGCATCAAATTTTGTGTTCTAAAATGCGTAGGAGTCTTCAATGATGCTTAAACATGAGGTCTTTTAGGATTTAACTTTCCTACTTCAAGTCTTTAATTTCGTCCATCCTCTTGGCTCCAAGCATATGATATCCATTCCAATCTCTAATTTGCTCCAAAAGGCTCCAAAAGGCATCCTTTTACATACCTTGTCCTTAGAACCTGAAAACACACAAAAGAAGCATAAAGGACTAAAATAACTAGAGAAACATAACGTAAATGCACGAGAACAAGTCATTTAAGTCGCATGAATATGCTCCTATCAAATACCCCCACACTTATCTTTTGCTAGTCCTCGAGAAAAACAGAAAGAAAAACAAAACAAAACCAAACGAAACAAAACAAGTAAAACACAACCTAAACCTTCCAACAACCGTCTTAGGGATTTCCAATGCACATGACACGTTAAAAATCATTAGTCCCATAGATTTTTGTCATCTTCACACTTAAGTACATTCTTACTCATAGTCACCACATATTATTTCACAATTAAGCATTTAAAACTATGTTTTGAATGTTGTAACATGCCTTAGAGAATTTGCTCAAATCCTTACAAGATATGCACTCGTTTTTCACACAGATTTTCTGACTACACACCCTACACTAGGTATATGTGAGAAGATTGATGTAAACATGTAGACGAACACTCACATATGTTATAACAAGGAAAGCATTTTCTGGAATTATTAACATGTATATATATGATCTCATGAATGGAATGCTACTACTTAGAACGAGAACCAGTGATTCCATAAGCTCATATCAATTCCAAACTCCACATTATTGAACACATAACGATCAAGATAGAAGCATAAGGGTTGAAACGGGGCTAAAGGTGTTTGGCTAACAAAGAAAGGATAGGGAAAACAAATGTTCTTTAAGCAATAGTGAGCAAAGTATTGAATTAGGCACTTAGAATTCCCTTTAGAACGCAGAAGTCAACTTTGAACACCCAAGGGGAAGTCACACAAAACTTAGGGCCATATTCAAACTTTTTGGGCCCTTTCTTCAACAATCACACTTGTGAGTCCATTCTCACTTATTTTCACTCTTTTTCTTTCTTTTCTTCTTCTTTTTCTCACATTTTTTTTTTCTTTTTCCCGTGCCTCCTTTAAGACTTAGGCACATACATACACACAAAAATCCCTTCCCCCACACTTATTTTCTGCAACATATTAATCAAAAGGAATTCATTTAAGTCATGCTCACTATACTTCAAGAACAAGGGTATAGGAAAGTCCTACTCTAGGTTAGGTAAGGGGTGATGTGGTTAGCAAAGAAAATAGGCTAAACGAGGCTCAACGAGGTTAAAACTAATATATACGAAATATGGGAAGTAAGGCTATTTGGTTATGGTGGCAACAACTTCATCTTGATATATATTATGCAATTCAATGTCATGCTTTGAATGAAACGGATATAAGTTTTAGCATTTAGTTCTATCATGATACAATTGCATTCTAAGTAGCAACCAAGCAAGGAATAATGAGATCATGCAACAACTTTAAAAAAACAAAGAATCACAGAAAATAGCTCTCCAAAGAAAGTAATGGCTCGAGTCTCACAGGGATGTAGCGTTTGTTTGAGTTCCTTCCTTCAAACATGTTACAAAAACGAATTTTTCTTTTATGATTGCATGTGAAGTCATACATTATAACCATAACCAAGCATATACCAAGAGTAAATCAAACTTTTCTCTATGTTCATAACTCTTTTAAACAGTCATGCAATTACAAACCAAATCCTTATCATTGTGTTGGAAGGTACCCTAAGACACAAACACACAAAAACGACTCAAAACACTCTTTTTAGGCTTTTCAAAACAATTTTTTCAAATTTTTAAGGTATTTTCGGAGTTATAAAAACAAAACATACTAAAACACTCTAAAACAACTTAAAAACATCTTAAAACAGCAAGGAACAACATTTGAAGTAATGGGTGATAAAATCCCACGAATTTGCATTAACAACATTAGTTACCCCCCCACACTTAAATCAAACATTGTCCTCAATGTTTTAAGCATAGATTTAAACAAAGCATAAGTAAACACACAAAAAGCATTTAAACATACTAAACATGGCATAATGTAATTAACAAAGAGAAGAGTTTAGAGACGCAAATCTGGTTATAGAGTGTAAATTCCATCTTCTCCTTGGTAATTGCATTGAGGCTTTGATCTTTGTGATTCCACAGGCTTACTCTTGAACTGGTTTCTGCCCACCGTTGATTTTCCTTTGTGCTACTTCTTGAACTGGGCAGCAGGATGGTTTTTTTGGTCTCCCCCGAAGGTCTGAGCTTACCCCTTTGGTCTGTTTCTTTGTTCAATCTTTCCAATTCGTATTGAAAAGGGTTGGAGGATAACTCAGCCTATGTTTGTCTCCACATGCTTCAATGTATCATTTTCACTTGCCTTACTCGCTCCCCTTTGCAGAAGTGGTCCCTTCTCCGGAAGTGTATCAACCTTTGAAGATGACTACTCGAGAGCAACGCTAGGTAAGCAATCAGGAATAGATTCCAGGCAGTTGGCTCCAGATCGGAAGACTGACTCCAAGTGCCGGCTGATTGCTTCTTTTACTTTGCCATGCGAGTAAGAACAAGGACAAAGAAAAAGACAGGGAAAGAGCATGATATGAGATACTTTTGCTTTTGACCTTGATGATATGAGATACCTTTGCTTTTGAAAAAGCGGTGAATGAATCAGCATACTTCAATCCGCCGTTTCCTCCTGGGTCATCTGTACTCCAGGCATCTGGTATCATCTTTGGGGAAGAAGAAAGAATTGAGTATTTCGAAAGGCTATGCTGGGAGTGCGCCCTCAGAGGTGAGGGAGAGGTGGGCATTTTCTTCAGGTTTGCCTTGCCATAAAAGACGAAGGTCGACATATATAGAGATAATATCAAGTGGTGGTACTGTTCTTTTACCCTTGTCGACAAACGTTTTGATCCCTCAAATCCGGCTTTTTGAAATAGTGGCGCCTCTTCGATTTCTGAACGAGCGCCCTTCGATCTCTGAACGACACGTAGTAGCGCGGATGCGGCTCCTTTTGACAAAGCTGCACGAGTTTTCTGAAAAGCAGAGAAAGCGTAGCCGAACTTTGCGCTTGTCGGCTAAAGACGTGTAGTTGCGATGATGGCCTCCACGTGTTGTCTGAAAAGAAGAAATCTTTTGACAAAGTTGAACGCGTCTTCTGAAAAGCCGAGAAAGCGTCGCCTAAATTATGCCGGAAATTTCGGTTTGTTGAATCGGTGGACGCGTCGCCTTGGCTTTTTATAGAGCTATCGATCACCGCCAACATACACACTCTGAAGATCTCCCATTCTTGAAAATCGTCTCCGGCCCTTTGAAAATTTACTCCATCCCTTCTCTTTGAACACTTTTGAAAAAAAAATGGCAAACTCATCGAACCTTAGCTTAGATTTGAGTCTCAGCAGCGATCCGGTTGCGCCCCGTCAAGGTAATGTATGGCGCCCTTCTTTTTTATCTTCTAACGGTCTTCTTACAGGTGAAGACTCCGTGATGCAGGACGCCACAACAGCTACAATAGTAGCTAGGAACCTCCTCACTCCAAAAGATAGTAGGCTGCTGTCAGGACGGTCCGATGAGTTGGCCGTTCAAGAGTCCCTCGCACTTAGTGTTCAGTGTGCGAGCTCTGTGTCCAACATGGGCCAACGCCTGCTTGCCCGCTCCCGTCAGGTGGAATCATTGATGGCAGAGGTGGAAAGTCTTAAGCAAGAGATCCAGCAGCTTAAGTACGAGAATAGAAGTTTGCATGTGCTTGCAAATAACTATTCGTCGGGCATGAAGAGGAAGCTTGATGAGCTGCAAGAGTCTGAAGGTCGGATTCACAGTGACCGTCAAAGGTTTTCGTCTTTCCTCCAGAGGCACCTTTTTCCTGGATCATCCAGCGTTTGGCCAAGTATTGAGGCCTGGAATGCTCTAGCTCCGATGCCTTCCGCTCCAATGCCTTCCGCTCCGATGCCTTCCGCTCCGATGTCTTCCGCTCCGATGCCTTCCGCTTCAAAGCCTTCTGCTTCGACGCCTCGTAGTGGGGCTTCACGTAAACAACCTTTGTGAAGCACCACCTTTCTCCATGTTTAGTATCTTTCTTTTTTTTTTTTTTTTTTTTTTTTTTTATTAACATAAATAAAATCAAACGGCATGGAATTGGTCCTTGAATGGAAGGTGATACTTGAAGTGAACCGGCATTGGTTTGAATTCTAGTGTAGGTGCCTGATTCATAAAAAACAACAAGTTAGTATAAAATGTAATGGAATTTGAAAAAAATGACTTACTTGTTTTGTCTGACAAGAACTCAATGACAAACACCACTCATTTGAAAGTTTCAGGGATATTGGACTTGGCCAGATTGCAAGTGATGGCTATGACTTGTCCAATGTCATCAAATTTAACTTCTTTGGATTTTGTGGTTTCAAGAACGTCCTCTATGATGAATTCATGACATTCCCTACTTGTCACCTTTGGAAGGGCTTCCAAGATGTCTTTTTCACCTTCTTCTTCCTTGGAAGTCATGAATCTGCAAGGAATAGGGATACTTGTTGGAACGGGGTTAAAAATAATGAAATTTGGAACAACCATACCTGTATTAGATGGCATAGGAGCAATAGGTGCCTCCGGTAAAGGTGTTTCCACCCTTTCCGTGGGTTGGGTGTATTCCTCTTCCTTGTGATTTGATTTTGATGGTTGAGGGTCCGTTCCAACCTCCTTGTCACTTCTCAACATGATAGCATTGGTGGTTTCAAATTCTCCCTTCTGATTTGCAATGGTTGAACTAGGGAGTTTGCCTTGGTCGCAAAATTGTCCTTCGAACTCCGCTATCTGCCCAATTTGCTTTTCCAGAGTAGTAAGTAATTGAAAAATCGTATCATTATCATTTGAGTTACCTACATTACTTTGGGCAGGTTGTGGTGGCTGCATAGGCGTTGAATATAACTCCTCATACGGCTGCCAATATCCTTCTTGTTGAGCCTCATTGTCTTGATTTTGTAAGCCCTGCACCAAACAAATTAATTCATCAAGCTTTTGATTATAATTTATTGACGAACTTAAGTTTGGTTGGGCATATTGAATATGAGGTTGTGGTGGCTGCCAATATCCTCCTTGTTGAGCATTTTGAGGTTCCCACCACATAGAGTTTGAATGATCACTCCAATCCGAATTTTAAGTATTGGAAAACACGTTATTCCTTGATTGAAGATTCAATATATCAACTCTTTGCATTTGAGACCTTTCCATGAGCTGTGACAAAAGAGAAGCATTATCAAGTGCCATGTTGTTCTTCTCTAGTATTTGAATTCAACAAACAAAACAAAAATCAAAAACTAAAACTAAAATACATAACAGAAACAAACAATCCAAGAGATTAGCAAATTTGCTAATCCCCGGCAACGGCGCCAAAATTTGATGCGAGATTTATACGCACACAAATTAAACCCTCTTTTTGTCAAATTGTAGTGAAGTGTATAAGTAGGGATCGTTCTGGACCGGGGATTAGGAGGGATTGTTAATCACTTGGATTTGACTTAAAAACGTAAAAACACAATATAAAACACTATTTAATGCTCGAAGAAAGCAAAACTAAAAATAAGAAAGATTAAGACTAAGACTTCAACGAAATAGGGGGGAATTGGATTTGGACGAATTTAAACTAAAATGGATACTTGGAAACAAAACAAATTGTAAATATGGATTTGATGGAAATGAATGGATGGGAAGCTAGCTAAGGGGTTCATCTCTATACATGTTATACTTGCATACAAAACGATTTCTAATTGCTTTTCAATAAACCATGAATTTTCAACGCCCCGGGTTAATTAGGTCCGCTTAAATTAACCGTCAAGTTTTCCTTAAGTTAATGAATTGGATGATTGCATACGACAATCCAAAGCATTCCTCACAAGTTCCCTACATGAATTGCATAATAGAGATACAAGCAAGAATCATTAAGCAACATGAAAACTATAAGTGTTGACGAGGCATTCGTTACTATGATTGCATGAAACTTATGCCAAGAATTTGTTTAACGCGATTGTTTATAAGCAACCTCCACTACTTGTGAATATAAGTTCATAACTATTACGTGAAACTCACTTATATTCTAGCGTCATATTCATGCATGAAAATTAAGCGTTCATTCTTAATAAACATACATAAATAGGATATCAATCAAATAGTTAAACAAATTGAATTCACAACTTATGAAACGTAATTAAAAGTAATCAAATCATAATGCAAGCATAAACATTTATTTCGAATCACCCCCTAGCTAAAGGGGGTTTTAGTTCCTCATTACGTTGAAATCAAAGAAACACCTAAACATTCCAACAACTCAAACTTGAATTGTATGAACGTTTAGGCATTCTTCTCTTCCATTCCTCATACGTACAAAACAAAGAGAATTGAATTTAAACTTTGAAATCAAAGAAACACCTAAACATTCCAACAACTCAAACTTGAATTGTATGAACGTTTAGGCCCTCTTATCTTCCTCGTTGTTGTAGCACAAGGTCTAAGGTGAGGTTTGGGGAATTATGGAAATGGATGAGGAATGGTGGAAGGGGGACTCACGGTTTTGGATTCTAAGGGGAAGTGTTTGTGTTAGTTGTGGTGTGAGAAATGGAGAGATGGATTGGGGAGTGAATGAATGAATTGTATGAATGCAATGCATGGTTTTATAGGGAGAGAATGGATGGGAGAACATGTGAATGGCAGCTAGGAATGATTAAAGAATGGAATGCTAGGTTGGAAATGCATGTGAATGCAAGGAGGAAAGCTGAAAATGCAAGGGAAGCTCACGGCACAATGTTGTTTTGCTTCTTGAAATGCATGTGAATGCATGTGAGTGCAATATGAAAAGAATGACTAATTAATGTATGTAGGGTGCAGCTAGGTTGGAAAGGTGTGGATTGTGGCTGCAATTTAGGGAAAGGAAATAGGTTTAATGCATAAATAAAAGGGCAAAGTGGCTGCAATGATGAAGAAAAGCTGGAATTGGTGTGGAAGGCACGGCAAAGACTTGTTGTTTGTGTGAAGTGTGTGTGAATGCATGTGAAGATGCTAATAAATAATGCATGTAGGGTTAGGTGGTGTAATGATGAAGTGGGAAGTGGAAGAATGTGGTTGGAAATGGCTAAGGGGATGCACGGCTAGAAGAAGAATGAATGATGTGCATGTGTGTGAATGCATGTGGATTAGGTGGAAAGAGGTGGGTGTGCATGTGAGTTGAAATGCATATGTTTAAATGGTTGAAATGTGTAGATGATTATGAGTATGATAAGTGATAAGTGAATGGTTTGATAAGTGATAAGTGAGTGGAAGTGATAAGTGAATGGTTTGATAAGTGATAAGTGAGTGGAAGTGATAAGTGATAAATGAATGATATGTTAAGTGATAAATGAATGATATGTGGTGAGTGATAAGTGAATGCTTTAACTGTTTAAAATAGGGAACAAAGCCCTTCCTTGCATGGCAAGGAAGGGAGACACAAGGAAACACACGACAATGTCCTAAGGTTGCAAGGAATGTTGTTTTTGTGTTCTAAAATGCGTAGGAGTCTTCAATGATGCTTAAACATGAGGTCTTTTAGGATTTAACTTTCCTACTTCAAGTCTTTAATTTCGTCCATCCTCTTGGCTCCAAGCATATAATATCCATTCCAATCTCTAATTTGCTCCAAAAGGCTCCAAAAGGCATCCTTTTACATACCTTGTCCTTAGAACCTGAAAACACACAAAAGAAGCATAAAGGACTAAAATAACTAGAGAAACATAACGTAAATGCACGAGAACAAGCCATTTAAGTCGCATGAATATGCTCCTATCAGGAACTAAACCCCCCTTGGCTAGGGGGGATTCGAAATATATGTTTATGCTTGCATTTTGATTTGATTACTTCTAATTGCGTTTCATAAGTTGTGGATTCAATTTGTTTAACTGTTTGATTGATAACTTATTTATGTATGTTTATTGAGAGTGCACGCTTAATTTTCATGCATGAATATGACGCTAGAATATAAGTGAGTTTCACCTAATAGTTACGAACTTATATTCACAAGTAGTGGAGGTTGCTTATAAACAATCGCGTTAAATGAATTCTTGGCATAAGTTTCATGCGTATTCCATAGTAACGAATGCCTCGTCGATGTTTATGATTTCCGTTGAACTTAATGATCTTTGTTGAATGTCTCTATCATGCGTATTCCATAGTTAGGGACTTTGAGTAGGAATAATTTGGTTGTAATGCGTATTCCATTCAAGCCAATGAATCTAGGGAAATCTGAAAGTTAATTTAAGCGGACCTAATTAACTTGGAGCGTTGAGAAGTCATGGTTTATTGAAATGCAATTGGAAATCATTTTATTATGCAAGTGTAACATGTATGGAGATGAACCCCTTAGCTATTCTATCATCCATTCATTCCATTTCATCAATTTCATATTTACATTCTGTTTTAATTGCAATTTGTTCATTTAATTTAATTTTGTATAAACCTAAATCCCCCTTTACTTTAATGTCAAATTAGTTAGAAATCAATTTAGTTTGCGTTTTTAAGAGTCTTGAGTCAAGTTACAACTTAATTTCGTCCAAATTTGTGTTTATACTCAAAACTGCCCAGAAAGTGGTTTTTAGGCAGATTTGAGTGTATTTGTGCTGTTTTGAGTCTTTTAGTTTGTTTGAGTGTTTTAAAGTTTAGTTTTGCATTCTTTGAGTCTAGTGTAGTGTTTTATATTGTGTTTTTACATTTTTGAGTCAAATCCAAGTGATTAACAATCCCTCCTAATCCCCGGTCCAGAACGATCCCTACTTATACTTATACTACAATTGACAAAAAGAGGGTTTAATTTGTGTGCGTATAATTCTCGCATCAGCGGCGCGCCCGTATCACTGCTAAGGCTCAATTCCAAGCTAAGGTTCGATGAGTTTGCCATTTTTCAAAGGTGTTCAAAGATAAGGGTTGATGGAGTAAATTTTCAAAGGGTCAGAGTCAATTTTCAAGAATGGGAATTCTTCAGAGTGTGTTTGTTGTGGTGATCGATAGCTCTATAAGAAGCCAAGGCGACGCGTCCACCAATTAAAAAAAACCGGAATTTCCGGCGTAATTTAGGCGACGCGTTCTCGACTTTTCAGAAAACGCGTTCAACTTTGTCAAAAGATTTCTGACAAAGCTGAAAACACGTCGAGGCCATCATCGCAACTACACGTCTTTAGCCGACAAGCGCAAAGTTCGGCGACGCTTTCTCTGCTTTTCAGAAAACGCGTGCAGCTTTGTCAAAAGGAGCAGCATCTGCACTACCACGTGTCGTTCAGAAAGAGAAGGGGCGTCGTTCAGAAATCGAAGGGGCGCCTGCTCAGAAATCGAGGAGGCGTCGTTCTGATATCGAAGAGACATTTGTCGACAAGGGTAAAAGAACAGTACCACCACCTGATATTATCTCTATATATGTCGACTTTCGTCTTTTATGGCAAGGCAAACCTGAAGAAAATGCCCAACTCTCCCTCACCTCTGAGGGCGCACTCCCAGCAAAGCCTTTTGAAATACTCAATTTTTTCTTCTTCCCCAAAGATGATACCAGATGCCTGGAGTACAGATGACCCAGGAGGAAATGGCGGATTAAAGTGTGCTGATTCATTCACCGCTTCTTCAAAAGCAAAGGTATCTCATATCATCAAGGTCAAAAGCAAAAGTATCTCATATCATGCTCTTTCCCTGTCTTTTTCTTTGTCTTTGTTCTTACTCGCATGGCAAAGTGAAAGAAGCAATCAGCCGGCACTTGGAGTCAGTCTTTCGATCTGGAGCCAACTGCCTGGAATCTATTCCTGGTTGCTTACCTAGCGTTGCTCTCGAGTAGTCATCTTCAACGGTTGATACACTTCCGGAGAAGGAACCACTTCTGCAAAGGGGAGCGAGTAAGGCAAGTGAAAATGATACATTGAAGCATGTGGAGACAAACATAGGCTGAGTTATCCTCCAACCCTTTTCAATACGAATTGGAAAGATTGAACAAAGAAACAGACCAAAGGGGTAAGCTCAGACCTTCGGGGAAGACCAAAAGAATCCTCCAGCCCAGTAGCACAAAGGAAAATCAACAAGTGGAGGAGACCAAAAGAATCATGCAGCCCAGTTCATGAGTATGCCTGTGGAATCACCAAGATCAATGCCTCAATGCAATCAACAAGGAGAAGAGGGAATTTACACTCCATAACCAGATTTGCGTCCCTAAACTCTTCTCTTTGTTAATTACATTCTGCCATGTTTAGTATGTTTAGTTGTTGTTTGTGTGTTTACTTATGTTTTGTGTGAATCTATGCTTAAAACATTGAGGACAATGTTTGATTTAAGTGTGGGGGGGTAACTAAGTATATTTGATACAAATTCGTGGGATTTTATCACCCATAACTTCAAATGTTGTTCCTTGCTGTTTTAAGGTGTTTTTTTTAAGTTGTTTTAACGTGTTTTAGTATGTTTTGTTTTTATAACTCCGAAAATCACATAAAAATTTGAAATCCATGTTTTAAAAAGCCTAAAAAGAGTGTTTTGAGTCGTTTTTGTGTGTTTGTGTCTTAGGGTACCTTCCAACAAAATGATAAGGATTTGATTTGTAATTACATGACTGTTAAAAAGAGTTATGAACATAGAGAAAAGTTTGAATTTACTCTTGGTATATGCTTGGATATGGTTATAATGTATGACTTCACATGCAATCATAAAAGAAAAATTCGTTTTTGTAACATGCTTGAAGGAAGGAACTCAAACAAACGCTACATCCCTGTGAGACTCGAGCCATTACTTTCTTTGGAGAGTTATTTTCTGTGATTCTTTGTTTTCTAAAGTTGTTGCATGATCTCATTATTTCTTGCTTGGTTGCTACTTAGAATGCAATTGTATCATGATAGAACTAAATGCTAGAACTTATATCCGTTTCATTCAAAGCATGACATTGAGTTGCATAACATATATCAAGATGAAGTTGTGTAGTTGCCACCATAGCCAAATAGCCTTACTTCCCATATTTCGTATATATTAGTTTTAACCTCGTTGAGCCTCGTTTAGCCTATTTTCTTTGCTAACCACATCACCCCTTACCTAGCCTAGAGTAGGACTTTCCTATACCCTTGTTCTTGAAGTATAGTGAGCATGACTTAAATGAATTCCTTTTGATTAATATGTTGCAGAAAATAAGTGTGGGGGAAGAGATTTTTGTGTGTATGTATGTGCCTAAGTCTTAAAGGAGGCACGGGAAAAAAAATGTGAGAAAAAGAAGAAGAAAAGAAAGAAAAAGAGTGAAAATAAGTGAGAATGGACTCACAAGTGTGATTGTTGAAGAAAGGGCCCAAAAAGTTTGAATATGGCCCTAAGTTTTGTGTGACTTCCCCTTGGGTGTTCAAAGTTGACTTCTGCGTTCTAAAGGGAATTCTAAGTGCCTAATTCAATACTTTGCTCACTATTGCTTAAAGAACATTTGTTTTCCCTATCCTTTCTTTGTTAGCCAAACACCTTTAGCCCCGTTTCAACCCTTATGCTTCTATCTTGATCGTTATGTGTTCAATAATGTGGAGTTTGGAATTGATATGAGCTTATGGAATCACTGGTTCTCGTTCTAAGTAGTAGCATTCCATTCATGAGATCATATATATACATGTTAATAATTCCAGAAAATGCTTTCCTTGTTATAACATATGTGAGTGTTCGTCTACATGTTTACATCAATCTTCTCACATATACCTAGTGTAGGGTGTGTAGTCAGAAAATCTGTGTGAAAAACGAGTGCATATCTTGTAAGGATTTGAGCAAATTCTCTAAGGCATGTTACTACATTCAAAACATAGTTTTAAATGCTTAATTGTGAAATAATATGTGGTGACTATGAGTAAGAATGTACTTAAGTGTGAAGATGACAAAAATCTATGGGACTAATGATTTTTAACTTGTCATGTGCATTGGAAATCCGTGAGACGATTGTTGGAAGGTGTAGGTTGTGTTTTGTTCGTTTTGTCTAGTTTCGTGTTCTTTTGTTGTTTTGTTTTGCTCGAGGACTAGCAAAAGATAAGTGTGGGGGTATTTGATAGGAGCATATTCATGCGACTTAAATGGCTTGTTCTCGTGCATTTACGTTATGTTTCTTTAGTTATTTTAGTCCTTTATGCTTCTTTTGTGTGTTTTCAGGTTCTAAGGGCAAAGTATGCAAAAGGATGCCTTTTGGAGCCTTTTGGAGCAAATTAGAGATTGGAATGGATATCATATGCTTGGAGCCAAGAGGATGGACGAAATTGAAGGATTCCTCCTCCATTGCAGCCACATGCACATTCAATCATTCACACCAAAACCTTGCACATGCTTTCCCATTTCATTATTCATTCACCTTGCAGCCACTCCACATGCATTTCTAGCTTTTCCTTTGCATTCCCCCTTTAATCAACACATGCACCCACTCACCAAGAAATCATTCATTCCACATGCACCCAAAACACAACCAGAAATCATCATTGCCGTGGGTACCTATCCCATTTCAGATTGTCATTCCACTTCATTGCACATGCATCTTCATAATTCAACACATGCATTCATTATTTATTTACTTTGCATCCTTTAATTTAATCACATGCACATTCAAACAAACACAATCATTCCAGCCATACCTTGCATTTTCAGATTGTTCCTCCATCATTGCACCACAATGCAGCCACATGCACTTGTTCCTCTAACATTTCAGCCACTTGCACTCCCATTCTCTCCCAAAACCGTGCACATGCCTTCTCCTTGCATTTCCAGCCATTCCACATGCTATTTCAGCCACATGCACTCATAATCATTCAACCAACATGTGCACATGCAACCTAGCTGTCATGTTCCCCCCATTTCACCTATAAATACTCATTCATTCACACTCATTCATACACAATTCATTTCACAACAGAAATTGGTCCCTTGGGGCCGTGCCCTTCACAAAGTCCATCCATTCCATTCATAAATCCTTCCACATTTCAGAATGTAGACATCAAAACTCTTTTGTGCCGTGCCCTCCCTTAGAATCCAAACACCATCCTTCCATATTCCACCACTCCTCTTCCATTCCTCCACCACTCCCCAAACCATTCACACCATCAAACTATCCCTAGACCTTGTGCTACAACGAAGAGGAAGAGAAGAGTGCCTAAACGTTCATACAATTCAAGTTTGAGTTGTTGGAATGTTTAGGTGTTTCTTTGATTTCAATGTTTAATTTCAATGCTCTTTGTTTTGTACGAATGAGGAATGGAAGATAAGAGGGCCTAAACGTTCATACAATTCAAGTTTGAGTTGTTGGAATGTTTAGGTGTTTCTTTGATTCTCTTTGTTTTGTACCATGAGGAACTAAACCCCCCTTGGTTAGGGGGTGATTCGAATATATGTTTATGCTTGCATTTTGATTTGAATACTTCTAATTGCGTTTCATAAGTTGTGGATTCAATTTGTTTAACCGTTTGATTGATAACTTATTTATGTATGTTTATTGAGAATGCGCGCTTAATTTTCATGCATGAATATGACGCTAGAATATAAGTAAGTTTCACCTAATCGTTATGAACTTATATTCACAAGTAGTGGAGGTTGCTTATAAACAATCGCGTTAAACAAATTCTTGGCATAAGTTTCATGCAATCCATAGTAACGAATGCCTCGTCAACACTTATAATTTTCATAGAGCGTAATGATTCTTGCTTGTATCTCTTCTATGCATTCATGTTGAGGACTTGTGGGGAATGTTTTGAATTGTTGTATGCGCTAACCCATCCAATTCAATAACGTTAGGAAGATTTGAAGGTTAATTAGTGCATCACGGTTAACCCAGGGTGTTGAGTTTCATGGTTTATTGAAATGCAATTGGAAATCATTTTATTATGCAAGTATAACATGTATGGAGATGAACCCCTTAGCCATTCTATCATCCATTCATTCCATTCCATCAAATTCGTTTTACAATCTGTTTAGTTTATTAACTTGTTTTGTTATTTCAATTCTCGTCAATTTAAAACCCCCCCTTTACTTTCTTGTTCTTTAGTGTTTAGAATTTGTTTAGTTTATGTTTTAAAGTGTTTTGATTCAATTTTATTTCCCAATTTCGTCCAAATTCACCAAAGTGCTCAAAACTGCCCAGAAAGTGATTTTAAGGCAGTTTTGAGTGTTTTGGGTGATGTTTGAGTCTTTTGGTTTGTTTTAATGTTTTAAGTGTTTAGTTTTACAGTCTTTGAGTTAGTTTAGTGTTTTATATTGTGTTTTTACGTTCTTGAGTCAAGTTATTACTTAATTTCGTCCAAATTTGTGTTTGTGCTCAAATCTGCCCAGAAAGTGGTTTTTAGGCAGATTTGAGTGTGTTTGTGTTGTTTTGAGTCTTTTGGTTTGTCTTAGTGTTTTAAAGTTTAGTTTTGCATTCTTTGAGTCTAGTATAGTGTTTCATATTGTTATTTTACGTTTTTGAGTCAAATCCAAGTGGTTAACAATCCCTCCTAATCCCCGGTCTAGAACGATCCCTACTTATACATATACTACAATTTGACGAAAAGAGGGTTTAATTTGTGTGCGTATAAATCTCGCACCACTATCCTAGAAACCTTATCCTATCCTATCTCTAACATTATCCTATTCTATCCTATCCAAATCAGATTGGGACCTAAACCTAGCTACTTAGGGAGAATCAATTACACATTTAAACACCTATTTCAGTTTCTAGAAGACTCATCCATACCATTGCCGCAAATCACCATTCCTTGTAGGTTTAGGAATCACAATCCTTTTCCTACTCCTATATCACATGTCCTAGGCCCTTTAGGATTAGGAAATCTGCCTTAAACACAGTTTCTAGAACACCTAATCCTATCCCTACATGTGTGCCGCACCTAGCCTTCTAGAACTCCCTAATTCCTAGCCGAAATTCCTATTCCCATTCCCATTTAATTTCTGCCTTGAGTTAACCTTTTTACAATGGGATTAGGCAATCCTTTTCCTTCACTAAGTGTGCCAAAATAGCCTATATAAACAGCCTTGCCGTGCCATTTAAGAACCACCACCCTTCACACAACATTCATACATCCCTTCAGAAATCAACCCTTGCCGTGACCTTGCAACCACCCATCCATCATTCCCCTACTTCCATACATCCATCCCAACCTCCATACACCACCATAACCCCTTGCCGCACCACCATATATACCTAAAACCATCCAAAATCCAGAAAATCGTCCACAAACTCACCATAGACCCTTGTGCCGTGACCTAGCAAGGAGGAGGAGAAGGAAGACCAAGCCTTGGGCGTTTGTACATTCAAGTTGGAGTGTTGGACGTGTCTAGGTGTAATCTATCTTTTATTTTCAATGTTTAAATCTATATTGCTTTGTTTTGTCATGAACATGAGAGGCTAAACTCATTTTAGCCTAGGGATGCTTTGAAACCATGATTACAATTATAATATGATTTGATTAATTCCAGTTGTGATTTCATAAATTGCGAATGCAATTTACTTAACCGTTTGATGGATAACTTATTCTTGTATGTTTATTAGGGAGGCCTACTTAATTTGCATGCTTGAATTTGGGGCTAGAATATAAGGGTGTTTCACATAATCGTCACAAACTTATATTCACAAGTAGTTAAGGTTGTTTTCACAATCATGTTAAGTAAATTCCTAGCATGCGTATCATGATGTCATAGTTACAAGTGCTTTGTCAATACTTATGGTTTCCATTGAACGTAATGATCTTTAACCGTATCTCTATTATGATGTCATGTAGGGGACTTTTTGAAGAATGCTTTGGGTTGTCGTATGATGTCATCCAATCCACTAACTTAAGGGAAATCTGAGGGTTAATTAGTGATGTCAATCTGGGGTGTTGGGGTTCATGGTTTATCGGAAAAGCAACTGGAAATCAATTTATGTTAGAAAGTATCATGTGTGGAGAAGTATCCCTTGGCTATCCCATCATCCATTAGTTTTTCTTATTTTCGTCCAAAATCTGTTTTAAAGTTTTAAGTCACTTGTTTTCTTTTAAATTCGTCCAAAATCAAAACCCCCTTTCTTATTTGTTCCAAATCTGTCCAAAAGAGTTTTTTTGAGTCTTTAGAGTCAAAACCAAGTGTATTTTCGTCCAAATTAAGTCATAGAGTCTAAATTGAGTCTTTTTGGTTGTTTTTGGTTGTTTTGAGTCTTTAAAGTTTGTTTTGAGTCATATAAGTTAGTAAGAGTCTTGTGAGTCTATTTAAAGTGTTTTAAAACATATTTTCACATCTTTGAGTCAATTTTCATTAGATTAGCAATCCCTCCTAATCCCCGGCCTAGAACGATCCCTACTTATATCTATACTACAATTGTCGAAAAGAGGGTTTAATTTGTGTGCTTATATATTTCGCATCAATTGGATGGGAAAAAGGCTAGTTTGGGGGTTCTTCTCCACACATGCACATATGTAACATAAATTGATTTCCAGACTTTATTCCTTTTAAACCATGAATGACAATGCCCCA
The DNA here is from genome assembly GCF_963583255.1 of Pyrus communis. Taxonomy (NCBI): domain Eukaryota; kingdom Viridiplantae; phylum Streptophyta; class Magnoliopsida; order Rosales; family Rosaceae; genus Pyrus; species Pyrus communis. The sequence continues at coordinate 20,171,501 of NC_084809.1, forward strand.
AATTAATAGTGAAAAGCACAAATTAACTCTCAGATTTTCCTAGTTTCATTGAATTTGATGGAATACGAATCGACAATCAAATTATTCTTATCAAATTCCCTACATGAATTGCATAATAGAGATAAAATCAAAGATCATTAAGCTTTTTGAAAACCCTAAGCATTGACTAGGCATTCGTAACTATGAATTGCATGATACTCTTGCCTAGAATTTACTTAATACAATCATGACTAGTGATTTCCACTACTTATGAATATAAGGTCATAACGATTAGATGAAATTCCCTTATATCCTAGCATCAAATTCATGTATGAAAACTAAGTATGCATCCTTAATTAACACACAAGAACAAGTTCTCAATAAATCAATTAAGTAAATCACATCCACAATTCAAGAAACAAAATCTGGAGGAAATCAATTCATATAAAACATATGCATGATAGGAGCATATTTATGCGACTTAATTGGCTTGTTCTCGTGCATTTACGTTGTGTTTCCTTAGTTATTTTAGTCCTTTATGCTTCTTTTGTGTGTTTTCAGGTTCTATGGGCTAAAGGAGCAAAGAAGTGCCTTTTGGAGCATTTTTGGGCTAAGGATGGATAGCTTGTGCTTGGAGCCAAAGTGTTGGACGAAATTAAAGACCAAGTGAGCTTAGAATCGAAGGAAGAAGGAGGAATCAAGAATTGGAAACTAGTTTCCATTATGGGGAGTTTCTATTCTTGAAAGGTTTCCAATTGTGCAAGTTTCCAAATAATGTTGGTTGCCTAAATCACATGTTCTAGAAGCCCTAGACATGTCCTAAATTGTGCCGTGAGTTACCTTCCCTTTATCTCTCAAAATCTGCAAGTTTTGCACCTTCCCTTTCTTTTTCTCCCTTGTGCCGCAAGACTTAGCCTTTTTCCCCTAATTCCTGATTTCAATTACCTATTCTAAAGGGATTTAACTTAATTCCTGATTCTTAGAATTGATTTAGGGAATTAAACACTTACCTATTTCTTAAAAGCCTTGCCGTGCACCTCCATTGACCTTCCCTCTTCCTTGCCGTGCAAGGGAGATGGTTCTTACCTATTTCATTGCATTTAAACACATTCATTTTGTGTTTAATCCCTTGGCCGCAACTTTTAGGTAGTTTCCTTCACTTTTCTGATTTGATTTCCTATTTCTAAAAGCTTTTGACTTAAATTCTGATTACCTAAATAACCTAGGGTTTTAATTCCTGAAATCCTATTAATAAACCTCCTTGTTGCAGCCACAAAACATTCATTCATTCACCATTCACGCCAGAAATTCTTGCCATCCCTCTAACACATCCATACTTCACCATTCTCCATATTTTCTGCCCAAAACCAACCCTTGCCGTCCCCTACATTCATCCCTACCCTAAACAGATCATTCTACATCATCCATAACCCCCAAAACTCACCAAAAACCCTTGTGCCGCAGCAATTAGGAGAGGAAGGAGGCCTTGAACGTTTCATGCTTGCAGATTGGAGCGTTCTTAGGTGTACTTCGTTCTTGTTTTCAATGTTCACTTTGTTATTAATCTCTGAGTTTGCTGTAATCATGAGTGGCTAAACCCCTAATTAGTTAGGGGAAAGTTTGAAGCCATGAACATGTTTGAGATATGAATTGATTTCTTCCAATTGTGATTTGTTAAGTTGTGATTGCAATTCAATTATCTGTTTATTAAAAACTTGTTCTTGTATGTTGATTAAGGGTGCATACTTAGTTTTCATGCATGAACTTGATGCTAGTTTATAAACAAGTTTCACCTAATCGTCACAAGTTTATAAACATGAGTAGTGAAGGTTGCTAGTCACAACCGCGTTATTTGAATTCTTGGCAAGAGTTTCATGCTTTTCATAGTAACAATTGCCTCATCAATACTTATAGTTTTCATGGAACTTAATGATCTTTGATTGTACCTTTATTGTACTTTTAGAGAATGATTTTAGTTGTTGTATGCGCATTCCCATCCAATTCAATAACTTAAGGAAAACTTGAAAGTTAAAGAAAGTGCTGTTCACGGTTAACTTCGGGTGTTGAGCATCATAGTTAATGAAAAGCAATTGGAAAATCGATTCGTATACAAATATGTCATGTGCGGAGAATGGACCTCTAACTAATCCATCCATCATCTTGTTTCACAAATTCGTTTTACAATCTGCCTAGTTTTATAACTTGTTTTGTTATTCCAATTTTCGTCAAATCAAAACCCCTCTTTACTTTCTTGTTCTATAGTGTTTAGAATCTGTTTAGTTTGTGTTTTAAAGTGTTTTGAGTCAAACCATAACCTTAAATTCTTCCAAAATTGTGTTTAAGGTCAGAAACTGCCTAGTTAGTGTTTTTAGGCAGTTTTGAGTCTTTTGAACCTGTTTTGAGTCCTTTGAGTCTTTGTGAACGTTTTTAACTTTGTTTTTATGTTTTTTAAGTTAGTTTAGAGGTTTTAGCAAGCCCTCCTAATCCCCGGTCTTGAACGATCCCTACTTGCATCCTTACTACAATTTGACAACAAGAGGGTTAATTTGTGTGCTTAACTATTTTCGCATCAAATTTTGGCGCCGTTGCCGGGGATTAGCAACTTTGCTAATCCCTCGTTCATTCTTTTATTTCTTTTTCATATATTTTTGTTTTAAGTTACTGTCCTTACTCTTGTTTTTGTTTCTAGGTCCTAGTTTATGACTAGGAGTTCAAAACCTGTTCGTGAGCACATCCTTGACTTTGACGACGATTTTGAGCGGACCTTGAGGAAGCAAAAGCATCAATAAAATCCTAACCCACCATCTCCTAGCTCTACATCTGAGTTTGACGAAGGAGGTGAGGAAGGAGAGGCCACGGCACAGTTTGTGGAGGAAGTAGAAACCATGGCCGTGGACAATCGAACCATCAAAGAGCTCTCTGCCTCAGGTATGGATAATGCCGTTCCTTTATGCATACAATACCCCACGGCAGCTCAAGGTAAGACGGACGAATTTGAACTTAAGTCTAGTTTATTACATCATATTCCTAAATTCCATGGGCTGTCCATGGAAGATCCTAACAAACATCTTAAGGAATTTGAAGTAGTTTGCTCAAGTATGACACCCATCAACGTGGATGGGAGTATTATGAAGATGAAGGCCTTTCCATTCTCCCTTGTGGACAAGGCCAAAGATTGGTTATTTGAATTGGCCCCTGGAACTGTCAATTCTTGGGAAAGTATGAAACGTGCATTCTTAGAGAAATTCTTTCCCACTGCAAAGATCATTCTCTTGAGGAAACGAATTAGTGGCATCCAACAAAATCAAGGTGAGTCGTTTCCATCTTATTATGAACGTTTTAAATCACTTGTTGCTTCATGTCCACAGCATCAAATGAAGGAGGAGCTGCTCATTCAATATTTCTACGAGGGACTCCTTCCCATGGAACGTCAAATGCTAGATGCCTCGGCGGGTGGTGCATTAGTGGACAAGACTCCGTTGGATGCCAAAACTCTAATTGCAAACCGAGCACACAATGCACAACAATACGAAGGCGTGGGACAAAGGGATAACCCACGGCCACAAGTGAATGAGGTAAGTTCTTCATCCGATATTCAATCTCAATTAGCTAATCTTACTTCTATTGTGTCTCAGATGGCCGAAGGTATGAAGATCCAAGGACCAATGGTGTGTGGAGTATGTTCTATTCAAGGACATGTTTCTGACAAGTGTCCTCAACTTACTGAGAATGGTGGATGGGAGGCCGCGAATGCAATTGGATTTCAAAGCCAAAATCAACCAAGGAACGATCTATATTCCAACACCTACAATCCCGGTTGGAAAGATCACCCAAACTTCAAGTGGAGGGAGCCACAACAACCCCAATCACAAGGAGGCTTTAGGCAACAACCTCCGGGCTTCTACAACAAGCCATACGCACCCACACAAGCACCTCCACAATCTGCCCAAACAAGTTCAGGTAACACTTTAGACAATGATACACTTCTTAAATTACTAACTAACTTGTCTCAGGGGCAAGAAAATCAAGCCAAGGCAATGCAAAACAATGACAAAAGGGTGGATCATTTGGGGAAACAAATTGGGCAGATTGCAGATTTTGTAGGGAAATTTCGAGACCAAGGCCAACTCCCTAGTTCTACCATTCCAAATCCAAAAGGAGGGTTCGAAAGTGCAAAAGCCATAGTGTTGAGAAGTGGAAAAGAAGTTGGGGAAGGTTCTTCATCAAAAACAGGTCACAAAGAGGATGAAAAACTGCACTTTGAAGAGGGGGAAGCAATCAAACCCACGGCAAGGGTGGAACTCCCTTTGCCGCCACTTTCTAGTGATCCTAAACCATCCAATCTGTCCAATAAAGGTAAGAATGTGTCAAATTCAGTTCCTACTAATGTTTTTCCTTCGAATGTTCCTTTTCCTAGTAGGTTTATGCAAACGAAGAAGGAGGAAGCTGAAAAAGACATTCTTGAGACATTTAGGAAAGTTCAAGTTAACATACCCCTTTTGGATGCAATCTGATGCGAACTAATTAAGCACACAAATTAAACCCTCTTTTTGTCAAATTGTAGTAAAGATGTAAGTAGGGATCGTTCTAGACCGGGGATTAGGAGGGATTGCTAAACACTTGGAAACTGACTTAAAAACTCAAAAACAAGGTTTAAAACACTAAACTCGACTCAAAGAATGCAAAACTAAAAGTTAAAACACTTAAACAAACCTAAAACCCAAAACAGCAACTAGAAGACTCAAAACTGCCTAAAAACCACTTTCTGGGCAGTTTTGAGCACCTACACTAATTTGGACGAAATTGGGTGAAAACTTGAATCAAAATACTTAGAAACACAAATCAAAACACTTTCTAACTAATCTAAGACTTCAAATTAAAGGGGATTTGTTTTGGACGAAAATTTAACATAAAACAGAAACTTTAAACTAAACAGATTGTAGAATGTTTTTGGATAAAAAGGATGGATAAAAGGCTAGTTAGGAGGTTCTTCTCCACACATGTCACACTTGCAAACAAAACGATTTTCAGTTGTTCTTCCAATAAATTATAAATACTCAACACCCCAGATTAACCGTGAATTGCACTAATTAACCCTCAGTTTTTCCACAAGTTATTAAGTTGGATGATTGCATACGACAACCCAAAACATTCCCTACAAGTTCCCTACATGAATTGCATAATAGAGATACAAGCAAGAATCATTAAGTTCTATGAAAAACATAAGCATTGACGAAGCATTCGTTACTATGAATTGCATGAAACTTATGCTAAGAATTCATTCAACGCGATCGTTTTCAAGCGACCTTCACTACTTGTGATTATAAGATTGTAACTATTAGGTGAAACTCCCTCATAATCTAGCATCATATTCATGCATGAAAACTAAGCGTGCACTCTCAATCAACATACACAAATAAGTTATCAATCAAATAGATGAACGAATTGAATCCACAACTTATGAAATAACAACTGAATGTAATCAAATCATATTGCAAGCATGTACATGGTTTCGAATTCCCCCCTAACCAAGGGGGTTTAGTTCCTCATACTCACAACACAAAGAATATCAAAATTAAATATGGAATTCAACGGAAAGACAACACCTAAAACGTTCCAGCAATCCTCAATAGAATGGCATGAACGTCCCAAGCTTTTTCTCCTCCTCTTGTCTGCGGCACAAGAACTAGGACAGGTTCTAGGGGTTATTTTAGATGGATGAGTAGGTAAGGAATGATATGGTAGTGTTTAGGGGACATGGGGGTTGCGGCAAAGTGTGAAAATATGGCAGATTGGTGGAGGAAGGCTGCGGCAAGGGGGCTGAATATATTTTGACGAATTTCTGATTTGTGGAGAGGGTTTAGGGAGGTAGAGGTGTGCGGCAAGGATGGGGGAAGGCTGGAATTTGATGGGGAAGGCACGGATTAAAGGGAGAAAGTGGGTGAAGGTGGCTGCGGCAATTAGGTTTTTGGGAGAGAATATTAGGTTACGGTTTGAAGAATGAATGGGATGAAAAAAAAAAAGGGGTTGAATGAATTATCATTTAGGGTTAATGAATAATGGGACGGCTTGAATGGATGGTGGATAAGGTGGCTGCAAGGTTGGAAATTAGGAGAGAAATATAATATGGTGGAAGGCACGGCAATCAATGGGAATTGGCTGCAATGAGATGTCTTTTTGGCTGAAAAGAATAATGGGATTATTAGGGTAAATGGCTAATTAGAATAATGGGCTATATGGTGGATGCGGCAAGAGTCCATCTTTTGTCTTTGAGGGTGAATGGTTAATAGTTTATTATGGTGAATGTGTGGAGTGACGGCTGTGGTTTGAATTGTTTATTAGGGTGAAATAAAAATATGGGGGGGCCACGGCTTATGGTGGAAAAATGGGAGAGATTAGGGTGCATTATTCTAGAATGCACGGCAAAGGTAAGAAAATAAAGTGCAAAGGCACGGCTTGGGCTTTAAAGTGGGCTAGGGCCATAGTTTTATGTCCTAAAGTGCATACAAGGCCTACAAAGTGGCTAGAAAATACGGACGTTTAAGTTTAGGAAAGGTTACCGAAACGGGAAACTTAGGGTTAACTTTCCTATATCAAATAGGAAACCTTGTTTGAGTAGGATTCCTCGTTTTGGTAAGAATTCATCGTTGGAGTAGGAATTCGTCGTTTCTTCAAATCTTCAATTCATTCATTCCTCTTTCGCTCCAAAAGACTCCAATTTGCATCTTCTTGCACACTTTAGCCTTATAATCTGAAAATACACAAAAGTAGCCTTAAACACTAAAATAACTTAAGTAAACACAACATAAATGCACGAGAACAAGCTAATTAAGTCGCATGAATATGCTCCTATCACAATCAAGCAAGTTCCACGCTATGCCAAGTTTTTGAAGGAGTTGTGCACCACTAGGAAGAGGATTTCGACCAAGGAGGTTGTCAAGGTAAGTGAAAATGTCTCCGCCATCTTGCAACGCAAACTACCCCCAAAATGCAAAGATCCAGGTAGTTTTACAATTCCTTGTGTCATTGGTAATATTCGCTTTGAATCTGCCATGCTAGACTTAGGTGCCTCTATAAATGTTATGCCATATTCAATTTATGCATCTATGAATTTAGGAGCATTGAAAAATGATGGTGTAATCATACAATTGGCCGATAGATCTAACGCCTATCCAAAGGGAGTTTTGGAAGATGTTTTAGTGCAGGTTAATCATTTAATCTTCCCGGCGGATTTCTATGTTCTTGACATGGATGAATCGGATCATGCCACTTCATTACCCATCCTCCTTGGAAGGCCATTCATGAAAACGGCCCGGACCAAGATTGACGTGTTTAACGGAACTTTGTCCATGGAATTTGATGGGGAAGTTATTAATTTCAATCTTTCTGATTCTATTAAGTACCCTAGTGAGGACCATTCATGTTTCTCTATTGATATAATTGATTCTTTGGCGCAGGGGTATCTTGACGATTTGAATGACGATGCGCTTGAAAAAGCCATTACAAGAGGCATGGAACACAACAACGAGGAGGTAACCCCTAGGTTAACCCACGACACACCTAGATTACACTATGTCGTGCCCCCTAGTGAGGCAGTTAGGGAGATGGTTGCTGCCCTTGAGTTGTTGCCCACGCATGATGGTAAGTTTCCTAATCGTGAGTCAATTCCTATTTCCTAATAGTGGCTGGAGAAGATGTAGAAGGCATCAAAGAGGACATATTTGAAACCACAAAACCCAAAGAAGTTGAATTTTGTGACACAGGACAAGGAACAATCCTCACACCAAATCTGTCCAAGTGCAAAGTTCCTGAAACATTCAAAGAAGATGTGTTTATCCTTGAGTTCTTGTTGGAGGACATAGGTAACCCACCTCCTCCAATTTCAATTTCGTTTTCTACTAACAGGTTGTTGATGATTCAGGCACCCAATCTTGAATTTAAACCATTATCGGATCATTTCAAGTATCACCTTCCATTCAAGGATCAATTCCATGCCGTGGGACCTAGGGAAGTTTGAAGGGAAGCATCGTCCGGCTGCAAGACGTTAAAGCAAGCGCTTCGTGGGAGGCAACCCATGTATTCGACAAGGAGAAGATGGAACTTCCATTCCAAACCCAGATTTGCGTTTCTAAACCCTTCTCCTTGCTGTTTATTTTATCATGCTTAGTTGCTTATTATTTGTTTGCTTTTATGTGAGTCTTTGTGTGAAACATTGAGGACAATGTTTGATTTAAGTGTGGGGGGGTAAACATGTGTTTTTATGCAAAAATTCGTGGGATTCTATCACCTATCACTTCTAATGTTGTTTCTCACTGTTTTTAAGTGTTTTTAGTGCGTTTTTAGCTGTTTTGGTGTGTGTTGAAGTAAAAATCCGAAAATTTAAAAAAAATCGAAAAAAGTGTTTTGAAAAAGCCAAAAAGAGTTGTTTTTGTGTGTTTGTTTGTGTCTTAGGGTACCTTCCAACACAATGATGAGGATTTGGTTTTTAATGCATGACTGTTAAAGAGAGTTACAAACAATGATGGAAGTTTGTTTGATTTGCTCCTTGGTTTATGCTTGGTTGTAGTTATAGTTTACGAATTCACATGTAATCACAAAGGATAAAATCAGTTTTTGTAACATGCTTGAAGGAAGGAACTCAAACAAACGCTACATCCCTGAGAGATTTGAGCCTAAACGTTTATTTGGAGAGTTATTAATTTGTGCATTCTTGTTTTCTAAAGTCGTTGTATGATCTCATTATTCTTTGCTTGGTTGCTACTTAGAATGCGTTTCATCACTATAGTTCCAAATACTAGAACTCATACCCGTTTCATTCAAAGCATGAAATTGATTAGCATAACAAATAACAAGATGAAGTTGTGTAGTAGTCACCACCATAGCCAAACAGCCGAATCCACCCTTGTCACTTGTATTGTAGGATTAAATCCCTTTGAGCCTTATTTAGCCTATTTTCTTGTTAACCACATCATCCTTACCTAGCCTAGAATAGGACTTTCCATACCTTTGTTCTTAAAGTATAGTGGAGCATAACTTAGAAGGAATTCCTATTGAGTGACATTTGTGCAGAAAACAAGCGTGGGGGAAGGGATTTTGTGAGTGTGGGTGTGCCAAAGTCTTAAAAGGGGCACGGGAAAAAGAAAGAAAAAAGAAAAACGAAAAAAAAAAAATTTGTGAAAAAGAAGAAAAAGAAGAAAAAGAAGAAGAAAAAGAAGAAAAAGAAGAAGAAAAGGAAGAAAAGGAATGAAAATAAGTGAGAATGAACTCACAAGTGAGATTGTTGAAGAAAGGGTCCAAAAAGTTTGAATATGGCCCTAAGTTTTGTGTGACTTCCCCTTGGGTATTCAAAGTTGACCTCTGCATTCTAAAGGGAATTCTAAGTGTCTAACTCATTACTTTGCTCACTATTGCTTTAAGAATGTTTGTTTCCTCTACCTTTCCTTGTTAACCAATACCTTAGCCCCGTTACAACCCTTAGACTTCTATCTTGATTGTTATGTATTTCAATATGTGGAGTTTAGAATTGGTTTAAGCATATGGTATCCCTGGTTCTCGTGTCTAGGTAGTAGCATTCCATTCATGAAATCATATACATACATGTTAATAATTCCAGAAAATGCTTTTCTTGTTCTAACATATGTGAGTGTTCGTCTACATGTTTACATCAATCTTCTCACATATACCTAGTGTAGGGAGTGTAGTCAGAAAATCTGTGTGAAAATTGAGAGTACATCTGGAAAGGAATTGAGGGAATTCTCTAAGGCATGTTACTACATTCAAAATGTTGTTTTAATTGATTAAATGCGAGCTAGTGAATGGTGACTATGATTAGGTATGATCGAGGGTAAGGATTGCTTAAATCTATGTGAGTGGTGATCTTTGACATGTTATGTTTCATTGGAAATCCCTGAGGCAAATGTTGGAAGGTTTAGATTGTTTGTTTTGTTACTTTTGTTTGTTTGTTTTGCTCGAAGACTAGCAAAAGATAAGTGTGGGGGGAATTTGATAGGAGCATATTTAGGCGACTTAACTAGCTTATTCTTGTGCATTTGTGCTATTAGTTCTTAGTTAATGTCGTATTACAACTCATTTTCGTGTGTTTGTAGGTCCTATGGGTTAAAGTATCAAGAAAGTGCATTTTGGTGCATTTTTGGAGCTATTTTGGACACTAGGTGGAGAGCTTGCATGTGGGCTAGATCCGGTGAGGAATTGAGGAAATTCTCTAAGGCATGTTACTACATTCAAAATGTTGTTTTAATTGATTAAATGCGAGCTAGTGAATGGTGACTATGATTAAGTATGCTCGAGGGTAAGGATTGCTTAAATCTATGTGAGTAGTGACCTTTAACATGTTATGTTTCATTGGAAATCCCTGAGGCAACGTTGGAAGGTTTAGAGTTATGTTTTGTTTCTTTTGTTTATTTGTTTTGCTCGAGGACTAGCAAAAGATAAGTGTGGGGGAATTTGATAGGAGCATATTTAGGCGACTTAACTAGCTTATTCTTGTGCATTTGTGCTATTATTTCTTAGTTAATGTCGTATTACAACTCAATTTCGTGTGTTTGTAGGTCCTATGGGTTAAAGTATCAAGAAAGTGCATTTTGGTGCATTTTGGAGCTATTTTGGACACTAGGTGGTGAGCTTGCATGTGGGCTAACATGGATGGACGAATTTGGACTTCAAGAAGGTGGAAATGTGATAAGAAGAGGAAGGAACTAAGCTTTGGACAAAGTGGATAAGGAAAGTGCAAGAAAAGAGGAAACCTTATCCAAAACATTATCTAAACATTATCCAACCTTATCCAACATTATCCAATTATCCAAAACATTATCCAAACCTTATCTCATCTTATCTTATCCAAACCTTATCATGTCTTACTCCTAATTACATGGGGACCTAAATGGATCATTCTAGAACCTATTTCTAGAAGCATCCTATTCTAGAAGGCCCAAATCTGCCACAAAACCTATTCTTTCTAGAAACCCTAGAAAAGTGGCGCCCAAACCTTTCTAGAAGGCTTTAGCTTGCCTTGCAAGCCAAGCTACCCTCTCCCCTAAATCAGCCGCACCTTCCTAGGCCCAATCCCTTTGGGATTCTGATTTCCAAGGCCTAATCCTTGTGGATTTGGGTATACAATTCGTTTTATAAAACTATGTGGGCCAAAAAACTCTTCCTAGGTGGATTTGACAACCCATGGCCGAATTCTAGGGCCCTAATCCACCAAATCTGCTAAGTAAACCCTAATCTAATAAACCCTAGGACTATATAAACATATTTTCAGCCACAAATTCGTACAGACCCCTTATGCTAGACAGAAAACCCTTGTGCCGCACCTCCATTCCCCATTCTTGACCTCCATAGACCTCCCTCCACATCCATACACCTCTGCCGCACCCTTCCCCACCATAATCAACCATCCTCCATCCCTCCAAACAAGAAAACACCACCCAAAACCACCAATTCCATCACCCAAACTTTGTGCCGCAGCAAGGAGGAGGAAGAGGAGCCAATCTGTGCATCGAATCCATCTTGGAATTGCTGAGCATTTAGGTGTATTCTTTCTTATGATTTCAATGTTTAAATTCAATACTTTTTGTTGTGCAAGTATGAGGAACTAATCCCCCTTTGGCTAGGGGGGAATTTCGAAACCATGGTTATATTTGCATGATGATTTGATTACTTTCAGTTGTGATTTCATGAATGATGAATTCAATTTACTTATCTATTTTAATTAAAACTTGCTTATGTATATGAATTGAGAGTGCACGCTTGATTTGCATGCATAAACATGATGCTAGGATATGAGGGAACTTCACCTAATCGTTGGGAACTCATATCCATGAGTAGTTAAGATTGTTGGTCGCAATTATGTTAAGTAAATTCTTGGCATAAGTATCATGCGCTTTCATAGTTACGAATGCCTCGTCAACACCTATGATTTCCATAGAACCTAATGATCTTTGATTGTCTTTCTATCATGCGCTTTCATATAGAAAACCTTTAAGGAATAATTTGATTGCAATGCGCTAATTCCATTCAATTCAATGACCTAAGGGAAATCTGAGAGTTAATTTAAGCGTACCTAATTAACTTGGGGTGTTGAGGTTCATAAATTCATCGAATAAGCAACTGGAGATTATTTTGTATGCAAGTATGCCATGTGTGGAGAAAAACCTCCTAGCCATCTCACCATCCATTTAATTCCACCAATTTCGTCAAAATCTGCCTATTTTACATATTTGTTTTGTTTTGTTTATTTTCGTCCAAAACCAAATCCCCGTTTATTCTAGAGTGTCTAATTGGTCCAAATATGTTTTAGATTGTGTTTTTAAGAGTTTTGAGTCAAGTTAGAACCAATTTTCGTCCAAGTTTGTGTTTAGGCTCAAAACTGCCCAGATTGTGTTTTTAAGGCAGTTTTGAGTGTTTTTAGCGTATTTTGAGTTTTGTAAACGTGTTTGAGTCTTTTTAAGTGAGTTTAAGTGTTTTAAAGGTTAGTTTTATTTATTTGAGTCAGTTTAGAGTGTTTAGCAAGCCCTCCTAATCCCCGGTGTAAGAACGATCCCTACATATTTATATGCTACAATTGTCAAAAGAGGGTTAATTTGTGTGTTAAGTTAAATTTTCACATCAACCCCCCCTTGGCTAAGGGGGGATTCGAAACCATGAACATACTTGCTATATGAATTGATTACTTCTAATTGCGTTTCATAAATTGTGAATTCAATTTACTTATCTATGTGAATTACATTGATTTGTGTGTGTTGGTTGAGAGTGCACGCTTAATTATCATGCATAAATTGGATGCTAGGATATAAGGAAATTTCACCTAATCGTTATGGAATTATATTCACAAGTAGTAAAGGTTGATGATCTCAATCGCGTTAAGTAAATTCTTGGCATAAGTTTCATGCAATCATAGTAACAAGTGCTTCGTCAATGCTTATGGTTTTCATAGAACTTAATGATTCTTGCTTGTATCTCTATTATGCAATCATGTAGGGGACTTGTGGGGAATGTTTTGGGTTGTCGTATGCAATCATCCAATTCAATAACGTTAGGAAAATCTGAAGGTTAATTTAAGCGAACCTAATTAACTTGGGGCGTTGAGAATTCATGGGTTATTGAAAAGCAATTGGAAATCGTTTTCTATGCAAGTATAACATGTGTGGAGATGAACCCCTTAGCTAGCTTCTGATAGGAGCATATTCATGCGACTTAAATGGCTTGTTCTCGTGCATTTACGTTATGTTTCTTTAGTTATTTTAGTCCTTTATGCTTCTTTTGTGTGTTTTTAGGTTCTAAGGGCAAAGTATGCAAAAGGATGCCTTTTGGAGCAAATTAGAGATTGGAATGGATATCATATGCTTGGAGCCAAGAGGATGGACGAATTTGAAGGATTCCTCCTCCATTGCAGCCACATGCACATTCAATCATTCACACCAAAACCTTGCACATGCTTTCCCATTTCATTATTCATTCACCTTGCAGCCACTCCACATGCATTTCTAGCTTTTCCTTTGCATTCCCCCTTTAATCAACACATGCATCCACTCACCAAGAAATCATTCATTCCACATGCACCCAAAACACCACCAGAAATCATCATTGCCATGGGTACCTATCCCATTTCAGATTGTCATTCCACTTCATTGCACATGCATCTTCATAATTCAACACATGTATTCATTATTTATTTACTTTGCATCCTTTAATTTAATCACATGCACATTCAAACAAACACAATCATTCCAGCCATACCTTGCATTTTCAGATTGTTCCTCCATCATTGCACCACAATTCAGCCACATGCACTTGTTCCTCTAACATTTCAGCCACTTGCACTCCCATTCTCTCCCAAAACTGTGCACATGCCTTCTCCTTGCATTTCCAGCCATTCCACATCCTATTTCAACCACATGCACTCATAATCATTCAACCAACATGTGCACATGCAACCTAGCTGTCATGTTCCCCCCATTTCACCTATAAATACTCATTCATTCACACTCATTCATACACAATCCATTCACCACAGAAATAAGGCCTTTGTGCCAGAAATTCACCCATTCCAAACACTCTTCCATAAACTCATCCATTGCAGAAATGTAGACCATCAAACCACCCCCTTTGTGCCGTGAGTTTCCCCTACAAATCCAAACACCATTGATGCGAGATTTATACGCACACAAATTAAACCCTCTTTTTATCAATTGTAGTAAGTATGTAAGTAGGGATCGTTCTGGACCGGGGATTAGGAGGGATTGTTAATCACTTGGATTTGACTTAAAAACGTAAAAACATAATATAAAACACTAAACTAGACTCAAAGAATGTAAAACTAAACTTTAAAACACTAAAACAAATCAAAAGACTCAAAATGCTTTTAAAAACACAAACTAAAATGCTATACTAAACTCGAAGAATTCAAAACTAAAAATAAGAAAGATTAAGACTAAGACTTAAACGAAATATGGGGGGATTGATTTTGGACGAATTTAAACTAAAATGGATAGATTGTAAAGAAAACAAATTGTAAATATGAAATTGACGGAAATGAATGGATGGTATGGCTAGCTAAGGGGTTCATCTCCATACATGTTACACTTGCATAATAAAATGATTTCCAATTGCATTTCAATAAACCATGAATTCTCAACACCCCGGGTTAATTAGGTCCGCTTAAATTAACCGTCAAGTTTTCCTTAAGTTAATGAATTGGATGATTGCATACGACAACCCAAAGCATTCCTCACAAGTTCCCTACATGAATTGCATAATAGAGAAACAAGCAAGAATCATTAAGCATCATGAAAACTATAAGTGTTGACGAGGCATTCGTTACTATGATTGCATGAAACTTATGCCAAGAATTCGTTTAACGCGATTGTTTATAAGCAACCTCCACTACTTGTGAATATAAGTTCATAACGATTAGGTGAAACTCACTTATATTCTAGCGTCATATTCATGCATGAAAATTAAGTGTACACTCTTAATAAACATACATAAATAAGTTATCAATCAAACGGTTAAACAAATTGAATCCACAACTTATGAAACACAATTAGAAGTAATCAAATCAAAATGCAAGCATAAACATATATTTCGAATCCCCCCCTAGCTAAAGGGGGGTTTAGTTCCTCATACAAAACAAAGAGAATTGAAATTAAACATTGAAATCAAAGAAACGCCTAAACATTCCAACAACTCAAACTTGAATTGTATGAACGTTTAGGCCCTCTTCTCTTCCTCTTTAGTGTAGCATAAGGTCTAGGGATAATTGGTTTGGGGGATGGAAGTGTGGAATGGAAGAGGAGTGGTGGAGAAGTGGAAGGGGAATGGAAAAATGGTTTTTGGATTCTAAGGGGACTCACGGCAAAGAGAAGGAATGGAAGTGTTTGTGGTGTGTTGTGTATGAAATGAGATGATCTTGAATGAATGAATGCTAGGGTATTTATAGGAGTAGTGGAGGGAACATATGGTTGTTTGTTTAAGATGCAAGTGGCTAATTAATGATGGAAAAGTATGTGATTTAAAGGATGCAAAGTGAATGAATCATGAATCATTGTGGATGAAAGGTGGAAGTGCATGTGTTGATGACTAGGTTAGTGGGTGGAAATCTGAAAATGGCATATAGGAATGGGAGCTCACGGTTTGAATGTGTAAAGTGTGTGTGAAGGCATGTGAAGATGCAATAAATAATGCATGTAGGGTTAGGAAATAATGAAGAAATGCATGTGAGATGTTTGGAAAGGAAATGGGAACCCACGGCAATGAAGTTGTTTTGTGTTGTGAATTATGATGAATGCATGTGAGTTAAAGAGGGAGAATGTGGTGAAATGATGAAGTAGGAAGGTGGAAATGCATGTGAGATGTTTGGAAAGGAATAAAGAATGAATGGTGGAAATGTGAGTGAATGATGTGCATTTGTGAGAATGCATGTGGAATTAAGAGGAGTATGGAAGTGAAATAAATGAATGATATGTTAAGTGATAAGTGAATGATATGTGGTGAGTGATAAGTGAATGGTTTGATAAGTGATAAATGAATTAGTTTAAAGGGCTAGGGTTTAAGTACATAGAATGGGCCTAAAATAGGTTGGTTTGTATGGCATAATGTGTTTGATTGGGCTAGAGCCATTGTTTTGTGTCTTCAAGTGCATACAAGGCCTTCAAATTCGTCCATCCTCTTGGCTCCATGGATAAGCTATCGAATCCATGCCCAAAAATGCTCCAAATGGCCTCAAAATGCACTTTCTTGCTCCCTAGGCCCTTAGAACCTGAAAACACACAAAAGAAGCATAAAGGACTAAAATAACGAGAGAAACATAACGTAAATGCACGAGAACAAGCCATTTAAGTCGCATGAATATGCTCCTATCAAATACCCCCACACTTAGCTTTTGCTAGTCCTCGAGCAAAACAGAATAAAAACAAATAAACAAAACGACACTAAACACGTAAAACACAACCTAAACCTTCCAACAACCGTCTTAGGGATTTCCAATGCACATGACAAGTTAAAAATCATCATTCTCACAGATTTTAGTCATCTTCACATTTAAGTACATTCTTAATCATAGTCACCATATACTAGTTCACAATTAAGCATTTAAAACCAAGTTTTGAATGTAGTAACATGCCTTAGAGAATTTGCTCAATTCCTTACAAGATATGCACTCGATTTTCACTCAGATTTTCTAACTACACACCCTAATCTAGTCATATGTGAGAAGATTGATGTAAACATGAAAACGAACACTCACATATATGTATCACAAAGAACGCAATTTCTGGAGTTAATAAGCATGTTTAGATATGATCTCATGAATGGAATGCTACTACTTAGATGCGAGAACCAGTGACACCATAAGCTCATACCAAGTTCAAACTCCACAAATTGAAACACATAACACTCAAGATAGAAGTCAAGGGTTGTAACGGGGCTAGGGTATTGGCTAACAATGAAAGGTGAAGGATAAACAAACATTCTTAAAGCAATAGTGAGCAAAGTATTGAATCAGGCACTTAGAATTTCCTTAAGAACGCAGAAGTCAACTTTGAACACCCAAGGGAAAGTCACACAAAACTTAGGGCCATATTCACTTTTTGGACCCTTTCTTCAATCACTCATTCTTTCATTTTTTTTTTTTTTTTTTTTTTTTTTCAAGCTCTTTTTTTTTTTCTTTCTATCTTTCTTTTCTTTTGAATCTCAAACATACTTAAGAACAAGCATTCCTTCCCCCACACTCATTTTCTTGCATAATGTAACTCAAAAGGAATTCATTTAAGTCATGCTCACTATCATTTAAGAACAAGGGTGTGGATTGTCCTAAACTAGGCTAGGTAAGGGGTGATGTGGGTAACAAAGAAAATAGGCTTAAAAAGGCTCAAAGGGGTTAAAACTTACAACAAATACGAAATATGGGAAGTAAGGCTATTTGGCTATGGTGGTGGTCACTACACAACTTCTTCTTGAATATGTGTTATGCAAATCAATAACATGCTTTGAATGAAATGGGCATGAGTTCTAGCATTTGGAACTATATGATAAAACGCCTTCTAAGTAGTAACCAAGCAAAGAATAATGAGATCATGCAATGACTTTAGAAAACAAGAAATCACAGATTATACTCTCCAAAGAACGTTATAGGCTCAAGTCTCTCAGGGTTGTAGCGTTTGTTTGAGTTCCTTCCTTTAAGCATGTTACATAACTAATTTTTTTCTTTTATGATTGCATGTGAAGTCATACATTATAACCATAACCAAGCATATACCAAGAGTAAATCAAACTTTTCTCCATGTTAATAACTCTTTTTAACAGTCATGCAATTAGAAACCAAAT
This sequence comes from Pyrus communis, assembly GCF_963583255.1. Lineage (NCBI taxonomy): Eukaryota > Viridiplantae > Streptophyta > Magnoliopsida > Rosales > Rosaceae > Pyrus > Pyrus communis. The sequence goes on from NC_084809.1 coordinate 20,189,324, forward strand.
CCTTATCATTGTGTTGGAAGGTGACCTACGACACAAAAACGACTCAAAACACTCTTTTTAGGCTTTTCAAAAACATGTTTTTCAAATTTTTATGTGATTTTCGAATTTTTAAGTCAAAACACACTAAACACGCTTAAAACACCTTAAAACAGCAAGAAACAACATGTGAAGTAATGGGTGATAAAATCCCACGAATTTGCATTAACAACATTAGTTACCCCCCCCCCACACTTAAATCAAACATTGTCCTCAATGTTTTAAGCATAGATTCACACAAAGCATAAGTAAATACACAAAAAGCACTTAAACATACTAAACATGGCATAATGTAATTAACAAAGAGAAGAGTTTAGAGACGCAAATCTGGTTATAGAGTGTAAATTCCATTTTCTCCTTGGTAATTGCATTGAGGCTTTTGATCTTTGTGATTCCACAGGCTTACTCTTGAACTGGTTTCTGCCCATCGTTGATTTTCCTTTGTGCTACTTCTTGAACTGGGCAGCAGGATGGTTCATTTGGTCTCCCCCGAAGGTCTGAGCTTATCCTTTGGTCTGTTTCTTTGTTCAATCTTTCCAATTCGTATTGAAAAGGGTTGGAGGATAACTCAGCCTATGTTTGTCTCCACATGCTTCAATGTATCATTTTCACTTGCCTTACTCGCTCCCCTTTGCAGAAGTGGTCCCTTCTCTGGAAGTGTATCAACCGTTGAAGATGACTACTCGAGAGCAACGCTAGGTAAGCAATCAGGAATAGATTCCAAGCAGTTGGCTCCAGAACGGAAGACTGACTCCAAGTGCCGGCTGATTGCTTCTTTTACTTTGCCATGCGAGTAAGAACAAGGACAAAGAAAAAGACAGGGAAAGAGCATGATATGAGATACTTTTGCTTTTGACCTTGATGATATGAGATACCTTTGCTTTTGAAGAAGCGGTGAATGAATCAGCACATGTATTTGTTGTGCTGTTTCCTCCTGGGTTATCTATACTCCAGGCATCTGGTATCATCTTTGGGGAAGAAGAAAGAATTGAGTATTTCGAAAGGCTTTGCTGGGAGTGCGCCCTCAGAGGTGAGGGAGAGTTGGGCATTTTCTTCAGGTTTGCCCTGCCATAAAAGACGAAGGTCGACATATATAGAGATAATAGCAAGTGGTGGTACTTTTTACCTTTGTCGACAAACGTTTTGATCCCGCAACTCCGGCTTTTTGAAATAGTGGCGCTTCTTCGATCTTTGAATACGCCTCTTCGATTTCTGAGCAGGCGCCCCTTCGATTTCTGAACGACGCCCCTTCGCTTTCTGAACGACACGTGGTAGTGCAGATGCGGCTCCTTTTGACAAAGCTGCACGCGTTTTCTGAAAAGCAGAGAAAGCGTCGCCGGACTTTGCGCTTGTCGGCTAAAGATGTGTAGTTGCGATGATGGCCTCCACGTGTTTTCAGCTTTGTCAGAAATCTTTTGACAAAGTTGAACGCGTCTTCTGAAAAGCCGAGAACGCGTCGCCTAAATTACGCCAGAAAATCCGGCTCTTTGAATCGGTGGACGCGTCGCCTTGGCTTTTTATAGAACTATCGATCACCGCCAACATACACACTCTGAAGATCTCCCATTCTTGAAAATTGTCTCCGGCCCTTCGAAATTTAACTCCATCCACTCCTTCTCTTTGAACACTTTTGAAAGAAAATGGCAAACTCATCGAACCTTAGCTTAGATTTGAGTCTCAGCAGCGATCCGGTTGCGCCCCGTCAAGGTAATGTATGGCGCCCTTCTTTTTTATCTTCTAACGGTCCTCTTTCAGGTGAAGACTCTGTGATGCAAGACGCCACAACAGCTACAATAGTAGCTAGGAACCTCCTCACTCCAAAAGATAGTAGGCTGCTGTCAGGACGGTCTGATGAGTTGGCCGTTCAAGAGTCCCTCGCACTTAGTGTTCAGTGTGCGAGCTCTGTGTCCAACATGGGCCTACGCCTGCTTGCTCGGTCCCGCCAAGTGGAATCGTTGATGGCAGAGGTGGAAAGTCTTAAGCAGGAAATCAAACAGCTTAAGTACGAGAATAGAAGTTTGCATGTGCTTGCAAATAACTATTCGGCGGGCATGAAGAGGAAGCTTGATGAGCTGCAAGAATCTGAGGGTCGAATTCACAATGACCGTCAAAGGCTTGCGTCTTATCTCCAGAGGCACCTTTTTCCTGGGTCATCCAGCGCTTGGCCAAGTATTGAGGCCTGGAATGCTCTAGCTCCGATGCCTCCCGCTCCGATGCCTTCCGCTTCGATGCCTCCCGCTTCTGCGCCTTCCGCTTCTGCGCCTCGTAGTGGGACTTCACGCAAACAACCTTTGTGAAGCTCCACCTTTCTCCATGTTTAGTATCTTTCTTTTTTTTTTTTTTTTTTTTTTTTTTTTTTACAACATAAATAAAATCAAACGGCATGGAATTGGTCCTTGAATGGAAGGTGATACTTGAAGTGAACCGGCATTGGTTTGAATTCTAATGTAGGTGCCTGATTCATAAAAAACAACAAGTTAGTATAAAATGTAATGGAATTTGAAAAAAAATGACTTACTTGTTTTGTCTGACAAGAACTCAATGACAAACACCACTCCTTTGAAAGTTTCAGGGATATTGGACTTGGCCAGATTGCAAGTGATGGCTATGACTTGTCCAATGTCATCAAATTTAACTTCTTTGGATTTTGTGGTTTCAAGAACGTCCTCTATGATGAATTCATGACATTCCCTACTTGTCACCTTTGGAAGGGCTTCCAAGATGTCTTTTTCACCTTCTTCTTCCTTGGAAGTCATGAATCTGCAAGGAATAGGGATACTTGTTAGAACAGGGTTAAAAATAATGAAATTTGGAACAACCATACCTGTATTAGATGGCATAGGAGCAATAGGTGCCTCCGGTAAAGGTGTTTCCACCCTTTCCGTGGGTTGGGTGTATTCCTCTTCCTTGTGATTTGATTTTGATGGTTGAGGGTCCGTTCCAACCTCCTTGTCACTTCTCAACATGATAGCATTGGTGGTTTCAAATTCTCCCTTCTGATTTGCAATGGTTGAACTAGGGAGTTCGCCTTGGTCGCAAAATTGTCCTTCGAACTCCGCTATCTGCCCAATTTGCTTTTCCAGAGTAGTAAGTAATTGAAAAATCGTATCATTATCATTTGAATTACCTACATTACTTTGGGCAGGTTGTGGTGGCTGCATAGGCGTTGAATAGAACTCCTCATACGGCTGCCAATATCCTTCTTGTTGAGCCTCATTGTCTTGATTTTGTAAGCCCTGCACCAAACAAATTAATTCATCAAGCTTTTGATTATAATTTATTGACGAACATAAGTTTGGTTGGGCATATTGAATATGAGGTTGTGGTGGCTGCCAATATCCTCCTTGTTGAGCATTTTGAGGTTCCCACCACATAGAGTTTGAATGATCACTCCAATCCGAATTGTAAGTATTGGAAAACACGTTATTCCTTGATTGAAGATTCAATATATCAACTCTTTGCATTTGAGACCTTTCCATGAGTTGTGACAAAAGAGAAGCATTATCAAGTGCCATCTTGTTCTTAACAAACAAAACACAAAAAAAACTAAATCTAAAAGACAATACAGAAACAAACAATCCAAGGGATTAGCAAATTTTCTAGTCCCCGGCAACGGCACCAAAATTTGATGCGAGATTTATACGCACACAAATTAAACCCTCTTTTTATCAATTGTAGTAAGTATGTAAGTAGGGATCGTTCTGGACCGGGGATTAGGAGGGATTGTTAATCACTTGGATTTGACTTAAAAACGTAAAAACATAATATAAAACACTAAACTAGACTCAAAGAATGTAAAACTAAACTTTAAAACACTAAAACAAATCAAACGACTCAAAATGCTTTTAAAAACACAAACTAAAATGCTATACTAAACTCGAAGAATTCAAAACTAAAAATAAGAAAGATTAAGACTAAGACTTAAACGAAATATGGGGGGATTGATTTTGGACGAATTTAAACTAAAATGGATAGATTGTAAAGAAAACAAATTGTAAATATGAAATTGACGGAAATGAATGGATGGTATGGCTAGCTAAAGGGTTCATCTCCATACATGTTACACTTGCATAATAAAATGATTTCCAATTGCATTTCAATAAACCATGAATTCTCAACACCCCGGGTTAATTAGGTCCGCTTAAATTAACCGTCAAGTTTTCCTTAAGTTAATGAATTGGATGATTGCATACGACAACCCAAAGCATTCCTCACAAGTTCCCTACATGAATTGCATAATAGAGAAACAAGCAAGAATCATTAAGCATCATGAAAACTATAAGTGTTGACGAGGCATTCGTTACTATGATTGCATGAAACTTATGCCAAGAATTCGTTTAACGCGATTGTTTATAAGCAACCTCCACTACTTGTGAATATAAGTTCATAACGATTAGGTGAAATTCACTTATATTCTAGCGTCATATTCATGCATGAAAATTAAGTGTACACTCTTAATAAACATACATAAATAAGTTATCAATCAAACGGTTAAACAAATTGAATCCACAACTTATGAAACACAATTAGAAGTAATCAAATCAAAATGCAAGCATAAACATATATTTCGAATCCCCCCCTAGCTAAAGGGGGGTTTAGTTCCTCATACAAAACAAAGAGAATTGAAATTAAACATTGAAATCAAAGAAACGCCTAAACATTCCAACAACTCAAACTTGAATTGTATGAACGTTTAGGCCCTCTTCTCTTCCTCTTTAGTGTAGCATAAGGTCTAGGGATAATTGGTTTGGGGGATGGAAGTGTGGAATGGAAGAGGAGTGGTGGAGAAGTGGAAGGGGAATGGAAAAATGGTTTTTGGATTCTAAGGGGACTCACGGCAAAGAGAAGGAATGGAAGTGTTTGTGGTGTGTTGTGTATGAAATGAGATGATCTTGAATTAATGAATGCAAGGGTATTTATAGGAGTAGTGGAGGGAACATATGGTTGTTTGTTTAAGATGCAAGTGGCTAATTAATGATGGAAAAGTATGTGATTTAAAGGATGCAAAGTGAATGAATCATGAATCATTGTGGATGAAAGGTGGAAGTGCATGTGTTGATGACTAGGTTAGTGGGTGGAAATCTGAAAATGGCATATAGGAATGGGAGCTCACGGTTTGAATGTGTAAAGTGTGTGTGAATGCATGTGAAGATGCAATAAATAATGCATGTAGGGTTAGGAAATAATGAAGAAATGCATGTGAGATGTTTGGAAAGGAAATGGGAACCCACGGCAATGAAGTTGTTTTGTGTTGTGAATTATGATGAATGCATGTGAGTTAAAGAGGGAGAATGTGGTGAAATGATGAAGTAGGAAGGTGGAAATGCATGTGAGATGTTTGGAAAGGAATAAAGAATGAATGGTGGAAATGTGAGTGAATGATGTGCATGTGTGAGAATGCATGTGGAATTAAGAGGAGTATGGAAGTGAAATAAATGAATGATATGTTAAGTGATAAGTGAATGATATGTGGTGAGTGATAAGTGAATGGTTTGATAAGTGATAAATGAATTAGTTTAAAGGGCTAGGGTTTAAGTACATAGAATGGGCCTAAAATAGGTTGGTTTGTATGGCATAATGTGTTTGATTGGGCTAGAGCCATTGTTTTGTGTCTTCAAGTGCATACAAGGCCTTCAAATTCGTCCATCCTCTTGGCTCCATGGATAAGCTATCGAATCCATGCCCAAAAATGCTCCAAATGGCCTCAAAATGCACTTTCTTGCTCCCTAGGCCCTTAGAACCTGAAAACACACAAAAGAAGCATAAAGGACTAAAATAACGAGAGAAACATAACGTAAATGCACGAGAACAAGCCATTTAAGTCGCATGAATATGCTCCTATCAACCATCCTTCCATTCCTCCACCACTACCCAAACCATTCACACCATCAAACTATCCTTAGACCTTGTGCTACAACGAAGAGGAAGATAAGAGTGCCTAAACGTTCATACAATTCAAGTTTGAGTTGTTGGAATGTTTAGGTGTTTCTTTGATTTCTATGTTTAATTTCAATACTCTTTGTTTTGTACGAATGAGGCATGGAAGAGAAGAGTGCCTAAACGTTCATACAATTCAAGTTTGAGTTGTTGGAATGTTTAGGTGTTTCTTTGATTCTCTTTGTTTTGTTTCATAAGGAACTAAACTCCCCCTTGGTTAGGGGGTGATTCGAATATATGTTTATGCTTGCATTTTGATTTGAATACTTCTAATTGCGTTTCATAAGTTGTGGATTCAATTTGTTTAACCGTTTGATTGATAACTTATTTATGTATGTTTATTGAGAATGCGCGCTTAATTTTCATGCATGAATATGACGCTAGAATATAAGTAAGTTTCACCTAATCGTTATGAACTTATATTCACAAGTAGTGGAGGTTGCTTATAAACAATCGCGTTAAACAAATTCTTGGCATAAGTTTCATGCAATCCATAGTAACGAATGCCTCGTCAACACTTATAATTTTCATAGAGCGTAATGATTCTTGCTTGTACCTCTTCTATGCATTCATGTTGAGGACTTGTGGGGAATGTTTTGAATTGTCGCATGCATCATCCAATTCAATAACGTTAGGAAGATTTGAAGGTTAATTAGTGCATCACGGTTAACTTGGGGTGTTGAGAATTCATGGTTTATTGAAATGCAATTGGAAATAATTTATTATGCAAGTATAACATGTATGGAGATGAACCCCTTGGCTAGCATCCATCCATTCATTCCATTTCATCACATTCATATATACTATCTGTCTTAATTCGAATCTGTACATTTTATTTAATTTCGTATAAAACTCAATCCCCCTTTACTTTATTGTCCAATTTAGTAGAAAGTGTTTTAGTTTATGTTTATAAGTGTTTTGATTCATTTTGTTACATAATTTCGTCCAAATTCACCAAAGTGCTCAAAACTGCCCAGAAAGTGATTTTAAGGCAGTTTTGAGTGTTTTGGGTGATGTTTGAGTCTTTTGGTTTGTTTTAATGTTTTAAGTGTTTAGTTTTACATTCTTTGAGTTAGTTTAGTGTTTTATATTGTGTTTTTACGTTCTTGAGTCAAGTTATTACTTAATTTCGTCCAAATTTGTGGTTTTGCTCAAATCTGCCCAGAAAGTGGTTTTTAGGCAGATTTGAGTGTGTTTGTGTTGTTTTGAGTCTTTTGGTTTGTCTTAGTGTTTTAACGTTTAGTTTCACATTCTTTGAGTCTAGTTTAGTGTTTTATATTGTTTTTACGTTTTTGAGTCAGTTTCCAAGAGATTAACAATCCCTCCTAATCCCCCGTCCAGAACGATCCCTACTTACATACTTCACTACAATTGACAAAAAGAGGGTTTAATTTGTGTGCGTATAAATCCACGCATCAAATTTTGGCGCCGTTGCCGGGGATTAGTGATGCGAGATTTATACGCACACAAATTAAACCCTCTTTTCGTCAAATTGTAGTATATGTGCAAGTAGGGATCGTTCTGGACCGGGGATTAGGAGGGATTGTTAATCACTTGGATTTGACTCAAAAACATAAAAACACAATATAAAACACTAAACTAGACTCAAAGAATTCAAAAATACTTTAAAACATAAACTAAACAGATTCTAAGCATTAAAGAACAAGAAAGTAAAGGGGGGTTTAGGTTTTACGAAAATTGAAATAACGAAACAAGTTAATAAACTAGGCAGAATGTAAATATGAATGTGATGGAATTGAATGGATGAATGCTAGCTAAGGGGTTCATCTCCATACATGTTATACTTGCATAATAAAACGATTTCCAATTGCATTTCAATAAATCATTAATTCTCAACACTCCAAGTTAATTAGGTCCGCTTAAATTAACCGTCAAGTTTTCCTTAAGTTAATGAATTGGATGATTGCATACGACAACCCAAAGCATTCCTCACAAGTTCCCTACATGAATTGCATAATAGAGATACAAGCAAGAATCATTAAGTTCTTTGAAAACTATAAGTGTTGACGAGGCATTCGTTACTATGATTGCATGAAACTTATGCCAAGAATTCGTTTAACGCGATTGTTTATAAGCAACCTCCACTACTTGTGAATATAAGTTCATAACGATTAGGTGAAATTCACTTATATTCTAGCGTCAAATTCATGCATGAAAATTAAGTGTGCACTCTCAATAAACATACATAAATAGGTTATCAATAAAACAGTTAAACAAATTGAATTCACAACTTATGAAACGTAATTAGAAGTAATCAAATCAAAATGCAAGCATAAACATATATTTCGAATCACCCCCTAGCTAAAGGGGGGTTTAGTTCCTCATACAAAACAAAGAGAATTGAAATTAAACATTGAAATCAAAGAAACGCCTAAACATTCCAACAACTCAAACTTGAATTGTATGAACGTTTAGGCTCTCTTCTCTTCCTCTTTATTGTAGCATAAGGTCTAGGGATAATTGGTTTGGGGAATGGAAAAATGGTGTTTGGATTATAAGGGGAGAGATGGGAAGCTCACGGCTAGGGAAGGGAGAATGTGTTTGTAATGTGTTGTGTATGAAATGAGATGTCCATGAATGAATGAATGCAAGGGTATTTATAGGAGTAGTGGAGGGAACATATGGCTATGTCATTTGTAGGTGAAGTAAGTGTGTGAGGTTGGTGAAGTAGGTGGATGTTGTAGGTGAAGTAGGTGGATGTTGTAGGTGAAGTGGATGTTGTAGGTGAAGTGGATGTTGTAGGTGAAGTAGGTGGATGTTGTAGGTGAAGTAGGTGGATGATATGTTAAGTGATAAGTGATAAGTGATATGATATGTGGTTATGATATGATAAGTGGTTAAGTGGTGATGATAAGTGATAAGTGATTAAGTGATATGATATGTGGTGATGATAAGTGATAAGTGCATGTGGGTTAACTAATGAAGGAAATGCATGTGCAATGACAATGTGTTAGAATGGATGTGTGTTATGCATGGCATGATTGGGATTAGGAAAGGTTTAAATGTCCTAAAACTAAAGAGAACAAGGTTCCAACACTTTGGCTCCAATTAGGTCTTCAATTTCGTCCAACACTTTGGCTTCAAGCATAAGCTATCCGTCCTTAGCCCAAAAGTGCTCCAAAAGTCTCCAAAATGCATCTTTTTGCTCCTTTAGCCCTTGGACCTACAAACACACGAAAATAGCTTAAAGTACTAAAATAACTAAAGAAACATAACGTAAATGTACGAGAACAAGCCATTTAAGTCGCATAAATATGCTCCTATCAAATACCCCCACACTTAGCTTTTGCTAGTCCTCGAGCAAAACAGAAAAACAAAACAAAAATAACAAAACACAACCTACACCTTCCAACAATCGTATCAGGGACTTCCAATGCACATGACAAGTTAAAAATCATTATTCTCACAGATTTGAGCCATCTTTACACTTAAGTACATTCTTAATCATAGTCACCACATACTAGTTCACAATTAAGCAATTAAAACACATTTCAAATGTAGTAACATGCCTTTAGAGAATTCCCTCAATTTCTTACTAGATGTACTCTCGTTTTTCACACAGATTTTCTGACTACACACCCTACACTAGGTATATGTGAGAAGATTGATGTAAACATGTAGACGAACACTCACATATGTTATAATAAGGAAAGCATTTTCTGGAGTTAATAAGCATGTTTAGATATGATCTCATGAATGGAATGCTACTACTTAGACACAAGAACCAGTGACACCATAAGCTCATACCAAGTTCAAACTCCACAATTGAAATACATAACACTCAATATAGAAGTCAAAGGGTAGTAACGGGGCTAGGGTCTTGGCTAACAATGAAAGGTGAAGGATAAACAAACATTCTTAAAGCAATAGTGAGCAAAGTATTGAATTAGGCACTTAGAATTCCCTTAAGAACGCAGAAGTCAACTTTGAACACCCAAGGGAAAATCACACAAAACTTAGGGCCATATTCAACTTTTTGGACCCTTTCTTCAACCATCAACGCTCGTGAGTTCATTCTTACTTATTTTCACTCCTTTTTTTTTTTTTTTTGTTTTTTTCTTTTCTTCTTCTTTTTCTTTTGAATCTCAAAACATACATATAAACGTAAGAACAAACTTTTACTCCCCCACACTCATTTTCTTGCATAATGTAACTCAAAAGGAATTCATTTAAGTCATGCTCACTAAACTTTAAGAACAAGGGTATAGGAAAGTCCTACTCTAAGCTAGGTAAGGGGTGATGTGGGTAAACAAGGAATAAAGGCAAAACGAGGCTCAACGGGGTTAAAACTTACAACATATACGAAGTATGGGAAGTAAGGCTATTTGGCTATGGTGGTGGTCACTACACAACTTCTTCTTGAATATGTGTTATGCAAATCAATAACATGCTTTGAATGAAATGGGCATGAGTTCTAGCATTTAGTTCTATCATGATACAATTGCATTCTAAGTAGCAACCAAGCAAGGAATAATGAGATCATGCAACAACTTTAGAAAATAAAGAATCACAGAAAATAACTCTCCAAAGAAAGTAATGGCTCGAGTCTCATAGGGATGTAGCGTTTGTTTGAGTTTCTTCCTTCAAGCATGTTACAAAAACGAATTTTTCTTTTATGATTGCATGTGAAGTCATACATTATAACCATAACCAAGCATATACCAAGAGTAAATCAAACTTCTCTCTATGTTTATAACTTTTTCTAACCGTCATGCAATTATAAACCAAATCCTTATCATTGTGTTGGAAGGTACCTTAAGACACAAACACACAAAAACGACTTTTAAAACAACTCTTTTTGGGTTTTTCAAAACAATTTTTCAAATTTTTATGGAATTTTCGAATTATAAAACAAAACACACTAAAACACTCTAAAACAACTTAAAAACACCTTAAAACAGCAAGGAACAACATTAGAAGTTATGGTGGATAAAACCCTACGAATTTGCATCAAAACACTTTAGTTACCCCCCCACACTTAAATCAAACATTGTCCTCAATGTTTTAAGCATAGATTCACACAAAACATAAGTAAACACACAAAAAGCAACTAAACATATTAAACATGGCATAATGTAATTAACAAAGAGAAGAGTTTAGGGACGCAAATCTGGTTATGGAGTGTAAATTCCCTCTTCTCCTTGGTGATTGCATTGAGGCTTTGATCTTTGTGATTCCACAAGCTTACTCTTGAACTGGTTTCTGCCCATCGTTGATTTTCCTTTGTGCTACTTCTTGAACTGGGCAGCAGGATGGTTCTTTTGGTTTCCCCCGAAGGTCTGAGCTTCCTCCTGTTATCTGTTTCTTTGTTCAATCTTTGCAGGAGTGGTCCCTTCTCTGGAAGTGTAACAACCGTTGAAGATGACTACTCGAGAGCAACGCTAGGTAAGCAATCAGGAATAGATTCCAGGCAGTTGGCTCCAGATCGGAAGACTGACTCCAAGTGCCGGCTGATTGCTTCTTTTACTTTGCCATGCAAGTAAGAACAAGGACAAAGAAAAAGACAGGGAAAAAGCATGATATGAGATACTTTTGCTTTTGACCTTGATGATATGAGATACCTTTGCTTTGAAGAAGCGGTGAATGAATCAGCACATGCTTCAATCCGCCGTTTCCTCCTGGGTTATATGTACTCCAGGCATCTGGTATCATCTTTGGGGAAGAAGAAAGAATTGAGTATTTTGAAAGGCTTTGCTGGGAGTGCGCCCTCAGAGGTGAGGGAGAGTTGGGCATTTTCTTCAGGTTTGCCCTGCCATAAAAGACGAAGGTCGACATATATAGAGATAATATCAAGTGGTGGTACTTTTTACCCTTGTCGACAAACGTTTTGATCCCGCAAATCCGGCTCTTTGAAATAGTGGCGCCTCTTCGATCTTTGAATACGCCTCTTCGATTTCTGAGCAGGCGCCCCTTCGATTTCTGAACGACGCCCCTTCGTTTTCTGAACGACACGTGGTAGTGCAGATGCGGCTCCTTTTGACAAAGCTGCACGCGTCTTCTGAAAAGCAGAGAAAGCGTCGCCGAACTTTGCGCTTGTCGGCTAAAGATGTGTAGATGCGATGATGGCCTCCACGTGTTTTCAGCTTTGTCAGAAATCTTTTGACAAAGTTGAACGCGTTTTCTGAAAAGCCGAGGGAGCGTCGCCTAAATTACGCCGGAAAATCCGGCTCTTTGAATCGGTGGACGCGTCGTCTTGGCTTTTTATAGAGCTATCAATCACCCCAACACACACACTCTGAAGATTTCCCATTCCTGAAACTCGACTCCGGCCCTTTGTGAAATTTTAACTCCATCCACCCCTTCTCTTTGAACACTTTTGAAAAAAAATGGCAAACTCATCGAACCTTAGCTTAGATTTGAGTCTCAGCAGCGATCCGGTTGCGCCCCGTCAAGGTAATGTATGGCGCCCTTCTTTTTTATCTTCTAACGGTCCTCTTTCAGGTGAAGACTCTGTGATGCAGGACGCCACAACAGCTACAATAGTAGCTAAAAACCTCCTCACTCCAAAAGATAGTAGGCTGCTGTCAGGACGGTCCGATGAGTTGGCCGTTCAAGAGTCCCTCGCACTTAGTGTTCAGTGTGCGAGTTCTGTGTCCAACATGGGCCAACGCCTGCTTGCTCGGTCCCGCCAAGTGGAATCGTTGATGGCAGAGGTGGAAAGACTTAAGCAAGAGATCCAGCAGCTTAAGTACGAGAATAGAAGTTTGCATGTGCTTGCAAATAACTATTCGTCGGGGATGAAGAGGAAGCTTGATGAGCTGCAAGAATCTGAGGGTCGAATTCACAGTGACCGTCAAAGGCTTGCGTCTTATCTCCAGAGGCACCTTTTTCCTGGGTCATCCAGCGCTTGGCCAAGTATTGAGGCCTGGAATGCTCTAGCTCCGATGCCTCCCGCTCCGATGGCTTCCGCTCCGATGCCTCCCGCTTCTATGCCTCCCGCTTCTATGCCTTCCGCTTCTGCGCCTCGTAGTGGGGCTTCACGCAAACAACCTTTGTGAAGCTCCACCTTTCTCCATGTTTAGTATCTTTCTTTTTTTTTTTTTTTCTTTTTTTTTTTTTTTTTTTTTTTTTTTTTTTTTTTTTATTAACATAAATAAAATCAAACGGCATGGAATTGGTCCTTGAATGGAAGGTGATACTTGAAGTGAACCGGCAGTGGTTTGAATTCTAGTGTAGGTGCCTGATTCAAAAAAAATAGCAAGTTAGTATAAAATCTAATGGAATTTGGAAAAAAAAACTTACTTGTTTTGTCCGATAAGAACTCAATGACAAACACCACTCCTTTGAAAGTTTCAGGGATATTGGATTTGGCCAGATTGCAAGTGATGGTTATGACTTGTCCAATGTCATCAAATTTAACTTCTTTGGATTTTGTGATTTCAAGAACGTCCTCTTTGATGAATTCATGACATTCCTTACTTGTCACCTTTGGAAGGGCTTCCAAGATGTCTTTTTCACCTTCTTCTTCCTTGGAAGTCATGAATCTTGGAACAGGGTTAAAAATAATGAAATTTGGAACAACCATACCTGTATTAGATGGCATAGGAGCAATAGGTGCCTCCGGTAAAGGCGTTTCCACCCTTTCCGTGGGTTGGGTGTATTCCTCTTCCTTGTGATTTGATTTTGATGGTTGAGGGTCCGTTCCAACCTCCTTGTCACTTCTCAACATGATTTCCTTGGTAGTTTCAAATTCTCCCTTCGGATTTGCAATGGTTGAACTAGGGAGTTCGCCTTGGTCTCGAAACTGTCCTACGAACTCCGCGATCTGCCCAATTTGCTTATCCAAGTGGTCCAACCTTTGTGGTGGCTGCATAGGCGTTGAATAGAACTCCTCATATGGCTGCCAATATCCTTCTTGTTGAGCCTCATTGTCTTGAATTTGTGAGCCCTGCACCAAACAAATTAATTCATTAAGCTTTTGATTATAATCTATTGACGAACTTGAGTTTGGTTGGGCATATTGAATATGAGGTTGTGGTGGCTGCCAATATCCTCCTTGTTGAGCATTTTGAGGTTCCCACCACATAGAGTTTGAATGATCACTCCAATCCGAATTGTAAGTATTGGAAAACACGTTATTCCTTGATTGAAGATTAAATATATCAACTCTTTGCATTTGGGACCTTTCCATGAGTTGTGACAAAAGAGAAGCATTATCAAGTGCCATCTTGTTCTTAACAAACAAAACACAAATAAAAAAAACTAAATCTAAAAGACAATACAGAAACAAACAATCCAAGGGATTAGCAAATTTTCTAATCCCCGGCAACGGCGCCAAAATTTGATGCGAGATTTATACGCACACAAATTAAACCCTCTTTTCGTCAAATTGTAGTATATGTGCAAGTAGGGATCGTTCTGGACCGGGGATTAGGAGGGATTGTTAATCACTTGGATTTGACTCAAAAACATAAAAACACAATATAAAACACTAAACTAGACTCAAAGAATTCAAAAATACTTTAAAACATAAACTAAACAGATTCTAAGCATTAAAGAACAAGAAAGTAAAGGGGGGTTTAGGTTTTACGAAAATTGAAATAACGAAACAAGTTAATAAACTAGGCAGAATGTAAATATGAATGTGATGGAATTGAATGGATGAATGCTAGCTAAGGGGTTCATCTCCATACATGTTATACTTGCATAATAAAACGATTTCCAATTGCATTTCAATAAATCATTAATTCTCAACACTCCAAGTTAATTAGGTCCGCTTAAATTAACCGTCAAGTTTTCCTTAAGTTAATGAATTGGATGATTGCATACGACAACCCAAAGCATTCCTCACAAGTTCCCTACATGAATTGCATAATAGAGATACAAGCAAGAATCATTAAGTTCTTTGAAAACTATAAGTGTTGACGAGGCATTCGTTACTATGATTGCATGAAACTTATGCCAAGAATTCGTTTAACGCGATTGTTTATAAGCAACCTCCACTACTTGTGAATATAAGTTCATAACGATTAGGTGAAATTCACTTATATTCTAGCGTCAAATTCATGCATGAAAATTAAGTGTGCACTCTCAATAAACATACATAAATAGGTTATCAATAAAACAGTTAAACAAATTGAATTCACAACTTATGAAACGTAATTAGAAGTAATCAAATCAAAATGCAAGCATAAACATATATTTCGAATCACCCCCTAGCTAAAGGGGGGTTTAGTTCCTCATACAAAACAAAGAGAATTGAAATTAAACATTGAAATCAAAGAAACGCCTAAACATTCCAACAACTCAAACTTGAATTGTATGAACGTTTAGGCTCTCTTCTCTTCCTCTTTATTGTAGCATAAGGTCTAGGGATAATTGGTTTGGGGAATGGAAAAATGGTGTTTGGATTATAAGGGGAGAGATGGGAAGCTCACGGCTAGGGAAGGGAGAATGTGTTTGTAATGTGTTGTGTATGAAATGAGATGTCCATGAATGAATGAATGCAAGGGTATTTATAGGAGTAGTGGAGGGAACATATGGCTATGTCATTTGTAGGTGAAGTAAGTGTGTGAGGTTGGTGAAGTAGGTGGATGTTGTAGGTGAAGTAGGTGGATGTTGTAGGTGAAGTGGATGTTGTAGGTGAAGTGGATGTTGTAGGTGAAGTAGGTGGATGTTGTAGGTGAAGTAGGTGGATGATATGTTAAGTGATAAGTGATAAGTGATATGATATGTGGTTATGATATGATAAGTGGTTAAGTGGTGATGATAAGTGATAAGTGATTAAGTGATATGATATGTGGTGATGATAAGTGATAAGTGCATGTGGGTTAACTAATGAAGGAAATGCATGTGCAATGACAATGTGTTAGAATGGATGTGTGTTATGCATGGCATGATTGGGATTAGGAAAGGTTTAAATGTCCTAAAACTAAAGAGAACAAGGTTCCAACACTTTGGCTCCAATTAGGTCTTCAATTTCGTCCAACACTTTGGCTTCAAGCATAAGCTATCCGTCCTTAGCCCAAAAGTGCTCCAAAAGTCTCCAAAATGCATCTTTTTGCTCCTTTAGCCCTTGGACCTACAAACACACGAAAATAGCTTAAAGTACTAAAATAACTAAAGAAACATAACGTAAATGTACGAGAACAAGCCATTTAAGTCGCATAAATATGCTCCTATCAATTAGAAAATTTGCTAATCCCTTGGATTGTTTTATTTTCGTTTGTTTTTTTTTTTATTTTTTATTTTTTATTATTCCAGATTCTTAATCTTGTTTTGTTTCTTGTTTTAGGTACTAGTTCATGACTCGGAGTTCTCATCCGATTCGTGAACATATCCTGGAGTGATTGGGTTCTTCGTTCGGCTGCAAGACGTAAAAGAAAGCGCTACTTGGGAGGCAACCCAATGCACTGAATAAAACAAAGCATGTTCATAAAAAAAAATAAAAAAAAAAAAAAAAAAAAAAAGATACTAAACATGGAGAAAGGTGGAGCTTCACAAAGTTTGTTTACGTGAAGCCCCACTACGAGGCGCAGAAGCGGAAGGCATAGAAGCAGAAGGCATAGAAGCGGGAGGCATCGGAGCGGAAGCCATCGGAGCGGGAGGCATCGGAGCTAGAGCATTCCAGGCATCAATACTTGGCCAAGCGCTGGATGACCCAGGAAAAAGGTGCCTCTGGAGATAAGCCGCAAGCCTTTGACGGTCACTTTGGATTCGACCCTCAGATTCGTGCAGCTCATCAAGCTTCCTCTTCATCCCCGACGAATAGTTATTTGCAAGCACATGCAAACTTCTATTCTCGTACTTAAGCTGCTGGATCTCTTGCTTAAGTCTTTCCACCTCTGCCATCAATGATTCCACCTGACGGGACCGAGCAAGCAGGCGTTGGCCCATGTTGGACACAGAACTCGCACACTGAACACTAAGTGCGAGGGACTCTTGAACGGCCAACTCATCGTACCGTCCTGACAGCAGCCTACTATCTTTTGGAGTGAGGAGGTTCCTAGCTACTATTGTAGCAGTTGTGGCGTCCTGCATCACGGAGTCTTCACCTGTGAGAGGACCGTTAGAAGATAAGAAAGAAGGGCGCCATACGTTACCTTGACGCGGCGCGCCCGTACACTGCTAAGGCTCAATTCCAAGCTAAGGTTCGATGAGTTTGCCATTTTTCAAAAGTGTTCAAAGAAAAGGGATGGAGTTAAATTTCAAAGGGCCGGAGTCGATTGTCAAGAATGGGAAATCTTCAGAGTGTGTTTGTTGTGGTGATCGATAGCTCAATAAAAAAGCCAAGGCGACGCGTCCACCAATTCAAAAAGCCGGAATTTCCGGCGTAATTTAGGCAACGCTTTCTCGGCTTTTCAGAAGACGCGTTCAACTTTGTCAAAAGAATTCTTCTTTTCAGACAACACGTGGAGGCCATCACCGCAACTACACATCTTTAGCCGACAAGCGCAAAGTTCGGCAATGCTTTCTCTGCTTTTCAGAAAACGCGTGCAGCTTTGTCAAAAGGAGCCGCATACGCACTACTACGTGTCGTTCAGAAAGCAAAGGGGCGTCGTTCAGAAAGCAAAGGGGCGTCGTTCAGAAATCGAAGGGGCGCCTGCTCAGAAATCGAAGAGGCGTCGTTCAGATATCGAAGAGAAATTTGTCGACAAGGGTAAAAACACAGTACCACCACTTGATATTATCTCTATATATGTCGACCTTCGTCTTTTATGGCAAGGCATACCTGAAAAAAATGCCTAACTCTCTCTCACCTCTGAGGGCGCACTCCTAGCAAAGCCTCTTGAAATACTCAATTTTTTCTCCCCCAAAGAAGATACCAGAAACCTGGAGTACAAATGAGGCAGAAGGAAACGGTCGATCGAAGCATGTGGAGACAACCACAACAAATACATGTGCTGCTTCATTCGCCGTTTCTTCAAAAGCAAAGGTATCTCATATCATCAAGGTCTAAAGCAAAAGTATCTCATATCATGCTCTTTCCCTGTCTTTTTCTTTGTCCTTGTTCTTACTCGCATGGCAAAGTGAAAGAAGCAATCAGCCGGCACTTGGAGTCAGTCTTCCGAGTTGGAGCCAACTGCCTGGAATCTATTCCTGATTGCTTACCTAGCGTTGCTCTCGAGTAGTCATCTTCAACGGTTGATACACTTCCAGAGAAGGGACCACTTCTGCAAAGGGGAGCGAGTAAGGCAAGTGAAAATGATACATTGAAGCATGTGGAGACAAACTTAGGCTGAGTTATCCTCCAACCCTTTTCAATACGAATTGGAAAGATTGAACAAAGAAACAGACCAAAGGAGTAAGCTCAGACCTTCGGGGGAGACCAAAAGAATCCTGCTGCCCAGATCAAGAGTAGCACAAAGGAAAATCAATGATGGGCGGAAACCAGTTCAAGAGTAAGCCTGTGGAGTCACTATGATCAAAGCCTCAATGCAATTACCAAGGAGAAGAGGGAATTTACACTCCATAACCAGATTTGCGTCCCTAAACTCTTCTCTTTGTTAATTACATTCTGCCATGTTTAGTATGTTTAAATTGCTTTTTGTGTGTTTACTTATGCTTAAAACATTGAGGACAATGTTTGATTTAAGTGTGGGGGGGTAACTAAGTATATTTAATGCAAATTCGTGGGATTTTATCACCCATAACTTCAAATGTTGTTCCTTGCTGTTTTAAGGTGTTTTTAAGTTGTTTTAGAGTGTTTTAGTATGTTTTGTTTTTATAACTCCGAAAATCACATAAAAATTTGAAAAACATGTTTTAAAAAGCCTAAAAAGAGTGTTTTGAGTCGTTTTTGTGTGTTTGTGTCTTAGGGTACCTTCCAACACAATGATAAGGATTTGGTTTGTAATTGCATGACGGTTAAAAAGAGTTATAAACATAGAGAAAAGTTTGATTTACTCTTGGTATATGCTTGGATATGGTTATAATGTATGACTTCACATGCAATCATAAAAGAAAAATTCGTTTTTGTAACATGCTTGAAGGAAGGAACTCAAACAAACGCTACATCCCTGTGAGACTCGAGCCATTACTTTCTTTGGAGAGTTATTTTCTGTGATTCTTTGTTTTCTAAAGTTGTTGCATGATCTCATTATTTCTTGCTTGGTTGCTACTTAGAATGCAATTGTATCATGATAGAACTAAATGCTAGAACTTATATCCGTTTCATTCAAAGCATGACATTGAGTTGCATAACATATATCAAGATGAAGTTGTGTAGTTGCCACCATAGCCAAATAGCCTTACTTCCCATATTTCGTATATATTAGTTTTAACCTCGTTGAGCCTCGTTTAGCCTATTTTCTTTGCTAACCACATCACCCCTTACCTAGCCTAGAGTAGGACTTTCCTATACCCTTGTTCTTGAAGTATAGTGAGCATGACTTAAATGAATTCCTTTTGATTAATACATTGCAGAAAATAAGTGTGGGGGAAGGGATTTTTGTGTGTATGTATGTGCCTAAGTCTTAAAGGAGGCACAGGAAAAAGAAAAAAAAATGAGAGAAAAAGAAGAAGAAAAGAAAGAAAAAGAGTGAAAATAAGTGAGAATGGACTCACAAGTGTGATTGTTGAAGAAAGGGCCCAAAAAGTTTGAATATGGCCCTAAGTTTTGTGTGACTTCCCCTTGGGTGTTCAAAGTTGACTTCTGCGTTCTAAAGGGAATTCTAAGTGCCTAATTCAATACTTTGCTCACTATTGCTTAAAGAACATTTGTTTTCCCTATCCTTTCTTTGTTAGCCAAACACCTTTAGCCCCGTTTCAACCCTTATGCTTCTATCTTGATCGTTATGTGTTCAATAATGTGGAGTTTGGAATTGATATGAGCTTATGGAATCACTGGTTCTCGTTCTAAGTAGTAGCATTCCATTCATGAGATCATATATATACATGTTAATAATTCCAGAAAATGCTTTCCTTGTTATAACATATGTGAGTGTTCGTCTACATGTTTACATCAATCTTCTCACATATACCTAGTGTAGGGTGTGTAGTCAGAAAATCTGTGTGAAAAACGAGTGCATATCTTGTAAGGATTTGAGCAAATTCTCTAAGGCATGTTACTACATTCAAAACATAGTTTTAAATGCTTAATTGTGAAATAATATGTGGTGACTATGAGTAAGAATGTACTTAAGTGTGAAGATGACAAAAATCTATGGGACTAATGATTTTTAACTTGTCATGTGCATTGGAAATCCGTGAGACGATTGTTGGAAGGTGTAGGTTGTGTTTTGTTCGTTTTGTCTAGTTTCGTGTTCTTTTGTTGTTTTGTTTTGCTCGAGGACTAGCTAAAGATAAGTGTGGGGGTATTTGATAGGAGCATATTCATGCGACTTAAATGGCTTGTTCTCGTGCATTTACGTTATGTTTCTTTAGTTATTTTAGTCCTTTATGCTTCTTTTGTGTGTTTTTAGGTTCTAAGGGCAAAGTATGCAAAAGGATGCCTTTTGGAGCCTTTTGGAGCAAATTAGAGATTGGAATGGATATCATATGCTTGGAGCCAAGAGGATGGACGAATTTGAAGGATTCCTCCTCCATTGCAGCCACATGCACATTCAATCATTCACACCAAAACCTTGCACATGCTTTCCCATTTCATTATTCATTCACCTTGCAGCCACTCCACATGCATTTCTAGCTTTTCCTTTGCATTCCCCCTTTAATCAACACATGCATCCACTCACCAAGAAATCATTCATTCCACATGCACCCAAAACACCACCAGAAATCATCATTGCCGTGGGTACCTATCCCATTTCAGATTGTCATTCCACTTCATTGCACATGCATCTTCATAATTCAACACATGCATTCATTATTTATTTACTTTGCATCCTTTAATTTAATCACATGCACATTCAAACAAACACAATCATTCCAGCCATACCTTGCATTTTCAGATTGTTCCTCCATCATTGCACCACAATTCAGCCACATGCACTTGTTCCTCTAACATTTCAGCCACTTGCACTCCCATTCTCTCCCAAAACTGTGCACATGCCTTCTCCTTGCATTTCCAGCCATTCCACATTCTATTTCAGCCACATGCACTCATAATCATTCAACCAACACGTGCACATGCAACCTAGCTGTCATGTTCCCCCCATTTCACCTATAAATACTCATTCATTCACACTCATTCATACACAATCCATTCACCACAGAAATAAGGCCTTTGTGCCAGAAATTCACCCATTCCAAACACTCTTCCATAAATGATAGGAGCATATTTAGGCGACTTACTTAGCTTGTTTTCGTGCATTTATATTGTTAATTCATAGTTGTTTTAGTTGTTTAAGCCATTTTCATGTGTTTTTAGGTTCATATGGCTAAGGAAGCAAAAAAGATGCATTTTGGAGCATTTTGGAGCAAAATTGGACTTGGAATGGATAGCTTATGTTTGGAGCAAAAGGAAGGGCTTTGTGACCTGATTTGCAAGCTGTGAAAACAAGAAAAAAAACGCTCAAAACACATGCCATATGTGGAAATACCATTTACATCAGATTTGAGCCATTTAACTTACCTTAAATACTTACCTTGTTTGTCATCCTCTCAGCCATATTTTAAAGTAATGAAAACCTGATTTGGAGGTGGAAAATGAGGAAACAAAGTTCAAAACAAATGCCATTCTCTTTGAATCAGATTCTAGCCTTTTATACACACTTCATTCCAGCCACTCCACATGCATTTCCACCCACATGCTCTCCCAATTCATCATTGCAGCCACATATCCATCCCACTTCATCATTTCAGTCACCAAAACACCCACATGCATTCCTAATCACCCTTCCACACAACTTGCCTTCATTCATTCAGAAAATACATCCCTTGCCGTGGCTTTCCACCATTCCACACCATCATTTCAGAACATGCACTTCCCCCTTTCTTTAATCCATTGCAGCCACATGCACTCCCATTCTTTAATCCAATTCAGCCACTTAATCATTCAAATTCCCACTCCAGATTTTCAGCCATCCCAATTCATCATTGCACATCAACATATTTCAGCACACTCCACATGCATTTCCACAATCACATTCACTTCATCATTGCACCACAAATCAGCCACACATTCACCCACATGCACCCTTTCATTTCTGTCAAAGCACATGCACTCCCACCCTTTAATCACATGCACAAATCAGCCACATGCATCTCCCATCACCATTTCAGATTTCCACCAAGTTCCTAGCTGTCATGTTCCCCCCATTTCACCTATAAATAAGCATCCATTGCATTCATTCTCATTCACTCTTCCATATTCAGAAAACCATCTCATATACACATCCATTCACGCCAGAAATTCATGCTCTCTCTCTAACACAGCCATACTTCACCATTCTTCATATTTTCTGCCCAAAAACACTCCTTGCCTTCCCCTACATCCATCCCTACCCTAAACACATCATTCTACATCATCCATAACCCCCAAAACTCACCAAAACCCCTTGTGCTGCAGCAACTAAAGGAGAAGAGGCCTAAACGTTCATACAATTCAAGATTGAGTTGTTGGGATTTTTAGGTGTTCTTCGTTCTTGTTTTCAATGTTTACCTTGTTATTACTATCTAAGTTTGTTGTAATCATGAGTGGCTAAACCCCTAATTAGTTAGGGGAAAATTTGAAGCCATGAACATGTTTGAAATATGAATTGATTTCTTCCAATTGTGATTTGTTAAGTTATGATTGCAATTCAATTATCATGTTTATTAAAAACTTGTTTTTGTATGTTGATTAGGGATGCATACTTAGTCTTCATGCATAAACTCGATGCTAGTTTATAAACGAGTTTCACCTAATCGTCACAAGTTTATAAACATGAGTAGTGAAGGTTGTTAGTCACAACCGCGTTAATTGAATTCTTGGCAAGAGTATCATGCATTCATAGTTACAATTGCCTCGTCAACACTTATAATTCTCATAGAGCATAATGATCTCTCATTGTATCTCTTCTATGCATTCATGTTGAGAACCATTGGAGAATGATTTGAATTGTCGCATGCATCATCCAATTCAATAACATAAGGAAAATTTGAGAGTTAATTAGTGCATCACGGTTAACTTGGGGTGTTGAGCATCATAGATAATGAAAAGCAATTGGAGAATCGATTCATATATAAATGTGTCATGTGTGGAGAATGGACCTCTAACTAATCCATCCATCATCTTGTTTCTCAAATCCGTTTATACAATCTGCCTAGTTTATTAACTTGTTTTATTTAATTTAATTTCGTCAAAACCTTAATCCCCCTTTACTTTAGTGTCCAACTTAGTTAGAAAGTGTCTTAGTTTGTGTTTTTAAGTGTTTTGATTCAATTTGTTACACAAATTCGTCCAAATTCACCAAAGTGTCCAAAACTGCCCAGAAAGTATTTTTAAGGCAGTTTTGAGTGTTTTGGGTGATGTTTGAGTCTTTTGGTTTGTTTTAGTGTTTTAAAGTTTAGTTTTGCATTCTTTGAGTCTAGTAAGTGTTTTATATTGTGTTCTTACGTTTTTGAGTCAATTTCACATTGATTAGCATCCCTAGTTAATCCCCGGTCTAGAACGATCCCTATTTGCTCATTTACTACAATTGTCATCCATAGGGTTTAATTTGTGTGTTTAACTATTTTCGCATCAAATTTTGGCGCCGTTGCCGGGGATTAGCAAAATTGCTAATCCCTTGTGTTTTTGCCGTATGTTTTTAGTGTAATTTACCTAGTTTTCTCATTTTGTTTTGTTTTCTTGGTTTAGGTACTAGTGCATGACGCGGAGTTCTCAAACTGTGCATGCACATATCTTAGACTTTAACGACGATTTTGAACGTGATTTGAGAAGAAAGAGGAGGCATCCCGAACCTAGTGAACCTAGTTCAAGTTCAGAGGCCGAATCTGAGTTTGAAAGTGTGGAAGAAGAAGTTATGGCAGCAGACAATCGGACCATTAAAGAGCTTTCGGCCTCGGGGTTGGCCAATGCCGCACCATTATGCATTCAATACCCCGCGGCTGCCCAAGGCAAGACCGATGAATTCGAGTTGAAGTCAAGCTTGTTGCACCACATTCCGAAATACCATGGGCTTTCCATGGAAGATCCCAACAAGCATCTCAAGGAGTTCGAGGTTGTTTGTTCGAGCATGACACCCATAAATGTCGATGGGAACATTCTAATGATGAAAGCTTTTCCATTCTCTCTTGTGGAAAAGGCTAAGGATTGGCTTTATGAATTGGCACCCGGGACCGTTACTTCTTGGGAGAGCATGAAGAGAGCGTTCTTGGAGAAGTTCTTCCCTACTTCAAGAGTCATTCTCTTGAGGAAGAAAATTAGCGGAATCCAACAAAGTCAAGGAGAAACTTTTCCGGCATACTACGAGCGTTTTAAAGCCCTTGTTGCATCATGTCCTCAACATCAAATGAAGGAGGAGCTTCTCCTTCAATATTTCTATGAGGGCCTTCTTCCCATTGAAAGGCAAATGCTCGATGCTTCGGCGGGAGGTGCATTGGTGGACAAAACTCCTATGGCAGCCAAGACCCTAATCGCAAACCGTGCTCTAAATGCACAACAATATGAAGGACTTGGGCAAAGGGACCCCCCACGGCAACAAGTGAATGAGGTAAGTTCTCAATCCGACCTTCAAACTCAATTAGCTAATCTTACTTCTATTGTGTCTCAGATGGCCGAAGGAATGAAGATACAAGGACCGATTGTATGTGGTGTATGTTCTATCCAAGGACACCCTTCGGAAAAATGCCCACAATTGATTGAGAATGGGGGATGGGAGAGTGCAAATGCTATTGGATTTCCGAGCCACAATCAACCAAGGAATGATCCATATTCCAACACATACAATCCGGGTTGGAGAGACCATCCAAACTTCAAGTGGAGGGAACCTCAACAACCTCAACAACAAGGAGGCTTTAGACAACAACCCTCGGGGTTCTACACCAAGCCATTCGGCCCCAATCCAAACCAAGCACAACCTGCCCAAAACAATCAAGGTACGTCGTTGGGAAATGAAACACTTCTTAAATTACTTACCAATTTGTCTCAGGGGCAAGAGGATCAAACCAAAGCCATGCAAAACCAAGACAAAAGGGTGGATCACTTGGAGAAACAAATTGGGCAGATTGCGGAATTTGTAGGACAATTCCGAGACAAAGGCAAGCTCCCTAGCTCAACCATTGTCAATCCAAGAGGAGGATTCGAATCTGCCAAGGCAATCATGTTGAGAAGTGGTAAGGAGGTCGGAACCACCCCAAGCACGTCCAAAACAAGTCAAGAAGAGGACGTGTTGCTGCAAGAAGAGGAGGAACAAGGAATAAAGGCCACGGCAAGGGTGAAAGAATCTTTGCCGCAGCCCCCTATTGTGCCAAAACCGTCCAACATGCCTAAGGTAAGTCCAAATTCGACCTTGTCAAGTTCTATTCCACTAAACGTGCCCTTTCCTAGCAGGTTTAGGCAATCAAAGAAGGAGGAGAGTGAAAAGGACATTTTGGAAACCTTTAGGAAAGTTCAAGTCAACATTCCGCTCCTTGATGCAATCAAGCAAGTCCCTAAGTATGCCAAGTTCTTAAAAGAGCTTTGCATCACTAGGAAGAGGATTTCGACCAAGGAAGTGGTGAAGGTAGGTGAGAATGTGTCCGCCATCTTGCAACGCAAACTACCTCCCAAATGCAAAGATCCGGGTAGTTTTACCATTCCTTGTGTCATTGGTAACACTAGATTTGAATCTGCCATGCTTGATTTAGGTGCTTCTATAAATGTTATGCCATATTCCATTTATGCATCTATGAACCTAGGAGTGTTGAAAAATGATGGTGTTATCATACAATTGGCCGATAGATCTAATGCTTATCCAAAAGGAGTTTTGGAAGATGTTTTAGTGCAGGTTAATCATTTGATCTTTCCGGCGGATTTCTATGTTCTTGAGATGGATGAATCGGATCATGCACCCTCGCTGCCTATTCTACTTGGAAGGCCATTCATGAAGACGGCCCGTACTAAGATTGACGTGTTTAATGGAACTTTGTCCATGGAATTTGATGGGGAAGTGGTTAATTTCAATCTTTCTGATTCCATTAAGTATCCTAGTGAAGATCATTCATGTTTCTCTATTGATATTGTTGACTCTTTGGCGCAGGGATATCTTGAAGATTTGAATGACGATGCACTTGAAAAGGTCATTACAAGAGGTGTAGAAGTCAAAACCAAGAAGGCAAGCTATATGCAAACCCACGGCACACTTGAACAAACCTATGCCGTGCCTCCTAGTGAGGAATTCCTTGAAGTAGTTGCTGCCCTTGAGTCATTACCTAAACATGAGGGAAAGTTTCCTAACCGTGAGTCCATTCCCATTTCGACTAACAAATTGCTTCCATCCATAATTCAGGGACCTATTCTTGAACTCAAACCTTTACCAAGTCATTTGAAGTACATTTTCTTGGGGGAAAACGAGACACTACCTGCCATCATCTCTTCCTCCCTCACGGCACAAGAGGAGGAGAAATTAGTTCGTGTATTGAAGGAGTACAAATCTGCCCTAGGTTGGACATTGGCCGATATTAAAGGTATAAGCCCTACAACTTGTATGCATCACATATTTCTTGAGGAGGGGGCCAAACCAACTAGAGAGGCTCAACGCCGTCTTAACCCTCCGATGATGGAAGTTGTGAAAAAGGAGATAATTAAACTTCTAGATTGTGGAGTTATTTATCCTATCTCCGATAGTCGTTGGGTTTCACCTATCCAATGTGTGCCTAAGAAATCTGGGGTAACGGTTGTGGAGAATTCCGAGAATGAGCTTGTGCCTATGAGAATTCAAACCGGTTGGCGGGTATGCATTGATTATAGGAAGATAAATTCCACCACAAGGAAGGACCACTTCCCATTGCCGTTCCTAGATCAAATGTTGGAAAGGTTAGCAGGTCATTCCTTTTATTGTTTTCTTGATGGTTATTCCGGTTATAACCAAATTGTCATTGCTCCGGATGATCAAGAAAAGACCACTTTTACTTGTCCCTTTGGAACGTTTGCATATCGACGCATGCCATTTGGCTTGTGTAATGCTCCTGCCACGTTTCAAAGGTGTATGGTAAGCATATTTTCTGATTATGTTGAGAAGATTATTGAGATATTCATGGACGACTTTAGTGTTTTTGGTGATTCATTTGATCATTGTTTGGATAATCTCACTTTAATCTTGAAACGTTGTGTTGAAACAAATCTTGTTTTAAATTGGGAAAAATGTCACTTTATGGTTAAACAAGGTATTGTTTTGGGTCATATAATCTCTGAAAAAGGAATTGAAGTTGATAAGTCTAAAGTAGATCTTGTACGCTACTTACCCTCTCCTACTTCGGTCAGAGAGGTTCGTTCTTTTCTTGGTCATGCAGGATTCTATAGACGATTTATCAAGGACTTTTCCAAGATTGCACAACCCCTATGCCGCCTCCTCCAAAAAGATGTGTCTTTTGAGTTCAACGAGGCATGCGAGAAGTCATTCAAGCATCTCAAAGAGCTCCTAACCACGGCACCCATCATAACTCCCCCGGATTGGTCCATTCCATTTGAATTGATGTGTGATGCCTCGGATTATGCACTTGGGGCTGTTTTGGGTCAAAGGAAAAATAAACAGTCACATGTTATTTATTATGCTTCCCGCACTTTAAATGATGCTCAATTGAATTATTCTACAACCGAAAAAGAACTCTTGGCGGTTGTATTTGCTTTAGATAAGTTTAGATCATATCTTCTTGGTACTAAAGTAATTGTTTTCACTGACCATGCAGCCTTGAAGTATCTTCTCACCAAAAAGGAGGCTAAGCCAAGACTCATTCGTTGGATGCTCCGACTTCAAGAGTTCGATCTTGAAATCCGAGACAAGAAAGGGTGTGAAAACGTGGTGGCTGACCACCTAAGTAGAATGGTGCGTGAGGAAGAGTCCACCCCCATTTTAGAAACGTTTCCGGATGAGCAACTTCTGTCCATTGAGGTAAGAACCCCTTGGTATGCCGATTTGGTCAATTTCTTGGTGTCTAAGCAAGTTCCTAGTACCCTAAACAAGTTCCAACGTGATAAACTTGTTCATGATGCACGTTTTTATGTTTGGGATGATCCATATTTATGGAAATTCTGCCCAGATCAGATTGTGCGTAGATGTGTGCCCGAATCTGAATTTAATTCCATTCTTACATTCTGCCATACTTATGCATGTGGGGGACATTTTGGCACCCAAAGGACAGCCCTAAAGGTGTTACAATCTGGATTTTATTGGCCTAATCTCTTTAAAGATGCTAAAATGTTTTGTTTAACATGCGATAAGTGTCAAAGAACAGGTAACATAGGGCCTAAGGACCAAATGCCACAACAATCTCTCTCATTTGTGGAAATTTTTGATGTGTGGGGTATTGATTTCATGGGCCCCTTCCCTCCATCTTTTGGTTTCACTTATATCTTGCTAGCTGTCGATTATGTTTCCAAATGGGTGATGCGAAAATTAGCTTAACACACAAATTAACCCTCTTTTGACAATTGTAGCATATAAATAAGTAGGGATCGTTCTTACACCGGGGATTAGGAGGGCTTGCTAAACACTCTAAACTGACTCAAATAAATAAACTTAATCTTTAAAACACTTAAACTCACTTAAAAAGACTCAAACACGTTCACAAAACTCAAAATAGGCTAAAAACACTCAAAACTGCCTTAAAAACACAATCTGGGCAGTTTTGAGCCTAAACACAATTTTGGACGAAAATTGGTTCTAACTTGACTCAAAACTCTTAAAAACACAATCTAAACATAATTGGACCAATTAGACACTCTAAGACAATTGGGGATTTGGTTTTTGACGAAAATCAAACAAACAAAATAAATATGTAAACTAGGCAGATTCTGACGAAATTGGTGAAATTAAATGGATGGTGAGATGGCTAGGAGGTTTTTCTCCACACATGGCATACTTGCATACAAAATAATCTCCAGTTGCTTATTCGATGAATTTATGAACCTCAACACCCCAAGTTAATTAGGTACGCTTAAATTAACTCTCAGAATTTCCTTAGGTCATTGAATTGAATGGAATTAGCGCATTGCAATCAAATTATTCCTTAAAAGTTTTCTATATGAAAGCGCATGATAGAAAGACAATCAAAGATCATTAGGTTCTATGGAAATCATAGGTGTTGACGAGGCATTCGTAACTATGAAAGCGCATGATACTTATGCCAAGAATTCACTTATCATAATTGTGACCAACAATCTTAACTACTCATGAATATAAGTTCCCAACGATTAGGTGAAGTTCCCTCATACCCTAGCATCATGTTTATGCATGCAAATTAAGCGTGCACTCTCAATTCATATACATAAGCAAGTTTTAATTAAAACAGATAAGCAAATTGAATTCATCATTCATGAAATCACAACTAAAAGTAATCAAATCATCATGCAAATATAACCATGGTTTCGAAATTCCCCCCTAGCCAAAGGGGGGATTAGTTCCTCATGCTTGCACAACAAAAAGTATTGAATTTAAACATTGAAATCATAAGAAAGAATACACCTAAATGCTCAGCAATTCCAAGATGAATTCGATGCACAGATTGGCTCCTCTTCCTCCTCCTTGCTGCGGCACAAAGTTGGGTGATGGAATTTGTGGTTTTGGATGGTGTTTTCTAGTTTGGAGGGATGGAGGATGGTTGATTATGGTGGGGAATGGTGCGGCAGAGGTGTATGGATGTGGAGGGAGGTCTATGGAGGTCAAGAATGGGGAATGGAGGTGCGGCACAAGGGTTTTCTGTCTAGCATAAGGGGTCTTACGAATTTATGGCTGAAAATATGTTTATATAGTCCTAGGGTTAATTAGATTAGGGTTACACTTAGCAGATTTTATGGATTAGGGCCCTAGGGTTTGGCACAAGTAAGTTAAATCCACTTAGGAGAGGGTTTGGCCCAATTAGTTTCATAAAAGGATTTGTATACCCAAATCCACAAGGATTAAGGCCTAACAAATCAGAATCCAAAAGGAAAAAGGTTTAGGAAATTCGTCCAAAATTGGGCCTTCTAGAAACTAAGTGTTTTGTGGCTGATTTTGGGTTTTCTAGAAGAAATAAAAGGGGTAAGGGTGTGGCACCCTTTTAGGGTCAGATAAGGCTTCTAGAAATTAGGTTTTTAAGTCCACTTGCAGCTAGGATTAAGGTGGAACAAGATTAGGTTAGGATAAGATAGGATAAGGTTGGATAAGGTTAGATAAGGTTGGATAAGGTTTTGGATAATTGGATAATGTTGGATAAGGTTGGATAATGTTTCCTCTTTTCTTGCACTTTCCTTATCCACTTTGTCCTTAGCTTAGTTCCTTCCTCTTCTTATCACATTTCCACTTTCTTGAAGTCCAAATTCGTCCATCCATGTTAGCCCACATGCAAGCTCACCACCTAGTGTCCAAAATAGCTCCAAAATGCACCAAAATGCACTTTCTTGATACTTTAACCCATAGGACCTACAAACACACGAAATTGAGTTGTAATACGACATTAACTAAGAAATAATAGCACAAATGCAAAAGAATAAGCTAGTTAAGTCGCATAAATATGCTCCTATCAATGGGTGGAAGCCAAAGCCACCCGTACTAACGATTCTAAGGTTGTTGCAGATTTTGTGAAATCTAATATTTTTGCTAGGTTTGGGATGCCACGAGTTTTAATTAGTGATGGGGGTTCTCACTTTCGTAACCGCACCATTGAAGCTTTGCTCAAGAAGTACAACGTTACTCATAAGGTTTCCACACCTTATCACCCTCAAACTAATGGGCAAGCGGAGGTTTCAAATAGGGAGATCAAACAAGTCCTAGAGAAAACCGTGGGACCCTCAAGAAGAGATTGGAGTTTGCGCTTGGACGATGCATTGTGGGCCTATCGTACGGCTTACAAAACTCCCCTTGGCATGTCACCTTTTCGGCTTATATATGGTAAGCCATGTCATTTGCCCGTTGAGTTAGAGCACAAGGCACATTGGGCTGTGAAAACCTTCAATTTGGACATAGACGCTGCTGGAGTTCATAGGAAGCTCCAATTAGATGAACTTGAGGAGATTAGGAACGAGGCTTACGAGAATGCTCGCATCTACAAGGACAAGACGAAGGCTTATCATGATAAGATGCTTCGTACCAAAACGTTCTCCAAGGGGCAGAAAGTGTTGCTTTTTGATTCAAGACTTCGGTTATTCCCTGGTAAGTTACGTTCTAAATGGATTGGACCTCTTGTTGTTACTAATGTTTTTTCTCATGGTGCAGTCCAAGTCCAAAGCTTAAAAAGTGGCCACGAGTTCAAGGTGAACGGACATAGATTGAAGCCATACTATGAGAACTTTGTGGAGCATGTCGTGGAGGAGATCCCACTCCATGCCGTGGGCTCCAATGGAGCATGAACGTGTCTTCGTCCGGCTGCAAGACGTTAAAGAAAGCGCTACTTGGGAGGCAACCCATGCAATTCAACAAAGGAAGCTCAAGGAATCACTCCAATTCCAGATTTGCGTTCCTAAACCCTTCACTTTGTTGTTTATTTCGAATCTGCCTATTTAGTTGTTTTACTTGCTGTTGTGTGTTTCTTTGTGTTTTGTGTGATTTTATGCTTGAAACATTGAGGACAATGTTTGATTTAAGTGTGGGGGGGGTAACTAAGTGTTTTTGATGCAAATTCATAGGATTTTATCACCCTTTACTTATAGACTTGTTCCTTGCTGTTTTTAAGTGTTTTTAAGCAGTTTTGGTGTGTTTTAGTGTGTTTTGAAGTAAAAATCCGAAAATCACATAAAAATTTGAAAAATTTGTTTTAAAAACCCAAAAAGAGTTGTTTTCAAAGTGTTTTTGTGTGTTTGTTTTTGTTTTAGGGTACCTTCCAACACAATGATGAGGATTCGGTTTGTAATTACATGGCTGTTAAAGAGAGTGATTAACATGGATGAAAGTTTGATTTACTCTTTGTGTATGCTTGGTTGTGGTTATAACTTATGACTTCACATGCAATCATAAAAAAAAAATAAAAAAATAAAAAAATAAAAAATCAGTTTTTGTAACATGCTTGAAGGAAGGAACTCAAATTAACGCTACAACCTTGTGAGACTTGAGCCTAAACGTTTATTTGGAGAGTTAGAATCTGTGCATTTTTGTTTTCTAAGTCGTTGCATGATCTCATTATTCTTTGCTTGGTTACTACTTAGAGGCGTTTCATCATTTAGTTCCAAATGCTAGAACTCATGCCCATTTCATTCAAAGCATGTTATTGATTTGCATAACACAGATTCAAGATGAAGTTGTGTAGTGACCACCACCTTAGCCATATTGCCGTGTATCCCATGTCATTTTATGTTTAAGTTAACCCACATTATCCTCACCTAGCCTAGATTAGGACCATCCACACCCTTGTTCTTAAAGCTTAGTAAAGCATGATTCAAATTGAATTTCTTTCGATTTATGTTGGCAGAAAACAAGTGTGGGGGAAGTGTTCTTGTGTGAGAATTTGTGTGCCATAGGCACGACATGAAAGAAAAGAAAAAGAAAAAAAAAAGGCGTGAAAAGTATGAAAAAGAGTTGAAAAGTTGTGAAAAAGAATTCCAAAGTATTGTTTGTTGAAGTAAGGGTCCAAAACAATGAATTCGGCCCTAAGGAGTTGTCTAAGTCTTCCCCTTGTGTTTTAAAGTTAATTTCTGCAATCTAAATGAATTCTAAGTCTTAAGTACACTACTTTGCTTACTATTACTTGAAGAACGCTTGTTCTCCTTATCTTTTCTTTGTTAACCACTACCCCAAGCCCCGTTACAACCCTTGACTTCATTCTTGAGTGTTATGTGTTTCAATTTGTGGAGTTTGAATTTGGTATGAGCATATGGTCATTGGTTCTCGCATCTAAGTAGTAGCATTCCATTCATGAGATCATTTCTAAACATGCTTATTAACTCCATAAATTGCGTTCTTTGTTATACGTATATGTGAGCATTCGTTTTCATATTTACATCAATCTTCTCACATATAACTAGTATAGGGTGTGTAGTTAGAAAATCTGAGTGAAAATTGAGTGCATATCTTGTAAGGATTGAGCAAATTCTCTAAGGCATGTTACTACATTCAAAACATTATTTTAATCGATTAATTGTGAACTAGTAAGTGGTGACTATGATTAAGTATGTTCTCAATTGTAAAGATGACTCAAATCTGTGGGGATGATGATTTTTAACATGTCATGTACCATTGGAAATCCCTGAGGTGAACGTTGGAAGGTTTAGGTTATGTTTTGTTTCTTTGTTTTGCTCGAGGACTAGCAAAAGCTAAGTGTGGGGGAATTTGATAGAAGCATATTTATGCGCCTTAGTTAGCTAGTTCTTATGCATTTATGTTGTGTTTTCTTACTTAATTTAGTGTTTAAAGTCATTTTCGTGTGTTTATAGGTTCATATGGCTAAGGATGCAAAAGGATGCCTTTCGGAGCCTTTTGGAGCAAATTAGAGATTGGAATGGATTGCATATGCTTAAAGCCAAGAAGATGGACGAAATTGAAGACCAAAGGAATGAAAATGAAGAACAAAGAGTTCACATTCATCACCAACACAACCATGCATCCACACATTCTTTCACCATCATTGCAGCCACATGCACTTGTTCCCCTTTCATCATTCCCTTTATTCTTTCATCATTCCATCCACTCATTCATCAAACCACTCCCATCCATTTCATCATTGCAAACATTCAAACAAACACCACACAATGCCGTGGCTCCTATCCCATTTCCAGATTTCCCCTTTGCATTTCCCCTTCATAAATCAGCCACATGCACTTTAATCATTCAATCACACCAACACACATTCAATCTCCAACCTTTCACATGCATTCCATCTTTTAATTTAATCACATGCACATTCACCTTGCCTTTGCAGAAAATCCACTTCATAACACATGCATCTTGGCAGATTTCACATGCACTCATGCACATTCACCTTAATCATTCACATAGCTTTAATCCACATGCATTTCCACCTAGATTTCCACCTCACAACCACCAGAAATCAACCAAAACCGTGCATTCCCTTTAATCACATGCACAAACAGCCACATGCATCTCCCATCACCATTTCAGCTTTCCACCTAATTCCTAGTCATCATGTTCCCCCCATTTCACCTATAAATAAGCATGCATTGCAGCCACAAACAACACACTCTTCCATTTCAGAAAACCATCTCTCATACACATTCATTCACGCCAGAAATTCCTCCCCTCTCTCTAGCACTACCATACTTCACCATTCTTCATATTTTCTGCCCAAAAACACTCCTTACCTTCCCCTACATCCATCCCTACCCTAAACACATCCTTCTACATCATCCATAACCCCCAAAACTCACCAAAACCCCTTGTGCCGCAGCAACTAGAGGAGAAGAGGCCTAAACGTTCATACAATTCAAGATTGAGTTGTTGGAATTTTTAGGTGTACTTCGATTCTTGTTTTCAATGTTTACTTTGTTATTACTCTCTAAGTTTGTTGTAATCATGAGTGGCTAAACCCCTAATTAGTTAGGGGAAAGTTTGAAGCCATGAACATGTTTGAAATATGAATTGATTTCTTCCAATTGTGATTTGTTAATTTGTGATTGCAATTCAATTATCATGTTTATTAAAGACTTGTTTTTGTATGTTGATTAGGGATGCATACTTAGTCTTCATGCATAAACTCGATGCTAGTTTATAAACGAGTTTCACCTAATCGTCACAAGTTTATAAACATGAGTAGTGAAGGTTGCTAGTCACAACCGCGTTAATTGAATTCTTGGCAAAAGTATCATGCATTCATAGTGATAGGAGCATATTCATGCGACTTAAATGGCTTGTTCTCGTGCATTTACGTTATGTTTCTCTAGTTATTTTAGTCCTTTATGCTTCTTTTGTGTGTTTTCAGGATCATAAGATGTGTTTGTCGAAAGGATGCATTTTGGAGTAGTTTGGGGCATTAAATGGATTGCATATGCTTAACGCCAAGTAGATGGACGAAATTGAAGACCAAATTATCATCACCACCTATCATACAATTATACACTTATCATCACCACATATCATTCATTTATCACTTAACATATCATTCATTTATCACTTATCACTTCCACTCACTTTTCACTTATCATATCATTCACTTATCACTCACCACATA
This sequence comes from Pyrus communis, assembly GCF_963583255.1. Classification (NCBI taxonomy): domain Eukaryota; kingdom Viridiplantae; phylum Streptophyta; class Magnoliopsida; order Rosales; family Rosaceae; genus Pyrus; species Pyrus communis. Next base: position 20,224,433 of record NC_084809.1, read on the forward strand.
TCATTCATTTATCACTTAACATATCATACACTTATCACTTATCACTCATAATCATCTACACATTTCAACCATTTAAACACATGTACTCCACCTACTTCACCTACAACATCCACCTACTTCACCTACAACATCCACTTACTTCACCTACAACATCCACCTACTTCACCTACAACATCCACCTACTTCACCTACAACCTCCACTTACTTCACCAACCTCACACACTTACTTCACCTACAAATGACATAGCCATATGTTCCCTCCACTACTCCTATAAATACCCTTGCATTCATTCATTCAAAAAAACATCTCATTTCATACACAACACACCACAAACACATCCCTTTCTCTCTTAGCCGTGAGTCTCCCTTAGAATCCAAAAACCATCTTTCCATTTCCATCACTCCTCACTCCATTCCACACTTCCATTCCCCCAAACCAACTATCCTTAGACCTTGTGCTACAACAACGAGGAAGAGAAGAGTGCCTAAACGTTCATACAATTCAAGTTTGAGTTGTTGGAATGTTTAGGTGTTTCTTTGATTTCAATGTTTAAATTCAATTCTCTTTGTTTGTACGTATGAGGAATGGAAGAGAAGAGTGCCTAAACGTTCATACAATTCAAGTTTGAGTTGTTGGAATGTTTAGGTATTTCTTTGATTTCAAAGTTATAATAAACTAAACCCCCTTTAGCTAGGGGGTGATTCGAAATATATGTTTATGCTTGCATTTTGATTTGATTAATTCTAATTGCGTTTCATAAGTTGTGGTTCAATTTGTTTAACCGTTTGATTGATAACTTATTTATGAATGTTTATTAAGAATGCGTGCTTAATTTTCATGCATCAATATGACGCTAGAATATAAGTGAGTTTCACCCAATAGTTACGAACTTATATTCACAAGTAGTGGAGGTTGCTTATAAACAATCGCGTTAAATAAATTTTTGGCATAAGTTTCATGCGTAGTCCATAGTAACGAATGCCTCGTCAACACTTAAAGTTTTCATGATGCTTAATGATCTTTGATTGTATCTTTATTGTGCTTTTCACGTAAAGGACTTTTGGAGAATGTTGTGAATTGCGTTGCGCTAACCCATCCAATTCATTAACTTAAGGAAAACTTGACGGTTAATTTAAGCGGACCTAATTGACCCGGGGCGTTGAGAATTAATGATTTGTTGAAATGCAATTGGAAATCGTTTTATTATGCAAGTATAACATATGTGGAGATGAACCCCGTAGCTAACTTTCCATCCATTTGTTCTTTCTTTTCTTGTTTCTGTTTTCATGTTTAATTTAACTTGTTATTCAATTATGTTAAACATGTGAAACTAATTTCTTTTTAGTTAGAGGCGAATTTGAAGCCATGGACATATGTTGGTCATGATTTGATTTACTCCAGTTATGAATTCATGAACTTTAGATGTGGGTTACTTTTCTGTTTTGATTAAGAACTTGTTTATGTATGTGGGTTGAGGGTCGACACTTAATTTGCATGCCTAAGACTTGATGCTAGGATATAAGGGAATTTCACCTAATCGTTATGAACTTATATTCATGAGTAGTAAAAATCGCTAGTCACGATTGTGTTTAGTAAACCCTAGGCTGGATTAACATGCGTATTCCATAGTTATGAATGCCTAGTCAATGTTTATGATTTTCGTTGAACTTAATGATCTTTGTTGAATGTCTCTATCATGCGTATTCCATGTGAGAGACTTTGATTAGGAATAATTTGGTTGTAATGCGTATCCCATTCAATCCAATGAATCTAGGGAAATCTGAAGGTTAATTTAAGCGGACCTAATTAACTTGGAGCATTGTCATTCATCGTTTGTTGAAGTCATAACTGGGAGTCAAATTATATGCTTATGTTCATGTGTGGATAAGGAACCCTCTAACTAGTTTTTCTTCATTCTATTCCATCAATTTCGTTTGTACAATCTGTTTTGTTTCCAAGTTTCTATTTTAGTTTAATTTCGTCCAAAACCAATCCCCCATTTATTTTAAAGTGTTAGATTAGTTAGAAATACATTTATTTTGTGTTTTTACGTTTTTTTTGAGTCAAATCCAAGTGATTAACAATCCCTCCTAATCCCCGGTCCAGAACGATCCCTACTTATACATATACTACAATTTGACGAAAAGAGGGTTTAATTTGTGTGCGTATAAATCTCGCATCAAATTTTGGCGCCGTTGCCGGGGATTAGAAAATTTGCTAATCCCTTGGATTGTTTTATTTTCGTTTGTTTTTATTTTATTCCAGATTCTTATGTTATTTTGTTTCTTGTTCTAGGTACTAGTTTATGACTCGGAGTTCTCATCCGATTCGTGAACGTATCCTGGAGTGATTGGGTTCTTCGTCCAGCTGCAAGACGTAAAAGAAAGCGCTACTTGGGAGGCAACCCAATGCATTTAAAAAAAAAAAAAAAAAAAAAAAAAAAAAAAAAAAACATGGCAGAACGATGGAGGCTTTACAAAGGTTGTTTACTTAAAGACCCACTACGTGGCAAAACTCTTGAAGCGGAAGGCATCGAGACGGAAGGCATCGGGGCAGAAGACATAGGAGCGGAAGGCATCGGAGCTGGAGGCATCGAAGATAGAGCATTCGAGGCCTCAATACTTGGCCAAACGCTGGATGATCCAGGAAAAAGGTGCCTCTGGAGGAAAGACGAAAACCTTTGACGGTCACTTTGAATCCGACCTTCAGACTCTTGCAGTTCATCAAGCTTCCTCTTCATGCCCGTCGAATAGTTGTTGGCAAGCACGTGCAAACTTCTATTCTCATGCTTAAGCAGTTTGATCTCCTGCTTAAGACTTTCCACTTCTGCCATCAATGATTCCACCTGACGGGAGCGGGCAAGCAGGCGTTGGCCCATGTTGGACACAGAACTCGCACACTGAACACTAAGTGCGAGGGACTCTTGAACGGCCAACTCATCGGACCGTCCTGACAGCAGCCTACTATCTTTTGGAATGAGGAGGTTCCTAGCTACTATTGTAGCTGTTGTGGCGTCCTGCATCACGGAGTCTTCACCTGTGAGAGGACCGTTAGAAGAAAAGAAAGAAGGGCGCCATACGTTACCTTGACGCGGCGCGCCCGTATCACTGCTAAGGCTCAATTCCAAGCTAAGGTTCGATGAGTTTGCCATTTTTCAAAAGTGTTCAAGGAGAAGGGATGGAGTTAAATTTCAAAGGGCCGGAGTCGATTTTCAAGAATGGGAAATCTTCAGAGTGTGTTTGTTGTGGTGATCGATAGCTCAATAAAAAAGCCAAGGCGACGCGTCCACCAATTCAAAAAGCCGAAATTTCCGGCGTAATTTAGGCGACGCTTTCTCGGCTTTTCAGAAGGAGCGTTCAACTTTGTCAAAAGATTTCTTCTTTTCAGACAACACGTGGCGGCCATCATCACAACTACACATCTTTAGCCGACAAGCGCAAAGTTCGGCGACGCTTTCTCTGCTTTTCAGAAGACGCGTGCAGCTTTGTCAAAAGGAGCCGCATCTGCACTATCACGTGTCGCTCAGAAATCGAAGGGGCGCCTGCTCAGAAATCGAAGAGGCGTATTCAAAAATCGAAGAGGCGCCACTATTTCAAAAAAGCCAGAGTTGCGGGATCAAAACGTTTGTCGACAAAGGTAAAAAGTACCACCACTTGCTATTATCTCTATATATGTCGACCTTCGTCTTTTATGGCAGGGCAAACCTGAAGAAAATGCCCAACTCTCCCTCACCTCTGAGGGTGCACTCCCAGCAAAGCCTTTCGAAATACTAAATTCTTTCTTCTTCCCCAAAGATGATACCAGATGTCTGGAGTACAGATGACCCAGGAGGAAACAGCACAACAAATACATGTGCTGATTCATTCACCGCTTCTTCAAAAGCAAAGGTATCTCATATCATCAAGGTCAAAAGCAAAAGTATCTCATATCATGCTCTTTCCCTGTCTTTTTCTTTGTCCTTGTTCTTACTCGCATGGCAAAGTAAAAGAAGCAATCAGCCGGCACTTGGAGTCAGTCTTCCGATCTGGAGCCAACTGCCTGGAACCTATTCCTGATTGCTTACCTAGCGTTGCTCTCGAGTAGTCATCTTCAACGGTTGATACACTTCCAGAGAAGGGACCACTCCTGCACAGATTGAACAAAGAAACAGATAAAAGGGATAAGCTCAGACCTTCGGGGGAGACCAAAAGAACCATCCTGCTGCCCAGTTCAAGAAGTAGCACAAAGGAAAATCAACGATGGGCGGAAACCAGTTCAAGAGTAAGCCTGTGGAATCACAAAGATCAAAGCCTCAATGCAATCACCAAGGAGAAGAGGGAATTTACACTCCATAACCAGATTTGCGTCCCTAAACTCTTCTCTTTGTTAATTACATTCTGCCACGTTTAATATGTTTAGTTGCTTTTTGTGTGTTTACTTATGTTTTGTGTGAATCTATGCTTAAAACATTGAGGACAATGTTTGATTTAAGTGTGGGGGGGTAACTAAAGTGTTTTGATGCAAATTCGTAGGGTTTTATCCACCATAACTTCTAATGTTGTTCCTTGCTGTTTTAAGGTGTTTTTAAGTTGTTTTAGAGTGTTTTAGTGTGTTTTGTTTTATAATTCGAAAATCCCATAAAAATTTGAAAAATTGTTTTGAAAAACCCAAAAAGAGTTGTTTTAAAAGTCGTTTTTGTGTGTTTGTGTCTTAGGGTACCTTCCAACACAATGATAAGGATTTGGTTTATAATTGCATGACGGTTAGAAAGAGTTATAAACATAGAGAAAAGTTTGATTTACTCTTGGTATATGCTTGGTTATGGTTATAATGTATGACTTCACATGCATTCATAAAAGAAAAAAATTCGTTTTTGTAACATGCTTGAAGGAAGGAACTCAAACAAACGCTAAAACCCTGAGAGACTTGAGCCTATAACGTTCTTTGGAGAGTATAATCTGTGATTTCTTGTTTTCTAAAGTCGTTGCATGATCTCATTATTCTTTGCTTGGTTACTACTTAGAAGGCGTTTCATCATATAGTTCCAAATGCTAGAACTCATGCCCATTTCATTCAAAGCATGTTATTGATTTGCATAACACATATTCAAGAAGAAGTTGTGTAGTGACCACCACCATAGCCAAATAGCCTTACTTCCCATACTTCGTATATGTTGTAAGTTTTAACCCCGTTGAGCCTTGTTTAGCCTTTATTCTTTGTTTACCCACATTTTCCTCACCTAGCCTAGTTTAGGACAATCCCCACCCTTGTTCTTAAAAGATAGTGAGCATGACTTAATTGAATTCCTTTTGAGTTACATTATGAAAGAAAATAAGTGTGGGGGAGAGAATGTTTAAGTGTTTATGTTTTGAGATTCAAAAGAAAAGAAAAAGAAAAGAAAAAAAAAAAAGAGAGAGAAAAGAAAGAAAGAAAGAAAAAAGAGCTTGAAAAAAAAAAAATGAAAAAAAAAAGTGAATTCTAAGTTGATTCAAATGCTTTGCTCACTATTTCTTTAAAGACCTTTATTTTCCATATCCCTTCTTTGTTATCCACATACCCCAAGCCCCGTTACAACCCTTGACTTCTATCTTGAGTGTTGTGTATTTCAATTTGTGGAGTTTGAACTTGGTATGAGCATATGGTATCACTGGTTCTCGCGTCTAAGTAGTAGCATTCCATTCATGAGATCATATCTAAACATGCTTATTAACTCCAGAAATTGCTTCCTTTGAAATACATATATGTGAGTGTTCGTTTTTATGATTACATCAATCTTCTCACATATAACTAGTTTAGGGTGTGTAGTCAGAAAATCTGTGTGAAAAACGAGAGCATATCTTGTAAGGATTTGAGCAAATTCTCTAAGGCATGTTACTACATTCAAAACATGGTTTTAAATGCTTAATTGTGAAATAGTATGTGGTGACTATGATTAAGAATGTATTCAAGTGTGAAGATGACTAAAATCTATGGGAATAATGATTTTTAACTTGTCTTGTGCATTGGAAATCCGTGAGACGATTGTTGGAAGGTGTAGGTTGTGTTTTGTTCGTTTTGTCTAGTTGCGTGTTCTTTTGTTTTGTTTTTCTTTCTGTTTTGCTCGAGGACTAGCAAAAGATAAGTGTGGGGGTATTTGATAGGAGCATATTCATGCGACTTAAATGGCTTGTTCTCGTGCATTTACGTTATGTTTCTCTAGTTATTTTAGTCCTTTATGCTTCTTTTGTGTGTTTTCAGGATCATAAGATGTGTTTGTCGAAAGGATGCATTTTGGAGTAGTTTGGGGCATTAAATGGATTGCATATGCTTAACGCCAAGTAGATGGACGAAATTGAAGACCAAATTATCATCACCACCTATCATACAATTATACACTTATCATCACCACATATCATTCATTTATCACTTAACATATCATTCATTTATCACTTATCACTTCCACTCACTTTTCACTTATCATATCATTCACTTATCACTCACCACATATCATTCATTTATCACTTAACATATCATACACTTATCACTTATCACTCATAATCATCTACACATTTCAACCATTTAAACACATGTACTCCACCTACTTCACCTACAACATCCACCTACTTCACCTACAACATCCACTTACTTCACCTACAACATCCACCTACTTCACCTACAACATCCACCTACTTCACCTACAACCTCCACTTACTTCACCAACCTCACACACTTACTTCACCTACAAATGACATAGCCATATGTTCCCTCCACTACTCCTATAAATACCCTTGCATTCATTCATTCAAAAAAACATCTCATTTCATACACAACACACCACAAACACATCCCTTTCTCTCTTAGCCGTGAGTCTCCCTTAGAATCCAAAAACCATCTTTCCATTTCCATCACTCCTCACTCCATTCCACACTTCCATTCCCCCAAACCAACTATCCTTAGACCTTGTGCTACAACAACGAGGAAGAGAAGAGTGCCTAAACGTTCATACAATTCAAGTTTGAGTTGTTGGAATGTTTAGGTGTTTCTTTGATTTCAATGTTTAAATTCAATTCTCTTTGTTTGTACGTATGAGGAATGGAAGAGAAGAGTGCCTAAACGTTCATACAATTCAAGTTTGAGTTGTTGGAATGTTTAGGTATTTCTTTGATTTCAAAGTTATAATAAACTAAACCCCCTTTAGCTAGGGGGTGATTCGAAATATATGTTTATGCTTGCATTTTGATTTGATTAATTCTAATTGCGTTTCATAAGTTGTGGTTCAATTTGTTTAACCGTTTGATTGATAACTTATTTATGAATGTTTATTAAGAATGCGTGCTTAATTTTCATGCATCAATATGACGCTAGAATATAAGTGAGTTTCACCCAATAGTTACGAACTTATATTCACAAGTAGTGGAGGTTGCTTATAAACAATCGCGTTAAATAAATTTTTGGCATAAGTTTCATGCGTAGTCCATAGTAACGAATGCCTCGTCAACACTTAAAGTTTTCATGATGCTTAATGATCTTTGATTGTATCTTTATTGTGCTTTTCACGTAAAGGACTTTTGGAGAATGTTGTGAATTGCGTTGCGCTAACCCATCCAATTCATTAACTTAAGGAAAACTTGACGGTTAATTTAAGCGGACCTAATTGACCCGGGGCGTTGAGAATTAATGATTTGTTGAAATGCAATTGGAAATCGTTTTATTATGCAAGTATAACATATGTGGAGATGAACCCCGTAGCTAACTTTCCATCCATTTGTTCTTTCTTTTCTTGTTTCTGTTTTCATGTTTAATTTAACTTGTTATTCAATTATGTTAAACATGTGAAACTAATTTCTTTTTAGTTAGAGGCGAATTTGAAGCCATGGACATATGTTGGTCATGATTTGATTTACTCCAGTTATGAATTCATGAACTTTAGATGTGGGTTACTTTTCTGTTTTGATTAAGAACTTGTTTATGTATGTGGGTTGAGGGTCGACACTTAATTTGCATGCCTAAGACTTGATGCTAGGATATAAGGGAATTTCACCTAATCGTTATGAACTTATATTCATGAGTAGTAAAAATCGCTAGTCACGATTGTGTTTAGTAAACCCTAGGCTGGATTAACATGCGTATTCCATAGTTATGAATGCCTAGTCAATGTTTATGATTTTCGTTGAACTTAATGATCTTTGTTGAATGTCTCTATCATGCGTATTCCATGTGAGAGACTTTGATTAGGAATAATTTGGTTGTAATGCGTATCCCATTCAATCCAATGAATCTAGGGAAATCTGAAGGTTAATTTAAGCGGACCTAATTAACTTGGAGCATTGTCATTCATCGTTTGTTGAAGTCATAACTGGGAGTCAAATTATATGCTTATGTTCATGTGTGGATAAGGAACCCTCTAACTAGTTTTTCTTCATTCTATTCCATCAATTTCGTTTGTACAATCTGTTTTGTTTCCAAGTTTCTATTTTAGTTTAATTTCGTCCAAAACCAATCCCCCATTTATTTTAAAGTGTTAGATTAGTTAGAAATACATTTATTTTGTGTTTTTACGTTTTTTTTGAGTCAAATCCAAGTGATTAACAATCCCTCCTAATCCCCGGTCCAGAACGATCCCTACTTATACATATACTACAATTTGACGAAAAGAGGGTTTAATTTGTGTGCGTATAAATCTCGCATCACATAGTTACAATTGCCTCGTCAACACTTATAATTTTCATAGAGCATAATGATCTCTCATTGTATCTCTTCTATGCATTCATGTTGAGAACCATTGGAGAATGATTTGAATTGTTGCATGCATCATCCAATTCAATAACTTAAGGAAAATTTGAGAGTTAATTAGTGCATCACGGTTAACTTGGGGTGTTGAGCATCATAGTTAATGAAAAACAATTGGAGAATCGATTCATATATAAATGTGTCATGTGTGGAGAATGGACCTCTAACTAATCCATCCATCATCTTGTTTCTCAAATCCGTTTATACAATCTGCCTAGTTTATTAATCTGTGCATTTAATTTAATTTCGTCAAAACCTTAATCCCCCTTTACTTTAGTGTCCAACTTAGTTAGAAAGTGTCTTAGTTTGTGTTTTTAAGTGTTTTGATTCAATTTGTTACACAAATTCGTCCAAATTCACCAAAGTGCTCAAAACTGCCCAGAAAGTGTTTTTAAGGCAGTTTTGAGTGTTTTGGGTGATGTTTGAGTCTTTTGGTTTGTTTTAGTGTTTTAAAGTTTAGTTTTGCATTCTTTGAGTCTAGTAAGTGTTTTATATTGTGTTCTTACGTTTTTGAGTCAATTTCACATTGATTAGCATCCCTAGTTAATCCCCGGTCTAGAACGATCCCTATTTGCTCATTTACTACAATTGTCATCCATAGGGTTTAATTTGTGTGTTTAACTATTTTCGCATCAATTTCCGAGCCACAATCAACCAAGGAATGATCCATATTCCAACACATACAATCCGGGTTGGAGAGACCATCCAAACTTCAAGTGGAGGGAACCTCAACAACCTCAACAACAAGGAGGCTTTAGACAACAACCCCCGGGGTTCTACACCAAGCCATTCGGCCCCAATCCAAACCAAGCACAACCTGCCCAAAATAATCAAGGTACGTCGTTGGGCAATGAAACACTTCTTAAATTACTTACCAATTTGTCTCAGGGACAAGAGGATCAAACCAAAGCCATGCAAAACCAAGACAAAAGGGTGGATCACTTGGAGAAACAAATTGGGCAGATTGCGGAATTTGTAGGACAATTCCGAGACAAAGGCAAGCTCCCTAGCTCAACCATTGTCAATCCAAGGGGAGGGTGCGAATCTGCCAAGGCAATCATGTTGAGAAGTGGTAAGGAGGTCGGAACCACCTCAAGGCCATCCAAAACAAGTCAAGAAGAGGACATGTTGCCGCAGCCTCCTATTGTGCCAAAACCGTCCAACACGCCTAAGGTAAGTCCAAATTCGACTTTGTCAAGTTCTATTCCACTAAACATGCCCTTTCCTGGCAGGTTTAGGCAAACAAAGAAGGAGGAGCATGAGAAGGACATTCTTGAGACGTTTAGGAAAGTTCAAGTCAATATCCCGCTCCTAGATGCCATAAAGCAAGTGCCCAAATACGCTAAGTTCTTGAAGGAATTGTGCACTACAAGGAAGAGGGCGTCACATAAAGAGGTAGTAAGGGTAAGTGAGAACGTTTCCGCTGTTCTACAAAGAAAGTTACCACCAAAGTGCAAAGATCCAGGTAGCTTTACAATCCCTTGTATTATTGGTCAAACTAAGTTCGAACATGCTATGTTAGACTTAGGAGCTTCAATTAACGTCATGACATACTCTATTTATGCTTCAATGAACCTTGGCGAATTAAAAAATGATGGTGTGGTTATTCAGTTGGCCGATAGATCTAATGCCTATCCAAAGGGCGTATTGGAAGATGTCTTAGTGCAGGTGAATGATTTGATCTTCCCGGCGGATTTCTATGTCCTTGAAATGGAGGAAACCACCCATGCTCCATCCTTGCCGATTCTTCTTGGGAGGCCATTCATGAAGACGGCCCGAACTAAGATAGACGTGTTTAAAGGCACTTTAACAATGGAATTCGATGGGGAAGTGATTGATTTTAATATTTCTGAAACTATGAGATTTCCTAATGATGATCACTCATGTTTCTCTATTGATATTCTTGATTCTTTGGCGCAGGCACACCTTGATCAATTACATGGCGATGCACTTGAAACAGTCATTACAAATGGCATCGAAATGAAGGATCACATGTATGTCACCATAACAAACCACGGCACACAATTGAACACCCATGCCGTGGCCTTTGATGAAGATGTAATTGAGACCGTGCCAGCCCTAGAGTCATTGCCACGGCTCCAAGGTAAGTTCCCTAGTTCAATTTCAATCCCAATTTCGACTGATAAGTTGCTTCCTTCTATAGAACAACCACCTACACTCGAGCTCAAACCGTTGCCAAATCACTTGAAGTATGTGTTTTTGGGCGAGCAAGACACATTGCCCGTCATTATAGCTTCATCACTCACGGCACAAGAGGAGGAGAAGTTGGTGAGGGTTCTCAAAGAGCACAAGACGGCAATAGGGTGGACTTTGGCCGACATCAAGGGTATAAGTCCTACCACGTGCATGCATCGAATTCTCATGGAAGAAGGCGCCAAACCATCAAGGGAAGCCCAACGTCGACTCAACCCACCAATGATGGAAGTAGTGAAGAAGGAAATCATCAAATTGCTTGATTGTGGCGTCATCTATCCCATCTCGGATAGTTGTTGGGTTTCACCGGTCCAAGTGGTTCCCAAGAAGTCCGGAGTCACGGTGGTGAAAAATGAAGAAGATGAACTTGTGCCTACACGCATTCAAACCGGTTGGAGGGTGTGCATTGACTATAGGAAGCTAAATGCAGCAACAAGGAAAGATCACTTCCCTTTGCCATTCATCGATCAAATGCTTGAAAGGTTAGCCGGTCATTCTTTTTATTGCTTTCTTGATGGTTATTCGGGATATAATCAAATTGTCATAGCGCCGGATGATCAAGAAAATACCACCTTTACTTGTCCATTTGGTACTTTTGCATATCGTCGTATGCCATTTGGTTTATGCAATGCACCGGCCACTTTCCAACGATGCATGGTAAGTATCTTCTCTGATTATGTTGAAAAGATAATTGAAGTATTTATGGACGATTTTAGTGTGTTTGGAGACTCATTTGATGCTTGTTTGCATAATCTCACTTTAATCTTGAAAAGATGTATGGAAACTAACCTTGTTTTGAATTGGGAAAAATGTCATTTTATGGTTAAACAAGGTATAGTTTTGGGTCATATCATCTCTGAAAAAGGAATTGAAGTTGATAAGTCTAAAATAGATCTTGTACGTCACTTACCCTCTCCTACTTCGGTTAGAGAGGTCCGTTCTTTTCTTGGCCATGCAGGATTCTATTGGCGATTTATCAAGGATTTTTCTAAGATTGCACAACCACTATGCCGTCTCCTACAAAAAGAAGTGGCGTTTGAATTCACTAAGGAGTGCACGGCATCATTCAACCAACTCAAGGAGTTGTTGACCACGGCATCCATTATTGTTCCCCCGGATTGGAGCCTCCCGTTCGAGCTTATGTGTGATGCGTCCGACTATGCTTTAGGAGCAGTTGTAGGACAAAGAAAGGACAAGAGGCCGCATGTCATCTACTACGCCTCACGGACGTTGAATGATGCTCAACTTAATTATTCCACAACCGAAAAAGAACTCTTGGCTATTGTATTTGCATTAGATAAGTTTAGATCATATCTTCTTGGTACTAAAGTAATTGTTTTCACTGACCATGCAGCCTTGAAGTATCTTCTCACCAAAAAGGAGGCTAAGCCAAGACTCATTCGTTGGATGCTCCTACTTCAAGAGTTCGATCTTGAAATCCGAGACAAGAAAGGGTGTGAAAACGTGGTGGCAGACCACCTAAGTAGAATGGTGCGTGAGGAAGAGTCCACCCCCATTTTAGAAACGTTTCCGGATGAGCAACTTTTGTCCATTGAGGTAAGAACCCCTTGGTATGCCGATTTGGTAAATTTCTTGGTGTCTAAGCAAGTTCCTAGTACCCTAAACAAGTTCCAACGTGATAAACTTGTTCATGATGCACGTTTTTATGTTTGGGATGATCCATATTTATGGAAATTCTGCCCAGATCAGATTGTGCGTAGATGTGTGCCCGAATCTGAATTTAATTACATTCTTACATTCTGCCATACTTATGCATGTGGGGGACATTTTGGCACCCAAAGGACAGCCCTAAAGGTGTTACAATCTGGATTTTATTGGCCTAATCTCTTTAAAGACGCTAAAATGTTTTGTTTAACATGCGATAAGTGTCAAAGAACAGGTAACATAGGGCCTAAGGACCAAATGCCGCAACAATCTCTCTCCTTTGTGGAAATTTTTGATGTTTGGGGTATTGATTTCATGGGCCCCTTCCCTCCATCTTTTGGTTTCACTTATATCTTGCTAGCTGTCGATTATGTTTCCAAATGGGTGGAAGCCAAAGCCACCCGTACTAACGATTCTAAGGTTGTTGCAGATTTTGTGAAATCTAATATTTTTGCTAGGTTTGGGGTGCCACGAGTTTTAATAAGTGATGGGGGTTCTCACTTTCGTAACCGCACCATTGAAGCTTTGCTCAAGAAGTACAACGTTACTCATAAGGTTTCCACACCTTATCACCCTCAAACTAATGGGCAAGCGGAGGTTTCAAATAGGGAGATCAAACAAGTCCTAGAGAAAACCGTGGGACCCTCAAGAAGAGATTGGAGTTTGCGCTTGGACGATGCATTGTGGGCCTATCGTACGGCTTACAAAACTCCCCTTGGCATGTCACCTTTTCGGCTTATATATGGTAAGCCATGTCATTTGCCCGTTGAGTTAGAGCACAAGGCACATTGGGCTGTGAAAACCTTCAATTTGGACATAGACGCTGCTGGAGTTCATAGGAAGCTCCAATTAGATGAACTTGAGGAGATTAGGAACGAGGCTTACGAGAATGCTCGCATCTACAAGGACAAAACGAAGGCTTATCATGATAAGATGCTTCGTACCAAAACGTTCTCCAAGGGGCAGAAAGTGTTGCTTTTTGATTCAAGACTTCGGTTATTCCCTGGTAAGTTACGTCCCAAATGGATTGGACCTCTTGTTGTTACTAATGTTTTTCCTCATGGTGCAGTCCAAGTCCAAAGCTTAAAAAGTGGCCACGAGTTCAAGGTGAACGGACATAGATTGAAGCCATACTATGAGAACTTTGTGGAGCATGTTGTGGAAGAACTTCCCTTGGGTGCCGTGGGCTCCAATCTGGAGTGATTTGGGTTCTTCGTCCGGCTGTACGACGTTAAAGCAAGCGCTACTTGGGAGGCAACCCATGCATTTAACAAAAGAAGACCTAGAATGCACTCCAATTCCAGATTTGCGTTCCTAAACTCTTCTCTTTGTTGCTATTTCGTTTCTGCCATGTTAGGTTGTTTAGTTGCTTTTTGTGTGTTTACTTATGATTTGTGTGAATCTAAGCTTAAAACATTGAGGACAATGTTTGATTTAAGTGTGGGGGGGGGGGGGGGGTAACTAAGTTTATTTAATGCAAATTCGTGGGATTTTATCACCCATTACTTAAAATGTTGTTCCTTGCTGTTTTAAGGTGTTTTTAAGTTGTTTTAGAGTGTTTTAGTATGTTTTGTTTTTATAACTCCGAAAATCACATAAAAATTTGAAAAACATGTTTTAAAAAGCCTAAAAAGAGTGTTTTGAGTCGTTTTTGTGTGTTTGTGTTTTAGGGTACCTTCCAACACAATGATGAGGATTTGGTTTTAAATTACATGACTATTATAGAATGTTGTAAACATGGCTGGAAGATGATTTATGCTTTGGTTTATGCTTGGTTATGGTTATAGCTTATGAATTCACATCTAATTACAAAGAGAAAATCTGTTTTTTTTTGTAACATGCTTGAACGAAGGAACTTAAACTTAAGCTACATCCTTGTGAGACTTGAGCCTATAACGTTCTTTGGAGAGTATAAATCTGTGATTTCTTGTTTTCTAAAGTCGTTGCATGATCTCATCATTCTTTGCTTGGTTGCTACTTGGAATGCATTTCATTATAGTTCCAAATACTAGAACTCATGCCCAATTCATTCAAAGCAGGATATTGATTGCATAACATACAATAAGATGAAGTTGTTAGTCAAGCCAAAGCCAAAAAACCTATCCCTTTTCACATGTATTGTAGGATTACCCCTTTTGAGCCTTTTCAAGCTTATTTTCTTTGTTAAACCACATTATCCTCACCTAGCTTAGATTAGGACTTTCCATACCCTTGTTCTTAAAGGATAGTGAAGCATGACTTAGAATGAACTCCTTTTGATCAATATATTGCAGAAAACGAGTGTGGGGGAAGATAATAGGGCACGGCAAAGAAGAAAATAAAAGAAAAAAAAAGTGGTGAAAAGAAAGAAAAAGAGTTGAAAAAGAAGTAAGAATGATCTCACAAGTGTTGGTTATTGAAGGAAGGGTCCAAAAGAGTGAATTTGACCCTAATTGTGCATGAATCTTCCCTTGTGTTTAAAAGTTGATTTCTGCCATTAAAAGTGAGTTTAAGTGTCAATCTCATTACTTTGCTTCCTATTGCTTTAAGAACCTTTGTTTGTCCTTTGCTTTTCCTTGTTAGCCATTACCCTTAGCCCCGTTACAACCCTCAACTTCTATCTTGATGTTATGTATTCAATATGTGGAGTTTGAATTTGGTATGAGCATATGGAATCACTGGTTCTCGTTCTAAGTAGTAGCATTCCATTCATGAGATCATATTCATGTCATTGTCGTAAATCCAGAAAATGCTTTCTTTGATATAACATATGTGAGTGTTAGAATTCATATTTACATCAATCTTCTCACATATATCTAGTGTAGGGTGTGAAGTTAGAAAATCTGTGTGAAAATAGAGTGCATTCTAGTAAGGAATTGAGGAAATTCTCTAAGGCATGTTACTACATTCCAAATGTGTTTTAATTGATTAAATGCGAACTAGTGAATGGTAACTATGATTAAGTGTTTGTTGAAGTGTAAAGAAAGCTAAATGTTGTGGGAATGATGTTCTATATTGTGTCATGTTCGTTTGAAATCCCTGAGATACATGTTGGAAGGTTTAGATTGTGTTTTGTTTTTGGTTTCTTTTGTTTTGTTTTGCTCGAGGACTAGCAAAAGCTAAGTGTGGGGGAATTTGATAGGAGCATATTTATGCGACTTACTTAGCTTGTTTTCGTGCATTTATATTGTTAATTCATAGTTGTTTTAGTTGTTTAAGCCATTTTCGTGTGTTTTTAGGTTCATATGGCTAAGGAAGCAAAAAAGATGCATTTTGGAGCATTTTGGAGCAAAATTGGACTTGGAATGGATAGCTTATGTTTGGAGCAAAAGGAAGGGCTTTGTGACCTGATTTGCAAGCTGTGAAAACAAGAAAAAAAACGCTCAAAACACATGCCATATGTGGAAATACCATTTACATCAGATTTGAGCCATTTAACTTACCTTAAATACTTACCTTGTTTGTCATCCTCTCAGCCATATTTTAAAGTAATGAAAACCTGATTTGGAGGTGGAAAATGAGGAAACAAAGTTCAAAACAAATGCCATTCTCTTTGAATCAGATTCTAGCCTTTTATACACACTTCATTCCAGCCACTCCACATGCATTTCCACCCACATGCTCTCCCAATTCATCATTGCAGCCACATATCCATCCCACTTCATCATTTCAGTCACCAAAACACCCACATGCATTCCTAATCACCCTTCCACACAACTTGCCTTCATTCATTCAGAAAATACATCCCTTGCCGTGGCTTTCCACCATTCCACACCATCATTTCAGAACATGCACTTCCCCCTTTCTTTAATCCATTGCAGCCACATGCACTCCCATTCTTTAATCCAATTCAGCCACTTAATCATTCAAATTCCCACTCCAGATTTTCAGCCATCCCAATTCATCATTGCACATCAACATATTTCAGCACACTCCACATGCATTTCCACAATCACATTCACTTCATCATTGCACCACAAATCAGCCACACATTCACCCATGATGCGAAAATTAGCTTAACACACAAATTAACCCTCTTTTGACAATTGTAGCATATAAATAAGTAGGGATCGTTCTAAACCGGGGATTAGGAGGGATTGCTAAATCACTTGGAAACTGACTCAAAAACGTAAAACAAAGGTTAAAACACTAAACTAGACTCAAAGAATGGAAAACTAAACAATAAAAACACTAAAACAAACCAAAAGACTCAAAACAGCCCCAAAACACTCAAAACTGCCTTAAAAACACTTTCTGGGCAGTTTTGAGCACTTTCACTAATTTGGACGAATTTGGGTAACAACTTGAATCAAAACTCTCAAAAACACAATCTAAAACATATTCTAACTAATTAGACACTCTAAGACACTTGGGGATTTGGTTTTTGACGGAAATCAAACAAACAAAACAAATATGTAAAATAGGCAGATTCTGACGAAATTGGTGAAATTAAGTGGATGGTGAGATGGCTAGGAGGTTTTTCTCCACACATGGCATACTTGCATACAAAATAATCTCCAGTTGCTTATTCGATGAATTTATGAACCTCAACACCCCAAGTTAATTAGGTACGCTTAAATTAACTCTCAGATTTCCCTTAGGTCATTGAATTGAATGGAATTAGCGCATTGCAATCAAATTATTCCTTAAAAGTTTTCTATATGAAAGCGCATGATAGAAAGACAATCAAAGATCATTAGGTTCTATGGAAATCATAGGTGTTGACGAGGCATTCGTAACTATGAAAGCGCATGATACTTATGCCAAGAATTCACTTATCATAATTGTGACCAACAATCTTAACTACTCATGAATATAAGTTCCCAACGATTAGGTGAAGTTCCCTCATACCCTAGCATCATGTTTATGCATGCAAATCAAGCGTGCACTCTCAATTCATATACATAAGCAAGTTTTAATTAAAATAGATAAGCAAATTGAATTCATCATTCATGAAATCACAACTGAAAGTAATCAAATCATCATGCAAATATAACCATGGTTTCGAATTTCCCCCCTAGCCAAAGGGGGGATTAGTTCCTCATGCTTGCACAACAAAAAGTATTGAATTTAAACATTGAAATCATAAGAAAGAATACACCTATACGTTCAGCAATTCCAAGATGGATTCGATGCACAGATTGGCTCCTCTTCCTCCTCCTTGTTGCGGCACAAAGTGTGGGTGATGGAATTGGTGGTTTTGGATGGTGTTTTCTTGTTTGGAGGGATGGAGGATGGTTGATTATGGTGGGGAAGGGTGCGGCAGAGGTGTATGGATGTGTAGGGAGATGTGTGGATGTGTAGAATGGAGAATGGAGGTGCGGCACAAGGGTTTCTGAATAGCATAAGGGGTGGTACGAATTTGTGGCTGAAAATATGTTTATATAGTCCTAGGGTTTATTAGATTAGGGTTTACTTAGCAGATTTGGTGGATTAGGGCCCTAGAATTCGGCCATGGGTTGTCAAATCCACCTAGGAAGAGGTTTTTGGCCCACATAGTTTTATAAAACGAATTGTATACCCAAATCCACAAGGATTAGGCCTTGAAAATCAGAATCCCAAAGGGATTGGGCCTAGGGAGGTGCGGCTAACTTAGGGGAGAGGGTTGCTTGGCTTGCAAGGCAAGCCAAAGCCTTCTAGAATGGATTGGGGCGCCACTTTTCTAGGGCTTATAGAAAGAATAGGTTTTGTGGCAGATTTGGGCCTTCTAGAATAGGATGCTTCTAGAAATAGGTTCTAGAATTATCCATTTAGGTCCCCATGCAATTAGGATTAAGACATGATAAGGTTTGGATAAGATAAGATGAGATAAGGTTTGGATAATGTTTTGGATAATTGGATAATGTTGGATAAGGTTGGATAATGTTTAGATAATGTTTTGGATAAGGTTTCCTCTTTTCTTGCATTTTCCTTATCCACTTTGTCCTTAGCTTAGTTCCTTCCTCTTCTTATTACATTTCCATCTTCTTGAAGTTCAAATTCGTCCATCCATGTTAGCCCATATGCAAGCTATCCCCATAGTGTCCAAAATAGCTCCAAAATGCACCAAAATGCACTTTCTTGATACTTTGACCCATAGGACCTACAAACACACGAAATTGAGTTGTAATACGACATTAACTAAGAAATAATAGCACAAATGCACAAGAATAAGGTAGTTAAGTCGCCTAAATATGCTCCTATCAAATTCCCCCACACTTATCTTTTGCTAGTCCTCGAGCAAAACAAATAAACAAAAGAAACAAAACATATAATCTAAACCTTCCAACGTTCATCTCAGGGATTTCCAATGAAACATGACACGTCAAAGATCACCACTCACATAGATTTAAGCAATCCTTACCCTCGAGCATACTTAATCATAGTCACAATTCACTAGCTCGCATTTAATCAATTAAAACAACATTTTGAATGTAGTAACATGCCTTAGAGAATTTCCTCAATTCCTCACCGGATATACTCTCTGTTTTCACTCAGATTTTCTGACTACACTCCCTACACTAGGTATATGTGAGAAGATTGATGTAAACATGTAGACGAACACTCACATATGTTAGAACAAGAAAAGCATTTTCTGGAATTATTAACATGTATGTATATGATCTCATGAATGGAATGCCACTACTTAGACGCGAGAACCAGGGTTACCATATGCTCAAACCCACTTTAAACTCCACATATTGAAACACATAACAATCAAGATAGAAGTCTAAGGGTTGTAACGGGGCTAAGGTATTGGCTAACAACGAAAGGTGAAGGATAAACAAACATTCTTAAAGCAATAGTGAGCAAAGTAATGAATTAGGCACTTAGAATTCCCTTTAGAATGCAGAAGTCAACTTTGAATACCCAAGGGGAAGTCACACAAAACTTAGGACCATATTCAAACTTTTTGGACCCTTTCTTCAACAATCAACACTTGTGAGTTCTTTCTCACTTCTTTTCTTTATTTTCTTCTTTTTCACGATTTTTTTTCTTTCTTTTTCTTTCGTTCTTTTTTTTTCTTTTTTCTTTCTTTTTCCCGTGCCCCTTTTAAGACTTTGGCACACACACACTCACAAAATCCTTTCCCCCACACTTGTTTTCTGCAAGAATGTCACTCAAAAGGAATTCCTTCTAAGTTATGCTCCACTATACTTCAAGAACAAGGGTATGGAAAGTCCTATTCTAGGCTAGGTAAGGATGATGTGGTTAACAAGAAAATAGGCCAAATAAGGCTCAAAGGGGTTTAGACCTACAATACAAATGACAACGGTGAATTCGGCTGTTTGGCTATGGTGGTGACTACTACACAACTTCATCTTGTTATTTGTTATGCTAATCAATTTCATGCTTTGAATGAAACGGGTATGAGTTCTAGTATTTGGAACTATAGTGATGAAACGCATTCTAAGTAGCAACCAAGCAAAGAATAATGAGATCATGCAACGACTTTAGAAAACAAGAATGCACAGATTAATAACTCTCCAAATAAACGTTTAGGCTCAAGTCTCTCAGGGATGTAGCGTTTGTTTGAGTTCCTTCCTTCAAGCATGTTACAAAAACTGATTTTATCCTTTGTGATTACATGTGAATTCGTAAACTATAACTACAACCAAGCATAAACCAAAGAGCAAATCAAACTTCCATCATTGTTTGTAACTCTCTTTAACAGTCATGCATTAAAAACCAAATCCTCATCATTGTGTTGGAAGGTACCCTAAGACACAAACAAACACACAAAAACAACTCTTTTTGGCTTTTTCAAAACACTTTTTTTTCAAATTTTTTTCAAATTTTCGGATTTTTACTTCAACACACACCAAAACAGCTTAAAATGCACTAAAAACACTTAAAAACAGTGAGAAACAACATTAGAAGTGATAGGTGATAGAATCCCACGAATTTTGCATAAAAACACTTGTTTACCCCCCCACACTTAAATCAAACATTGTCCTCAATGTTTCACACAAAGACTCACATAAAAGCAAACAAATAATAAGCAACTAAGCATGATAAAATAAACAGCAAGGAGAAGGGTTTAGAAACGCAAATCTGGGTTTGGAATGGAAGTTCCATCTTCTCCTTGTCGAATACATGGGTTGCCTCCCAAGAAGCGCTTGCTTTAACGTCTTCCAGCCGGACGAATACGCCGTGTTAAGCTTCACTAGTAGTACCCACGGCATGGAGGGATCTGTCCTCCATGGCATGCTTCCCAAAGTGTTCGTAGCATGGCTCAATGAATGGGAGGGGATAGTGATCCTCCCGGATTGTGGTGTTTTGGTTCCTAAAGTCCATGTAAATGCTCCCACCACCTTGAAATCGACTAGGTACCTGCACCAAAGAAGGTAACAACCTATTAGTTGAAATGGGAATTGGAATTGGGATTGGAGACTTACTAGGATGTTGTGGCAATGCCCCTAGGGCAGCCACCATCTCGCCAATTTTATCACTAGGCACGGCCGTATTGGGTGTTTGTAGGGTAGTGGCATGCTCCTTGTGCTCCACTCCAATTCCTTCCTCGATGGTAATTCTAGATGCATCCTTCTTGATTGGTGTTGAACGTTCCTGCCCTAAATTTTTAATTATACCAATTGCAAAACAAGAACGAACATCATTAGTATTCTTAATGGATTCAGAAACTTTAAAGTTAATCATATCACCACCAAATTCCATAGTTAAGGCTCCCTTGGCCACGTCAATCTTGGTGTGGGCTGTTTTCATGAAAGGTCGTCCAAGTAAGAGTGGCGATGGTGGAGAGTGGGTTGAATCCTCCATGTCAAGCACATAGAAATCTGCAGGAAAAATCAAGTGGTCTACCTGCACCAAAACATCTTCCAAAACCCCTCTTGGGTATGCATTAGATCGATCGGCTAATTGAATAATAACACCATCATTTTTAAGCTCTCCTAGATTCATAGATGCATAAACAGAATATGGCATGACATTAATTGATGCACCTAAATCTAGCATAGCATGTTCAAACCTTGTATCACCAATTACACAAGGGATAGTGAAACTACCTGGATCTTTGCATTTAGGTGGCAACTTTCTTTGCAAAATTGCAGAGACATTCTCACTTACATGTACCACCTCTTTCTCCCGAATCCGTTTCCTTGTTGTACAAATCTTCTTCAAAAACTTGGCATACTTCGGAATTTGCTTTATTGCATCAAGGAGCGGGATATTGACATGCACCTTCCTAAACGTCTCTAGGATGTCTTTTTCATCCTCCTCTATCTTAGATTGCATAAACCTGCTAGGAAAGGGTGCATTTGGAGGAATAACATTAGAAACAATCGAATTTGGAACCTCCTTACCCTTGGAAGCCGAATGGGGTTGTTTGGGTGGCTGCGGCATGGTTGGTGTTACCCTTGCCGTGGCTTGCTCTGGCTCCCCCTCCTCAAATTGCAACTTTTCGTCCTCCGTTGGGGCTGATTTAGAGGGTTGTGAGGCCGTGCCAACTTGTTTGCCACTTCTCAAGGTGATTGCTTTCGCAGATTCGAATCCTCCTTTCGGGTTGACAACGGTTGAACTGGGCAACTTGCCTTGCTCTCTAAATTGGCCCATGAACTCAGCCATTTGTCCCACTTGTCTCTTCAATTCAGTCACCTCTCGAGCTTGATTTTGCACTTCATTGGCGTAATTGTGCATGTCCTTTGCTTGTTTTTCTTGCCCCTGCGCCAATGTAGTTAGTAATTGAATAACTTGAGAATTATCAAAAGACGAACCTGAGTTGTTTTGGGACAATGGTGGTTGGTTGGATTGGTATGGCCGTGGGAACCCAGGGGGGTTTTGTTGAAATCCCCTTTGTGGTGCAGATTGTTGGGACTCTCTCCACTTGAAATTAGGGTGATCTCTCCATCCGGGGTTGTAGTTGTTGGAGTACGGATCATATTTGGGTTGGTTTTGGCCTTGGAAACCAATGGCGTTGGCAGATTCCCATCCTCCATTCTCTATCAATTGAGGGCATGTCTCGGATGGATGCCCTTGCATTGAGCATACGCCACAAACTTGGTTTTCTTGTGGTTTTGTCCCCATGACAACCTGAGACACAAGAGAAGTAAGATTAGCCAATTGTGATTGAATGTCGGAAATTGCACTTACCTCATTTACACTTTGTTGCTGCCGTGGCATGTCTCTTTGGCCAACTCCTTCGTATTGTTGAGCATTCAAAGCTCGGTTGGCAATGAGAGTCTTGGCGGCCATGGGTGTTTTGTCCACTAAAGCTCCACCCGCTGAGGCATCTAGCATTTGACGTTCAATTGGTAGAAGCCCTTCGTAGAAATATTGGAGAAGAAGCTCCTCCTTCATCTGGTGCTGTGGACATGAAGCAACAAGGGTTTTAAAACGTTCATAATAAGTTGGAAATGATTCACCTTGATCTTGCTGAATGCCACTAATTCTTTTACGTAAAAGAATGACTCGGGAAGTTGGGAAAAACTTCTCCAAAAACGCCCTTTTCATACTCTCCCACGATGTGACAGTTCCGGGAGCTAGTTCATACAACCAATCTTTAGCCTTTTCCAAGAGAGAAAAGGGAAAAGCCTTCATCTTCAAGATGCTCCCATCAACATTCACCGGGGTCATACTTGAGCAAACAACCTCGAACTCCTTCAAGTGTTTGTTAGGATCTTCCATGGACAACCCATGGAACTTAGGAATATGGTGCAATAAACTGGACTTGAGTTCGAACTCGTCAGTCTTGTCGGGGGCTGCCCTTGGATATTGAATGCATAGAGGCATGGCATTAACCAATCCCGAAGCGGAAAGCTCCTTGATTGTTCGGTTGTCGGCTGCCATAACTTGTTCTTCCTCAACAACCCTTGCCGTGGCCTCCTCCTCCACTTGTATTTCGTCCTCTTCAAGGTCTGGTGCAGGTGGAGGTGGTTGAGGCTCTTGTTGATTCTTCTTTCTTCTCAAGGCTCGCTCAAAATCGTCGTCAAAGTCTAAGATATGCGCATGAACCGGTTGAGAACTCCGAGTCATAAACTAGTGCCTAAAACAAGGAAACAAATAGGTCAGAAACTAAAATAAATAACAAACTAATAACACACGAAAATAACTAAAAAGAAATAACAAGGGATTAGCAAAGTTGCTAATCCCCGGCAACGGCGCCAAAATTTGATGCGAAAATTAGCTTAACACACAAATTAACCCTCTTTTGACAATTGTAGCATATAAATAAGTAGGGATCGTTCTAAACCGGGGATTAGGAGGGATTGCTAAATCACTTGGAAACTGACTCAAAAACGTAAAACAAAGGTTAAAACACTAAACTAGACTCAAAGAATGGAAAACTAAACAATAAAAACACTAAAACAAACCAAAAGACTCAAAACAGCCCCAAAACACTCAAAACTGCCTTAAAAACACTTTCTGGGCAGTTTTGAGCACTTTCACTAATTTGGACGAATTTGGGTAACAACTTGAATCAAAACTCTCAAAAACACAATCTAAAACATATTCTAACTAATTAGACACTCTAAGACACTTGGGGATTTGGTTTTTGACGGAAATCAAACAAACAAAACAAATATGTAAAATAGGCAGATTCTGACGAAATTGGTGAAATTAAGTGGATGGTGAGATGGCTAGGAGGTTTTTCTCCACACATGGCATACTTGCATACAAAATAATCTCCAGTTGCTTATTCGATGAATTTATGAACCTCAACACCCCAAGTTAATTAGGTACGCTTAAATTAACTCTCAGATTTCCCTTAGGTCATTGAATTGAATGGAATTAGCGCATTGCAATCAAATTATTCCTTAAAAGTTTTCTATATGAAAGCGCATGATAGAAAGACAATCAAAGATCATTAGGTTCTATGGAAATCATAGGTGTTGACGAGGCATTCGTAACTATGAAAGCGCATGATACTTATGCCAAGAATTCACTTATCATAATTGTGACCAACAATCTTAACTACTCATGAATATAAGTTCCCAACGATTAGGTGAAGTTCCCTCATACCCTAGCATCATGTTTATGCATGCAAATCAAGCGTGCACTCTCAATTCATATACATAAGCAAGTTTTAATTAAAATAGATAAGCAAATTGAATTCATCATTCATGAAATCACAACTGAAAGTAATCAAATCATCATGCAAATATAACCATGGTTTCGAATTTCCCCCCTAGCCAAAGGGGGGATTAGTTCCTCATGCTTGCACAACAAAAAGTATTGAATTTAAACATTGAAATCATAAGAAAGAATACACCTATACGTTCAGCAATTCCAAGATGGATTCGATGCACAGATTGGCTCCTCTTCCTCCTCCTTGTTGCGGCACAAAGTGTGGGTGATGGAATTGGTGGTTTTGGATGGTGTTTTCTTGTTTGGAGGGATGGAGGATGGTTGATTATGGTGGGGAAGGGTGCGGCAGAGGTGTATGGATGTGTAGGGAGATGTGTGGATGTGTAGAATGGAGAATGGAGGTGCGGCACAAGGGTTTCTGAATAGCATAAGGGGTGGTACGAATTTGTGGCTGAAAATATGTTTATATAGTCCTAGGGTTTATTAGATTAGGGTTTACTTAGCAGATTTGGTGGATTAGGGCCCTAGAATTCGGCCATGGGTTGTCAAATCCACCTAGGAAGAGGTTTTTGGCCCACATAGTTTTATAAAACGAATTGTATACCCAAATCCACAAGGATTAGGCCTTGAAAATCAGAATCCCAAAGGGATTGGGCCTAGGGAGGTGCGGCTAACTTAGGGGAGAGGGTTGCTTGGCTTGCAAGGCAAGCCAAAGCCTTCTAGAATGGATTGGGGCGCCACTTTTCTAGGGCTTATAGAAAGAATAGGTTTTGTGGCAGATTTGGGCCTTCTAGAATAGGATGCTTCTAGAAATAGGTTCTAGAATTATCCATTTAGGTCCCCATGCAATTAGGATTAAGACATGATAAGGTTTGGATAAGATAAGATGAGATAAGGTTTGGATAATGTTTTGGATAATTGGATAATGTTGGATAAGGTTGGATAATGTTTAGATAATGTTTTGGATAAGGTTTCCTCTTTTCTTGCATTTTCCTTATCCACTTTGTCCTTAGCTTAGTTCCTTCCTCTTCTTATTACATTTCCATCTTCTTGAAGTTCAAATTCGTCCATCCATGTTAGCCCATATGCAAGCTATCCCCATAGTGTCCAAAATAGCTCCAAAATGCACCAAAATGCACTTTCTTGATACTTTGACCCATAGGACCTACAAACACACGAAATTGAGTTGTAATACGACATTAACTAAGAAATAATAGCACAAATGCACAAGAATAAGGTAGTTAAGTCGCCTAAATATGCTCCTATCAACCCACATGCACCCTTTCATTTCTGTCAAAGCACATGCACTCCCACCCTTTAATCACATGCACAAATCAGCCACATGCATCTCCCATCACCATTTCAGATTTCCACCAAGTTCCTAGCTGTCATGTTCCCCCCATTTCACCTATAAATAAGCATCCATTGCATTCATTCTCATTCACTCTTCCATATTCAGAAAACCATCTCATATACACATCCATTCACGCCAGAAATTCATGCTCTCTCTCTAACACAGCCATACTTCACCATTCTTCATATTTTCTGCCCAAAAACACTCCTTGCCTTCCCCTACATCCATCCCTACCCTAAACACATCATTCTACATCATCCATAACCCCCAAAACTCACCAAAACCCCTTGTGCTGCAGCAACTAAAGGAGAAGAGGCCTAAACGTTCATACAATTCAAGATTGAGTTGTTGGGATTTTTAGGTGTTCTTCGTTCTTGTTTTCAATGTTTACCTTGTTATTACTATCTAAGTTTGTTGTAATCATGAGTGGCTAAACCCCTAATTAGTTAGGGGAAAATTTGAAGCCATGAACATGTTTGAAATATGAATTGATTTCTTCCAATTGTGATTTGTTAAGTTATGATTGCAATTCAATTATCATGTTTATTAAAAACTTGTTTTTGTATGTTGATTAGGGATGCATACTTAGTCTTCATGCATAAACTCGATGCTAGTTTATAAACGAGTTTCACCTAATCGTCACAAGTTTATAAACATGAGTAGTGAAGGTTGTTAGTCACAACCGCGTTAATTGAATTCTTGGCAAGAGTATCATGCATTCATAGTTACAATTGCCTCGTCAACACTTATAATTCTCATAGAGCATAATGATCTCTCATTGTATCTCTTCTATGCATTCATGTTGAGAACCATTGGAGAATGATTTGAATTGTCGCATGCATCATCCAATTCAATAACATAAGGAAAATTTGAGAGTTAATTAGTGCATCACGGTTAACTTGGGGTGTTGAGCATCATAGATAATGAAAAGCAATTGGAGAATCGATTCATATATAAATGTGTCATGTGTGGAGAATGGACCTCTAACTAATCCATCCATCATCTTGTTTCTCAAATCCGTTTATACAATCTGCCTAGTTTATTAACTTGTTTTATTTAATTTAATTTCGTCAAAACCTTAATCCCCCTTTACTTTAGTGTCCAACTTAGTTAGAAAGTGTCTTAGTTTGTGTTTTTAAGTGTTTTGATTCAATTTGTTACACAAATTCGTCCAAATTCACCAAAGTGTCCAAAACTGCCCAGAAAGTATTTTTAAGGCAGTTTTGAGTGTTTTGGGTGATGTTTGAGTCTTTTGGTTTGTTTTAGTGTTTTAAAGTTTAGTTTTGCATTCTTTGAGTCTAGTAAGTGTTTTATATTGTGTTCTTACGTTTTTGAGTCAATTTCACATTGATTAGCATCCCTAGTTAATCCCCGGTCTAGAACGATCCCTATTTGCTCATTTACTACAATTGTCATCCATAGGGTTTAATTTGTGTGTTTAACTATTTTCGCATCAATAAACTCATCCATTGCAGAAATGTAGACCATCAAACCACCCCCTTTGTGCCGTGAGTTTCCCCTACAAATCCAAACACCATCCTTCCATTCCTCCACCACTACCCAAACCATTCACACCATCAAACTATCCTTAGACCTTGTGCTACAACGAAGAGGAAGATAAGAGTGCCTAAACGTTCATACAATTCAAGTTTGAGTTGTTGGAATGTTTAGGTGTTTCTTTGATTTCTATGTTTAATTTCAATACTCTTTGTTTTGTACGAATGAGGCATGGAAGAGAAGAGTGCCTAAACGTTCATACAATTCAAGTTTGAGTTGTTGGAGTGTTTAGGTGTTTCTTTGATTCTCTTTGTTTTGTTTCATAAGGAACTAAACTCCCCCTTGGTTAGGGGGTGATTCGAATTTATGTTTATGCTTGCATTTTGATTTGAATACTTCTAATTGCGTTTCATAAGTTGTGGATTCAATTTGTTTAACCGTTTGATTGATAACTTATTTATGTATGTTTATTGAGAATGCGCGCTTAATTTTCATGCATGAATATGACGCTAGAATATAAGTAAGTTTCACCTAATCGTTATGAACTTATATTCACAAGTAGTGGAGGTTGCTTATAAACAATCGCGTTAAACAAATTCTTGGCATAAGTTTCATGCAATCCATAGTAACGAATGCCTCGTCAACACTTATAATTTTCATAGAGCGTAATGATTCTTGCTTGTACCTCTTCTATGCATTCATGTTGAGGACTTGTGGGGAATGTTTTGAATTGTCGCATGCATCATCCAATTCAATAACGTTAGGAAGATTTGAAGGTTAATTAGTGTATCACGGTTAACTTGGGGTGTTGAGAATTCATGGTTTATTGAAATGCAATTGGAAATCATTTATTATGCAAGTATAACATGTATGGAGATGAACCCCTTGGCTAGCATCCATCCATTCATTCCATTTCATCACATTCATATATACTATCTGTCTTAATTCGAATCTGTACATTTTATTTAATTTCGTATAAAACTCAATCCCCCTTTACTTTATTGTCCAATTTAGTAGAAAGTGTTTTAGTTTATGTTTATAAGTTTTTTGATTCATTTTGTTACATAATTTCGTCCAAATTCACCAAAGTGCTCAAAACTGCCCAGAAAGTGATTTTAAGGCAGTTTTGAGTGTTTTGGGTGATGTTTGAGTCTTTTGGTTTGTTTTAATGTTTTAAGTGTTTAGTTTTACATTCTTTGAGTTAGTTTAGTGTTTTATATTGTGTTTTTACGTTCTTGAGTCAAGTTATTACTTAATTTCGTCCAAATTTGTGGTTTTGCTCAAATCTGCCCAGAAAGTGGTTTTTAGGCAGATTTGAGTGTGTTTGTGTTGTTTTGAGTCTTTTGGTTTGTCTTAGTGTTTTAACGTTTAGTTTCACATTCTTTGAGTCTAGTTTAGTGTTTTATATTGTTTTTACGTTTTTGAGTCAGTTTCTAAGAGATTAACAATCCCTCCTAATCCCCGGTCCAGAACGATCCCTACTTACATACTTCACTACAATTGACAAAAAGAGGGTTTAATTTGTGTGCGTATAAATCCACGCATCAGCTTCCCATCCATTCAATTCCATCAAATTCGTTTTACAATCTGTTCTAATTTAAAAAGTTTGTTTTGTTTTTAAATTCGTCCAAAACCAATCCCCCTTTACTTTGTTGAGTCATAGTAGTTAGAAATCACTTTAGTTTGTGTTTTTAAGTGTCTTCGGTCAAAGTAAAACCAATTTTCGTCCAAAGTTGTGTCTAGTGTTCAAAACTGCCCAGATTGTGTTTTTAAGGCAATTTTGAGTGTTTTGGTGCTGTTTTGAGTCTTTTGGTTTGTTTTGGTGTTTTAAAGTTTAGTTTTGCATTCTTTGAGTCTAGTATAGTGTTTTAAACTTGTTTTTACGTATTTGTGTCAGTTTCCAAGTGATTAACAATCCCTCCTAATCCCCGGTCCAGAACGATCCCTACTTACATTCTTCACTACAATTGATAAAAAGAGGGTTTAATTTGTGTGCGTATAATTCTCGCATCAGGATGGACATTGGCCGATATCAAAGGTATAAGCCCTACAACGTGCATGCATCACATATTCCTTGAGGAGGGGGCCAAACCAACTAGAGAGGCTCAACGCCGTCTTAACCCTCCGATGATGGAAGTTGTGAAAAAGGAGATAATCAAACTTCTCGATTGTGGAGTCATCTACCCAATCTCGGATAGTAAGTGGGTTTCACCTATTCAATGTGTGCCTAAGAAATCCGGTGTGACGGTTGTGGAAAATGCCGAGAATGAGCTTGTTCCTATGCGCATTCAAACTGGTTGGAGGGTGTGCATCGACTATAGGAAGCTAAATGCCACCACAAGGAAGGACCACTTCCCATTGCTGTTCATTGACCAAATGCTTGAAAGGTTAGCGGGTTATGCTTTCTATTGTTTTCTTGATGGTTACTCTGGTTATAATCAAATTGTCATAGCACCCGAGGACCAAGAAAAAACAACTTTCACATGCCCTTTTGGTACATTTGCATATCGTCGCATGCCTTTTGGTTTATGTAATGCACCTGCCACATTTCAAAGATGCATGATGAGCATATTTTCTGATTATGTTGAGAAAATCATTGAAGTTTTTCTGGATGATTTCAGTGTCTTTGGTAATTCTTTTGATGGTTGCTTGCATAATCTTAGTTTGATTCTAAAACGTTGCGTTGAAACTAACCTTGTTCTTAATTGGGAAAAGTGTCATTTCATGGTTAAACAAGGCATAGTTTTAGGTCATATTATCTCTGAAAACGGCATTGATGCGAGAATTATACGCACACAAATTAAACCCTCTTTTTGTCAATTGTAGTATAAGTATAAGTAGGGATCGTTCTTAACCGGGGATTAGGAGGGATTGCAAATCACTTGGAAACTGACTCAAAAACGTTAAATAAAGTTAAAAACGTTCACAAAGACTCAAAGGACTCAAAACAAGTTCAAAAGACTCAAAACTGCCTAAAAACACTAACTAGGCAGTTTCTGACCTTATACCCAATGTTGGACGAATTTAAGATTATGGTTTGATTCAAACGTAAAAACACAATATAAAACACTATTCTAGACTCAAAGAATGCAAAACTAAACTTTAAAACACTAAAACAAACCAAAAGACTCAAACATCACCCAAAACACTCAAAACAGCCTTAAAATCACTTTCTGGGCAGTTTTGAGCACTTTGGTGAATTTGGACGAATTTTGGGAAATAAATTGAATCAAAACACTTTAAAACATAAACTAAACAAAGTCTAAACACTAAAGAACAAGAAAGTAAAGGGGGGTTTTAAATTGACGAGAATTGAAATAACGAAACAAGTTAATAAACTAGACAGAATGTAAAGATGAATTTGATGGAATTGAATGAATGGGAACCTAGCTAAGGGGTTCATCTCCATACATGTTATACTTGCATAATAAAATGATTTCCAATTGCATTTCAATAAACTATGATACTCAACACCCCAAGTTAACCGTGATGCACTAATTAACCTTCAAATCTTCCTAACGTTATTGAATTGGATGATGCATGCGACAATTCAAAACATTCCCCACAAGTCCTCAACATGAATGCATAGAAGAGGTACAAGCAAGAATCATTACGCTCTATGAAAATTATAAGTGTTGACGAGGCATTCGTTACTATGATTGCATGAAACTTATGCCAAGAATTTGTTTAACGCGATTGTTTATAAGCAACCTCCACTACTTGCGAATATAAGTTCGTAACTATTAGGTGAAACTCACTTATATTCTAGCGTCATATTCATGCATGAAAATTAAGCGCGCATTCTCAATAAACATTCATAAATAAGTTATCAATCAAACGGTTAAACAAATTGAATCCACAACTTATGAAACGCAATTAGAAGTAATCAAATCAAAATGCAAGCATAAACATATATTTCGAATCCCCCCCTAGCCAAGGGGGGTTTAGTTGAATTTAAACATTGGAATCAAAGAAACACCTAAACATTCCATCAACTCAAACTTGAATTGTATGAACGTTTAGGCCCTCTTCTCTTCCATTCCTCATTCTTACAAAACAAAGAGTATTGAAATTAAACATTGAAATCAAAGAAACACCTAAACATTCCAACAACTCAAACTTGAATTGTATGAACGTTTAGGCCCTCTTATCTTCCTCTTCGTTGTAGCACAAGGTCTAAGGATAGTTTGATGGTGTGAATGGTTTGGGGAGTGGTTGGAGTGGCTGCAATGGAGGAGAAAAGTGTTTTGGTGGCTGCTGCAAGGGTGTGGAGAGGTTTTGACGAATTTCTGGAATATGGAAGAGTGAATGAGAATGAATCCATGTTGTGTGAAATGTGTATGGTTTTTATAGGGAGATGAATGGATGGGAGAGGGAACATGACAGCTTGGTTAAGTGAATGCATGTGCAAAACAGCTAGGATGGCTGAAATTGTAAGGGGAATGCATGTGCAATGTTGGAAATCTGATGGGAGAAAGGTGGATGCATGTGTTGGCTGATTTAAAGAATGTGAGGGAATGATGAAAGGGGAAACATGACAGCTAGGATGAATGCATGTGGAGTGCATGTGCAATGTTTTAAAGGATGGAATGCATGTGAATATGCTAGAAATCTGATGGGAATGAATGATTAAATGTGAATGGCTGATTAGAATCTAGGGTGCATGTGGGTGAATGTTTGAATGATTAAAGGGGAAACATGACAGCTAGGTTGGTTGGTGGCTGCCATGGAGGTGTGGAATGATGGAATTGCACAAGGGGAATGCATATGCACGGTTTTGGTGTGGAGAAATGATTATGGATGCATGTGTTGAATGATTTCTTGGTGAGGGATGTGGAGTGGCTGGAATGATGAAAGAATAAAGGGTGCATGTGGGTTAATTAATTAAAGGGAGTGCATGTGCAATGTTGTTGTTGGTGCAATGATGGAGGAACAAGTGCATGTGGCTGAAATGTGGAAGGTGTGTGGCTACTTCAAGTAGGAATCCTTGTGACATCAACTCTTCAATTTCGTCCATTCCTTTTGCTCCAAGTATAAGTTATCCCTTCCAAGTCCAATTTTGCTCCAAAATGCTCCAAAATGCATCTTTTTGCTTCCTTAGCCACATGAACCTAAAAACACACGAAAATGGCTTAAACGCCAAAAACAACTATGAATTAACAATATAAATGCACGAAAACAAGCTAAGTAAGTCGCCTAAATATGCTCCTATCAGGCATTGAAGTTGATAAATCCAAAATAGATCTTGTATGTCACTTACCCTCTCCAACTTCGGTTAGAGAGGTTCGTTCTTTTCTTGGCCATGCAGGATTCTATCGTAGGTTTATCAAGGATTTCTCAAAAGTTGCACAACCTCTTTGCCGTCTCCTACAAAAAGAAGTGGTGTTTGAATTCACCAAGGAGTGCATGGCTTCATTCAATCAACTCAAGGAGTTGTTGACCACGGCACCAATCATTGTTCCACCTGATTGGAGCCTTCCTTTTGAGTTAATGTGTGACGCCTTGGATTATGCTCTAGGGGCTGTTTTAGGGCAAAGGAAAGACAAGAGGCCGCATGTCATCTACTATGCCTCACGGACGTTGAATGATGCTCAACTTAATTATTCCACAACCGAAAAAGAACTCTTGGCCATTGTATTTGCATTAGATAAGTTTAGATCATATCTTATTGGTACTAAAGTAATTGTTTTCACTGACCATGCGGCCTTGAAGTATCTTCTCACCAAAAAGGAGGCCAAGCCAAGACTCATTCGTTGGATGCTCTTACTTCAAGAGATCGATCTTGAAATTCGAGACAAGAAAGGGTGTGAAAACGTGGTGGCTGATCACCTAAGTAGAATGGTGCGTGAGGAAGAGCCCATCCCCATTTTAGAAACATTTCCGGATGAGCAACTTCTGTCTATTCAGTTAAGTACCCCTTGGTATGCCGATTTGGTCAATTATTTGGTATCTAGACAAGTTCCTAGCACCCTAAACAATTTCCAACGTGATAAACTTAAAAAGGATGCTAGATTTTATGTTTGGGATGACCCATACTTGTGGAAACATTGCCCAGATCAGATTATAAGGAGATGTGTGCATGAATCAGATTTTCATTCAATTTTAAGTTTTTGTCACACATATGCTAGTAGGGGTCATTTTGGCACCCAAAGGACAGCTTTAAAAGTTCTTGAATGTGGTTTTTATTGGCCTACTTTGTTTAAAGATGCAAGAACCTTTTGTTTAGCTTGTGATCGATGCCAAAGGATAGGTAATATAAGCCAAAGAGATCAATTGCCGCAGGTACCCATTGTTGTTGTTGAAATTTTTGATGTGTGGGGAATTGATTTTATGGGTCCGTTCCCTTCATCTTTTGGTTTCAATTACATATTACTTGCTGTTGATTATGTTTCAAAGTGGGTGGAAGCGAAAGCCACTCGAACTAATGATTCTAAAGTTGTGGCAGATTTTGTGAAAACTAATATCTTTTCAAGATTTGGGATGCCTAGGGTGCTCATCAGTGATGGGGGGTCTCACTTTTGTAACCGTACCATTGAAGCCTTACTCAAGAAGTACCATGTGACGCATAAGGTTTCCACACCTTAC
Organism: Pyrus communis; assembly: GCF_963583255.1. Taxonomy (NCBI): domain Eukaryota; kingdom Viridiplantae; phylum Streptophyta; class Magnoliopsida; order Rosales; family Rosaceae; genus Pyrus; species Pyrus communis. The sequence continues at coordinate 20,258,497 of NC_084809.1, forward strand.
CATCCCCAAACCAATGGCCAAGCCGAAGTGTCTAATAGAGAGATCAAATAGATTTTGGAGAAAACCGTTGGGCCAAATAGAAAAGATTGGAGCTTGCGTTTGGATGATGCTCTTTGGGCATATAGGACAGCGTACAAAACTCCCCTTGGTATGTCTCCTTTTCGTCTTGTTTATTGTAAACCATGTCATCTCCCTGTGGAATTAGAACATAGAGCTCATTGGGCTGTCAAAACATTCAATTTGAATGTGGACCAAGCTGGAATTCATCGAAAGCTTCAATTATGTGAACTTGATGAAATACGACATGAAGCTTATGAGAATGCTAGACTTTACAAAGAAAAGAAAAAGTTGTGAAAAACGTATGAAAAAGAAAAACAGAAAAGAAAAGAAAGAAAGAAAGGAAAAAGAGCTTGAAAAGATGAAAGAATGAGTGATTAAGTGTTGAATGTTGAAGAAAGGGTCCAAAACACCAAATATGGCCCTAAAGTGTCTAAATTCTCCCTTTTTGTTCAATTGTTGAGTTTTCATTCAAAAGTGAATTCTAAGTTGATTCAAATGCTTTGCTCACTATTTCTTTAAGAACCTTTGTTTTCCATATCACTTCTTTGTTAGCCAAACACCCCAAGCCCCATTACAACCCGTGACTTCAATCTTGAGTGTTATGTGTTTCAATTTGTGGAGTTTGAACTTGGTATGAGCATATGGTGTCACTGGTTCTCGCATCTAAGTAGTAGCATTCCATTCATAAGATCATATCTAAACATGCTTATTAACTCCAGAAATTGCTTTCTTTGTGATACATATATGTGAGTGTTCGTTCTCATGTTTACATCAATCTTCTCACATATAACTAGATTAGGGTGTGTAGTTAGAAAATCTGAGTGAAAATTGAGTGCATATCTTGTAAGGAATTGAGCAAATTCTCTAAGGCATGTTACTACATCCAAACATGGTTTTAAATGCTTGATTGTGAACTAGTATGTGGTGACTATGATTAAGTATGTGCTCAAGTGTAAAGATGACCAAAATCTGTGGAGATAATGAATTTTAACATGTCATGTGCATTGGAAATCCCTGAGGCAACGTTGGAAGGTTTAGATTGTCTTTTGTTCGTTTTGTCTAGTTTTGTGTTCTTTTGTTGTTTTGTTTTGCTCGAGGACTAGCAAAAGCTAAGTGTGGGGGGAATTTGATAGGAGCATATTTAGGCGACTTAGTTGCCTTGTTCTTGTGCATTTACGTTGTTATTTCTTAGTTCTTTAAGTCTTTTAAGCCATTTTCGTATGTTTTCAGGTTCTAAGGGCTAAAGTAGCAAAGAAGTGCATTTTGGAGCCTTTTGGAGCACTTTTGGGCTAAGGATGGATAGCTTATGCTTGGAGCCAAAGCATTGGACGAAATTGAAGACCAAGTGAGCCTAGAATCGAAGGAAGAAGGAGGAATCAAGAATTGGAAACTAGTTTCCATTATGGGGAGTTTCTATTCTTGAAAGGTTTCCAATTATGCAAGTTTCCATATAATGTGGTTGCCTAAATCACATGTTCTAGAAGCCCTAGACATATGCCGCACCTTACCTTCCTCTTCTCTCCCAAAATCTGCAAGATTATGCCACAATCCCTTTCTTAAAAGCCTTAGCCGAACCTATACATTCCTTTTCTCCCAAAATCTGCAAGTTTTGCACTTTCCCCTTCTTTTCCTCCCTTGTGCCGCAAGAGTTAGCCTTTTTTCCCCTAATTCCTGATTTCAATTACCTATTCTAAAGGGATTTAACTTAATTCTTGATTCCTAGAATTGATTTAGGGAATTAAACACTTACCTATTTCTGAAAACCCTTGCCGTGCACTTCCTTGGACCCTTCCTCTTCCTTGCCGTGCAAGGGGGAGGATTCTTTCCTATTTCTAGAGTCTTTGAGTTAATTTCTGATTACCTAAATAACCTAGGGTTTTAATTCCTGAAATCCTATTAATAAACTGATGCGAGATTTATACGCACACAAATTAAACCCTCTTTTCGTCAAATTGTAGTATATGTATAAGTAGGGATCGTTCTGGACCGGGGATTAGGAGGGATTGTTAATCACTTGGATTTGACTCAAAAAAAACGTAAAAACACAAAATAAATGTATTTCTAACTAATCTAACACTTTAAAATAAATGGGGGATTGGTTTTGGACGAAATTAAACTAAAACAGAAACAAGAAAAGAAAGAACAAATGGATGGAATTGAATGGATGGAAAGTTAGCTACGGGGTTTATCTCCACATATGTTATACTTGCATAATAAAACGATTTCCAATTGCATTTCAACAAATCATTAATTCTCAACGCCCCGGGTCAATTAGGTCCGCTTAAATTAACCGTCAAGTTTTCCTTAAGTTAATGAATTGGATGGGTTAGCGCAACGCAATTCACAACATTCTCCAAAAGTCCTTTACGTGAAAAGCACAATAAAGATACAATCAAAGATCATTAAGCATCATGAAAACTTTAAGTGTTGACGAGGCATTCGTTACTATGGAATACGCATGAAACTTATGCCAAGAATTTATTTAACGCGATTGTTTATAAGCAACCTCCACTACTTGTGAATATAAGTTCGTAACTATTAGGTGAAACTCACTTATATTCTAGCGTCATATTGATGCATGAAAATTAAGCGCGCATTCTTAATAAACATTCATAAATAAGTTATCAATCAAACGGTTAAACAAATTGAACCACAACTTATGAAACGCAATTAGAATTAATCAAATCAAAATGCAAGCATAAACATATATTTCGAATCACCCCCTAGCTAAAGGGGTTTAGTTTATTATAACTTTGAAATCAAAGAAATACCTAAACATTCCAACAACTCAAACTTGAATTGTATGAACGTTTAGGCACTCTTCTCTTTCATTCCTCATACATACAAACAAAGAGAATTGAATTTAAACATTGAAATCAAAGAAACACCTAAACATTCCAACAACTCAAACTTGAATTGTATGAACGTTTAGGCACTCTTCTCTTCCTCGTTGTTGTAGCACAAGGTCTAAGGATAGTTTGATGGTGTGAATGATTTGGGGAGTGGTGTTTGGATTAATAGGGAAACGGAAAAATGGTGTTTGGATTACAAGGGAACTCACGGCAAAGAGAAGGAATGGAAGTGTTTGTGGTGTGTTGTGTATGAAATGAGATGTCCATGAATGAATGAATGCAAGGGTATTTATAGGAGTAGTGGAGGGAACATATGGCTATGTCATTTGTAGGTGAAGTAAGTGTGTGAGGTTGGTGAAGTAAGTGGAGGTTGTAGGTGAAGTAGGTGGATGTTGTAGGTGAAGTAGGTGGATGTTGTAGGTGAAATAGGTGGATGTTGTAGGTGAAGTAGGTGGATGTTGTAGGTGAAGTAGGTGGATGATATGTTAAGTGATAAGTGATAAGTGATATGATATGTGGTTATGATATGATAAGTGGTTAAGTGGTGATGATAAGTGATAAGTGATTAAGTGATATGATATGTAGTGATGATAAGTGATAAGTGCATGTGGGTTAACTAATGAAGGAAATGCATGTGCAATGACAATGTGTTAGAATGGATGTGTGTTATGCATGGCATGATTGGGATTAGGAAAGGTTTAAATGTCCTAAAACTAAAGAGAACAAGGTTCCAACACTTTGGCTCCAATTAGGTCTTCAATTTCGTCCAACACTTTGGCTTCAAGCATAAGTTATCCGTCCTTAGCCCAAAAGTGCTCCAAAAGTCTCCAAAATGCATCTTTTTGCTCCTTTAGCCCTTTGGACCTACAAACACACGAAAATAGCTTAAAGTACTAAAATAACTAAAGAAACATAACGTAAATGTACGAGAACAAGCCATTTAAGTCGCATAAATATGCTCCTATCAAATACCCCCACACTTAGCTTTTGCTAGTCCTCGAGCAAAACAGAAAAACAAAACAAAAATAACAAAACACAACCTACACCTTCCAACAATCGTATCAGGGACTTCCAATGCACATGACAAGTTAAAAATCATTATTCTCACAGATTTGAGCCATCTTTACACTTAAGTACATTCTTAATCATAGTCACCACATACTAGTTCACAATTAAGCAATTAAAACACATTTCAAATGTAGTAACATGCCTTTAGAGAATTCCCTCAATTTCTTACTAGATGTACTCTCGTTTTTCACACAGATTTTCTGACTACACACCCTACACTAGGTATATGTGAGAAGATTGATGTAAACATGTAGACGAACACTCACATATGTTATAATAAGGAAAGCATTTTCTGGAGTTAATAAGCATGTTTAGATATGATCTCATGAATGGAATGCTACTACTTAGACGCGAGAACCAGTGACACCATAAGCTCATACCAAGTTCAAACTCCACAATTGAAATACATAACACTCAATATAGAAGTCAAAGGGTAGTAACGGGGCTAGGGTATTGGCTAACAATGAAAGGTGAAGGATAAACAAACATTCTTAAAGCAATAGTGAGCAAAGTATTGAATTAGGCACTTAGAATTCCCTTAAGAACGCAGAAGTCAACTTTGAACACCCAAGGGAAAATCACACAAAACTTAGGGCCATATTCAACTTTTTGGACCTTTCTTCAACCATCAACGCTCGTGAGTTCATTCTTACTTATTTTTTTTTTTTCTTCTTTTTCTTTTGAATCTCAAAACATACATATAAACGTAAGAACAAACTTTTACTCCCCCACACTCATTTTCTAGCATAATGTAACTCAAAAGGAATTCATTTAAGTCATGCTCACTAAACTTTAAGAACAAGGGTATAGGAAAGTCCTACTCTAAGCTAGGTAAGGGGTGATGTGGGTAAACAAGGAATAAAGGCAAAACGAAGCTCAACGGGGTTAAAACTTACAACATATACGAAGTATGGGAAGTAAGGCTATTTGGCTATGGTGGTGGTCACTACGCAACTTCTTCTTGAATATGTGTTATGCAAATCAATAACATGCTTTGAATGAAATGGGCATGAGTTCTAGCATTTAGTTCTATCATGATACAATTGCATTCTAAGTAGCAACCAAGCAAGGAATAATGAGATCATGCAACGACTTTAGAAAACAAAGAATCACAGAAAATAACTCTCCAAAGAAAGTAATGGCTCGAGTCTCACAGGGTTGTAGCGTTTGTTTGAGTTTCTTCCTTCAAGCATGTTACAAAAATGAATTTTTTTCTTTTATGATTGCATGTGAAGTCATACATTATAACCATAACCAAGCATATACCAAGAGTAAATCAAACTTTTCTCTATGTTTATAACTCTTTCTAACCGTCATGCAATTATAAACCAAATCCTTATCATTGTGTTGGAAGGTACCCTAAGACACAAACACACAAAAACGACTCTTAAAACAACTCTTTTTGGGTTTTTCAAAACAATTTTTCAAATTTTTATGGGATTTTCGAATTATAAAACAAAACACACTAAAACACTCTAAAACAACTTAAAAACACCTTAGAACAGCAAGGAACAACATTTGAAGTTATGGGTGATAAAATCCCACGAATTTAAATTAACAACATTAGTTACCCCCCCCCAACAACTCAAACTTGAATTGTATGAACGTTTAGGCACTCTTCTCTTCCTCGTTGTTGTAGCACAAGGTCTAAGGATAGTTTGATGGTGTGAATGATTTGGGGAGTGGTGTTTGGATTAATAGGGAAACGGAAAAATGGTGTTTGGATTACAAGGGAACTCACGGCAAAGAGAAGGAATGGAAGTGTTTGTGGTGTGTTGTGTATGAAATGAGATGATCATGAATGAATGAATGCAAGGGTATTTATAGGAGTAGTGGAGGGAACATATGGCTATGTCATTTGTAGGTGAAGTAAGTGTGTGAGGTTGGTGAAGTAGGTGGATGTTGTAGGTGAAGTACATGTGTTTAAATGGTTGAAATGTGTAGATGATTATGAGTGATAAGTGATAAGTGTATGATATGTTAAGTGATAAGTGAATGATTATGATAAGTGGTGAATGATATGTGGTGAATGATAAGTGGTGAATGATATGTGATAAGTGATATGTGGTGTGTGATAAGTGATATGTGATAAGTGATTGAGTGTATGATATGATAAGTGGTGAATGATATGTGATAAGTGATATGTGGTGTATGATATGTGATAGTGTGGAATGTTGGAATGTTATGCACGGCTAAGGATAAAGGAAAGGTTTAAATGTCCTAAAACTAAAGGGAACAAGGTTCCAACACTTTGGTCTTTAATTAGGTCTTCAATTTCGTCCAACACTTTGGCTTCAAGCATAAGCTATCCGTCCTTAGCCCAAAAGTGCTCCAAAAGTCTCCAAAATGCATCTTTTTGCTCCTTTAGCCCTTTGGACCTACAAACACACGAAAATAGCTTAAAGTACTAAAATAACTAAAGAAACATAACGTAAATGCACGAGAACAAGCTATTTAAGTCGTATGAATATGCTCCTATCAAATACCCCCACACTTATCTTTTGCTAGTCCTCGAGCAAAACAAAACAAAAGAACACGAAACTAGACAAAACGAACAAAACACAACCTACACCTTCCAACAATCGTCTCACGGATTTCCAATGCACAAGACAAGTTAAAAATCATTATTCCCATAGATTTTAGTCATCTTCACACTTGAATACATTCTTAATCATAGTCACCACATACTATTTCACAATTAAGCATTTAAAACCATGTTTTGAATGTAGTAACATGCCTTAGAGAATTTGCTCAAATCCTTACAAGATATGCTCTCGTTTTTCACACAGATTTTCTGACTACACACCCTAAACTAGTTATATGTGAGAAGATTGATGTAATCATAAAAACAAACACTCACATATATGTATTTCAAAGGAAGCAATTTCTAGAGTTAATAAGCATGTTTAGATATGATCTCATGAATGGAATGCTACTATTTAGACGCGAGAACCAGTGATACCATAAGCTCATACCAAGTTCAAACTCCACAAATTGAAATACACAACACTCAAGATAGAAGTCAAGGGTTGTAACGGGCTTGGGGTATGTGGATAACAAAGAAGGGATATGGAAAACAAAGGTTTTTAAAGAAATAGTGTATTGGATTTTTGAATCTCAAAACATACATATAAACGTAAGAACAAACTTTTACTCCCCCACACTCATTTTCTAGCATAATGTAACTCAAAAGGAATTCATTTAAGTCATGCTCACTAAACTTTAAGAACAAGGGTATAGGAAAGTCCTACTCTAAGCTAGGTAAGGGGTGATGTGGGTAAACAAGGAATAAAGGCAAAACGAAGCTCAACGGGGTTAAAACTTACAACATATACGAAGTATGGGAAGTAAGGCTATTTGGCTATGGTGGTGGTCACTACGCAACTTCTTCTTGAATATGTGTTATGCAAATCAATAACATGCTTTGAATGAAATGGGCATGAGTTCTAGCATTTAGTTCTATCATGATACAATTGCATTCTAAGTAGCAACCAAGCAAGGAATAATGAGATCATGCAACGACTTTAGAAAACAAAGAATCACAGAAAATAACTCTCCAAAGAAAGTAATGGCTCGAGTCTCACAGGGTTGTAACGTTTGTTTGAGTTTCTTCCTTCAAGCATGTTACAAAAACGAATTTTTTTCTTTTATGATTGCATGTGAAGTCATACATTATAACCATAACCAAGCATATACCAAGAGTAAATCAAACTTTTCTCTATGTTTATAACTCTTTCTAACCGTCATGCAATTATAAACCAAATCCTTATCATTGTGTTGGAAGGTACCCTAAGACACAAACACACAAAAACGACTCTTAAAACAACTCTTTTTGGGTTTTTCAAAACAATTTTTCAAATTTTTATGGGATTTTCGAATTATAAAACAAAACACACTAAAACACTCTAAAACAACTTAAAAACACCTTAGAACAGCAAGGAACAACATTTGAAGTTATGGGTGATAAAATCCCACGAATTTAAATTAACAACATTAGTTACCCCCCCCCCCCCCCCCCCCACACTTAATTCAAACATTGTCCTCAATGTTTTAAGCATAGATTCACACAAAACATAAGTAAACACACAAAAAGGAATTTAAACATACTAAACATGGCAGAATGTAATTAACAAAGAGAAGAGTTTAGGGACGCAAATCTGGTTATGGAGTGTAAATTCCCTCTTCTCCTTGGTGATTGCATTGAGGCTTTGATCTTTGTGATTCCACAGGCTTACTCTTGAACTGGTTTCTGCCCATCGTTGATTTTCCTTTGTGCTACTTCTTGAACTGGGCAGCATGATGGTTCTTTTGGTTTCCCCCGAAGGTCTGAGCTTCCTCCTGTTATCTGTTTCTTTGTTCAATCTTTGCAGGAGTGGTCCCTTCTCTGGGAGTGTAACAACCGTTGAAGATGACTACTCGAGAGCAACGCTAGGTAAGCAATCAGGAATAGATTCCAGGCAGTTGGCTCCAGATCGGAAGACTGACTCCAAGTGCCGGCTGATTGCTTCTTTTACTATCATACACCACATATCACTTATCACATATCATTCACCACTTATCATATCATACACTCAATCACTTATCACATATCACTTATCACACACCACATATCACTTATCACATATCATTCACCACTTATCATTCACCACATATCATTCACCACTTATCATAATCATTCACTTATCACTTAACATATCATACACTTATCACTTATCACTCATAATCATCTACACATTTCAACCATTTAAACACATGTACTTCACCTACAACATCCACCTACTTCACCTACAACATCCACCTACTTCACCAACCTCACACACTTACTTCACCTACAAATGACATAGCCATATGTTCCCTCCACTACTCCTATAAATACCCTTGCATTCATTCATTCATGATCATCTCATTTCATACACAACACACCACAAACACTTCCATTCCTTCTCTTTGCCGTGAGTTCCCTTGTAATCCAAACACCATTTTTCCGTTTCCCTATTAATCCAAACACCACTCCCCAAATCATTCACACCATCAAACTATCCTTAGACCTTGTGCTACAACAACGAGGAAGAGAAGAGTGCCTAAACGTTCATACAATTCAAGTTTGAGTTGTTGGGGGGGGGGTAACTAATGTTGTTAATTTAAATTCGTGGGATTTTATCACCCATAACTTCAAATGTTGTTCCTTGCTGTTCTAAGGTGTTTTTAAGTTGTTTTAGAGTGTTTTACCCATAACTTCAAATGTTGTTCCTTGCTGTTCTAAGGTGTTTTTAAGTTGTTTTAGAGTGTTTTAGTGTGTTTTGTTTTATAATTCGAAAATCCCATAAAAATTTGAATTAACAACATTAGTTACCCCCCCCCAACAACTCAAACTTGAATTGTATGAACGTTTAGGCACTCTTCTCTTCCTCGTTGTTGTAGCACAAGGTCTAAGGATAGTTTGATGGTGTGAATGATTTGGGGAGTGGTGTTTGGATTAATAGGGAAACGGAAAAATGGTGTTTGGATTACAAGGGAACTCACGGCAAAGAGAAGGAATGGAAGTGTTTGTGGTGTGTTGTGTATGAAATGAGATGATCATGAATGAATGAATGCAAGGGTATTTATAGGAGTAGTGGAGGGAACATATGGCTATGTCATTTGTAGGTGAAGTAAGTGTGTGAGGTTGGTGAAGTAGGTGGATGTTGTAGGTGAAGTAGGTGGATGTTGTAGGTGAAGTACATGTGTTTAAATGGTTGAAATGTGTAGATGATTATGAGTGATAAGTGATAAGTGTATGATATGTTAAGTGATAAGTGAATGATTATGATAAGTGGTGAATGATAAGTGGTGAATGATATGTGATAAGTGATATGTGGTGTGTGATAAGTGATATGTGATAAGTGATTGAGTGTATGATATGATAAGTGGTGAATGATATGTGATAAGTGATATGTGGTGTATGATATGTGATAGTGTGGAATGTTGGAATGTTATGCACGGCTAAGGATAAAGGAAAGGTTTAAATGTCCTAAAACTAAAGGGAACAAGGTTCCAACACTTTGGTCTTTAATTAGGTCTTCAATTTCGTCCAACACTTTGGCTTCAAGCATAAGCTATCCGTCCTTAGCCCAAAAGTGCTCCAAAAGTCTCCAAAATGCATCTTTTTGCTCCTTTAGCCCTTTGGACCTACAAACACACGAAAATAGCTTAAAGTACTAAAATAACTAAAGAAACATAACGTAAATGCACGAGAACAAGCTATTTAAGTCGTATGAATATGCTCCTATCAGCCGTGAGTTAGGATGAGATAATGACGGGCAATGTCTCATCCTCGCCCAAGAAAACATACTTCAAATGACTAGGCAACGGCTTAAGTTCAAGTGTAGGTGACTGCACAACTGAGGGAAGCATTTTATTAGCCGAAACTGAACTTAAAATAGGGTCCGAATACTTACCCGATTGTAATGGCAATGACTCGAGGGCAGCCACCATCTCAATAATATCCTCATTAGGGGGCACGGCCAAGGATTCCTTATGCATGTCGTGGGGTTCCTTGGTGGTTGTTTCCATGTTTTGCATGTTCCTTCCTTGTGCAATGACCAATTCAAGTGCATCATCCTTCAAATTGTCTAAATAGTCCTGCGCCAAAGAGTCAATTATATCAATAGCAAAACACGAATGATTCTCACTAGGGTACTTCATAGAATCAGAAAGATTGAAATTAATAACTTCCCCATCAAATTCCATGGTCAAAGTGCCATTATATACGTCAATCTTCGTACGAGCAGTTTTCATGAATGGCCTTCCGAGGAGGATGGGCAATGAAGGGGCATGGTCCGATTCATCCATCTCAAGTACGTAGAAGTCTGCCGGGAAGATCAAATGATTAACCTGCACTAACACATCTTCCAAAACTCCCTTTGGATAGGCATTAGATCTATCGGCTAATTGTATGATCACACCATCGTTTTTCAACGCTTCTAGGTTCATAGATGCATAAATTGAATATGGCATGACATTTATAGATGCACCTAGGTCTAACATGGCAGATTCAAACCTAGAATTACCAATAACACACGGAATTGTAAAACTACCCGGATCTTTGCATTTTGGGGGCAGCTTGCGTTGTAAGATGGCTAAGACGTTTTCACCTACTTTGACCACCTCCTTGGTCGAAATCCTCCTCCTATTGGTGCAAAGTTCATTCAAGAACTTGGCGTACCTCGGGACTTGCTTGATTGCATCCAAAAGGGGGATATTAACTTGAACTTTCCGAAACGTCTCCAAAATGTCCTTTTCCGCTTCTTCTTTCTTTGTTTGCTTAAACCTACTAGGAAAAGGAACATTCGCAGGAAAATCATTAGTAGGAACCGAACTTGACACGTTCTTACCTTTATTGGATGAATTGGATGACTTGGGATCACTTGGAACTTGCGGCACATTTGGTTCCACCTTGGCCGTTGGTGGCCTTTGCTCCTCCTCTTCCATTCTCAACTCGTACTCCTCGTTGGAACGTGATTTGGATGGGTTGAGGTCATATCCGACTTGCTTTCCACTTCGCAAATGCATAGCTTTTGCAGATTCGAATCCACCTTTCGGATTGACCACCGTTGAGCTAGGCAACCTTCCTTGCTCACGAAATTGCCCCATGAATTCGGCAATCTGTCCCACTTGCTTCTCCAAGTTGTCCACCCTCTTGTCTTGGATTTGCCTCTCTTTGTTTTGAGTTTGGACTTCCTGCGTCAAAGTAGTAAGTAATTGAAAAATCTTATCATTATCACTTGAATTACCAACATTGCTTTGGGCAGGTTGTGCTTGGGCTTGTGGTGGTGCCAATGGCTTTTGATAGAAACCCGGGGGTTGTTGCCTAAATCCGCTTTGTTGTTGACCTTGTTGGGGGTCTCGCCATTTGAAATTCGGATGATCACGCCAACCGGGATTGTAAGTATTAGAAAACGGATCACCACGTGTTTGGTATTGGTTGCCACATCCCACGGCATTGAGTGTCTCCCACCCTCCATTCTCGATCAATTGTGGGCACTTGTCCGTAGGGTGTCCTTGCATGGAGCATACGCCACAAGAAGCTACGGTTTTGACTTTTGGACCTTCCACCACCTGAGAAAGCAACGTAGTAAGGTTAGCCATTTGATTTTGAAGTTCGGTTATGGTACTTACCTCATTGACTTGGTGTTGCCGTGGGGTACTCCTCTGTCCAACGCCTTCGTATTGTTGAGCATTCAATGCTCGATTAGCAATCAAGGTCTTTGCAGCCGTGGGGGTCTTGTCCACCAATGCTCCTCCCGCTGAGGCATCTAGCATTTGACGTTCAATAGGTAGAAGTCCCTCGTAAAAGTATTGTAGAAGTAGTTCCTCCTTCATTTGATGCTGTGGACATGAAGCAACAAGAGATTTAAAACGTTCATAATAAGTAGGAAAGGATTCACCTTCATCTTGTTGAATTCCACTTATCCTTTTTCGTAGGAGGATGACTCGAGAAGTTGGGAAAAACTTCTCCAAGTAAGCTCGTTTCATGCTCTCCCATGATGTGACAGTTCCGAGAGCCAATTCGTACAACCAATCTTTCGCTTTCTCTTGGAGAGAAAAGGGAAAGGCCTTCATCTTCAAGATGCTCTCATCTACGTTCACCGGAGTCATGCTTGAGCAAACGACTTCAAACTCCTTCAAATGCTTGTTCGGATCTTCCATGGATAGCCCATGGTACTTCGGAATGTGATGTAACAAGCTTGACTTCAATTCGAACTCGGCAGTCTTGTCTTGAGCCGCCCTTGGGTATTGGATGCACAAGGGTGCAGCATTGGCCAATCCCGAAGCGGAAAGCTCCTTGATTGTTCGGTTGTCCGCTACCATGTCTTCCACTTCTTCTTCAAATTCAGAAACGGACTCGGAACTTGAACTTGATTCACTAGGTTCCGGGTTCTTCCTCTTACGTCTCAACTCACGCTCAAAATCGTCGTCAAAGTCTAAAATATGTTCGTGAACCGGATTAGAACTCCGAGTCATAAACAAGTACCTAAAACAAGAAACAAAATAACATAAGAATCTGATCTAATAAGAAAAACGAAAATAACAATCCAAGGGATTAGCAAAGTTGCTAATCCCCGGCAACGGCGCCAAAATTTGATGCGAGATTTATACGCACACAAATAGACCCTCTTTTTATCAATTGTAGTGAAGAATGTAAGTAGGGATCGTTCTGGACCGGGGATTAGGAGGGATTGTTAATCACTTGGAAACTGACTCAAATACGTAAAAACAAGTTTAAAACACTATACTAGACTCAAAGAATGCAAAACTAAACTTTAAAACACCAAAACAAACCAAAAGACTCAAAACAGCACCAAAACACTCAAAACTGCCTTAAAAACACAATCTGGGCAGTTTTGAACACTAGACACAACTTTGGACGAAAATTGGTTTTAACTTGACCTAAGACACTTAAAAACACAAACTAAAGTGATTTCTAACTACTATGACTCAACAAAGTAAAGGGGGATTGGTTTTGGACGAATTTAAAAACAAAACAAACTTTTTAAATTAGAACAGATTGTAAAACGAATTTGATGGAATTGAATGGATGGGAAGCTAGCTAAGGGGTTCATCTCCACACATGTTATACTTGCATATAAAACGATTTCCAATTGCTTTTCAATAACCCATGAATTCTCAACGCCCCAAGTTAATTAGGTTCGCTTAAATTAACCTTCAGATTTTCCTAACGTTATTGAATTGGATGATTGCATACGACAACCCAAAACATTCCCCACAAGTCCCCTACATGATTGCATAATAGAGATACAAGCAAGAATCATTAAGTTCTATGAAAACCATAAGCATTGACGAAGCACTTGTTACTATGATTGCATGAAACTTATGCCAAGAATTTACTTAACACGATTGAGATCATCAACCTTTACTACTTGTGAATATAATTCCATAACGATTAGGTGAAATTTCCTTATATCCTAGCATCCAATTTATGCATGATAATTAAGCGTGCACTCTCAACCAACACACACAAATAAATGTAATTCACATAGATAAGTAAATTGAATTCACAACTTATGAAACGCAATTAGAAGTAATCAAATCATATCGCAAGCATAAACATGTATTTCGAATCCCCCCTAGCCAAGGGGGGGGTTAGTTCCTCATACGCACAAAACAAAGAGAATTGAAATTAAACATTGAAATTAAAGGAAAAGAAACACCTAGAAATTCCAGCAACGCGAACTCGAATTGCATGAACTCCCAAGCTTCCTTCTCCTCCTCCTTGGTGCGGCAAGGGTCTAGGGACAGGTTTAGGGCCTTAGGTGTATGGATGCATGGTTATGGAGGGGTGTAGTATTGTTTAGGGGAAGGGGATGGTGCGGCAAAGCTTAAAACTAAGGAGAAAGGTGTTTAGTGGCTGCGGCAAGGGTGTGGAGAGGGTTGGACGAATTTCTGGAATTAATGAATGTGTATGAGAGGTGGTGATCTGATCTAGGGGTTAATATGAGTATATATAGGCACTTAAAACCCTAGGGTAATCAGATATGGACTTGAATAACCCAAATCCACAAGGAAATAGGCTTAGAAATCAGAAATAGAAAGGGATAATGCTTCCTAGGTGCGGCAGGTAAGGAGATAAGGTGATAAGGCTTCTAGAATGCCTTGCAAGGCAAGGGAAATCAGCTTTCTAGAAGGGATAGGTGCGGCACTAAAGGATAGGGCAGATTAGGGCTTCTGGAAACCCTCCAATGCAAGGAAAACTCATGGCAAGGATGGATAAGGGTTCTAGAACAAGGATAAGGTTTCTAGAACAAGGATAAGGTTTCCTCATTGCACATGGAAACTTTGCCTATTAGGATTAGGAAACCTTGTCTTTGTCATTCCTTCTTCATCTAGGACTCCTTTTCCTTCTTGGACTTGGAAAACTTCTTTGTTGCTTCACTTGAGACCATTTAGATTTTGACTTTCCTTCATCAAGTAGGAAACCTTATTTGAGTAGGAAACTTTGTTCTTCTAGGAATCCTAATTCAACTAGGAAACCCATTTTAACTAGGAATCCTAATTCAACTAGGAAACCCATTTTAACTAGGAATCCTAATTCAACTAGGAAACCATCTTCCATCAGGGACTTTCCTACTTCAACTAGGAAACCTTGCTCAAGTAGGAATCATCATCTTCAAGTCTTCAATTTCGTCCATCCTCTTGGCTCCAAGCATATGATGTCCATTCCAAGCTCTAATTTGCTCCAAAAGGCTCCAAAATGCATCCTTTTGCATATTTTGCCCTTAAAACCTGAAAACACATAGAACTAGCTTAAAAGACTACTTTACTAAGGAAAAACACTATAAATGCACAAAAACAAGCTAAACTAAGGTGCGTAAATATGCTCCTATCAACCTCCCCTTATGTTTCCTAATTTCAAACTCTTATTTCCTAGTTTAATTCACTTTCCTAGTTCTAAAACTTTCCCTAAAGTCCTAATTTCTGATTTCTTGCAAGGAATTGACTTTTCCTACCTTCTTTTGCACCAACTTCGTTTCTTACCTTAAATTCCCTTTCCTTGCTGTGCAAGGGGTTTAATTTCTGATTCCTTGCAAGGCAAGGACATTCCTTATTTGCTTAAATTGGTGCATCCTCTTTTTCTGAGTTTATTTGGACTTTATTCACTTACCATTTCTATTTAGACTAGGAAATCTGAATCAAAACTTAATTAGGTATGTTATTAACTTCCTAAAACACATATAATCAGCCTTTGGCCAAACCCTAGAGTATCATTCACCACAGAAATTCGTCCATTCACTCCCACACACATCCATTCATCCCAAAACATCATAAAACAGCCCAGAAACACAACCAGCCGCACCACCTTCTTCCTCCCTCTTTGCCGAGTTCTCCACCACCTTCCAATCATCAAACACTCATCCACACCCAACCTACACCCCTTGCCGTGCCTCTACACCCCCCAAAATCCATTCTACATCATCAAAACAGCCCAGAAACCATCACAACCCAATCTGCCTCAAGCAAGGGAAAGGAGACAGATTCACTCAATTGTTTGGCTCTTCATTCTGAGTTGTTGAACAATTTTAGGTGTATTCTCTCTTATATTTCAATGTCTAATTCATGTAATCTTTGTTTTGCTTGGAGAATGATTGGCTAAATTCGTTTTGGCTAAGGGTGTATTCGAAACCATGATTATATATGTGAAATAAATTGATAACTGGAAATTGATTTACGTTGCATATATTTCATGTGTGGAGAAGAATCCCTTAGCTATTCCGTCATCCATTGATTCATCACAATTTGTTTTACAATCTGTTTTCTTTACAATCTGTCCATTTAATTTAATTTCGTCCAAACACAATCCCCTCATATTTTGTTAAGTCTTAGTCATTACAATCTGTCTTATTTTGTGTTTTTAAGTATTTGGAGTCACCAACACCTTCAAATTCGTCCAAATCTGCCTTGTTTACATTATTGTTTTGTTTGTTTGATTTTCGTCCAAAACCAAATCCCCAATTGTCTTAGAGTGTCTAATTGGTTCAATTATGTTTTAGATTGTGGTTTTAGGAGTTTTGAGTCAAGTTAGAACCAATTTTCGTCCAAGTTTGTGTTTAGGCTCAAAACTGCCCAGTTTGTGTTTTTAAGCAGTTTTGAGTGTTTTTAGCTTATTTTGAGTCTTTTGAACTTGTTTTGAGTTTTTTTTTTAAGTGAGTTAAGTGTTTTAAAGGTTAGTTTTATTTATTTGAGTCAGTTTAAAGTGTTTAGCTCCCCTAGTTAATCCCCGGTTAGAACGATCCCTACTTACATCATTACTACAATTGTCACAAATAGGGTTTTATTTGTGTGTCACATTCGTAACGCATCACTTATGAGAATGCCCGCATTTACAAGGAAAAGACAAAGGCCTTTCATGACAAGATGATTCGCACCAAGTCCTTCTCTGTTGGACATAAAGTGTTGTTTTTTAATTCTCGTCTTCGTCTATTTCCGGGTAAGTTACGTTCACGTTGGATTGGACTCTTTGTTATTACTAATGTTTTTCCTCATGGTGCAGTCCAAGTTCGAAGTTTCAAAACAGGTCAGGAGTTCAAAGTGAATGGGCATCGATTGAAGCCATACTACGAGAGCTTTGTAGAACATGATGTGGAGGAGACCACCCACTATGCCGTGGGTTCCCATGAAGGTTGATCAATGTGGCATCGTCCGGCTGCACGACGTAAAAGAAAGCGCTACTTGGGAGGCAACCCATGCAATCAACAAAAGACGAACTTAGGAATCGTTCCAAACTCAGATTTGCGTCCCAAAAACTTTTCCTTTGTTGCTTACTTTATGCTATGTGTGATGTGTTTATTTGTGTGTTCTTTTGCTGTTAGTTTAGTCTAAAACATTGAGGACAATGTTTAGTTTAAGTGTGGGGGGGTAACATTCTGTTTTGAGCTATTTTTGCATGAAATTCACCTAACATGTTGATGTGATAAAAGATAGCACTCAAATTAAACCCTCTTTTTGACAATTGTAGTATAGATATAAGTAGGGATCGTTCTAGGCCGGGGATTAGGAGGGATTGCTAATCTAATGAAAATTCACTCAAAGATGTAAAAATATGTTTTAAAACACTTTAAATAGACTCACAAGACTCTTACTAACTTATATGACTCAAAACAAACTTTAAAGACTCAAAACAACCAAAAACAACCAAAAAGACTCAATTTAGACTCTAGGACTTAATTTGGAACAAATACACTTGGTTTTGACTCTAAAGACTCAAAAAGACTCTTTTGGACAGATTTGGAACAAATAAGAAAGGGGGTTTTGATTTTGGACGAATTTAAAAGAAAACAAGTGACTTAAAACTTTAAAACAGATTTTGGACGAAAATAAGAAAAACTAATGGATGATGGGATAGCCAAGGGATACCTCTCCACACATGATACGTTCTAACATAAATTGATTTCCAGTTGCTTTTCTGATAAACCATGAACCTCAACACCCCAGATTAACCGTGAATTGCACTAATTAACCCTCAGATTTTCCTCACGTTATTGAATTGGATGATTGCATACGACAACTCAAAGCATTCCCCACAAGTTCCCTACATGAATTGCATAATAGAGATACAAGCAAGAATCATTAAGTTCTTTGATGCGTGATTTATACGCACACAAATTAAACCCTCTTTTTGTCAATTGTAGTATAAGTATAAGTAGGGATCGTTCTGGACCGGGGATTAGGAGGGATTGTTAACCACTTGGATTTGACTCAAAAACATAAAATAACAATATGAAACACTATACTAGACTCAAGGAATGCAAAACTAAACTTTAAAACACTAAAACAAACCAAAAGACTCAAACATTACCCAAAACACTCAAAACTGCCTTAAAATCACTTTCTGGGCAGTTTTGAGCACTTTGGTGAATTTGGACGAAATTATGTAACAAAATGAATCAAAACACTTATAAACATAAACTAAAACACTTTCTACTAATTTGGACAATAAAGTAAAGGGGGATTGAGTTTTATACGAAATT
This sequence comes from Pyrus communis, assembly GCF_963583255.1. Classification (NCBI taxonomy): domain Eukaryota; kingdom Viridiplantae; phylum Streptophyta; class Magnoliopsida; order Rosales; family Rosaceae; genus Pyrus; species Pyrus communis. Next base: position 20,277,002 of record NC_084809.1, read on the forward strand.
AAATAAAATGTACAGATTCGAAATAAGACAGATAGTATATATGAATGTGATGAAATGGAATGAATGGATGGATGCTAGCCAAGGGGTTCATCTCCATACATGTTATACTTGCATAATAAATGATTTCCAATTGCATTTCAATAAACCATGAATTCTCAACACCCCAAGTTAACCGTGATGCACTAATTAACCTTCAAATCTTCCTAACGTTATTGAATTGGATGATGCATGCGACAATTCAAAACATTCCCCACAAGTCCTCAACATGAATGCATAGAAGAGGTACAAGCAAGAATCATTACGCTCTATGAAAATTATAAGTGTTGACGAGGCATTCGTTACTATGAATGCATGAAACTCTTGCCAAGAATTCGTTTAACGCGATTGTTTATAAGCAACCTCCACTACTTATGAATATAAGTTCGTAACTATTAGGTGAAACTCACTTATATTCTAGCGTCATATTCATGCATGAAAATTAAGCGTGCACTCTCAATAAACATACATAAATAAGTTATCAATAAAACGGTTAAACAAATTGAATCACAACTTATGTAACGCAATTAGAAGTAATCAAATCAAAATGCAAGCATAAACATATATTCGAATCACCCCCTAACCAAGGGGGAGTTTAGTTCCTTATGATACAAAACAAAGAGAATCAAAGAAACACCTAAACATTCCAACAACTCAAACTTGAATTGTATGAACGTTTAGGCCCTCTTATCTTCCATTCCTCATTCGTACAAAACAAAGAATATTGACATTAAACCTTGAAATCAAAGAAACACCTAAACATTCCAACAACTCAAACTTGAATTGTATGAACGTTTAGGCACTCTTCTCTTCCTCTTCGTTGTAGCACAAGGTCTAGGGATAGTTTGATGGTGTGAATGGTTTGGGGAGTGGTGAAAATGGAAGGATGGTGTTTGGATTGTAAGGGAGAGGCACGACAAGGGTGGTTTGATGTCTACATTCTGAAAATGGAAGAGTGAATGAGTTGAGGTGTGTTAATGGAAGGAATGGTGGAGTGAATGGATGAATTTCTGTGGTGGAAGAGTTGTCAATGAATGAGAATGAATGAATGAGTATTTATAGGTGAAATGGGGGGAACATGACAGCTAGGTTGCATGTGCTAATGCTTGTGTGTGCATGTGAAATCTGCCAAGATGCATGTGAAAGTGTATGAAATGCAATCTGAAATGGGATAGCATGTGGGTGAATGTGTGGCTGCAATGATGAAGTGAATGCATGTGTTGAATGATTAAAGTGCATGTGCAATGTTTTAAAGGATGGAATGATGGAGGAACAAGTGCATGTGAATGCATGGTGATAGCATGTGCACGGTTTTGGTTGGAATGATGGCAGATTGTGAAAACATGTGAATGCATGTGTTTGATAAATGATAAGTGGTGAATGATATGATAAGTGATAAGTGGTGAATGATATGATAAGTGATAAGTGGTGAATGATAAGTGATGAATGATAAGTGGTGAATGATATGATAAGTGATAAGTGGTGAATGATAAGTGATGAATGATAAGTGGTGAATGATATGATAAGTGGTGAATGATAAGTGATATGATATGTGATTATGATAAGTAATGGGAGCATGTGAGGGAATGAATAATGAATGCATGTGTATGGTTTTGGGAGAAAGGTGGAGATGCACGGCATAAGGGAATTGGAAAGGTTTAAATGTCCTAAAACTAAAGGGAACAAAGTTCCAACACTTTGGTCTTCAATTTCGTCCAACATTTTGGCGCCAAGCATAAGCTATCCATCCTTAGCCCAAAAGTGCTCCAAAAGTCTCCAAAATGCATCTTTTTGCTCCTTTAGCCCTTTGGACCTACAAACACACGAAAATAGCTTAAAGGACTAAAATAACTAAAGAAACATAACGTAAATGCACGAGAACAAGCCATTTAAGTCGCATGAATATGCTCCTATCAAATACCCCCACACTTATCTTTTGCTAGTCCTCGAGCAAAACAAAACAACAAAAGAACACGAAACTAGACAAAACGAACAAAACACAACCTACACCTTCCAACAATCGTCTCACGGATTTCCAATGCTCATGACAAGTTAAAAATCATTATTCCCACAGATTTTAGCCATCTTTACACTTAAGTACATTCTTAATCATAGTCACCACATACTAGTTCACATTTAAGCATTTAAAACCATTTCGAATGTAGTAACATGCCTTAGAGAATTTCCTCAATTCCTTACTAGAATGCACTCTATTTTCACATAGATTTTCTGACTACACACCCTACACTAGTTATATGTGAGAGATTGATGTAAACATGAAAGACTAGTATCTCACATATGTTATAACAAAGAAAGCATTTTCTGGATTTACGATAATGACATGAATATGATCTCATGAATGGAATGCTACTACTTAGAATGAGAACCAGTGATTCCATAAGCTCATATCAATTTCAAACTCCACATATTGAACACATAACGATCAAGATAGAAGCATAAGGGTTGAAACGGGGCTAAAGGTGTTTGGCTAACAAAGAAAGGATAGGGAAAACAAACGTTCTTTAAGCAATAGTGAGCAAAGTATTGAATTAGGCACTTAGAATTCCCTTTAGAACACAGAAGTCAACTTTGAACACCCAAGGGGAAGTCACACAAAACTTAGGGCCATATTCAAACTTTTTGGGCCCTTTCTTCAACAATCACACTTGTGAGTCCATTCTCACTTATTTTCATTCTTTTTCTTTCTTTTCTTCTTCTTTTTCTCACATTTTTTTTTTCTTTTTCCCGTGCCTCCTTTAAGACTTAGGCACATACATACACACAAAAATCCCTTCCCCCACACTTATTTTCTGCAACATATTAATCAAAAGGAATTCATTTAAGTCAAGCTCACTATACTTCAGGAACAAGGGTATAGGAAAGTCCTACTCTAGGCTAGGTAAGGGGTGATGTGGTTAGCAAAGAAAATAGGCTAAACGAGGCTCAACGAGGTTAAAACTAATATATACGAAATATGGGAAGTAAGGCTATTTGGCTATGGTGGCAACAACACAACTTCATCTTGATATATATTATGCAATTCAATGTCATGCTTTGAATGAAACGGATATAAGTTCTAGCATTTAGTTCTATCATGATACAATTGCATTCTAAGTAGCAACCAAGCAAGGAATAATGAGATCATGCAACAACTTTAGAAAACAAAGAATCACAGAAAATAACTCTCCAAAGAAAGTAATGGCTCGAGTCTCACAGGGTTGTAGCGTTTGTTTGAGTTCCTTCCTTCAAGCATGTTACAAAAACGAATTTTTCTTTTATGATTGCATGTGAAGTCATACATTATAACCATAACCAAGCATATACCAAGAGTAATTCAAACTTTTCTCTATGTTCATAACTCTTTTTAACAGTCATGCAATTACAAACCAAATCCTTATCATTTTGTTGGAAGGTACCCTAAGACACAAACACACAAAAATGAGTCAAAACACTCTTTTTAGGCTTTTTAAAACATGTTTTTCAAAATTTTATGTGATTTTCGGAGTTATAAAACAAAACACACTAAAAACACTCTAAAACAACTTAAAAACACCTTAAAACAGCAAGGAACAACATTTGAAGTAATGGGTGATAAAATCCCACGAATTTGCATTAAATATACTTAGTTACCCCCCCACACTTAAATCAAACATTGTCCTCAATGTTTTAAGCATAGATTCACACAAAACATAAGTAAACACACAAAAAAAAAAAAAAACAATTTAAACATACTAAACATGGCAGAATGTAATTAACAAAGAGAAGAGTTTTAGGGACGCAAATCTGGTTATGGAGTGTAAATTCCCTCTTCTCCTTGGTAATTGCATTGAGGCTTTGATCTTTGTGATTCCACAGGCATACTCTTGAACTGGGCTGCATGATTCTTTTGGTCTCCTCCACTTGTTGATTTTCCTTTGTGCTACTGGGCTGGAGGATTCTTTTGGTCTCCTCCACTTGTTGATTTTCCTTTGTGCTACTGGGCTGGAGGATTCTTTTGGTCTTCCCCGAAGGTCTGAGCTTACTCCTTTGGTCTGTTTCTTTGTTCAATCTTTCCAATTCGTATTGAAAAGGGTTGGAGGATAACTCAGCCTAAGTTTGTCTCCACATGCTTCAATGTATCATTTTCACTTGCCTTACTCGCTCCCCTTTGCAGAAGTGGTCCCTTCTCTGGAAGTGTATCAACCGTTGAAGATGACTACTCGAGAGCAACGCTAGGTAAGCAATCAGGAATAGATTCCAGGCAGTTGGCTCCAGATCGGAAGACTGACTCCAAGTGCCGGCTGATTGCTTCTTTTACTTTGCCATGCGAGTAAGAACAAGGACAAAGAAAAAGACAGGGAAAGAGCATGATATGAGATACTTTTGCTTTTGACCTTTATGATATGAGATACCTTTTCTTTTGAAGAAGCGGTGAATGAATCAACACACTTCAATCCGCCATTTCCTCCTGGGTCATCTGTACTCCAGGCATCTGGTATCATCTTTGGGGAAGAAGAAAGAATTGAGTATTTTGAAAGGCTTTGCTGGGAGTGCGCCCTCAAAGGTGAGGGAGAGTTGGGCATTTTCTTCAGGTTTGCCTTGCCATAAAAGACGAAGGTTGACATATATAGAAATAATATCAAGTGGTGGTACTGTTTTTTTTACCCTTGTCGACAAACGTTTTGATCCCGCAAATCCGGCTTTTTGAAATAGTGGCGCCCCTTCGATTTCTGAACGACGCCTCTTCGATTTCTGAGCGGGCGCCCCTTCGATTTCTGAACGACGCCCCTTCTCTTTCTGAACGACACGTGGTAGTGCAGATGCGGCTCCTTTTGACAAAGCTGCACGCGTTTTCTGAAAAGCAGAGAAAGCGTCGCCGAACTTTGCGCTTGTCGGCTAAAGACGTGTAGTTGCGATGATGGCCTCCACGTGTTTTCAGCTTTGTCAGAAATCTTTTGACAAAGTTGAACGCGTTTTCTGAAAAGCCGAGAACGCGTCGCCTAAATTACGCCGGAAATTCCGGTTTTTTGAATTGGTGGACGCGTCGCCTTGGCTTCTTATAGAGCTATCTGGTCACCACAACAAACACACCCTGAAGAATTCCCATTCTTGAAAATCGACTCCGGCCCTTTGAGAATTAACTCCATCCACCCCATCTCTTTGAACACATTTAAAAAATGGCAAACTCATCGAACCTTAGCTTGGAATTGAGCCTTAGCAGTGATACGGGCGCGCCGCGTCAAGGTAACGTATGGCGCCCTTCTTTTTTATCTTCTAATGGTCTTCTTACAGGTGAAGACTCCGTGATGCAGGACGCCACAACAGCTACAATAGTAGCTAAGAACCTCCTCACTCCAAAAGATAGTAGGCTGCTGTCAGGACGGTCCGATGAGTTGGCCGTTCAAGAGTCCCTCGCACTTAGTGTTCAGTGTGCGAGTTCTGTGTCCAACATGGGCCAACGCCTGCTTGCTCGGTCCCGTCAGGTGGAATCATTGATGGCAGAGGTGGAAAGACTTAAGCAAGAGATCCAGCAGCTCAAGTACGAGAATAGAAGTTTGCATGTGCTTGCAAATAACTATTCGTCGGGGATGAAGAGGAAGCTTGATGAGCTGCAAGAATCTGAGGGTCGAATTTACAGTGACCGTCAAAGGCTTGCGTCTTATCTCCAGAGGCACCTTTTTCCTGGGTCATCCAGCGCTTGGCCAAGTATAGAGGCCTGGAATGCTCTAGCTCCGATGCCTCCCGCTCCGATGGCTTCCGCTCCGATGCCTCCCGCTTCTATGCCTTCTGTTTCTATGCCTTCCGCTTCTGCGCCTCGTAGTGGGGCTTCATGTAAACAAACTTTGTGAAGCTCCACCTTTCTCCATGTTTAGTATCCTTTTTTTTTCTTTTTCTTTTTTTTTTTTTTTTTTTTTTTTTTTTTTAATTTTTTTATGAACATGCTTTGTTTTATTCAGTGCATTGGGTTGCCTCCCAAGTAGCGCTTTTTTTTACGTCTTGCAGCCGGACGAAGAACCCAATCACTCCAGGATATGTTCACGAATCGGATGAGAACTCCGAGTCATGAACCAGTACCTAAAACAAGAAACAAAACAAAATTAAGAATCTGGAAAAATAAAAACAAACGAAAATAAAACAATCCAAGGGATTAGCAAATTTTCTAATCCCCGGCAACGGCGCCAAAATTTGATGCGTGATTTATACGCACACAAATTAAACCCTCTTTTTGTCAATTGTAGTATAAGTATAAGTAGGGATCGTTCTGGACCGGGGATTAGGAGGGATTGTTAACCACTTGGATTTGACTCAAAAACGTAAAATAACAATATGAAACACTATACTAGACTCAAGGAATGCAAAACTAAACTTTAAAACACTAAAACAAACCAAAAGACTCAAACATTACCCAAAACACTCAAAACTGCCTTAAAATCACTTTCTGGGCAGTTTTGAGCACTTTGGTGAATTTGGACGAAATTATGTAACAAAATGAATCAAAACACTTATAAACATAAACTAAAACACTTTCTACTAATTTGGACAATAAAGTAAAGGGGGATTGAGTTTTATACGAAATTAAATAAAATGTACAGATTCGAAATAAGACAGATAGTATATATGAATGTGATGAAATGGAATGAATGGATGGATGCTAGCCAAGGGGTTCATCTCCATACATGTTATACTTGCATAATAAATGATTTCCAATTGCATTTCAATAAACCATGAATTCTCAACACCCCAAGTTAACCGTGATGCACTAATTAACCTTCAAATCTTCCTAACGTTATTGAATTGGATGATGCATGCGACAATTCAAAACATTCCCCACAAGTCCTCAACATGAATGCATAGAAGAGGTACAAGCAAGAATCATTACGCTCTATGAAAATTATAAGTGTTGACGAGGCATTCGTTACTATGAATGCATGAAACTCTTGCCAAGAATTCGTTTAACGCGATTGTTTATAAGCAACCTCCACTACTTATGAATATAAGTTCGTAACTATTAGGTGAAACTCACTTATATTCTAGCGTCATATTCATGCATGAAAATTAAGCGTGCACTCTCAATAAACATACATAAATAAGTTATCAATAAAACGGTTAAACAAATTGAATCACAACTTATGTAACGCAATTAGAAGTAATCAAATCAAAATGCAAGCATAAACATATATTCGAATCACCCCCTAACCAAGGGGGAGTTTAGTTCCTTATGATACAAAACAAAGAGAATCAAAGAAACACCTAAACATTCCAACAACTCAAACTTGAATTGTATGAACGTTTAGGCCCTCTTATCTTCCATTCCTCATTCGTACAAAACAAAGAATATTGACATTAAACCTTGAAATCAAAGAAACACCTAAACATTCCAACAACTCAAACTTGAATTGTATGAACGTTTAGGCACTCTTCTCTTCCTCTTCGTTGTAGCACAAGGTCTAGGGATAGTTTGATGGTGTGAATGGTTTGGGGAGTGGTGAAAATGGAAGGATGGTGTTTGGATTGTAAGGGAGAGGCACGACAAGGGTGGTTTGATGTCTACATTCTGAAAATGGAAGAGTGAATGAGTTGAGGTGTGTTAATGGAAGGAATGGTGGAGTGAATGGATGAATTTCTGTGGTGGAAGAGTTGTCAATGAATGAGAATGAATGAATGAGTATTTATAGGTGAAATGGGGGGAACATGACAGCTAGGTTGCATGTGCTAATGCTTGTGTGTGCATGTGAAATCTGCCAAGATGCATGTGAAAGTGTATGAAATGCAATCTGAAATGGGATAGCATGTGGGTGAATGTGTGGCTGCAATGATGAAGTGAATGCATGTGTTGAATGATTAAAGTGCATGTGCAATGTTTTAAAGGATGGAATGATGGAGGAACAAGTGCATGTGAATGCATGGTGATAGCATGTGCACGGTTTTGGTTGGAATGATGGCAGATTGTGAAAACATGTGAATGCATGTGTTTGATAAATGATAAGTGGTGAATGATATGATAAGTGATAAGTGGTGAATGATATGATAAGTGATAAGTGGTGAATGATAAGTGATGAATGATAAGTGGTGAATGATATGATAAGTGATAAGTGGTGAATGATAAGTGATGAATGATAAGTGGTGAATGATATGATAAGTGGTGAATGATAAGTGATATGATATGTGATTATGATAAGTAATGGGAGCATGTGAGGGAATGAATAATGAATGCATGTGTATGGTTTTGGGAGAAAGGTGGAGATGCACGGCATAAGGGAATTGGAAAGGTTTAAATGTCCTAAAACTAAAGGGAACAAAGTTCCAACACTTTGGTCTTCAATTTCGTCCAACATTTTGGCGCCAAGCATAAGCTATCCATCCTTAGCCCAAAAGTGCTCCAAAAGTCTCCAAAATGCATCTTTTTGCTCCTTTAGCCCTTTGGACCTACAAACACACGAAAATAGCTTAAAGGACTAAAATAACTAAAGAAACATAACGTAAATGCACGAGAACAAGCCATTTAAGTCGCATGAATATGCCCCTATCATTCTTTGAAAACCATAAGCATTGACGAAGCACTCGTTACTATGAATTGCATGAAACTTATGCCAAGAATTTACTTAACATGATTGTGAAAACAACCTTAACTACTTGTGAATATTAGTTTGTGACGATTATGTGAAACACCCTAATATTCTAGCCCCAAATTCAAGCATGCAAATTAAGTAGGCCTCCCTAATAAACATACAAGAATAAGTTATCCGTCAAACGGTTAAGTAAATTGCGTTCACAATTTATGAAATCACAATTGGACTCAATCAACTCATATTATAAATGTAATCATGGTTTCAAAGCATCCCTAGGCTAAAACGAGTTTAGCCTCTCATGTTCATGACAAAACAAAGCAACATAGATTTAAACATTAACAATAAAGGATAGATTACACCTAGAAACGTCCAACACTCCAACTTGAATGCACAAACGCCCAAGGCTTGGTCTTCCTTCTCCTCCTCCTTGCTCAGTCACGGCAAAGGGTCTATGGTGGTGTATGGAGGTTGGGATGGAGGTGTGGAAGTAGGGGAATGATGGATGGGTGGTTGTAAGGTCACGGCAAAGGATGGTTGTGTTTATGAATGAATGATTGTTGTGTGAAGGGTGGTGGTGATTAAATGGTGCGGCAAGGGCTGTTTATATAGGCTAGTTTGGCACACTTAGTGAAGGAAAAGGATTGCCTAATCCTATTGAAAAAGGGTTAATTCAAGGCAGAAATCAAGTGGGATTGGGAATAGGAATTTCGGCTAGGAATTAGGGAGTTCTAGAAGGCTAGGTGCGGCACACATGTAGGGATAGGATTAGGTGTTCTAGAAACTGTGTTTAAGGCAGATTTCCTAATCCTAAAGGGCCTAGGACATGTGATATAAGAGTAGGAAAAGGTTTTCAATTCCTAAACCTACTAGGAATGGTGATTTGCGGCATTGGTATGGATAAGTCTTCTAGAAACTGAAATAGGTGTTTAAATGTGTAATTGATTCTCCCTAAGTAGCTAGGTTTAGGTCCCAATCTGATTTGGATAGGATAGAATAGGATAATGGTAGAGATAGGATAGGATAGGGTTTCTAGGATAGGATAAGATAAGGTTGGATAAGGTTCCTTGTTTCTTGCTTCTTCCTTATCTTCATTGTATTAGGACTTCTTCCACCAGATTTGTGACCTTTCCTAGCTCTTCTAGTCTTCAATTTCGTCCATCCTCTTTGCTCCATTGTTAAGCTATCCAATCCATGCCCAAAAATGCTCCAAATAGCCTCAAAATGCACTTTATTGCTCCCTTTGCCATTAGAACCTAAAAACACACGAAAATACTTTAAAAGACTAAAACAACTATGAATTAATAACATAAATGCACGAAAACAAGCTAAGTAAGTCGCCTAAATATGCTCCTATCACATGTCTAAACTTGTTTCCCACTGTTTTAAGTGTTTTTAACATGTTTTGAAGTCTTTTTATGTGTTACTTTGAAAAAATCCGAAAAACAGTTTGAAACAACTAAAAAGAGTCAGTTTTGTGTTTGTTTTTGTGTGTTTGTGTCTTAGGATACCTTCCAACACAATGATGAGGATTTGATTTTTATGTGCATGGCTGTGAAAGAGAGTTATAAACATGGATGGAAGTTTGATATATTCTTGGTTTATACTTGGTTATAGTTGTTGTTTATGAATTCATGTTTAATCCCAAAGAAAGAAAAAAATAAGTTTTTGTAATATGCTTGAAGGAAGGAACTTAGAATAACATTACAACCCTGAGAGACTTGAGCTTTAAACATTCTTTGAGAGTATTAATCTGTGATTCTTGTTTTCAAACTCGTTGCATGATCTCATTATTCTTGCCTGGTTGCTAATTAGAAGGCGTTTCATCACTTAGTTCCAAATGCTAGAACTTGCATCCATTCCATTCAAAGCATGATATTGATTGCATAATATATATCAAGATGAAGTGTGTAGTGAAGCCATCAACCAAACAGCCAACCCATGCACTATATATTGTAGGTCATAACCCCCATTGAGCCATTGTTAGCCTTTGTTCTTTGTTTACCCATATCATCCCTACCTAGCCTAGATTAGGACCACCCATACCCTTGTTCTTGAAGCATAGTAAGCATGACTTAGAGGGAATCCTTTCGATTATGCAAAACAACAAGTGTGGGGGAATTTGTGTGTGTGTGTTGATATGCCACGAAAAGAAATAAGGCATGAGTGAAAATAAAAAAAAAAAAAATTCGTGGAAAAAGAAAAAGAAAAGAAAAAGTTGTGAAAAGAAAGAAAAAGGGTATAAAATAAGTGAAAATAAGCTCACATGTTTGTGGTAGTTGAAGAAATGGTCCAAAACGTTGAATATGGCCCTAAGAGTTGTGTGAATTTTCCCCTTGTGTGTCTAAGTGAGTTTCTGCAATCATAAGTGATTCTAAGTGTCAAATTTCATTACTTTGCTTGCTATTGCTTAAAGAACGTTTGTTATCCTTACCTTTCATTGTTAGCCAATCACCCTTAAACCGTTACAACCCTTATGCTTCAATCTTGATCATTATGTTTTCAATAATGTGGAGTTTGGAATTGATGTAAGCATATGGTGTCCCTGGTTGTCACATCTAATTAGTAGCTGATAGGAGCATATTTACGCACCTTAGTTTAGCTTGTTCTTGTGCATTTATAGTGTTTTTCCTTAGTAAAGTAGTCTTTTAAGCTAGTTTTATGTATTTTCAGGTTTTAAGGGCAAAGTATGCAAAAGGATCCATTTTGGAGCCTTTTGGAGCAAATTAGAGCTTGGAATGGACATCATATGCTTGGAGCCAAGAGGATGGACGAAATTGAAGACTTGAAGATGATGATTCCTACTTGAGCAAGGTTTCCTAGTTGAATTAGGATTCCTAGTTAAAATGGGTTTCCTAGTTGAATTAGGATTCCTAGAAGAACAAAGTTGCCTACTCAAACAAGGTTTCCTACTTGAAGTAGAAAAGGCAAAGTCCAAATGGTCTCAAGTGAATCAACAAAGAAGTTTTCCAAGGCCAAGAAGGAAAAGGAGTCCAAGATGAAGAAGGAATGATGAAGACAAGGTTTCCTAATCCTAATAGGCAAAGTTTCCAAGTGCAATAAGGAGTCCTTATCCATTTAGGACACCTTATCCTAATCCTATAGGGATGCCATGCACTTTACCTTATCTTGGAGGGTTTCTAGAAGCCTTAGATGTCCTATCCTATCTTTGCCGTGGGTTTTATCCAAATCCCCTTAGTTTTTAGGCTTTCTAGAAGCCCTAACATTATCCCTACAAAGGTGCTGCACCCTTATCTCTTTTTCCCTACAAATTTGGCCCTTAAAACATGAGTCTAGGAACCTTATCTTATCTCCTACAAAAGTGGCGCCTCAAATCCTTCTAGAAAGCTGATTTCCCTTGCCTTGCAAGGCATTCTAGAAGCCTTATCACCTTATCTCCTTACCTGCCACACCTAGGAAGCATTATCCCTTTCTATTTCTGATTTCTAAGCCTATTTCCTTGTGGATTTGGGTTATTCAAGTCCATATCTGATTACCCTAGGGTTTTAAGTGCCTATATATACTCATATTAACCCCTAGATCAGATCACCACCTCTCATACACATTCATTCATTCCAGAAATTCGTCCAACCCTCTCCACACCCTTGCCGCAGCCACCAAACACCTTTCTCCTTAGTTTTAAGCCTTGCCGCACCATCCCCTTCCCCTAAACACTACTACATCCCTCCATAACCATTCATCCATACACCTAAGGCCCTAAACCTGTCCCTAGACCCTTGCCGCACCAAGGAGGAGGAGAAGGAAGCTCGGGAGTTCATGCAATTCGAGTTCGCGTCGCTGGAATTTCTAGGTGTTTCTTTTCCTTTGAATTCAATGTTTAATTTCAATTCTCTTTGTTTTGTGCGTATGAGGAACTAAACCCCCCCTTGGCTAGGGGGGGATTCGAAACCATGAACATACTTGCTATATGAATTGATTACTTCTAATTGCGTTTCATAAGTTGTGAATTCAATTTACTTATCTATGTGAATTACATTGATTTGTGTGTGTTGGTTGAGAGTGCACGCTTAATTATCATGCATAAATTGGATGCTAGGATATAAGGAAATTTCACATAATCGTTATGGAATTATATTCACAAGTAGTAAAGGTTGATGATCTCAATCGCGTTAAGTAAATTCTTGGCACAAGTTTCATGCAATCATAGTAACTGATAGGAGCATATTTATGCGACTTAAATGGCTTGTTCTCGTACATTTACGTTATGTTTCTTTAGTTATTTTAGTACTTTAAGCTATTTTCGTGTGTTTGTAGGTCCAAAGGGCTAAAGGAGCAAAAAGATGCATTTTGGAGACTTTTGGAGCACTTTTGGGCTAAGGACGGATAGCTTATGCTTGAAGCCAAAGTGTTGGACGAAATTGAAGACCTAATTGGAGCCAAAGTGTTGGAACCTTGTTCTCTTTAGTTTTAGGACATTTAAACCTTTCCTAATCCCAATCATGCCATGCATAACACACATCCATTCTAACACATTGTCATTGCACATGCATTTCCTTCATTAGTTAACCCACATGCACTTATCACTTATCATCACCACATATCATATCACTTAATCACTTATCACTTATCATCACCACTTAACCACTTATCATATCATAACCACATATCATATCACTTATCACTTATCACTTAACATAACATCCACCTACTTCACCTACAACATCCACTTCACCTACAACATCCACCTACTTCACCTACAACATCCACCCACTTCACCTACAACATCCACCCACTTCACCTACAACATCCACCTACTTCACCTACAACATCCACTTCACCTACAACATCCACCTACTTCACCTACAACATCCACCCACTTCACCTACAACATCCACCTACTTCACCTACAACATCCACCTACTTCACCTACAACATCCACCTACTTCACCTACAAATGACATAGCCATATGTTCCCTCCACTACTCCTATAAATACCCTTGCATTCATTCATTCATGGACATCTCATTTCATACACAACACACCATTTTTCCATTTCCCTTGTAATCCAAACACCATTTTTCCATTTCCCTATTAATCCAAACACCACTCCCCAAACCATTCACACCATCAAACTATCCTTAGACCTTGTGCTACAACAACGAGGAAGAGAAGAGTGCCTAAACGTTCATACAATTCAAGTTTGAGTTGTTGGAATGTTTAGGTGTTTCTTTGATTTCAATGTTTAAATTCAATTCTCTTTGTTTGTACGTATGAGGAATGGAAGAGAAGAGTGCCTAAACGTTCATACAATTCAAGTTTGAGTTGTTGGAATGTTTAGGTATTTCTTTGATTTCAAAGTTATAATAAACTAAACCCCCTTTAGCTAGGGGGTGATTCGAAATATATGTTTATGCTTGCATTTTGATTTGATTACTTCTAATTGCATTTCATAAGTTGTTGATTCAATTTGTTTAACCGTTTGATTGATAACTTATTTATGTATGTTTATTAAGAATGCGCGCTTAATTTTCATGCATGAATATGACGCTAGAATATAAGTGATTTTCACCTAATCGTTATGAACTTATATTCACAAGTAGTGGAGGTTGCTTATAAACAATCGCGTTAAATGAATTCTTGGCACGAGTTTCATGCTCATCATAGTAACGAATGCCTCGTCAACACTTATAGTTTTCATAATGCTTAATGATCTTTGATTGTATCTTTATTGTGCTGTTCACGTAAAGGACTTTTGGAGAATGTTGTGAATTGCGTTGCGCTAACCCATCCAATTCATTAACTTAAGGAAAACTTGACGGTTAATTTAAGCGGACCTAATTAACCCGGGGTGATGAGTTTCATAATTTATTGAAATGTAATTGGAAATCTTTTTATTATGCAAGTGTAACATATGTGGAGATGACCCCCTTAGCTAGCATTCATCCATTCTATTTCATCAATTTCATATTTACATTCTGTTTTAATTTGTTCATTTAATTTAATTTCGTATAAACTTAAATCCCCCTTTACTATAATGTCAATTTAGTTAGAAATCATTTTAGTTTGTGTTTTTAAAAGCATTTTGAGTCTTTGGTTTGTCTTAGTGTTTTAAAGTTTAGTTTTACATTCTTTGAGTCTAGTTTAGAGTTTATTATTACGTTTTTACGTTTTTGAGTCAAATCCAAGTGATTAACAATCCCTCCTAATCCCCGGTCCAGAACGATCCCTACTTATACTTATACTACAATTGTCAAAAAGAGGGTTTAATTTGTGCGCGTATAAATCCCGCATCAAATTTTGGCGCCGTTGCCGGGGATTAGAAAATTTGCTAATCCCTTGGATTGTTTGTTTCTGTATTGTCTTTTAGATTTAGTTTTTATTTGTGTTTTGTTTGTTAAGAACAACATGGCACTTGATAACGCTTCTCTTTTGTCACAGCTCATGGAAAGGTCCCAAATGCAAAGAGTTGATATATCTAATCTTCAATCAAGGAATAACGTGTTTTCCAATACTTACAATTCGGATTGGAGTGATCATTCAAACTCTATGTGGTGGGAACCTCAAAATGCTCAACAAGGAGGATATTGGCAGCCACCACAACCTCATATTCAATATGCCCAACCAAACTCAAGTTCGTCAATAGATTATAATCAAAAGCTTAATGAATTAATTTGTTTGGTGCAGGGCTCACAAATTCAAGACAATGAGGCTCAACAAGAAGGATATTGGCAGCCATATGAGGAGTTCTATTCAACGCCTATGCAGCCACCACAAAGGTTGGACCACTTGGATAAGCAAATTGGGCAGATCGCGGAGTTCGTAGGACATTTTCGAGACCAAGGCGAACTCCCTAGTTCAACCATTGCAAATCCGAAGGGAGAATTTGAAACTGCCAAGGAAATCATGTTGAGAAGTGACAAGGAGGTTGGAACGGACCCTCAACCATCAAAATCAAATCACAAGGAAGAGGAATACACCCAACCCACGGAAAGGGTGGAAACACCTTTACCGGAGGCACCTATTGCTCCTATGCCATCTAATACAGGTATGGTTGTTCCAAATTTCATTATTTTTAACCCTGTTCCAAGATTCATGACTTCCAAGGAAGAAGAAGGTGAAAAAGACATCTTGGAAGCCCTTCCAAAGGTGACAAGTAAGGAATGTCATGAATTCATCAAAGAGGACGTTCTTGAAACCACAAAATCCAAAGAAGTTAAATTTGATGACATTGGACAAGTCATAACCATCACTTGCAATCTGGCCAAATCCAATATCCCTGAAACTTTCAAAGGAGTGGTGTTTGTCATTGAGCTCTTATCGGACAAAACAAGTAAGTTTTTTTTTCCAAATTCCATTAGATTTTATACTAACTTGCTATTTTTTTTGAATCAGGCACCTACACTAGAATTCAAACCACTGCCGGTTCACTTCAAGTATCACCTTCCATTCAAGGACCAATTTCATGCCGTTTGATTTTATTTATGTTAATAATAAAAAAATAAAAATAAAAAAAAAAAAAAAAGAAAGATACTAAACATGGAGAAAGGTGGAGCTTCACAAAGGTTGTTTGCGTGAAGCCCCACTATGAGGCGCAGAAGCGGAAGGCATAGAAGCGGGAGGCATAGAAGCAGGAGGCATCGGATCGGAAGCCATCGGAGCGGGAGGCATCGGAGCTAAAGCATTCCAGGCCTCAATACTTGGCCAAGCGCTGGATGACCCAGGAAAAAGGTGCCTCTGGAGATAAGACGCAAGCCTTTGACGGTCACTGTGAATTCGACCCTCAGATTCTTGCAGCTCATCAAGCTTCCTCTTCATCCCCGACGAGTAGTTATTTGCAAGCACATGCAAACTTCTATTCTCGTACTTAAGCTGCTGGATCTCTTGCTTAAGTCTTTCCACCTCTGCCATCAACGATTCCACTTGGCGGGACCGAGCAAGCAGGCGTTGGCCCATGTTGGACACAGAACTCGCACACTGAACACTAAGTGCGAGGGACTCTTGAACGGCCAACTCATCGGACCGTCCTGACAGCAGCCTACTATCTTTTGGAGTGAGGAGGTTTTTAGCTACTATTGTAGCTGTTGTGGCGTCTTGCATCACAGAGTCTTCACCTGAAAGAGGACCGTTAGAAGATAAAAAAGAAGGGCGCCATACATTACCTTGACGGGGCGCAACCGGATCGCTGCTGAGACTCAAATCTAAGCTAAGGTTCGATGAGTTTGCCATTTTTTTTCAACGATGTTCAAAGAGAAGGGGTGGATGGAGTTAAAATTTCACAAAGGGCCGGAGTCGAGTTTCAGGAATGGGAAATCTTCAGAGTGTGCGTGTTGGGGTGATTGATAGCTCTATAAAAAGCCAAGACGACGCGTCCACCGATTCAAAGAGCCGGATTTTCCGGCGTAATTTAGGCGACGCCCCCTCGGCTTTTCAAGAAAACGCGTTCAACTTTGTCAAAAGATTTCTGACAAAGCTGAAAACACGTGGAGGCCATCATCGCATCTACACATCTTTAGCCGACAAGCGCAAAGTTCGGCGATGCTTTCTCTGCTTTTCAGAAGACGCGTGCAGCTTTGTCAAAAGGAGCCGCATCTGCACTACCACGTGTCGTTCAGAAAGCGAAGGGGCGTCGTTCAGAAATCGAAGGGGCGCCTGCTCAGAAATCGAAGAGGCGTATTCAAAGATCGAAGAGGCGCCACTATTTCAAAGAACCGGATTTGTGGGATCAAAACGTTTGTCGACAAGGGTAAAAAGTACCACCACTTGATATTATCTCTATATATGTCGACCTTCGTCTTTTATGGCAGGGCAAACCTGAAGAAAATGCCCAACTCTCCCTCACCTCTGAGGGCGCACTCCCAGCAAAGCCTTTCAAAATACTCAATTCTTTCTTCTTCCCCAAAGATGATACCAGATGCCTGGAGTACATATGACCCAGGAGGAAACGGCGGATTGAAGCATGTGCTGATTCATTCACCGCTTCTTCAAAGCAAAGGTATCTCATATCATCAAGGTCAAAAGCAAAAGTATCTCATATCATGCTCTTTCCCTGTCTTTTTCTTTGTCCTTGTTCTTACTTGCATGGCAAAGTAAAAGAAGCAATCAGCCGGCACTTGGAGTCAGTCTTCCGATCTGGAGCCAACTGCCTGGAATCTATTCCTGATTGCTTACCTAGCGTTGCTCTCGAGTAGTCATCTTCAACGGTTGATACACTTCCAGAGAAGGGACCACTCCTGCAAAGATTGAACAAAGAAACAGATAACAGGAGGAAGCTCAGACCTTCGGGGGAAACCAAAAGAACCATCCTGCTGCCCAGTTCAAGAAGTAGCACAAAGGAAAATCAACGATGGGCAGAAACCAGTTCAAGAGTAAGCCTGTGGAATCACAAAGATCAAAGCCTCAATGCAATCACCAAGGAGAAGAGGGAATTTACACTCCATAACCAGATTTGCGTCCCTAAACTCTTCTTTTTGTTAATTACATTATGCCATGTTTAAAATGTTTAGTTGCTTTTTGTGTGTTTACTTATGTTTTGTGTGAATCTATGCTTAAAACATTGAGGACAATGTTTGATTTAAGTGTGGGGGGGTAACTAAAGTGTTTTGATGCAAATTCGTAGGGTTTTATCCACCATAACTTCTAATGTTGTTCCTTGCTGTTTTAAGGTGTTTTTAAGTTGTTTTAGAGTGTTTTAGTGTGTTTTGTTTTATAATTCGAAAATCCCATAAAAATTTGAAAAATTGTTTTGAAAAACCCAAAAAGAGTTGTTTTAAAAGTCGTTTTTGTGTGTTTGTGTCTTAGGGTACCTTCCAACACAATGATAAGGATTTGGTTTATAATTGCATGACGGTTAGAAAGAGTTATAAACATAGAGAAAAGTTTGATTTACTCTTGGTATATGCTTGGTTATGGTTATAATGTATGACTTCACATGCAATCATAAAAGAAAAATTCGTTTTTGTAACATGCTTGAAGGAAGAAACTCAAACAAACGCTACATCCCTGTGAGACTCGAGCCATTACTTTCTTTGGAGAGTTATTTTCTGTGATTCTTTATTTTCTAAAGTTGTTGCATGATCTCATTATTCCTTGCTTGGTTGCTACTTAGAATGCAATTGTATCATGATAGAACTAAATGCTAGAACTCATGCCCATTTCATTCAAAGCATGTTATTGATTTGCATAACACATATTCAAGAAGAAGTTGTGTAGTGACCACCACCATAGCCAAATAGCCTTACTTCCCATACTTCGTATATGTTGTAAGTTTTAACCCCGTTGAGCCTTGTTTAGCCTTTATTCTTTGTTTACCCACATTTTCCTCACCTAGCCTAGTTTAGGACAATCCCCACCCTTGTTCTTAAAAGATAGTGAGCATGACTTAATTGAATTCCTTTTGAGTTACATTATGAAAGAAAATAAGTGTGGGGGAGAGAATGTTTAAGTGTTTATGTTTTGAGATTCAAAAGAAAAGAAAAAGAAAAGAAAAAAAAAAAAAAAAAAAAAGAAAAAAGAAAGAAAGAAAGAAAAAAGAGCTTAAAAAAAAAAAATGAAAATAAGTGAAAATGAACTCACGAGCGTTGATGGTTGAAGAAAGGGTCCAAAAAAAAATGAATATGGCCCTAAGTTCTGTGTAATTCCCCCTTGGGTGATCAAAGTTGACTTCTGCATTCTAAAGGAAATTCTAAGTGCCTAATTCAATACTTTGCTCACTATTGCTTGAAGAACGTTTGTTATCCTTACCTTTCATTTTTAGCCAATTACCCAAAGCCCCGTTACAACCCTTGACTTCTATATTGAGTGTTATGTATTTCAATTGTGGAGTTTGAACTTGGTATGAGCTTATGGTGTCACTGGTTCTCGCGTCTAAGTAGTAGCATTCCATTCATGAGATCATATCTAAACATGCTTATTAACTCCAGAAAATGCTTTCCTTATTATAACATATGTGAGTGTTCGTCTACATGTTTACATCAATCTTCTCACATATACCTAGTGCAGGGTGTGTAGTCAGAAAATCTGTGTGAAAAACGAGAGTACATCTAGTAAGAAATTGAGGGAATTCTCTAAGGCATGTTACTACATTCAAAACATGGTTTTAAATGCTTAATTGTGAACTAGTATGTGGTGACTATGATTAAGAATGTACTTAAGTGTAAAGATGGCTCAAATCTGTGAGAATAATGATTTTTAACTTGTCATGTGCATTGGAAGTCCCTGATACGATTGTTGGAAGGTGTAGGTTGTGTTTTGTTCTTTTTGTTTTGTTTTTCTGTTTTGCTCGAGGACTAGCAAAAGCTAAGTGTGGGGGTATTTGATAGGAGCATATTTATGCGACTTAAATGGCTTGTTCTCGTACATTTACGTTATGTTTCTTTAGTTATTTTAGTACTTTAAGCTATTTTCGTGTGTTTGTAGGTCCAAAGGGCTAAAGGAGCAAAAAGATGCATTTTGGAGACTTTTGGAGCACTTTTGGGCTAAGGACGGATAGCTTATGCTTGAAGCCAAAGTGTTGGACGAAATTGAAGACCTAATTGGAGCCAAAGTGTTGGAACCTTGTTCTCTTTAGTTTTAGGACATTTAAACCTTTCCTAATCCCAATCATGCCATGCATAACACACATCCATTCTAACACATTGTCATTGCACATGCATTTCCTTCATTAGTTAACCCACATGCACTTATCACTTATCATCACCACATATCATATCACTTAATCACTTATCACTTATCATCACCACTTAACCACTTATCATATCATAACCACATATCATATCACTTATCACTTATCACTTAACATAACATCCACCTACTTCACCTACAACATCCACTTCACCTACAACATCCACCTACTTCACCTACAACATCCACTTCACCTACAACATCCACCTACTTCACCTACAACATCCACCCACTTCACCTACAACATCCACCCACTTCACCTACAACATCCACCTACTTCACCTACAACATCCACTTCACCTACAACATCCACCTACTTCACCTACAACATCCACCCACTTCACCTACAACATCCACCTACTTCACCTACAACATCCACCTACTTCACCTACAACATCCACCTACTTCACCTACAAATGACATAGCCATATGTTCCCTCCACTACTCCTATAAATACCCTTGCATTCATTCATTCATGGACATCTCATTTCATACACAACACACCATTTTTCCATTTCCCTTGTAATCCAAACACCATTTTTCCATTTCCCTATTAATCCAAACACCACTCCCCAAACCATTCACACCATCAAACTATCCTTAGACCTTGTGCTACAACAACGAGGAAGAGAAGAGTGCCTAAACGTTCATACAATTCAAGTTTGAGTTGTTGGAATGTTTAGGTGTTTCTTTGATTTCAATGTTTAAATTCAATTCTCTTTGTTTGTACGTATGAGGAATGGAAGAGAAGAGTGCCTAAACGTTCATACAATTCAAGTTTGAGTTGTTGGAATGTTTAGGTATTTCTTTGATTTCAAAGTTATAATAAACTAAACCCCCTTTAGCTAGGGGGTGATTCGAAATATATGTTTATGCTTGCATTTTGATTTGATTACTTCTAATTGCATTTCATAAGTTGTTGATTCAATTTGTTTAACCGTTTGATTGATAACTTATTTATGTATGTTTATTAAGAATGCGCGCTTAATTTTCATGCATGAATATGACGCTAGAATATAAGTGATTTTCACCTAATCGTTATGAACTTATATTCACAAGTAGTGGAGGTTGCTTATAAACAATCGCGTTAAATGAATTCTTGGCACGAGTTTCATGCTCATCATAGTAACGAATGCCTCGTCAACACTTATAGTTTTCATAATGCTTAATGATCTTTGATTGTATCTTTATTGTGCTGTTCACGTAAAGGACTTTTGGAGAATGTTGTGAATTGCGTTGCGCTAACCCATCCAATTCATTAACTTAAGGAAAACTTGACGGTTAATTTAAGCGGACCTAATTAACCCGGGGTGATGAGTTTCATAATTTATTGAAATGTAATTGGAAATCTTTTTATTATGCAAGTGTAACATATGTGGAGATGACCCCCTTAGCTAGCATTCATCCATTCTATTTCATCAATTTCATATTTACATTCTGTTTTAATTTGTTCATTTAATTTAATTTCGTATAAACTTAAATCCCCCTTTACTATAATGTCAATTTAGTTAGAAATCATTTTAGTTTGTGTTTTTAAAAGCATTTTGAGTCTTTGGTTTGTCTTAGTGTTTTAAAGTTTAGTTTTACATTCTTTGAGTCTAGTTTAGAGTTTATTATTACGTTTTTACGTTTTTGAGTCAAATCCAAGTGATTAACAATCCCTCCTAATCCCCGGTCCAGAACGATCCCTACTTATACTTATACTACAATTGTCAAAAAGAGGGTTTAATTTGTGCGCGTATAAATCCCGCATCAGTAACAAGTGCTTCGTCAATGCTTATGGTTTTCATAGAACTTAATGATTCTTGCTTGTATCTCTATTATGCAATCATGTAGGGGACTTGTGGGGAATGTTTTGGGTTGTCGTATGCAATCATCCAATTCAATAACGTTAGGAAAATCTGAAGGTTAATTTAAGCGAACCTAATTAACTTGGGGCGTTGAGAATTCATGGGTTATTGAAAAGCAATTGGAAATCGTTTTATATGCAAGTATAACATGTGTGGAGATGAACCCCTTAGCTAGCTTCCCATCCATTCAATTCCATCAAATTCGTTTTACAATCTGTTCTAATTTAAAAAGTTTGTTTTGTTTTTAAATTCGTCCAAAACCAATCCCCCTTTACTTTGTTGAGTCATAGTAGTTAGAAATCACTTTAGTTTGTGTTTTTAAGTGTCTTAGGTCAAAGTAAAACCAATTTTCGTCCAAAGTTGTGTCTAGTGTTCAAAACTGCCCAGATTGTGTTTTTAAGGCAGTTTTGAGTGTTTTGGTGCTGTTTTGAGTCTTTTGGTTTGTTTTGGTGTTTTAAAGTTTAGTTTTGCATTATTTGAGTCTAGTATAGTGTTTTAAACTTGTTTTTACGTATTTGAGTCAGTTTCCAAGTGATTAACAATCCCTCCTAATCCCCGGTCCAGAACGATCCCTACTTACATTCTTCACTACAATTGATAAAAAGAGGGTTTAATTTGTGTGCGTATAATTCTCGCATCAAATTTTGGCGCCGTTGCCGGGGATTAGCAACTTTGCTAATCCCTTGGATT
This sequence comes from Pyrus communis, assembly GCF_963583255.1. Lineage (NCBI taxonomy): Eukaryota > Viridiplantae > Streptophyta > Magnoliopsida > Rosales > Rosaceae > Pyrus > Pyrus communis. The sequence goes on from NC_084809.1 coordinate 20,299,764, forward strand.
GTTATTTTCGTTTTTCTTATTAGATCAGATTCTTATGTTATTTTGTTCTTGTTTTAGGTACTTGTTTATGACTCGGAGTTCTAATCCGGTTCACGACCATATTTTAGACTTTGACGACGATTTTGAGCGTGAGTTGAGACGTAAGAGGAAGAACCCGGAACCTAGTGAATCAAGTGCAAGTTCCGAGTCCGTTTCTGAATTTGAAGAAGAAGTGGAAGACATGGCAGCGGACAACCGAACAATCAAGGAGCTTTCCGCTTCGGGATTGGCCAATGCCGCACCCTTGTGCATCCAATACCCAAGGGCGGCTCAAGACAAGACTGCCGAGTTCGAATTGAAGTCAAGCCTGTTACATCACATTCCGAAGTACCATGGGCTATCCATGGAAGATCCGAACAAGCATTTGAAGGAGTTTGAAGTCGTTTGCTCAAGCATGACTCCGGTGAACGTGGATGAGAGCATCTTGAAGATGAAGGCCTTTCCCTTTTCTCTCCAAGAGAAAGCGAAAGATTGGTTGTACGAGTTGGCTCCCGGAACGGTCACATCATGGGAGAGCATGAAACGAGCTTACTTGGAGAAGTTTTTCCCAACTTCTCGAGTCATCCTCCTACGAAAAAGGATAAGTGGAATTCAACAAGATAAAGGTGAATCCTTTCCTACTTATTATGAACGTTTTAAATCTCTTGTTGCTTCATGTCCACAGCATCAAATGAAGGAGGAACTACTTCTACAATACTTTTACGAGGGACTTCTACCTATTGAACGTCAAATGCTAGATGCCTCAGCGGGAGGAGCATTGGTGGACAAGACCCCTACGGCTGCAAAGATGTTGATTGCTAATCGAGCGTTGAACGCTCAACAATACGAAGGCGTTGGACAGAGGAGTACCCCACGGCAACACCAAGTCAATGAGGTAAGTGCCATAACCGAACTTCAAAATCAAATGGCTAACCTTACTACGTTGCTTTCTCAGGTGGTGGAAGGTCCAAAAGTCAAAACCGTAGCTTCTTGTGGCGTATGCTCCATGCAAGGACACCCTACGGACAAGTGCCCACAATTGATCGAGAATGGAGGGTGGGAGACACTCAATGCCGTGGGATATGGCAACCAATACCAAACACGTGATGATCCGTTTTCTAATACTTACAATCCCGGTTGGCGTGATCATCCGAATTTCAAATGGCGAGACCCCCAACAAGGTCAACAACAAAGCGGATTTAGGCAACAACCCCCGGGTTTCTATCAAAAGCCGTTGGCACCACCACAAGCCCAAGCACAACCTGCCCAAAGTAATGTAGGTAATTCAAGTGATAATGATAAGATTTTTCAATTACTTACTACTTTGACGCAGGAAGTCCAAACTCAAAACAAAGAGAGGCAAATCCAAGACAAGAGGGTGGACAACTTAGAAAAGCAAGTGGGACAAATTGCCGAGTTCATGGGGCAATTTCGTGAGCAAGGAAGGTTGCCTAGTTCAACCGTGGTTAATCCGAAAGGTGGATTCGAATCTGCCAAAGCAATCACTTTGAGGAGTGGAAAAGAAGTTGGCACCACATCCACACCACCCAAAACAAGTCCTAATGAGGACAAGTTGAGAATTGAAGAGGAGGAGCAAAGGCCACTCACGACCAAGGTGGAACCAAATGTGCCGCAAGTTCCAAGTGATCCCAAGTCGTCCAATTCACCTAATAAAGGTAGAAACGTGTCAAGTTCAGTTCCTACTAATGCTTTTCCTTTGAATGTGCCCTTTCCTAGCAGGTTTATGCAATCTAAGACAAAGGAGGATGAAAAAGACATCTTGGAGACGTTTAGGAAGGTGCATGTCAATATCCCGCTCCTAGATGCAATAAAGCAAATTCCAAAGTACGCTAAGTTTTTGAAGAAGATTTGTACAACAAGGAAACGAATTCCGGAGAAAGAGGTGGTACATGTAAGTGAGAATGTCTCTGCAATATTGCAAAGAAAGCTGCCACCTAAATGCAAAGATCCAGGTAGTTTCACTATCCCGTGTGTAATTGGTAATACAAGGTTCGAACATGCTATGCTAGATTTAGGTGCATCAATTAATGTCATGCCATACTCTGTTTATGCATCTATGAATCTAGGAGAGCTTAAAAATGATGGTGTTATTATTCAATTAGCCGATCGATCTAATGCATACCCGAGAGGAGTTTTGGAAGATGTTTTGGTGCAGGTAGACCACTTGATTTTTCCTGCAGATTTCTATGTGCTTGACATGGAGGATTCAACCCACTCTCCACCATCGCCACTCTTACTTGGACGACCTTTCATGAAAACAGCCCACACCAAGATTGACGTGGCCAGGGGAGCCTTAACTATGGAGTTTGGTGGTGATACGATTAACTTTAAAGTTTCTGAATACATTAAGAATCCTAATGATGTTCGTTCTTGTTTTGCCATTGGTACAATTAAAAATATAGGGCAGGAACGTTCAACACCAATCAAGAAGGATGCGTCTAGAACCACCATCGAGGAAGGAATTGGAAGAAAGCACAAGGAGCACGCCACTGCCCTAAAAACACCCAATATGGCCGTACCTAAGGATAAAATTGGCGAGATGGTGGCTGCCCTAGGGGCATTGCCACAACATCCTAGTAAGTCTCCAATCCCAATTCCAATTCCCATTTCAACTAATAGGTTGTTACCTTCTTTGGTGCAGGTTCCAAATCGATTTCAAGGTGGTAGGAGTGTCTACATGAACTATAGGAACCAAAATACCACCATTAGGGAGGATCACTATCCCCTCCCATTCATAGAGCCATATTACGAAAGTATTGAAGGGCAAGTTGTGGAGGACATCCCACTTCATGCCGTGGGCTCCAAGTGAGGATAAGAAGCATGCTCATCCGGCTGTACGACGTTAAAGCAAGCGCTACTTGGGAGGCAACCCATGCATTCAACAAAGGAAGACCGAGAAAGCACTCCAATTCCAGATTTGCGTTCCTAAACTCTTCTCTTTGTTGTTGATTTTGTTTCTGCCATGTTAGGTTGTTAGATGTTGTTTTGTTTGTTTGTTTGTTATTTGTGTGAGTCTATGCTTGAAACATTGAGGACAATGTTTGATTTAAGTGTGGGGGGGTAACCAAAGTGTTTTGATGCAAATTCGTAGGGTTTTGTGACCCATAATTTCAAATGTTGTTTCTTGCTGTTTTTAGGTGTTTTTAGGCTATTTTGGTGTGTTTTAGTATTTGTTGTTCTAAAAATCCGAAAATCCCAGAAAAAATTGAAAAAATTGTTTTGAAAACCCAAAAAGAGTTGTTTTTAAGTTGTTTTTGTGTGTTTGTTTGTGTCTTAGGGTACCTTCCAACACAATGATGAGGATTCGGTTTGTAATTGCATGACTGTTAAAGAGAATGATTAACATGGATGAAAGTTTGATTTACTCTTTGTTTATGCTTGGTTGTGGTTATAACTTATGACTTCACATGTAATCAAAAAAAAAAAAAAAAAAATTTAGTTTTTGTAACATGCTTGAAGGAAGGAACTCAAACTAATGCTACAACCTTGTGAGACTTGAGCCTAAACGTTTATTTGGAGAGTTAAATTCTGTGCATTCTTGTTTTCTAAAGTCGTTGCATGATCTCATTTTTCTTTGCTTGGTTACTACTTAGAAGGCGTTTCATCATTTAGTTCCAAATACTAGAACTCATGCCAATTTCATTCAAAACATGTTATTGAATTGCATAACACATATTCAAGATGAAGTTAGTAGTGACCACCATAGCCAAATTGCCATATTTCCCTATTTCATTTGTTTGTAGGATTTAACCCCGTTGAGCCTTGTGTAGCCCACTTTCTTTGTTAACCCACAATTATCCTCACCTAGCCTAGAGTAGGACCACCCATACCTTTGTTCTTGAAGCATAGTAAAAGCATAACTCAAAGATGAATTCCTTTTGATCATTGCATTGCAGAAAACAAGTGTGGGGGAAGGATTCGTGATATATGGGTGTGCCAAAGTCTTGAATGAGGCACGGCAAAGAAAAAGGAAAAAAAAAAAAAAAAAGAGAGAGAAAGAAAAGAAAAAAGAAAATTCGTGGAAAATAAGAAGAAAAAAGAAAAAGTTGTGAAAAGTATGAAAAGGAGTTGAAAGAGCATAAAATGAGCTCTAAGTTGTTGGTTATTGAAGAAAGGGTCCAAAACGTTGCATTTGACCCTAAGTATGCACGTGTATTCCCCTTTGTGTTTAAAGTTATTTTCTGCACTCTAAAGTGAATTCTAAGTATCAAGTTCATTGCTTTGCTTACTATTGTTTAAAGAACGTTTGTTTTATCCTTTACCTTTCTTTGTTAACCAATACCCCTAGCCCCGTTACAACCCTTGACTTTAATCTTGAGTGTTATGTGTTTCAATTTGTGGAGTTTAAAATTGGTACGAGCATATGGTGTCACTGGTTCTCGCATCTAAGTAGTAGCGTTCCATTCATGAGATCATATCTAAACATGTTATTAACTCCGAAAAGTGCTTTCTTTGTCATACATATATGTGAGCATTCATTTTCATATTTACATCTATCTTCTCACATATAACTAGTATAGGGTGTGTAGTCAGAAAATATGTGTGAAAATTGAGTGCATATCTAGTAAGGAATTGAGGAAATTCTCTAAGGCATGTTACTACATTCAAAATCATGTTTTAATTGGTCATTTGTGAACTAATGAGTAGTGACTATGATTAAGTAAATGCTTAAGCGTAAAGATAGCTAAAATCTGTGGGAATGATGATTTTTAACATGTCATGTGCATTGGAAATCCCTGAGGCGATTGTTGGAAGGTGTAGGTTGTGTTTTACTCGTTTTACTTCGTTTATTTACTTTGCTTCATTTTGTTTTGCTCGAGGACTAGCAAAAGCTAAGTGTGGGGGAATTTGATAGGAGCATATTTACGCACCTTAGTTTAGCTTGTTCTTGTGCATTTATAGTGTTTTTCCTTAGTAAAGTAGTCTTTTAAGCTAGTTTTATGTATTTTCAGGTTTTAAGGGCAAAGTATGCAAAAGGATCCATTTTGGAGCCTTTTGGAGCAAATTAGAGCTTGGAATGGACATCATATGCTTGGAGCCAAGAGGATGGACGAAATTGAAGACTTGAAGATGATGATTCCTACTTGAGCAAGGTTTCCTAGTTGAATTAGGATTCCTAGTTAAAATGGGTTTCCTAGTTGAATTAGGATTCCTAGAAGAACAAAGTTGCCTACTCAAACAAGGTTTCCTACTTGAAGTAGAAAAGGCAAAGTCCAAATGGTCTCAAGTGAATCAACAAAGAAGTTTTCCAAGGCCAAGAAGGAAAAGGAGTCCAAGATGAAGAAGGAATGATGAAGACAAGGTTTCCTAATCCTAATAGGCAAAGTTTCCAAGTGCAATAAGGAGTCCTTATCCATTTAGGACACCTTATCCTAATCCTATAGGGATGCCATGCACTTTACCTTATCTTGGAGGGTTTCTAGAAGCCTTAGATGTCCTATCCTATCTTTGCCGTGGGTTTTATCCAAATCCCCTTAGTTTTTAGGCTTTCTAGAAGCCCTAACATTATCCCTACAAAGGTGCTGCACCCTTATCTCTTTTTCCCTACAAATTTGGCCCTTAAAACATGAGTCTAGGAACCTTATCTTATCTCCTACAAAAGTGGCGCCTCAAATCCTTCTAGAAAGCTGATTTCCCTTGCCTTGCAAGGCATTCTAGAAGCCTTATCACCTTATCTCCTTACCTGCCACACCTAGGAAGCATTATCCCTTTCTATTTCTGATTTCTAAGCCTATTTCCTTGTGGATTTGGGTTATTCAAGTCCATATCTGATTACCCTAGGGTTTTAAGTGCCTATATATACTCATATTAACCCCTAGATCAGATCACCACCTCTCATACACATTCATTCATTCCAGAAATTCGTCCAACCCTCTCCACACCCTTGCCGCAGCCACCAAACACCTTTCTCCTTAGTTTTAAGCCTTGCCGCACCATCCCCTTCCCCTAAACACTACTACATCCCTCCATAACCATTCATCCATACACCTAAGGCCCTAAACCTGTCCCTAGACCCTTGCCGCACCAAGGAGGAGGAGAAGGAAGCTCGGGAGTTCATGCAATTCGAGTTCGCGTCGCTGGAATTTCTAGGTGTTTCTTTTCCTTTGAATTCAATGTTTAATTTCAATTCTCTTTGTTTTGTGCGTATGAGGAACTAAACCCCCCCTTGGCTAGGGGGGGATTCGAAACCATGAACATACTTGCTATATGAATTGATTACTTCTAATTGCGTTTCATAAGTTGTGAATTCAATTTACTTATCTATGTGAATTACATTGATTTGTGTGTGTTGGTTGAGAGTGCACGCTTAATTATCATGCATAAATTGGATGCTAGGATATAAGGAAATTTCACATAATCGTTATGGAATTATATTCACAAGTAGTAAAGGTTGATGATCTCAATCGCGTTAAGTAAATTCTTGGCACAAGTTTCATGCAATCATAGTAACAAGTGCTTCGTCAATGCTTATGGTTTTCATAGAACTTAATGATTCTTGCTTGTATCTCTATTATGCAATCATGTAGGGGACTTGTGGGGAATGTTTTGGGTTGTCGTATGCAATCATCCAATTCAATAACGTTAGGAAAATCTGAAGGTTAATTTAAGCGAACCTAATTAACTTGGGGTGTTGAGAATTCATGGGTTATTGAAAAGCAATTGGAAATCGTTTTATATGCAAGTATAACATGTGTGGAGATGAACCCCTTAGCTAGCTTCCCATCCATTCAATTCCATCAAATTCGTTTTACAATCTGTTCTAATTTAAAAAGTTTGTTTTGTTTTTAAATTCGTCCAAAACCAATCCCCCTTTACTTTGTTGAGTCATAGTAGTTAGAAATCACTTTAGTTTGTGTTTTTAAGTGTCTTAGGTCAAAGTAAAACCAATTTTCGTCCAAAGTTGTGTCTAGTGTTCAAAACTGCCCAGATTGTGTTTTTAAGGCAGTTTTGAGTGTTTTGGTGCTGTTTTGAGTCTTTTGGTTTGTTTTGGTGTTTTAAAGTTTAGTTTTGCATTATTTGAGTCTAGTATAGTGTTTTAAACTTGTTTTTACGTATTTGAGTCAGTTTCCAAGTGATTAACAATCCCTCCTAATCCCCGGTCCAGAACGATCCCTACTTACATTCTTCACTACAATTGATAAAAAGAGGGTTTAATTTGTGTGCGTATAATTCTCGCATCAGTAGCATTCATTTCATGAGATCATATTCATATACATTCCAGAAAAGTGCTTTCATTGTTATAAACATATGTGAGTGTTTAGTTTCATATTTACATCAATCTTCTCACATATACTTAGTGTAGGGTGTGTAATCAGAAATTTTGTGTGAAAATAAGAGAGTATCTTGTAAGGAATTAAGTGAATTCTCTAAGGCATGTTACTACATTCAAATGTTGTTTTAAATTGATTAAATGAGAACTAGTAAGTAGTGATTATGATTACGTATGTGCCTAAGCGTAAGGATGACTAAAATCTATGTGAGTAATGATCTTGAACATGTCATGTGCATTAAGAATCCCTGAGACCATTGTTGGAAGGTTTAGGTTTTGTTTTGTTTTTCCATTTTGCTCGAGGACTAGCAAAAGCTAAGTGTGGGGGAATTTGTTAGGAGCATATTTATGCAACTTAGTTTGCTTGTTTTCGTGCATTTATGTTATTAATTCTTAGTTATTTTAGTTCTTTAAGCTTCTTTTGTGTGTTTTCAGGTCATGAGACGTATTTGGCGAAAGGATGCATTTTGGAGCCTTTTGGAGCACTTTTGGGCACAAATTGGATAGCTTATGCTTGGAGCAAAAGGAATGGACGAAATTGAAGAGTTGATGTCACAAGGATTCCTACCTGAAGTAGGAAAGTTAAGCCAAAGTTTCCTATTTTGGTTGACCTTTCCTAAATCAAGAACGTTCTAAGTTTTAGCAACTAAGATGGCTCCTGAGCACCCTTGGACAACAAACAAAGGTTCTTTGCAACTTTCCCTTCCTTGCCGTGCAAGGAAGGTTGTTTCCCTTTCTTTGTGTAAACTTCCCTATTTTCCATATGTGTTAGTGATGCGAGAATTATACGCACACAAATTAAACCCTCTTTTCGTCAAATTGTAGTATATGTATAAGTAGGGATCGTTCTGGACCGGGGATTAGGAGGGATTGTTAACCACTTGGATTTGACTCAAAAACGTAAAATAACAATATGAAACACTATACTAGACTCAAAGAATTCAAAACTAAACTTTAAAACACTAAGACAAACCAAAAGACTCAAAACAACACAAACACACTCAAATCTGCCTAAAAACCACTTTCTGGGCAGATTTGAGCACAAACACAAATTTGGACGAAATTAAGTAATAACTTGACTCAAGAACGTAAAAACACAATATAAATCACTAAACTAACTTAAAGAATGTAAAACTAAACACTTAAAACATTAAAACAAACCAAAAGACTCAAACATCACCCAAAACACTCAAAACTGCCTTAAAATCACTTTCTGGGCAGTTTTGAGCACTTTGGTGAATTTGGACGAAATTGGGAAATAAATTGAATCAAAACACTTAGAAACATAAACTAAGACACTTTCTAACTAAATTGGACAATAAAGTAAAGGGGGATTGAGGTTTATACGAAATTAAATTAAATTGCACAGATTGTAAATTAAAGCAAAATGTAAATGTGAATGTGTGATAGAATTGAATGGAATTGAAATGAATGAATGCTAGCTAAGGGGTTCATCTTCACATATGTTACACTTGCATAATAAAATGATTTCCAATTGCATTTCAATAAACCATGAAACTCAACACCCCGGGTTAACCGTGATGCACTAATTAACCTTCAAATCTTCCTAACGTTATTGAATTGGATGGGTTAGCGCATACAACAATTCAAAACATTCCCCACAAGTCCTCAACATGAATGCATAGAAGAGGTACAAGCAAGAATCATTACGCTCTATGACAATTATAAGTGTTGACGAGGCATTCGTTACTATGGAATACGCATGAAACTTATGCCAAGAATTTGTTTAACGCGATTGTTTATAAGCAACCTCCGCTACTTGTGAATATAAGTTCATAACTATTAGGTGAAACTCACTTATATTCTAGCGTCATATTCATGCATGAAAATTAAGTGTGCACTCTCAATGAACATACATAAATAAGTTATCAATCAAACAGTTAAACAAATTGAATCCACAACTTATGAAACGCAATTAGAAGTATTCAAATCAAAATGCAAGCGTAAACATATATTCGAATCACCCCCTAACCAAGGGGGGTTTAGTTCCTTATGATACAAAACAAAGAGAATCAAAGAAACACCTAAACATTCCAACAACTCAAACTTGAATTGTATGAACGTTTAGGCACTCTTCTCTTCCATGCCTCATTCGTACAAAACATAGAGTATTGAAATTAAACATAGAAATCAAAGAAACACCTAAACATTCCAACAACTCAAACTTGAATTGTATGAACGTTTAGGCACTCTTATCTTCCTCTTCGTTGTAGCACAAGGTCTAAGGATAGTTTGATGGTGTGAATGGTTTGGGTAGTGGTGGAGATGGAAGGATGGTGTTTGGATGTGTAGGGGAAGGCACGGCACAAGGGTGGTTTGATGTCTACATTTCTGCAATGGATGAGTGTTTGAATGGAATGGATGGACTTTGTGAAGGGCACGGCCCCAAGGGACCAATTTCTGTTGTGAAATGAATTTGAATGAATGAGTGTGAATGAATGAGTATTTATAGGTGAAATGGGGGGAACATGACAGCTAGGTTGCATGTGCACATGTTGGTTGAATGATTATGAGTGCATGTGGCTGAAATAGCATGTGGAATGGCTGGAAATGCAAGGAGAAGGCATGTGCACGGTTTTGGGAGAGAATGGGAGTGCAAGTGGCTGAAATGTTAGAGGAACAAGTGCATGTGGCTGCATTGTGGTGCAATGATGGAGGAACAATCTGAAAATGCAAGGTATGGCTGGAATGATTGTGTTTGTTTGAATGTGCATGTGATTAAATTAAAGGATGCAAAGTAAATAAATAATGAATGCATGTGTTGAATTATGAAGATGCATGTGCAATGAAGTGGAATGACAATCTGAAATGGGATAGGTACCCACGGCAATGATGATTTCTGGTGGTGTTTTGGGTGCATGTGGAATGAATGATTTCTTGGTGAGTGGATGCATGTGTTGATTAAAGGGGGAATGCAAAGGAAAAGCTAGAAATGCATGTGGAGTGGCTGCAAGGTGAATGAATAATGAAATGGGAAAGCATGTGCAAGGTTTTGGTGTGAATGATTGAATGTGCATGTGGCTGCAATGGAGGAGGAATCCTTCAATTTCGTCCATCCTCTTGGCTCCAAGCATATGATATCCATTCCAATCTCTAATTTGCTCCAAAAGGCTCCAAAAGGCATCCTTTTGCATACTTTGCCCTTAGAACCTAAAAACACACAAAAGAAGCATAAAGGACTAAAATAACTAAAGAAACATAACGTAAATGCACGAGAACAAGCCATTTAAGTTGCATGAATATGCTCCTATCAGTTAGGACCTTTCCCTTATTCTAATACCTCTTGCTTTGTGCCTTACCTTTCCCTAAGCTATGTGCCGCACCCTTCCCTTGTTTTTCCTGATTTCAATTTCTTATTTCCTAGTTTAATTCACTTTCCTAGTTCTAAAACTTTCCCTAAAGTCCTAATTTATGATTTCTTGCAAGGAATTGACTTTTCCTTCCTTCTTTTGCACCAATTTCGTACCTTACCTTAAATTCCCTTTCCTTGCTGTGCAAGAGGTTTAATTTCTGATTCCTTGCAAGGCAAGGACATTCCTTACTTGTTTTAAATTCGTGCATCCCCCTTTTCTGATTTTATTTGGACTTTATTCACTTACGTTTTCTATTTAGACTAGGAAATCTGAATCATAACTCAATTAGGTATGTTATTAACTTCCCAAAACACATATAATTAGACCTTGGCCGAACCCTAGAGGAAATTCACCACCAAAACTCGTCCATTCACTCCCACACACATCCATTCATCCCAAAACATAATCAAAACAACCCAGAACACAACCAGCCGCTCCACCTTCTTCCACCATCATTGCCGAGTCCTCCACCACCTTCCAACCATCAAACACTCATCCACACTAAACCTACATCCCTTGCCGTGCCTCTAAACACCCCAAAATCCATTCTACATCATCAAAACAACCCAGAAACCATCACCACCCAATCTGCCGCAAGCAAGGGAAAGGAGACAGATTCACTCAATTGTTTGGCTCTTCATTCTGAGTTGTTGAACAATTTTAGGTGTATTCTATCTTATATTTCAATGTCCAATTCATGTAATCTTTGTTTTGCTTTGAGTATGATTGGCTAAATTCGTTTTGGCTAAGGGTGTATTCAAAACCATGATTATATATGTGAAATAAGTTGATTACTTCCAGTTATCGTTGCATAAGTCGTGAATACAATTTGCTTAACCGTTTGATTTAGAACTTATTCTTGTATGTTGATTGAGAGTGCACGCTTAATTTGCATGCTTGAATCTGGTGCTAGGGTATAAGTTTGTTTCACCTAATCGTTATGAATTTATATTCGCAAGTAGTGAAGGTCGCTAGTCACGATTGTGTTAAGTAGATTCCTGGCAGGAGTATCATGCTTTTCATAGTTACAAATGCCTTGTCGAAGCTTATGATTTCCAAAGAACGTAATGATTCTAACTTGTGTCTTTATCATGCTGTTCATATAGAGAACTTGTTAGGAATAATTTGGTTGCGATGCATATTCATCCAATTCAATGATTCTATGGAAATTTGAAGGTTAATTTAAGCGGACCTAATTAACTTGGAGTGTCGAGGTTCATAACTTATTGAATTGATAACTGGAAATTGACTTATGTTGCATATATTTCATGTGTGGAGAAGAACCCCTTAGCTATTCCATCATCCATTGGTTCATCACAAATTTTCTTACAATCTGTTTTCTTTAAAATCTGTCCATTAAATTTAATTTCGTTTAAACACAATCCGCCCATATTTTGTTAAGTCTTAGTCATTATAATCTGTCTTATTTTGTGTTTTTAAGTGTTTTGAGTCACAAGCACTTTCAAATTCGTCCAAATCAAGTTTTAGTTTCTGTTTGAGTCAATTTGATTGTTTTAGGCAGTTTTGAGTGTTTCAAATCTGTTTTGAGTCATAGTAGTCTAGTTAGAGTCTTTAAGTTTAGTTTTTGTGTTTTTAAGTCAATTTATATTAGATTAGCACCCCTATTTAATCCCCGGTTAGAACGATCCCTACTTACATCATTACTACAATTGTCACAAATAGGGTTTAATTTGTGTGTCACATTCGTAACGCATCAAATTTTTGGCGCCGTTGCCGGGGATTAGCAAAGTTGCTAATCCTTTGTCTTGAGTCTTGTTTAAATTGTTTGGCTTCTGTTTTGTTTTAAATTTTGCACCGTGTGTGTGTTTTGTTTTTGTGCCGTGTATAGGCATCTTATTTTCTTACTTGTGCCGAGTCTATTAAGTTGGTTACTTACCTTGTTTGCTCTTGTGTGCAGGTACTAGTTTATGACCCGTAGCTCACAACCTGTTCGTGGGCGTATCTTCGACTTTGACTGCGATTTCGAAAGGACTTTGAGAAGAAAAAGGAAACTACAAGAGTCTAATCCTCCTAGTCCCGAACCTGAATTAGAAGAGCAAGAAGTTGAGGTTGAAGAGGAGCCCTGATAGGAGCATATTCATGCGACTTAATTAGCTTGTTCTCGTGCATTTATGTTGTGTTTATTTAGTTATTTTAGTGTTTAAGGCCACTTTTGTGTATTTTCAGATTATAAGGCCAAAGTGTGCAAGAAGATGCAAATTGGAGTCTTTTGGAGCAAAAGAGGAATGAATGAGTTGAAGACTTGAAGAAACGACGAATTCCTACTCCAACGATCAATTCTTAACAAAACGAGGAATCCTACTCAAACAAGGTTTCCTATTTGAAGTAGGAAAGTTAACCCTAAGTTTCCCGTTTTGGTAACCTTTCCTAATCTAAACGTCCGTATTTTCTAGCCACTTTGTATGCACTTTAGGAGACAAAACCAAGGCCCTAGCCCAATTACATAGCCTTAGCCGTGACTTTTCCCTTCTCCCCTTCCCTTGCCGTGCAAGGGGGGGGCATTTTTGTCTAATGTTATGTAATTAAACCCTAAGCCTTCTAGTTCTAATCTCACCCGTTCCCTTTAATTGTTACCCTAGCCGTCACTCCCATATTCATTCAGCCATTCACCCTAATTCTTCCTCCTAAGCCGTCACTCCCATAACCCAAGAACCTAATTCATTCAGCCGGAACTTTTCACCATTCTCTCCCATTTTTCTCCCAAAAACCGTGCATACCATTCACTTCTCATTCTATCATTCACCCTAATTCTCCCATTCATTCAATCCGCAGCCACCATCCCATTCATCTTCTCCATCAGCCACACCTATTCCCCCTCAATTCCAGCCACAATCCACCATTGCCGCAGCCATCTCCACCCTTGCAGCCACCATTCCACACCATTCCACACCTTCCACAACCCTTGCCGCACCACCAACCCTCCCTAAATCCATCCCTAACCCAGAAAACATCCAAAAACACCATAAAACCTCTCTGCCGCAGCAAGGAAAGGAGAAGGAGGAGCTTGGACGCGCAGAAATTCAAGTGGATTCGTTGTGCGTTCTAGGTGTAATCAATCCTTTGTTCTTTATGTTTAAATTCAATTTTATTTCTCTTTCTGTGATCATGAGAGGCTAAATCCCTATTTAGCTAGGGGGTGATTCGAAACCATGTTTATGCTTGTAATATGAATTGATTACCTTTGGTTGGAATTTCATGTATTGTGGAATTTCATGTAAAGTGCTCAAAACTGCCCAGAAAGTGTTTTTAAGGCAGTTTTGAGTGTTTTGGTGCTGTTTTGAGTCTTTTGATTTGTTTTAGTGTTTTAAGTGTTTAGTTTTGCATTCTTTGAGTCAAGTTTAGTGTTTTAACCTTTGTTTTAAGTTTTTGAGTCAGTTTCCAAGTGATTTAGTAATCCCTTCTAATCCCCGGTTTAGAACGATCCCTACTTATACATATACTACAATTGTCACAAGAGGGTTTTAATTTGTGTGCTTAATTAGTTCGTATCAAATATTTGGCGCCGTTGCCGGGGATTAGCAACTTTGCTAATCCCTTGGATTGTTACTTTCTGTTTAATTTAGTTTTTGTTAAAGATTCTGACCTTGTTTTGTTTTCCTTGTTTTAGGTACTAGTGTATGACTCCGAGTTCTCAACCGATTCGTGAGCATATCTTGGACTTTGACAGCGATTTTGAGAGGAATTTGTGACGGAAGAGGAAGCCACACGAACCAAATCCACAAAGCCCAGAACCTGACCTCGAGGAACAAGTCCTAGAAGAGGAGGAGGAACCCACGGCAAGGGTATTTGAAGAACCACAAGTCATGGCCGTGGACACCCGGACACTCAAGGAGCTTTCGGCCTCGGGATTGGATAATGCAGCACCCTTGTGTATCCAATATCCCCCACCTGCCGAAGGGAAGACCGATGAGTTCGAGTTGAAGTCAAGCTTGCTTCACCATATTCCGAAGTACCATGGGATGTCCATGGAGGATCCGAACAAGCACCTGAAGGAATTCGAGGTGGTATGTTCAAGCATGACTCCCATCAATGTCGATGGAAGTATATTGAAGATGAAGGCTTTTCCATTCTCTTTAATGGACAAAGCCAAGGATTGGTTGTACGATTTAGCTCCCGGAACCGTCACATCATGGGAGAGCATGAAGAGGGCATATCTGGAGAAGTTTTTCCCAACTTCTCGAATCATCCTTTTACGAAAAAGGATAAGTGGAATCCAACAAGAAGAAGGTGAGTCCTTTCCTACGTATTATGAACGTTTTAAATCTCTTGTTGCTTCGTGTCCACAGCATCAGATGAAGGAGGAGTTACTTCTTCAGTACTTCTACGAGGGGCTCCTACCAATCGAACGTCAAATGCTCGATGCCTCAGCGGGTGGAGCATTGGTGGACAAGACACCCAGGGATGCCAAGGTCTTGATTGCTAACCGAGCGTTGAACGCTCAACAATACGAAGGAGTAGGCCAAAGAGGACCCCCATGGCAGCAAGTACACGAGGTAAGTTCCACACCCGACATTCATTCACAATTAGCTAATCTTGCTTCCATTGTGTCTCAGATGGCCGAAGGAATGAGGATGCAAGGACCAATTGTGTGCGGAGTGTGTTCTATCCAAGGACATGCTTCTGAGAAGTGCCCACAACTCATTGAAAATGGTGGATGGGAGAGCGCAAATGCAATTGGGTTTCAAGGACAAAACAACCCGAGGAACGATCCATATTCCAACACCTACAATCCCGGTTGGAGAGACCACCCGAACTTCAAATGGAGGGAGCCCCAACAACCACCACAACAAGGAGGCTTTAGACAACAACCCCCGGGTTTCTTCACTAAGCCATTCGCACCCACACATGCTCCACAACAATCTGCCCAAACAAGTTCAGGTAACACCCTAGACAATAATACACTTCTTAAGTTACTAACTAATTTGTCTCAGGGGCAAGAGAATCAAGCCAAGGCGATGCAAAATCAAGAAAAAAGGGTGGATCAATTGGAGAAACAAATTGGGCAGATTGCAGATTTTGTAGGAAAGTTTCGTGAGCAAGGCCAACTCCCAAGCTCAACCATTCCAAACCCAAAGGGAGGGTTCGAAACGGCCAACGCAATCACCTTGAGAAGTGGAAAAGAAGTTGGCATTACATCCAAACCATCACCATCAAGCCCCGAAGAGGATGAAAAACGGAGAATTGAAGAGGAGGAAGCAAGACAACCCACGGCAAAGGTGGACATACCTTTGCCGCAAGCTTCTAAAGATCCCAACTTGTCCAAGTTGTCCAAAAAGGGTAAGAATGTGTCAAATTCGGTTCCTACTAATGTTTTTCCTTTGAATGTGCCTTTTCCTAGTAGGTTCATGCAAACAAAGAAAGGAAGCCGAGAAAGACATTCTTGAGACGTTTAGGAAGGTCCAAGTAAACATTCCTTTACTTGATGCCATAAAGCAAGTCCCAAGGTATGCAAAGTTTTTAAAAGAGTTATGCACAACTAGGAAAAGAATTCCAAACAAAGAAGTTGTGAAAGTGAGTGAAAATGTATCGGCGGTTTTGCAACGAAAGTTGCCTCCAAAATGTAAGGATCCAGGGAGCTTTACCATCCCATGCACAATTGGAAACACTAGATTTAAACAATGCATGTTAGATTTAGGTGCTTCTATTAATGTCATGCCATATTCTATTTATGCATCTATGAACCTGGGTGAGTTAAAACAAGATGGCGTTATAATTCAATTGGCCGATCGTTCTAATGTTTATCCCAAGGGAGTCCTTGAGGATGTTTTAGTGCAGGTCAATCATCTCATCTTTCCTGCAGATTTTTATGTCCTAGAAATGGAGGATTCGAGCGATGCTCCATCATTGCCACTCTTGCTAGGCCGTCCGTTCATGAAAACGGCCCAAACCAAGATTGATGTGGCCAAAGGAGCACTAACAATGGAGTTTGGTGGTGACGTAATTAAATTCAATGTTTATGACTCTGTTAAGAATCCTAACGATAGTCATTCTTGTTTTGTCGTAGATGTGCATAAGGATAAAGGGCCGAAAGGATCCACACTTACCACGAAGGATGTGTCAAGCACCACCATTGGAAAAGAACTTGGAGTGATCCCCTACAACCACCCAATATGGTACCCAATCAATTTCAAGGTGGTGGGAGCATTTATATGGATTTTAGGAACCCAACCACCAAAATCAGGGAGGATCACTATCTCCTCCCATTCATTGAGCCGTACTACGAAAATTTTGTTGAGCATGTTGTGGAGGAGATCCCATGGCATGCCGTGGGTCCTAAGTGAGAAAAGAAGGAATCGTCCGGCTGGAAGACGTTAAAGCAAGCGCTACTTGGGAGGCAACCCATGCAATCAACAAAGGAAGAACTTGGGAATCGCTCCATACTCAGATTTGCGTCCCTAAACCCTCTCCTTTGTTGCTTACTTTATGTTTTGTGTAATGTGTTCAATTGTGTCTAAAACATTGAGGACAATGTTTAGTTTAAGTGTGGGGGGGGGGGGGGGGGTAACATTCTGTTTTGAGATATTTTTGCATGAAATTCGTAGGGTATTACCACCTAACATGTCTAAACTTGTTTCCCACTGTTTTTAAGTGTTTTTAAGCTATTTTAGAGTGTTTTAGAGTGTGTTGAGTTAAAAATCCGAAAATACCATAAAAATTTTAAAAAATTGTTTTGAAAAACCCAAAAAGAGTTGTTTTGTGTGTTTGTTTGTGTCGTAGGTCACCTTCCAACACAATGATGAGGATTTGGTTTTTAATTGCATGATGGTTAAAGATAGTTACAATCATGGATGGATGTTTGATATACTCTTTGGTTTATGCTTGTTTGTAGTTATAGTTTACGAATTCACATATAATCACAAAAAGAAAAGAAAAATTAGTTTTTGTAACATGCATGAAGGAAGGAACTTAACAAACGCTACATCCTTGTGAGACTTGAGCCTAAACGTTTATTTGGAGAGTAATAATCTGTGCATCATTGTTTTCTTAAGTCGTTGCATGATCTCATTATTCATTGCTTGGTTACTACTTAGAAGGCGTTTGATAGGAGCATATTTAGGCGACTTACTTAGCTTGTTTTCGTGCATTTATATTGTTAATTCATAGTTGTTTTTGGCGTTTAAGCCATTTTCGTGTGTTTTTAGGTTCATGTGGCTAAGGAAGCAAAAAGATGCATTTTGGAGCATTTTGGAGCAAAATTGGACTTGGAAGGGATAACTTATACTTGGAGCAAAAGGAATAGACGAAATTGAAGAGTTGATGTCACAAGGATTCCTACTTGAAGTAGCCACACACCTTCCACATTTCAGCCACATGCACTTGTTCCTCCATCATTGCACCAACAACAACCAAACATGCACTCCCTTTAATCACATGCATAAATCAGCCACATGCATCTCCCATCACCATATCAGATTTCCATCATATTCACATGCATTCCATCCTTTAAAATATTGCACATGCACTCCCTTTAATTAATTAAGCCACATGCACTCCCATCCATTTCATCATTGCAGCCAACACATGCTTTCACATGCATTTTCAGATTGTCCCCTTGCACATGCAGCCACATATTCATTGCACATGCAATTCCAACCCACATGCATCCTTTAATCATTCAAACATGCAGCCACATTCCCTCCTAGCTGTCATGTTCCCCCCATTTCACCTATAAATAAGCATCCATTGCATTCATTCTCATGGACTCTTCCATATTCCAGAAATTCGTCAAAACCTCTCCACACCCTTGCAGCAGCCACCAAAACACTTTTCTCCTCCATTGCAGCCACTCCAACCACTCCCCAAACCATTCACACCATCAAACTATTCTTAGACCTTGTGCTACAACGAAGAGGAAGATAAGAGGGCCTAAACGTTCATACAATTCAAGTTTGAGTTGTTGGAATGTTTAGGTGTTTCTTTGATTCCAATGTTTAAATTCAACTAAACCCCCCTTGGCTAGGGGGGGGATTCGAAATATATGTTTATGCTTGCATTTTGATTTGATTACTTCTAATTGCGTTTCATAAGTTGTGGATTCAATTTGTTTAACCGTTTGATTGATAACTTATTTATGTATGTTTATTGAGAATGCGCGCTTAATTTTCATGCATGAATATGACGCTAGAATATAAGTGAGTTTCACCTAATAGTTACGAACTTATATTCGCAAGTAGTGGAGGTTGCTTATAAACAATCGTGTTAAACAAATTCTTGGCATAAGTTTCATGCAATCATAGTAACGAATGCCTCGTCAACACTTATAATTTTCATAGAGCGTAATGATTCTTGCTTGTACCTCTTCTATGCATTCATGTTGAGGACTTGTGGGGAATGTATTGAATTGTCGCATGCATCATCCAATTCAATAACGTTAGGAAGATTTGAAGGTTAATTAGTGCATCACGGTTAACTTGGGGTGTTGAGTATCATAGTTTATTGAAATGCAATTGGAAATCATTTTATTATGCAAGTATAACATGTATGGAGATGAACCCCTTAGCTATTCTATCATCCATTCATTCCATTCCATCAAATTCGTTTTACAATCTGTTTAGTTTATTAACTTGTTTTGTTATTTCAATTTTCGTATAAATCTAAATCCCCCTTTACTTTAATGTCCAATTTAGTTTGTGCTTTTAAGTGTTTTGATTCATTTTATTTCCCAATTTCGTCCAGATTCACCAAAGTGCTGAAAACTGCCCAGAAAGTGATTTTAAGGCTGTTTTGAGTGTTTTGGGTGATGTTTGAGTCTTTTGGTTTGTTTTAGTGTTTTAAAGTTTAGTTTTGCATTCTTTGAGTCTAGTATAGTGTTTTATATTGTTATTTTACGTTTGAATCAAGCCATAATCTTAAATTCGTCCAACATTGGGTTTAAGGTCAGAAACTGCCTAGTTAGTGTTTTTAGGCACTTTTGAGTCTTTTGAACTTGTTTTGAGTGTTTTGGGTGATGTTTGAGTCTTTTGGTTTGTTTTAGTGTTTTAAAGTTTAGTTTTGAGTCCTTTGAGTCTTTGTGAACGTTTTTAACTTTGTTTTTATGTTTTTGAGTCAAATCCAAGTGATTAACAATCCCTCCTAATCCCCGGTCCAGAACGATCCCTACTTACATACTTACTACAATTGATAAAAAGAGGGTTTAATTTGTGTGCGTATAAATTCTCGCATCAAATTTTGGCGCCGTTGCCGGGGATTAGCAAATTTGCTAATCTCTTGGATTGTTTGTTTCTGTTATGTATTTTAGTTTTAGTTTTTGATTTTTTGTTTGTTGAATTCAAATACTAGAGAAGAACAACATGGCACTTGATAATGCTTCTCTTTTGTCACAGCTCATGGAAAGGTCTCAAATGCAAAGTGTTGATATATTTGATCTTCAATCAAGGAATAACGTGTTTTCCAATACTTACAGTTCAGATTGGAGTGATCATTCAAACTCTATGTGGTGGGAACCTCAACATGTTCAAGAAGAAGGATATTGGCAGCCATATGAGGAGTTCTATTCAAGACCTATACACCCACCACAACCTCATATTCAATATGCCCAACCAAATTTAAGTTCGTCAATAGATTATAATCAAAAGCTTAACGAATTAATTTGTTTGGTGCAGGGCTCACAAAATCAAGACAATGAGGCTCGACAAGAAGACAAAAGGTTGGACCACTTGGACAAGCAAATTGGGCAGATAGCGGAGTTCGTAGGACAATTTTGCGACCAAGGCAAACTCCCTAGTTCAACCATTGTAAATCCGAAGGGAGGATTTGAAGCACCTTTGTCAGAAGCACTTATTGCTCCTACGCCATCTAATTCAAGTAAGGTTGTTCCAATTAGTTCTAACCCCATTCCAACAAATATCCCTATTCCTTGCAGGTTCATGAATTCCAAGGAAGAAGAAAGTGAAAAAGACATCTTGGAAGCCCTTCCAAAGGTGCAAAGTAGGGAATGTCATGAATTCATCAAAGAGGACGTTCTTGGAACCACAAAATCCAAAGAAGTTAAATTTGATGACATGGGACAAGTCATAACCATCACTTGCAATCTGGCCAAGTCCAATATCCCTGAAACTTTGAAAGGAGTGGTGTTTGTCATTGAGTTCTTATCAGACAAAACAAGTAAGTTTTTTTTTCCAAATTCCATTACATTTTATACTAACTTGCTGTTTTTTATGAATCAGGCACCTACACTAGAATTCAAACCAATGCCGGTTCACTTCAAGTATCACCTTCCATTCAAGGACCAATTCCAGGCCGTTTGATTTTATTTATGTAAAAAAAAAAAAAAAAAAAAAAAAAAAAAAAAAAAAAAAATCATTTATTAAAAAAGGATACTAAACATGGAGAAAGGTGGAGCTTCACAAAGGTTGTTTACGTGAAGCCCCACTACGAGGCGCAGAAGCGGAAGGCATAGAAGCAGAAGGCATAGAAGCGGGAGGCATCGGAGCGGAAGCCATCGGAGCGGGACGCATCGGAGCTAGAGCATTCCAGGCCTCAATACTTGGGCAAGCGCTGGATGACCCAGGAAAAAGGTGCCTCTGGAGGAAAGACGAAAACCTTTGACGGTCACTTTGAATCCGACCTTCAGACTCTTGCAGTTCATCAAGCTTCCTCTTCATGCCCGACGAATAGTTATTTGCAAGCACATGCAAACTTCTATTCTCGTACTTCAGCTGCTGGATCTCTTGCTTAAGACTTTCCACCTCTGCCATCAATGATTCCACCTGACGGGAGCGGGCAAGCAGGCGTTGGCCCATGTTGGACACAGAACTCGCACACTGAACACTAAGTGCGAGGGACTCTTGAACGGCCAACTCATCGGACCGTCCTGACAGCAGCCTACTATCTTTTGGAGTGAGGAGGTTCCTAGCTACTATTGTAGCTGTTGTGGCGTCCTGCATCACAGAGTCTTCACCTGAAAGAGGACCGTTAGAAGATAAAAAAGAAGGGCGCCATACGTTACCTTGACGCGGCGCGCCCGTATCACTGCTAAGGCTCAATTCCAAGCTAAGGTTCGATGAGTTTGCCATTTTTTTAAAGGTGTTCAAAGATAGGGGTTGATGGAGTAAATTTTCAAAGGGTCGAAGTCGATTTTCAAGAATGGGAGTTCTTCAGAGTGTGTTTGTTGTGGTGATCGATAGCTCTATAAAAAGCCAAGGCGACGCGTCCACCGATTCAAAGAGCCGGATTTTCCGGCGTAAGTTAGGCGACGCTCCCTCGGCTTTTCAGAAAACGCGTTCAACTTTGTCAAAAGATTTCTGACAAAGCTGAAAACACGTGGAGGCCATCATCGCAACTACACATCTTTAGCCGACAAGCGCAAAGTTCGGCGACGCTTTATCTGCTTTTCAGAAGACGCGTGCAGCTTTGTCAAAAGGAGCCGCATCTGCACTACCACGTGTCGTTCAGAAAGCGAAGGGGCGTCGTTCAGAAATCAAAGGGGCGCCTGCTCAGAAATCGAAGAGGCGTCTTCAAAGATCGAAGAGGCGCCACTATTTCAAAAAGCCGGATTTGCGGGATCAAAACGTTTGTCGACAAGGGTAAAAGAACAGTACCACCACTTGATATTATCTCTATATATGTCGACCTTCGTCTTTTATGGCAGGGCAAACCTGAAGAAAATGCCCAACTCTCCCTCACCTCTGAGGGCGCACTCCCAGCAAAGCCTTTCGAAATACTCAATTTTTTCTTCTTCCCCAAAGATGATACTAGATGCCTGGAGTAAAGATGACCCAGGAGGAAATACATGTGCTGATTCATGCACCGCTTCTTCAAAAGCAAAGGTATCTCATATCATCAAGGTCAAAAGCAAAAGTATCTCATATCATGCTCTTTCCCTGTCTTTTTCTTTGTCCTTGTTCTTACTCGCATGGCAAAGTAAAAGAAGCAATCAGCCGGCACTTGGAGTCAGTCTTCCGATCTGGAGCCAACTGCCTGGAACCTATTCCTGATTGCTTACCTAGCGTTGCTCTCGAGTAGTCATCTTCAACGGTTGATACACTTCCGGAGAAGGGACCACTTCTGCAAAGGGGAGCGAGTAAGGCAAGTGAAAATGATACATTGAAGCATGTGGAGACAAACATAGGCTGAGTTATCCTCCAACCCTTTTCAATACGAATTGGAAAGATTGAACAAAGAAACAGATAAAAGGGATAAGCTCAGACCTTCGGGGGAGACCAAAAAAACCATCATGCTGCCCAGTTCAAGAAGTAGCACAAAGGAAAATCAACGATGGGCAGAAACCAGTTCAAGAGTAAGCCTGTGGAATCACAAAGATCAAAAGCCTCAATGCAATTACCAAGGAGAAGATGGAATTTACACTCTATAACCAGATTTGCGTCTCTAAACTCTTCTCTTTGTTAATTACATTCTGCCATGTTTAGTATGTTTAAGTGATTTTTGTGTATTTACTTATGCTTTGTGTGAATCTATGCTTAAACCATTGAGGACAATGTTTGATTTAAGTGTGGGGGGGGGGGGGGGTAACTAAGTATGTTGATGCAAATTCGTTGAATTTTATCACCCATAACTTCAAGTGTTGTTCCTTGCAGTTTTAAATGTTTTTAAGGTGTTTTTAAACTGTTTTAGCGTGTTTTGTTTTATAACTCCGAAAATCACATAAAAATTTGAAAAACATTTTTTTGAAAAGCCTAAAAAGAGTGTTTTGAGTTGTTTTTGTGTCTTAGGGAACCTTCCAACGTTATGATGAGGATTTGGTTTGTAATTGCATGACTGTTAAAAAGAGTTATAAACATGGATGAAAGTTTGATTTACTCTTGGTATATGTTTAGTTATGGTTATAATGTATGACTTCACATGCAATCATAAAAGAAAATTTCGTTTTTGTAACATGCTTGAAGGAAGGAACTCATAATAACGCTACATCCCTGTGAGACTCGAGCCATTACCTTCTTTGGAGAGTTATAATCTGTGATTTCTTGTTTTCTAAAGTTGTTGCATGATCTCATTATTTCTTGCTTGGTTGCTACTTAGAATGCAATTGTATCATGATAGAACTAAATGCTAGAACTTATATCTGTTTCATTCAAAGCATGACATTGAGTTGCATAACATATATCAAGATGAAGTTGTGTAGTTGCCACCATAGCCAAATAGCCTTACTTCCCATATTTCGTATATATTAGTTTTAACCCTGTTGAGCCTCGTTTAGCCTATTTTCTTTGCTAACCACATCACCCCTTACCTAGCCTAGTATAGGACAGTCCACACCCTTGTTCTTAAAAGATAGTGAGCATGACTTAAATGAATTCCTTTTGAGTACATTATGAAAGAAAATGAGTGTGGGGGAGAGAATGTTTTGTTCTTAAGTGTTTATGTATGTTTTGAGAGTCAAAAGAAAAGGAAAAAAAAAATTGTGAAAAACATATGAAAGAGAAAAACAGAAAAGAAAAGAAAGAAAGGAAAAAGAGCTTGTTCCCCCTTGTTGTTCAAAAGATTGAGTTTTCATTCAAAAGTGAATTCTACGTTAATTCAAATGCTTTGCTCACTATTGCTTTAAGAATGTTTGTTTATCCTTCACCTTTCATTGTTAGCCAATACCCTAGCCCCGTTACACCCCTTTGACTTCTATCTTGATCGTTATGTGTTCAATAATGTGGAGTTTGGAATTGATATGAGCTTATGGAATCACTGGTTCTCGTTCTAAGTAGTGGCATTCCATTCATGAGATCATATCTAAACATGCTTATTAACTCCAGAAATTACTTCCTTTGAAATACATATATGTGAGTGTTCGTTTTTATGTTTACATCAATCTTCTCACATATAACTAGTTTAAGGTGTGTAGTCAGAAAATCTGAGTGAAAATTGAGTGCATATATTGTAAGGAATTGAGCAAATTCTCTAAGGCATGTTCCTACATTCAAAATATAGTTTTAAATGCTTAATTGTGAATTAGTATGTGGTGACTATGATTAAGTATGTACTTAAGTGTAAAGATAACCAAAGTCTGTGGGAATAATGATTTTTAACATGTCATGTGCATTGGAAATCCCTGAGACGATTGTTGGAAGGTGTAGGTTGTGTTTTGTTCGTTTTGTTTTGTTTTTGGTTTCTTTTGTTTTGTTTTGCTCGAGGACTAGCAAAAGCTAAGTGTGGGGGAATTTGATAGGAGCATATTTAGGCGACTTACTTAGCTTGTTTTCGTGCATTTATATTGTTAATTCATAGTTGTTTTTGGCGTTTAAGCCATTTTCGTGTGTTTTTAGGTTCATGTGGCTAAGGAAGCAAAAAGATGCATTTTGGAGCATTTTGGAGCAAAATTGGACTTGGAAGGGATAACTTATACTTGGAGCAAAAGGAATGGACGAAATTGAAGAGTTGATGTCACAAGGATTCCTACTTGAAGTAGCCACACACCTTCCACATTTCAGCCACATGCACTTGTTCCTCCATCATTGCACCAACAACAACCAAACATGCACTCCCTTTAATCACATGCATAAATCAGCCACATGCATCTCCCATCACCATATCAGATTTCCATCATATTCACATGCATTCCATCCTTTAAAATATTGCACATGCACTCCCTTTAATTAATTAAGCCACATGCACTCCCATCCATTTCATCATTGCAGCCAACACATGCTTTCACATGCATTTTCAGATTGTCCCCTTGCACATGCAGCCACATATTCATTGCACATGCAATTCCAACCCACATGCATCCTTTAATCATTCAAACATGCAGCCACATTCCCTCCTAGCTGTCATGTTCCCCCCCATTTCACCTATAAATAAGCATCCATTGCATTCATTCTCATGGACTCTTCCATATTCCAGAAATTCGTCAAAACCTCTCCACACCCTTGCAGCAGCCACCAAAACACTTTTCTCCTCCATTGCAGCCACTCCAACCACTCCCCAAACCATTCACACCATCAAACTATCCTTAGACCTTGTGCTACAACGAAGAGGAAGATAAGAGGGCCTAAACGTTCATACAATTCAAGTTTGAGTTGTTGGAATGTTTAGGTGTTTCTTTGATTCCAATGTTTAAATTCAACTAAACCCCCCTTGGCTAGGGGGGGGATTCGAAATATATGTTTATGCTTGCATTTTGATTTGATTACTTCTAATTGCGTTTCATAAGTTGTGGATTCAATTTGTTTAACCGTTTGATTGATAACTTATTTATGTATGTTTATTGAGAATGCGCGCTTAATTTTCATGCATGAATATGACGCTAGAATATAAGTGAGTTTCACCTAATAGTTACGAACTTATATTCGCAAGTAGTGGAGGTTGCTTATAAACAATCGTGTTAAACAAATTCTTGGCATAAGTTTCATGCAATCATAGTAACGAATGCCTCGTCAACACTTATAATTTTCATAGAGCGTAATGATTCTTGCTTGTACCTCTTCTATGCATTCATGTTGAGGACTTGTGGGGAATGTATTGAATTGTCGCATGCATCATCCAATTCAATAACGTTAGGAAGATTTGAAGGTTAATTAGTGCATCACGGTTAACTTGGGGTGTTGAGTATAGGAAGATGAATGTGATGAAAATATGGATGGAATGCTAGCTAGAAGGTTCTTCTCCACACATGTCACACTTGCATACAAGATGATTTTCAGTTGGTCTTTCGATGAATTATGAAACTCGACACTCCAAGTTAATTAGGTCCGCTTAAATTAACCTTCAGATTTCCCTAGAATCATTGAATTGGATGAATATGCATCGCAACCAAATTATTCCTAACAAGTTCTCTATATGAACAGCATGATAAAGATACAAGTTAGAATCATTACGTTCTTTGGAAATCATAAGCATCGACAAGGCATTTGTAACTATGAAAAGCATGATACTCTTGCCAGGAATTCATTTAACGCGATTGTTTATAAGCAACCTCCACTACTTGTAAATAATCGTTCTAACTGGGGATTAACTAGGGATGCTAATCTACTCTAAACTGACTTAAAAACACAAAATTAAACTTTAAAACACTTACCTAGACCTATATGACTCAAAACAGCCCAAAACACTCAAATAGACTCAAACTAGACTCTAAAGGGTGATTTGGACGAAATTTAACTAACTTAGACTCAAAACACTAATCTGGACAGATTCAAACACTTTTCTAACTAATCTAACACACTTAATAAAATGGGGAATTGATTTGGACGAAATTAATTAAAATTGACAGATTGCAATTTAAACAGATTAGGCACTAAACTAGGTGAATTGAATGGGAAAAAGGCTAGTTAGGGGGTTCTTCTCCACACATGCACATATGTAACATAAATTGATTTCCAGATTTTATTCCTTTTAAACCATGAATGACAATGCCCCAAATTAATTGTGAAAAGCACAAATTAACTTTCAGATTTTCCTAGTTTCATTGAATTGGATGGAATACGCATCGACAATCAAATTATTTTTATCAAATTCCCTACATGAACTGCATAATAGAGATAAAATCAAAGATCATTAAGCTTTTTGAAAACCCTAAGCATTGACTAGGCATTCGTAGCTATGAATTGCATGATACTCTTGCCTAGAATTTACTTAATACAATTATGACTAGTGATTTCCACTACTTATGAATATAAGGTCATAACGATTAGGTGAAATTTCCTTATATCCTAGCAATAAATTCATGTATGAAAACTAAGTATGCATCCTTAATAAACACACAAGAACAAGTTCTCAATAAATCAATTAAGTAAATCACATCCACAATTCAAGAAACAAAATCTGGGGGAAATCAATTCATAGAAAACATATGTCCATGGCTTCGAATTCACCCCTAACTAAGAAAAACTTAGTTACACATGTTCATAACAATTGAAAAGCAAATTAAAATAAACATGGAAACGAAACAAGGGAAGAAAGAACTCTGAAAGTCTCCAATGGATGTAGAATTGTTGCTGCACAAGATGGTCCTTCTCCTATGGAAGCCACGACACTCTTTCTCCTCCCTAGGACTTGCGGCACAAGATGTGTTTTCTGAATGAATGGTGGCTGATGTGAATGGATGAATGAATTGGAGGATGGATGGCTGCCTAGGGTGTCTAAGGGGGTGCGGCACACTGATAGATATATATATATATATATATAGCATGGCCGAAACCCTAGCAATCAGATTTAGGGTTAACCTAGCTGATACAAGTGTTTTTGGGCCCCTAAGTTGCGGCATGGGTTTGGGAATTAAGTCCTAGCCCAATCAATCTCAGATATGGACTTATACAATCCAAATCCAAGAGAAAAAGGGCCAAATAAAATCAAAATCCAATCAGAATTAGGTTTAAGAATTTTCGTCCAAAATTGGGCCTTCTAGAAACTAAGTGTTTTAAGGCTGATTTTGGGTGTTCTAGAAGGCATAAAAGGGGGGAAAGGTGTGGCACCCTTTTAGGGTCAGATAGGGCTTCTAGAAATTAGGTTTTTAGGTCCACTTGCAGCTAGGATTAAGGTGGAACAAGATTAGGTTAGGATAAGATAGGATAAGGTTGGATAAGGTTTTGGATAATGTTTCCTCTTTTCTTGCACTTTCCTTATCTTCTTTGTCATGAACTTTCCTTTTCGGATTTGTAGCATGTTTCTAACCTCTTTTGACTCCAAATTCGTCCATCCATGTTGCTCCATATACAAGCTATCCAAAATAAGCCCAAAACTGCTCTAAAAGGCTCAAAATTGCCTTTTCTTGCCAAGTTTGTCATTAGGACCTACAAACAAACGAAAATAGCTCAAAACACAATAATAAGTAGTAATTAGCTCACTAAATGTAAGGAAATAACATAACTAAGTAGCATAAATATGCTCCTATCAAATTCCCCCACACTTAGCTTTTGCTAGTCCTCGAGGAAAACGAAATAAACAAAACAAACAAAACACAACCTAAACCTTCCAACATTACCTCTGGGATTTCCAATGCAACATGACGTATTAATGATCAGCAATCCCATAGATTTTAGTTATCCCTACCCTCGAGCACATACTTAATCATAGTTACCACTCACGAGCTCGCATTTCATCAATTAAAACATGATTTTGAATGTAGTAACATGCCTTAGAGAATCCCTCAATTCCTCACAAGATATACTCTCTATTTTCACACATATTTTCTGACTACACTCCCTACACTAGGTATATGTGAGAAGATTGATGTAAACATGTAGACGAGCCACTCACATATGTATAATGAAAGAAAGCACTTTCTGGAATTATTAATGCATGTATATATATATGATCTCATGAATGGAATGCCACTACTTAGACGCGAGAACCAGGGATACCATATGCTCAAACCTATTTTAAACTCCACATATTGAAACACATAACAATCAAGATAGAAGTCTAAGGGTTGTAATGGGGCTAAGGTATTGGCTAACAAGGAAAGGTAGAGGAAACAAACGTTCTTAAAGCAATAGTGAGCAAAGTAATGAATTAGGCACTTCGAATTCCCGTTAGAATGCACGAATCAACTTTGAACACCCAAGGGGAAGTCACAAAAAAACTTAGGGCCATATTCAACTTTTTGGACCCTTTCTTCAACAATCAACGCTTGTGAGTTCATTCTCACTTATTTTCACTCCTTTTCTTTCTTTTCTTCTTTTTTTTTTCTTCTTTTTCACATTTTTTTTTTTTTTTCTCGTGCCTCCTTTTAGACTTTGGCACACACATACACACAAAAATCCCTTCCCCCACACTTGTTTTCTACAAGAATGTCACTCAAAAGGAATTCCTTCTAAGTCATGCTCCACTATACTTCAAGAACAAGGGTATGGAAAGTCCTATTCTAGGCTAGGTAAGGATATTGTGGTTAACAAAGAAAGTAGGCTAAACAAGGCTCAAAGGGGTTTAATCCTACAATACAAATGACAAGGGTGGATTCGGCTATTTGGCTATGGTGGTGACTACTAAACAACTTCATCTTGTTATTTGCTATGCTAATCAATTTCATGCTTTGAATGAAACGGGTATGAGTTCTAGTATTTGGAACTATAGTGATAAAACGCATTCTAAGTAGCAACCAAGCAAAGAATAATGAGATCATGCAACGAATTTAGAAAACAAGAAATCAAGATTAATAACTCTCCAAAGAACGTTTAGGCTCAAGTCTCTCAGGGTTGTAGCGTTAGTTTGAGTTTCTTCCTTCAAGCATGTTACAAAAACTGATTTTTTTTCTTTTGTGATTACATGTGAATTCGTAAATGTCAACTACAACTAAGCATAAACCAAAGAGTATATCAAACTTCCATCCATGTTTGTAACTTTCTTTAATAGTCATGCAATTAAAAACCAAATCCTCATCATTGTGTTGGAAGGTACCCTAAGACACAAACAAACATAAAAACAAAAATGACTCTAAAAACAACTTTTTTTGGGTTTTTCAAACACTTTTTTCAATTTTTTTTTTCAAATTTTCGGATTTTCTGATTAAGACACATGAAAACACTTCAAAACACACTAAAAACACTTAAAAACAGTGAAAAACAACTTTAGAAGTATAGGTGATAAAATCCAACGAATTTTCATGCAAAAACAACTTGTTTACCCCCCCTCCCCCACACTTAAACCAAACATTGTCCTCAATGTTTTAAGCATAGACTCACAAGCAAATAAACAAATAACGCAACTACAGATGACAAGCATGGCAAGGTAAAAGCAATAAAGAGTAGAGTTTAAGAACGCAAATCCGGTTGTGGAGCTAGAGTTCCATCATCTCCTCGTTTGAACACATCGGTTGCCTCCCAAGAAGCACTTGCTTTAGCGTCTTCCAGCCGGACGATACCTCCTTTCAATCTTCACTAGGGCTCACGGCATGGAGGGGTATGTCCTCCACGGTATGCTTGATAGGAGCATATTTATGCTACTTAGTTATGTTGTTTCCTTTAATTTAGCGAGTTAATTACTATTTATTTTAGTCTTTTAAGCTATTTTCGTATGTTTTTAGGTCCTAATGGCAAAAGGAGCAAGAAAGGGCAATTTGAAGCTAAATGGAGCAGTTTTGGGCATGGATTGGATAGCTTAACCATGGAGCAAAGAGGATGGACGAAATTGAAGTCAAGAAGGGCTAGGAAAGGCTAAAAATCTGGAGAAAGAAGTCCAAATGCAAAGAAGATAAGGAAAGAGCAAGAAATAAGGAACCTTATCCAAATTTCCTTATCTTATCCAAACCTTATCCAACCTTATCTTATCTTATCCTATCCTAATCTTTTCCTACCTTAATTCCAACTTCAAAAAAGACTCATTTTCACATTAAATCACCTAAATATCAAGTTCTAGAAGCCCTATTTTCGTGCATTAAGTTTATGCCACATGTAACCCTTCTAGAAGTTCTAGAATCTGCCACAAGGACCATTCCTTGTCCTCCTTGGAATCTGATTGAAAGTATCCTTGTTCTTTGGTGATTTGGAGTCCTAATTCCTCTCCTTTCAGCCCAAATTCGTGCCTCCCCTTCACCCTATAAATACTTGATGCCACAACACTCAAAAACCACCACCCTCTACCACAAATTCACACCATACCATCCACCCCACCTCAAGAGCCTAAATTCACACAAATCCCCATTGTTGGCAGCAAGGAAGGAAGGAGGAGCCACCTGGAGTGTTTCTAGGTGTATTCTATCTTTGTTTTTAATGTTTAAGTTTAATTATCTTTGTTCTGCGAACATGTGGAACTAATTTCTTTTTAGTTAGAGGTGAATTCGAAGCCATGATTATATGTTTTATATGAACTGATTACGTCCAGTTATTGTTTCTTAAGGCATGAATGTGATCTGCTTATCTAAGTTATTAAAACTTGTTTTTGTATGTGGGTTGGGGGTCAACACTTAATTTGCATGCATGAATTTGATACTAGAGTATAAGGGGGTTTCACGTAATAGTTATTCACTTATATTCACAAGTAGTGGAGGTTGCTAGTCACAATCGTGTTAAGTAAATCCTTGGTATGAGTCTCATGCGTTTCATAGTGATGAATGCCTTGTCAATGTGATAGAAGCATATTCATGCGACTTAAATGGCTTGTTCTCGTGCATTTACGTTATGTTTCTTTAGTTATTTTAGTCCTTTAAGCTATTTTCGTGTGTTTGTAGGTCCAAAGGGCTAAAGGAGCAAAAAGATGCATTTTGGAGACTTTTGGAGCACTTTTGGGCTAAGGATGGATAGCTTATGCTTGGCGCCAAAGTGTTGGACGAAATTGAAGACCTAATTGAAGACCAAAGTGTTGGAACCTTGTTCCCTTTAGTTTTAGGACATTTAAACCTTTCCTAATCCCATTCATCAACACATGCATCCACATGCATTCACCCTTTAAACCATTAAATCCACATGCTTTCCTATTCAATTAAATCAGCCACATGCATTCATCATCATAACCTAGCTGTCATTCCACTTCATTGCACATGCATCTTCAAATAAATCAGCCATTCCACATGCATATTCAACCTAGCTGTCATTGCACATGCATTCACTCTTTAATTCACATGCATTTACTCTTTAATTCACATGCAAAACATCCCATTCCATCTCCCATTTCAGATTGCATTCCATAATCATTCACTCACCTTTAATCCACATGCATCTTCCATAAATCAAATCAGCCACATTCACCACCACATTCACTCACCACAAACATTCCACATGCATTCATCAACATATCTAGTTGTCACTCACATGCATTTCCTTCATCATTTCCAACCCACATGTCCCTTTAATCATTCAAACATACACCCATTCACCACCAGAAATCATCCTTGCCATGAGTTCCCATCAGATTTCCATCATATTCACATGCATTCCATCCTTTAAAACATTGCACATGCACTCCCTTTAATTAATTAAGCCACATGCACTCCCATCCATTTCATCATTGCAGCCAACACATGCTTTCACATGCATTTTCAGATTGTCCCCTTGCACATGCAGCCACTTATTCAAAGCACATGCATTTCTGATAGAAGCATATTTAGGCGACTTACTTAGCTTGTTTTCGTGCATTTATATTGTTAATTCATAGTTGTTTTAGTCGTTTAAGCCATTTTCGTGTGTTTTTAGGTTCATATGGCTAAGGAAGCAAAAAGATGCATTTTGGAGCATTTTGGAGCAAAATTGGACTTGGAATGGATAGCTTATGTTTGGAGCAAAAGGAATGGACGAAATTGAAGGATTCCTAATCCATTGCAGCCACATGCATTCACATGCATAAATCAGCCACATGCATCTCCCATCACCATATTAGATTTCCATCATATTCACATGCATTCCATCCTTTAAAACATTCCATATGCACTCCCTTTAATTAATTAAGCCACATGCACTCCCATCCATTTCATCATTGCAGCCAACACATGCTTTCACATGCATTTTCAGATTGTCCCCTTGCACATGCAGCCACATATTCATTGCACATGCAATTTCAACCCACATGCATCCTTTAATCATTCAAACATGCAGCCACATTCCCTCCTAGCTGTCATGTTCCCCCCATTTCACCTATAAATAAGCATTCATTCTCATTCATTCTCATTCACTCTTCCATATTCCAGAAATTCGTCAAAACCTCTCCACACCCTTGCAGCAGCCACCAAAACACTTTTCTCCTCCATTACAGCCACTCCAACCACTCCCCAAACCATTCACACCATCAAACTATCCTTAGACCTTGTGCTACAACGAAGAGGAAGATAAGAGGGCCTAAACGTTCATACAATTCAAGTTTGAGTTGTTGGAATGTTTAGGTGTTTCTTTGATTTCAATGTTTAATTTCAATACTCTTTGTTTTGTACGAATGAGGAATGGAAGAGAAGAGGGCCTAAACGTTCATACAATTCAAGTTTGAGTTGTTGGAATGTTTAGGTGTTTCTTTGATTCCAATGTTTAAATTCAACTAAACCCCCCTTGGCTAGGGGGGGATTCGAAATATATGTTTATGCTTGCATTTTGATTTGATTACTTCTAATTGCGTTTCATAAGTTGTGGATTCAATTTATTTAACTGTTTGATTGATAACTTATTTATGTATGTTTATTGAGAATGCACGCTTAATTTTCATGCATGAATATGACGCTAGAATATAAGTGAGTTTCACCTAATAGTTACGAACTTATATTCACAAGTAGTGGAGGTTGCTTATAAACAATCGCGTTAAACAAATTCTTGGCATAAGTTTCATGCAATCATAGTAACGAATGCCTCGTCAACACTTATAATTTTCATAGAGCGTAATGATTCTTGCTTGTACCTCTTCTATGCATTCATGTTGAGGACTTGTGGGGAATGTTTTGAATTGTCGCATGCATCATCCAATTCAATAACGTTAGGAAGATTTGAAGGTTAATTAGTGCATCACGGTTAACTTGGGGTGTTGAGTATCATAGTTTATTGAAATGCAATTGGAAATCATTTTATTATGCAAGTATAACATGTATGGAGATGAACCCCTTAGCTAGGTTCCCATCCATTCAATTCCATCAAATTCATCTTTACATTCTGTCTAGTTTATTAACTTGTTTCGTTATTTCAATTCTCGTCAATTTAAAACCCCCCTTTACTTTCTTGTTCTTTAGTGTTTAGACTTTGTTTAGTTTATGTTTTAAAGTGTTTTGTTCAATTTATTTCCCAAAATTCGTCCAAATTCACCAAAGTGCTCAAAACTGCCCAGAAAGTGATTTTAAGGCTGTTTTGAGTGTTTTGGGTGATGTTTGAGTCTTTTGGTTTGTTTTAGTGTTTTAAAGTTTAGTTTTGCATTCTTTGAGTCTAGTATAGTGTTTTATATTGTGTTTTTACGTTTGAATCAAACCATAATCTTAAATTCGTCCAACATTGGGTTTAAGGTCAGAAACTGCCTAGTTAGTGTTTTTAGGCAGTTTTGAGTCTTTTGAACTTGTTTTGAGTCCTTTGAGTCTTTGTGAACGTTTTTAACTTTATTTTACGTTTTTGAGTCAGTTTCCAAGTGATTTGCAATCCCTCCTAATCCCCGGTTAAGAACGATCCCTACTTATACTTATACTACAATTTGACGAAAAGAGGGTTTAATTTGTGTGCGTATAAATTTCGCATCAATTTCCACCCTTTAATCACATGCATAAATCAGCCACATGCATCTCCCATCACCATTCCAGATTTCCACCACCCTCCTAGCTGTCATGTTCCCCCCATTTCACCTATAAATAACCCTTCATTGCAGCCACAAAAAGGGGGGATCCATTCACCACAGAAATAAGGCCTTTGTGCCAGAAATTCATCCATTCCATAAACACTTCCATTCCATTGTACATACCACCAACACTTCCCCCTTTGTGCCGTGAGTTTCCCTTACAATCCAAACACCATCCTTCTATTTTCACCACTCCCCAAACCATTCACACCATCAAACTATCCTTAGACCTTGTGCTACAACGAAGAGGAAGAGAAGAGTGCCTAAACGTTCATACAATTCAAGTTTGAGTTGTTGGAATGTTTAGGTGTTTCTTTGATTTCAATGTTAATTTCAATACTCTTTGTTTTGTACGTATGAGGAATGGAAGAGAAGAGTGCCTAAACGTTCATACAATTCAAGTTTGAGTTGTTGGAATGTTTAGGTGTTTCTTTGATTTCAAAGTTATGAGGAAATTCGAAATATATGTTTATGCTTGCATTTTGATTTGATTTCTTCTAATTGCTTTTCATAAGTTGTGATTCAATTTGTTTAACTGTTTGATTGATAACTTATTTATGTATGTTTATTGAGAGTGCACGCTTAATTTTCATGCATGAATATGACGCTAGAATATAAGTGAGTTTCACCTAATAGTTACGAACTTATATTCACAAGTAGTGGAGGTTGCTTATAAACAATCGCGTTAAACGAATTCTTGGCATAAGTTTCATGCGTATTCCATAGTAACGAATGCCTCGTCAACACTTATAATTTTCATAGAGCGTAATGATTCTTGCTTGTATCTCTATTATGCAATCATGTAGGGGACTTGTGGGGAATGTTTTGAATTGTTGTATGCGCTAACCCATCCAATTCAATAACGTTAGGAAGATTTGAAGGTTAATTAGTGCATCACGGTTAACTTGGGGTGTTGAGAATTCATGGTTTATTGAAATGCAATTGGAAATCATTTTATTATGCAAGTGTAAC
Source organism: Pyrus communis (assembly GCF_963583255.1). Classification (NCBI taxonomy): domain Eukaryota; kingdom Viridiplantae; phylum Streptophyta; class Magnoliopsida; order Rosales; family Rosaceae; genus Pyrus; species Pyrus communis. The sequence goes on from NC_084809.1 coordinate 20,335,554, forward strand.
ATGTGTGGAGAAGAACCTTCTAGCTAGCATTCATCCATTCATTTTCATCGCATTCATATTTACATTCTGTCTAGTTTATTAAACTTGTTTCGTTATTTCAATTTTCGTCAAATTAAAATCCCCCTTTACTTTATTGTCTAATTTAGTTAGAAAGTGTGTTAGTTTGTGTTTATAAGAGTTTTGAGTCATTTTGTTACACAAATTCGTCCAAATTTGTGTTTGTGCTCAAATCTGCCCAGAAAGTGGTTTTTAGGCAGATTTGAGTGTGTTTGTGTTGTTTTGAGTCTTTTGGTTTGTTTTAGTGTTTTAAAGTTTAGTTTTGCATTCTTTGAGTCTAGTATAGTGTTTTATATTGTTATTTTACGTTTGAATCAAGCCATAATCTTAAATTCGTCCAACATTGGGTTTAAGGTCAGAAACTGCCTAGTTAGTGTTTTTAGGCAGTTTTGAGTCTTTTGAACTTGTTTTGAGTCCTTTGAGTCTTTGTGAACGTTTTTAACTTTGTTTTTATGTTTTTGAGTCAAATCCAAGTGATTAACAATCCCTCCTAATCCCCGGTCCAGAACGATCCCTACTTGCACCTATACTACAATTGTCAAAAAGAGGGTTTAATTTGTGTGCGTATAATTCTCGCATCACAATGCTTATGATTTTCATAAACTTAATGACTTTTGACATGTATCTCTATCATGCGTTTCATATAGGGAACTTGAGAAAGATAATTTGGTTTAGATGCTATTCCATCTAATTCAATGAAATAAGGAAAATCTGATGGTTAGTTGTGCGATGCAACTAACTTGGGGTGTTGTCATTCATAGTCTAAAGGAAAAATAACTGGAAATTGGTTGGTATGCATATATCATGTGTGGAGAAGGACCCTCTAACTAGCCATTCACCCATATTTCACCCAATTTCGTCCAAATTGTTTAGAGTCTTTACATTCTGTTTGTTTTTACTTCAATTTCGTCCAAATCAATCTCCCCTTTAATGAAGTGTGTTAGATTAGTTAGAAACGTGTTCAAATCTGTCCAATTTAGTGTTTTGAGTCATAATAGTCTAAAATTCGTCCAAGTAACTTCTTAGAGTCCGTTTCGAGTCAATTTAACTTAGTTTGTGGGTTTTGAGTATTTTTAGTTTGTTTTGAGTCATATAAGTCTAGTTAAGTGTTTTTACGTTTTGTTTTGTGTTTTTAAGTCAGTTTAGAGTAGATTAGTGATGCGAGAATTATAAGCACACAAATTAAACCCTCTTTTTATCAATTGTAGTGAAGAATGTAAGTAGGGATCGTTCTGGACCGGGGATTAGGAGGGATTGTTAATCACTTGGAAACTGACTCAAATACGTAAAAACAAGTTTAAAACACTATACTAGACTCAAAGAATGCAAAACTAAACTTTAAAACACCAAAACAAACCAAAAGACTCAAAACTGCCTTAAAAACACAATCTGGGCAGTTTTGAAAACTAGACACAACTTTGGACGAAAATTGGTTTTACTTTGACCTAAGACACTTAAAAACACAAACTAAAGTGATTTCTAACTACTATGACTCAACAAAGTAAAGGGGGATTGGTTTTGGACGAATTTAAAAACAAAACAAACTTTTTAAATTAGAACAGATTGTAAAACGAATTTGATGGAATTGAATGGATGGGAAGCTAGCTAAGGGGTTCATCTCCACACATGTTATACTTGCATATAAAACGATTTCCAATTGCTTTTCAATTACCCATGAATTCTCAACGCCCCAAGTTAATTAGGTTCGCTTAAATTAACCTTCAGATTTTCCTAACGTTATTGAATTGGATGATTGCATACGACAACCCAAAACATTCCCCACCAGTCCCCTACATGATTGCATAATAGAGATACAAGCAAGAATCATTAAGTTCTATGAAACCCATAAGCATTGACGAAGCACTTGTTACTATGATTGCATGAAACTTATGCCAAGAATTTACTTAACGCGATTGAGATCATCAACCTTTACTACTTGTGAATATAATTCCATAACGATTAGGTGAAATTTCCTTATATCCTAGCATCCAATTTATGCATGATAATTAAGCGTGCACTCTCAACCAACACACACAAATCAATGTAATTCACATATAAGTAAATTGAATTCACAACTTATGAAACGCAATTAGAAGTAATCAAATCATATAGCAAGCATGTTCATGGTTTCGAATCCCCCCTAGCCAAGGGGGGGTTTAGTTCCTCATACGTACAAGACAAAGAGAAATAAATTTAAACATTGAAATCAAAGGAGAGGAAACACCTAAATATTCCAGCCACTCGAACTTGAATTGCATGAACTTCCAAGCCCTCTTCTCCTCCTCTTTGTTGCGGCACAAGGTCTAAGGACAGGTTTTGGGTGGTATTTGTATGGAGGAATGGATGTGTGATGGTAGGGTAGTGTTTAGGAGGGATGGGATAGTGCGACAAAGCTTAAAACTAAGGAGAAAGGTGTTTGGTGGCTGCGGCAAGGGTGTGGAGAGGGTTGGACGAATTTCTGGAATGAATGAATGTGTATGAGAGGTGGTGATCTGATCTAGGGGTTAATATGAGTATATATAGGCACTTAAAACCCTAGTGTAATCAGATATGGACTTGAATAACCCAAATCCACAAGGAAATAGGCTTAGAAATCAGAATTAAAAAGGGATAATGCTTCCTAGGTGCGGCAGGTAAGGAGATGAGGTGATAAGGCTTCTAGAATGCCTTGCAAGGCAAGGGAAAGCAGCTTTCTAGAAGGGATAGGTGCGGCACTAAAGGATAGGGCAGAAATTAGCACTTCTAGAAGGATTTGGGGCGCCACTTTTGTAGGAGATAAGATAAGGTTCCTAGAATCATGTTTTAAGGGCCAAATTTGTAGGGAAAAAGAGATAAGGGTGCGGCACCTTTGTAGGGATAATGTTAGGGCTTCTAGAAAGCCTAAAAACTAAGGGGATTTGGATAAACTCCACGGCAAAGATAGGATAGGGCATCTAAGGCTTCTAGAAACCCTCCAAGATAAGGTAAAGTGCATGGCATCCCTATAGGATTAGGATAAGGTGTCCTAAAGTGTTTAGGACTCCTCTTTGTGGCTGAAAACCTTGTGCATTAGGATTAGGAAAGCTAATCCTTCTTCATCTTGGAATTCTTCTCCTTCTTGGACTTGGAAAGCTTCTTTGTTGCTGCAACTTGAGGCCATTGGCATTTAACTTTCCTACTTCAACTAGGAAACCTTGTTCAAGTAGGAATCATCATCTCCAAGCATATGATATCCATTCCAAGCTCTAATTTGCTCCAAAAGGCTCCAAAATGCATCTTTTTGCATACTTTGCCCTTAAAACCTGAAAACACATAGAACTAGCTTAAAAGACTACTTTACTAAGGAAAAACACTATAAATGCACAAAAACAAGCTAAATTAAGGTGCGTAAATATGCTCCTATCAAATTCCCCCACACTTAGCTTTTGCTAGTCCTCGAGCAAAAAAAAATGAAACAAAGTAAATAAACGAAGTAAAACGAGTAAAACACAACCTACACCTTCCAACAAGCGCCTCAGGGATTTCCAATGCACATGACACGTTAAAAATCATCATTCCCACAGATTTTAGCCATCTTTACGCTTAAGCATTTACTTAATCATAGTCACTACTCATTAGTTCACAAATAACCAATTAAAACATGATTTTGAATGTAGTAACATGCCTTAGAGAATTTCCTCAATTCCTTACTAGATATGCACTCAATTTCCACACAGATTTTCTGACTACACACCCTATACTAGTTATATGTGAGAAGATAGATGTAAATATGAAAACGAATGCTCACATATATGTATGACAAAGAAAGCACTTTCCGGAGTTAATAACATGTTTAGATATGATCTCATGAATGGAACGCTACTACTTAGATGCGAGAACCAGTGACACCATATGCTCGTACCAATTTTAAACTCCACAAATTGAAACACATAACACTCAAGATTAAAGTCAAGGGTTGTAACGGGGCTAGGGGTATTGGCTAACAAAGAAAGGTAAAGGATAAAACAACCGTTCTTTAAACAATAGTAAGCAAAGCAATGAACTTGATACTTAGAATTCACTTTAGAGAGCAGAAAATAACTTTAAACACAACGGGGAATACACGTGCATACTTAGGGTCAAATGCAACGTTTTGGACCCTTTCTTCAATAACCAACAACTTAGAGCTCATTTTATGCTCTTTCAACTCCTTTTCATACTTTTCACAACTTTTTCTTTTTTTCTTTTTATTTTCCACGAATTTTTTTTTTTTTCTCTTTTTTTTTTTTCTTTTCTTTGCCGTGCCTCATTCAAGACTTTGGCACACCCATATATCAAGAATCATTCCCCCACACTTGTTTTCTGCAATGCAATGATCAAAAGGAATTCATCTTTGAGTTATGCTTTTACTATGCTCAAGAACAAAGGTATGGGTGGTCCTACTCTAGGCTAGGTTAGGATAATTGTGGGTTAACAAAGAAAGTAGGCTACACAAGGCTCAACGGGGTTAAATCCTACAAACAAATGAAATAGGGAAATATGGCAGTTTGGCTATGGTGGTCACTACTAACTTCATCTTGAATATGTGTTATGCAATTCAATAACATGTTTTGAATGAAATTGGCATGAGTTCTAGTATTTGGAACTAAATGATGAAACGCCTTCTAAGTAGTAACCAAGCAAAGAATAATGAGATCATGCAACGACTTTAGAAAACAAGAATGCACAGATTTTAACTCTCCAAATAAACGTTTAGGCTCAAGTCTCACAAGGTTGTAGCATTAGTTTGAGTTCCTTCCTTCAAGCATGTTACAAAAACTAATTTTTTTTTTCTTTTTGATTACATGTGAAGTCATAAGTTATAACCACAACCAAGCATAAACAAAGAGTAAATCAAACTTTCATCCATGTTAATCATTCTCTTTAACAGTCATGCAATTACAAACCGAATCCTCATCATTGTGTTGGAAGGTACCCTAAGACACAAACAAACACACAAAAACAACTTAAAAACAACTCTTTTTGGGTTTTCAAAACAATTTTTTTTTCAATTTTTTCTGGAATTTTCGGATTTTTAGAACAACAAACTCTAAAACACTCTAAAACGGCTTAAAAACACTTAAAAACAGCAAGAAACAACATTTGAAATTATGGGTGACAAAACCCTACGAATTTGCATCAATACACTTTGGTTACCCCCCCACACTTAAATCAAACATTGTCCTCAATGTTTCAAGCATAGACTCACACAAATAACAAACAAACAAACAAAACAACATCTAACAACCTAACATGGCAGAAACAAAATCAACAACAAAGAGAAGAGTTTAGGAACGCAAATCTGAAATTGGAGTGCTTTCTCGGTCTTCCTTTGTTGAATGCATGGGTTGCCTCCCAAGTAGCGCTTGCTTTAACGTCGTACAGCCGGACGAAGACCTCATTCACTCTTTCCTAGGGCCCACGGCTTCCAAGGGTATGTCATCCACGGCATGCTCCACAAAGGTGTCATAATAGGGCTTCAAACGATGCCCGTTCACCTTGAATTCTTGTCCCGTTTTCAAGCTTTGGATTCGAACTGCACCATGAACAAAAACATTAGTAATAACAAATGGTCCAATCCACTTAGAACGTAACTTACCGGGAAACAAACGTAAACGGGAATTGAACAATAGCACTTTCTGCCCAATTGAGAATAATTTCCCACGGATCATGTTGTCATGGAAAGCTTTGGTCTTTTGCTTGTAAATGCTTGCATTATCGTACGCCTCGTGCCGTATTTCATCAAGCTCATTCAATTGGAATTTCCTAGTACTTCCCGCTTCATCTAAGTGCATGTTGAACTTCTTGACGGCCCAAAGAGCTTTATGTGTGACATTGTACTTCTTGAGCAACGCCTCTATGGTCCGATTACAAAAGTGAGAGCCTCCATCACTTATAAGAACCCTTGGCATTCCAAATCTTGCAAATATGTTAGTTTTCACAAATTCTGCAACCACTTTGGAATCATTAGTAAGGGTGGCTTTGGCTTCCACCCATTTCGAAACATAATCAATCGCAAGTAAAATATAAACACAACCATAAGATGAAGGAAAATGACCCATAAAATCAATGCCCCAAACATCAAAGATTTCGACAGAAAAGATGGGATGTTGCGGCATTTGGTCTTTGGCACCTATATTGCCCGTCCTTCGGCAACGATCACAAGTCACACAAAAAGTTCTAGCATCCTTAAATATAGTACGCCAATCAAATCCACATTCTAAAACTTTACGTGCTGTTCTTTGAGTGCCAAAATGATCCCCCACATGCATAAGTGTGACAGAAAGTTAAAATTGAATTAAACTCCGTTTCATGAACACACCTACGTAGAATCTGATCAGGGCAACATTTCCACAAGTATGGGTCATCCCACACATAAAAACTTGCATCCTTTTTAAGTTTATCACTTTGGTGCTTGTTTAGGGTGCTTGGAACTTGTTTAGACACTAAATAGTTCACTAAATCGGCATACCATGGTGCACTTACCTCGATGGACAGCAACTGCTCATCTGGGAATGTCTCTGGGATAGGCACGGCATCCTCCTCATGCACCATACGGCTTAAGTGGTCAGCCACCACGTTTTCACTTCCTTTCTTGTCCCGGATTTCGATGTCGAACTCTTGAAGTAGGAGCATCCAACGAATAAGTCTTGGTTTGGCCTCCTTCTTCGTAAGTAAGTACTTCAATGCTGCATGATCAGAATAGATTATAACTTTAGTACCAAGTAAATAAGAACGAAACTTATCTAAAGCAAAAACAACAGCAAGAAGTTCTTTTTCCGTTGTGGAGTAGTTCAATTGAGCATCATTTGGGGTCCGAGTTGCATAGTATATGACAAGCGGCTGCTTGTTCTTCCGTTGGCCTAAAACAGCTCCTAATGCATAATATGAGGCATCACACATAAGCTCAAAAGGAAGGCTCCAATCTGGTGGAACTATGATAGGGGCCGAAGTAAGCATCTCCTTTAGGTGTTTGAAGGCCTTCTCACATTCCTCGTTGAACTTGAATGGTACCTCCTTTTGGAGAAGCCGGCATAGGGGTTAGGAAATCTTAGAAAAGTCTTTGATAAATCGCCTATAAAATCCTGCATGTCCAAGAAAAGAAAGAACCTCTCTAACCGAAGTAGGAGAGGGTAAGTAGCGTACAAGATCTATTTTTTATTTATCCACTTCAATACCCTTGGCCGAAATAATATGTCCTAGAACTATTCCTTGTTTTACCATAAAATGACATTTTTCCCAATTTAAAACATGGTTAGTTTCAATGCATCGTTTTAAGATTAATGTGAGATTATCCAAACAATCATCAAACGAATCACCAAACACGCTAAAATCATCCATGAAAATTTCAATAATCTTTTCTACAAAATCTGAAAAGATACTTACCATGCATCTTTGAAAGGTGGCTGGTGCATTACATAAACCAAATGGCATTCGACGATAAGCAAAAGTACCAAATGGACAAGTAAAAGTAGTCTTTTCTTGATCATCTGGAGCTATAACAATTTGATTATATCCCGAATAACCATCAAGACAACAATAGAAAGAATGACCGGCTAACCTTTCTAGCATTTGATCAATGAATGGCAAAGGGAAGTGATCTTTCCTTGTGGTGGCGTTAAGCTTCCTATAGTCAATGCACACTCTCCAACCTGTTTGGATACGAGTTGGCACAAGCTCATTCTCTGCATTCTTCACCACAGTCACTCTGGATTTCTTTGGCACAACTTGAACTGGTGAAACCCAACGGCTATCCGAGATAGGATAGATCACCCCACAATCAAGAAGCTTGATAATCTCCTTTTTCACAACTTCCATCATTGGAGGGTTGAGCCGGCGTTGAGCCTCTCTAGTTGGTTTAGCCCCCTCCTCTAGAAGTATGCAATGCATGCAAGTTGTAGGACTAATACCCTTGATGTTGGCCAAGGTCCATCCTATGGCCGTTTTGTGCTCTTTCAACACCCGAATCAATTTCTCCTCCTCCATTGACGTGAGGGATAAGGAAACTATGATGGGCAATGTCTCATTTTCTCCCAAATAGACATACTTCAAATGATCCGGCAATGGTTTAAGTTCAAGAATAGGTGCCTGAATCATTGAAGGTAACAACTTGTTAGTCGAAACAGGAATTGGAATTGGGTTTGGAGGCTTACCAAAGTGTTGTGGCAACGACTCAAGGGCAGCAACCATCTCGGCCTCATCTTCACATGTAGGCACGGCATGGAATTCCATATGCATGCCGTGGGTTTTATCCTCTCCTACCCCTTCGTTTTTAAGTCTCATTCCTTTAGTAATGGTCGTTTCAAGAGGGTCCCTCTCCAAGGAGTCAAGATAATCCTGCGCCAATGAATCAAATATATCAATAGAAAAACAAGAATGATCATCTTTAGGATATTTTATAGTTTCAGAAAGATTGAAATCAATAACTTCCCCATCAAATTCCATTGTTAATGTCCCCTTGAACACGTCTATCTTGGTGCGGGCCATTGATGCGAAATAATTAAGCACACAAATTAAAACCCTCTTTTGACAATTGTAGTATATGTATAAGTAGGGATCGTTCTAAACCGGGGATTAGGAGGAATTGCTAAATCACTTGAAAACTAACTCAAAAACGTAAAACAAAGGTTAAAACACTAAACTAGACTCAAAGAATGTAAAACTAACCACTAAAACACTAAAACAAACCAAAGACTCAAAACAGCAACAAAACACTCAAAACTGCCTTAAAAACACAATCTGGGTAGTTTTGAACACCTAACCTAATTTGGACGAATTTGGGTTATAACTTGAAATAAAACACTTAGAAACACAAACTAAGACACTTTCTAACAAAATTGAAACACTAAAGTAAAGGGGAATTTAGTTTTGACGAAATTAAAACAAAGAAAACAAATTATAATAAAAACAGATTGTAAAAACGAATTTGATTAAAATATGGATGGAATGCTAGCTAGAAGGTTTTTTTCCACACATGTCACACTTGCATACAAGATGATTTTCAGTTGGTCTTTCGATGAATCATGAAACTCAACACCCCAGGTTAGTTAGGTTCGCTTAAATTAACTTTCAAGTTCTCCTGAAGTTAATGAATTGGATGGGACAGCGCATACAACAATTCAAAACATTCTCCAAAAGTCCTTTACGTGAAAAGCACAATAAAGATACAATCAAAGATCATTAAGCAACATGAAAACTATAAGTGTTGACGAGGCATTCGTTACTATGATGAGCATGAAACTAGTGCCAAGAATTCATTTAATGCGATCGTTTATAAGCGACCTCCACTACTTGTGAATATAAGTTTGTAACTATTAGGTGAAACTCACTTATATTCTAGCATCATATTCTTGCATGAAAACTAAGCGTGCACTCTCAATAAACATACACGAATAACTTATCAATCAAGCAGTTAAACAAATTGAATCCACAACTCATGAAATTCCAACTGAAGGTAATCGATTTATATTGCAAGCATAGACATGGTTTCGAATCACCCCCTAGCTAACTAGGGTTTTAGCCTCTCATATTCACAGCAAGGGAAACAAAATTGAAATTAAACATAGAGAACAAAAGATTGATTACACCTAGAACGCCCAACAATTCCACTTTGAATTTCTGCACGTTCAAGCTCCTCTTTCTTCTTCTCCTTGCTGTGGCAGAGAGGTTTTAGGGGATTTTTGGATGTGATTTTGGTTTAGGAAAGGGTTTAGGATGGTATGGTGGTGCGGCAAGGGTTATGGAAGGTGGCTGCAATGGATGGAAGGTGTATGGAGGTGTAGAATGGTGGCTGGAATGGATGAAAAGCTGCGGCAGAGAGGTTTTTGGTTGATGGTGGCTCCGGCAAAGAGGTAGAATGAATAATAGATGATGCTAGGGTGCGGCTAAGTCCAAGAATATATAGGGTTTTCAGAAATTAAAACCCTAGCTTATTTTGGTTAATTAAAATTAAGTCAAAGGCTTCTAGAATTAGGAAATGAAATCAGAAATTAAAAGGAAATAGGCTAAAACATGCGGCTAGGGTTTTATTTTGAAAGGGGAATGTGTTTAAGTGCAGAAAATAGGACATAAATACCCCCCTTGAACGGCAAGGGATGGAGAGAAAGGGAAAGGTGCGGCAAAGGTTTAGTGGTGGTGTAGGGCCTTTGTTTTGTGTCCTAAAGTGCATACAAGGCCTTCAAAGTGGCTGGAAAATGAGGATTTTTAAGATTAGGAAAGGTTACCAAAATGGGAAACCTAGGCTTAACTTTCCTACTTCAAGTAGGAATCCTTGTTGGAGTAGGAATCCTTGTTCTTCTAGGAATCCTCATATGAGTAGGAATCCATCTTCAATTAGGAATTCATATTTCTTCAAGTCTTCAAATCATTCATTCCTCTTTTGCTCCAAAAGACTCCAATTTGCATCTTCTTGCACACTTTGGCTTTATAATCTGAAAACACACAAAAGTGACTTTAAACACAAAAATAACTAAGGAAACACAACATAAATGCACGAGAACAAGCCAATTAAGTCGCAGAAATATGCTCCTATCAAATTCCCCCACACTTAGCTTTTGCTAGTCCTCGAGCAAAACAAAACAACTAAAGAAAACAAGTCGAAACAAAACAAACAAAACATAACCTAAACCTTCCAATGTTTGCCTCAGGGATTTCCAATGAAACATGACATGTCAAAGATCATTACTCACATAGCTTTTAGTCTTCCTTCCCCTCAAGCACATACTTAATCATAGTCACCATTCACTAGCTCGCATTTAATCAATTAAAACAACATTTTGAATGTAGTAACATGCCTTAGAGAATTCCCTCAATTCCTCACTAGTTATGCACTCAATTTTCACTCAGATTTTCTGACTACACACCCTACAATAGTTATATGTGAGAAGATTGATGTAAACATGAAAAACTAGTACTCACATATGTTATAACAAAGAAAGCAATTTCTGGAATAATTAAACATGTTTAGATATGATCTCATGAATGAAATGCTACTACTTAGATGCGAGAACCAGTGACACCATATGCTCATACCAAATTCAAACTCCACAAATTGAAATGTACAACACTCAAGATAGAAGTCAAGGGTTGTAACGGGGCTTGGGGTATTGGCTAACAAGGAAAGATAGGGATAAATCAACTTTTAGAATTCACTTAGAGTGCATAAATCAACTTTTAGACAAACGGGGAAGATTCAAACAACTCTTAGGGCCTAATTCATTGTTTTGGACCCTTACTTCTACAACCAATACTTTGGAACTCTTTTCACCTCTTTTCAACTCTTTTTCACTTTTTTTTTTTCTCTTTTTTTTTCTTTCACAATTTTTTCTAGCCGTGCCTATGGCACATAAACTCACATCAATAATCCTTCCCCCACACTTATTTTTTGCAACACATTACTCAAAAGGAATTCATTTTTAGTCATGCTTACTATGCTTCAAGAACAAGGGTATGGATGGTCCTAATCTAGGCTAGGTGAGGATAATATGGGTTAACAAAGAACATGGGCTAACACGGCTCAATGGGGTTAAACTTAAACACAAAATGAATTAAGGCACACGGCTATTTGGCTTTGATGGTGGTCACTACACAACTTCATCTTGAATATGTGTTATGCAAATCAATAACATGCTTTGAATGAAATGGGCATGAATTCCAGCATTTGGAACTAATTGATGAAACGCCTTCTAAGTAGTAACCAAGCAAAGAATAATGAGATCATGCAACGACTTTAGAAAACAATGACGCACAAATTATTACTCTCCAAATAACGTTTAGGCTCAAGTCTCACAGGGATGTAGCGTTAGTTTGAGTTCATTCCTTCAAGCATGTTACAAAAACTAATTTTCCTTTGTGATTACATCTGAATTCGTAAACTATAACTACAACCAAGCATAAACCAAGGAGTATCTCAAACGTCCATCCATGTTTGTAACTTTCTTTAACCATCATGCAATTAAAAACCAAATCCTCATCATTGTGTAGGAAGGTAACCTATGACACAAACAAACACACAAAAACAACTCTTTTTGGGTTTTTCAAATTTTTATGGGTTTTTCGGATTTTAAAGTCAACACACACAAAAACACTCTAAAATAGCTTTAAAACACTTAAAAACAGCAAGGAACAACATTGAAAGTTATGGGTGATAAAATCCAACGAATTTGCATCAACAACACTTAGTTACCCCCCCCACACTTAAATCAAACATTGTCCTCAATGTTTCAAGCCTAAAATCACACCAAACACAAGTAAACACACAAACAGCAACTAAACACACTAAGCATGGCAGAATGTAAATAGCAAAGAGAAGAGGCTAGGGCCGCAAATCTGGTTATGGAGTGTAAATGCCATCCTCTCCTTGGTGATTGCATGGGTTGCCTCCCACGAAGCGCTTGCTTTAACGTCTTGCAGCCGAACGATGGTATGGTCATTCCCCATGGGAGCCCACGGCATGTAATGGGATCTCCCCCACAACATGCTCAACAAAGTTCTCATAGTAGGGTTTCAACCTATGGCCATTCACCTTGAATTCTTGTCCAGTTTTCAAACTTTGTATTTGGACTGCACCATGCACAAAAACATTAGTGATAACAAATGGACCAACCCACTTAGAACATAACTTACCGGGGAATAACCGAAGACGGGAATTGAATAAGAACACTTTCTGCCCGATTGAGAAGGTTTTGCCTCTAATCATCTTGTCATGGACGACCTTGGTCTTCTCTTTGTAAATCCGGGCATTCTCATAAGCCTCATGCCTAATCTCTTCAAGCTCGTTCAATTGTAGCTTCCAATGGGTTCCAGCCGCGTCCACATCCATATTGAAGGTCTTGACCGCCCAATGTGCCTTGTGTTCAAGCTCCATGGGTAGATGGCATGGCTTGCCATAGACTAGCCGAAATGGGGACATACCAATGGGCGTTTTGTAAGCCGTTCGATACGCCCACAATGCATCCTCCAAACGCAAGCTCCAATCTTTTCTGTTTGGCCCAACGGTCTTTTCCAAGATTTGCTTGATTTCTCGATTTGAAACTCCGGCTTGGGCGCTGGTTTGGGGGTGATAAGGTGTGGAAACCTTATGCATCACGTTGTACTTCTTGAGCAATGCCTCAATGGTGCGGTTGCAAAAATGAGACCCACCATCGCTTATGAGCACTCTAGGCATCCCAAATCTAGAGAAAACGTTAGATTTTACAAATTCTGCAACAACTCTAGAATCGTTAGTTCGGGTGGCTTTAGCTTCCACCCACTTTGACACATAATCGACCGCAAGTAAAATGTAAGTAAAACCAAAAGAGATAGGGAAAGGACCCATAAAATCAATACCCCAAACATCAAAGATTTCGACAACAAGGATTGGGGTTTGCGGCATTTGGTCTCTTTGGCCTAAACTTCCTGTTCTTTGACATCGATCACATGTTAAACAAAAAGCCCTAGCATCTCTAAACAATGTAGGCCAATAAAAACCACTTTCAAGAACCTCAAACGCTGTGCGTTGTGTGCCAAAGTGTCCACCACATGCATATGTATGGCAAAAACTCAAAATGCAATTAAACTCAGATTCATGAACACAACGACGCACAATCTGATCCGGGCAGATTTTCCACATATAAGGGTCGTCCCAAACATAAAAACGTGCATCCTTTTTTAGTTTATCACGTTGGGCCTTGCTTAAGGTGTTAGGAACTTGCTTAGACACCAAAAAATTGACCAAATCGGCATACCAAGGGGTACTTACCTCAACGGACAGAAGTTGTTCATCCGGAAACGTTTCTAAAATGGGAAGGGCCTCTTCTTCACGCACCATTCGACTTAGGTGGTCAGCCACCACGTTTTCACATCCCTTCTTGTCCCTAATTTCAATGTCGAATTCTTGAAGTAGGAGCATCCAACGAATGAGCCTTGGTTTGGCCTCCTTTTTGGTGAGAAGATACTTCAAGGCTGCGTGGTCAGTGAAAACAATTACTTTAGTACCAATTAGATATGATCTAAACTTATCTAACGCAAATACAACCGCCAAAAGTTCTTTTTCGGTTGTAGAATAATTCAATTGAGCATCATTCAAAGTGCGTGAAGCATAATAAATAACATGTGGCTGTTTGTTTTTCCTTTGGCCCAAAACAGCTCCAAGGGCATAATCCGATGCATCACACATCAACTCAAAGGGAATGGACCAATCTGGTGGAGTGATGATTGGTGCCGTGGTGAGAGCCTCCTTTAAGTGCTTGAATGCCGTGGAGCATGCATCATCAAACTCGAAAACCACCTCTTTTTGAAACAATCGGCATAGTGGCTGCGCAATCTTGGAGAAATCCTTTATGAAAGGCCTACAAAAACCTGCGTGACCAAGAAACGAACGAACCTCTCTAACCGAAGTTGGAGAGGGTAAGTGACGAACAAGGTCTACCTTAGATTTATCCACTTCAATGCTTTTTTCAGAAATAATATGTCCTAGAACAATACCTTGCTTAACCATGAAGTGACATTTCTCCCAATTAAGCACAAGATTTGTTTCAACACAACGTTTCAAAATTAAGGTCAGATTATTTAAACAATGATCAAAGGAATCACCAAACACACTAAAGTCATCCATGAATATCTCAATAATCCTCTCAACATAATCAGAAAATATGCTAACCATACACCTTTGAAACGTGGCAGGAGCATTGCACAAACCGAATGGCATGCGTCGATATGCAAACGTTCCAAAGGGACAAGTAAAAGTGGTATTTTCTTGGTCATCCAGGGCAATAACAATTTGATTATAACCAGAATATCCATCAAGAAAACAATAAAATGAATGACCCGCTAACCTCTCAAGCATTTGATCTAGGAACGGCAATGGGAAGTGGTCCTTCCTTGTGGCGGCGTTTATCTTCCTATAATCAATGCATATGATGCGTGATTTACTTGACACTCAAATTAAACCCTCGTTTGACAATTGTAGTAGAATGGATAAGTGAGGGATCGTTCTAGACCGGGGATTAGGAGGGCTTGCTAAAACCTTCTAAATTGACTTAAAAACGTAAAAACATAATATAAAACACTAAACTAGACTCAAAGAATGTAAAACTAAACTTTAAAACACAAAAACAAATCAAAAGACTCAAAATGCTTTTAAAAACACAAACTAAAATGCTATACTAAACTCGAAGAATTCAAAACTAAAAATAAAAAAAAGATTAAGACTAAGACTTAAACGAAATATGGGGGGATTGATTTTGGACGAATTTAAACTAAAATGGATAGATTGTAAAGAAAACAAATTGTAAATATGAAATTGACGGAAATGAATGGATGGTATGGCTAGCTAAGGGGTTCATCTCCATACATGTTACACTTGCATAATAAAATGATTTCCAATTGCATTTCAATAAACCATGAATTCTCAACACCCCGGGTTAATTAGGTCCGCTTAAATTAACCGTCAAGTTTTCCTTAAGTTAATGAATTGGATGATTGCATACGACAACCCAAAGCATTCCTCACAAGTTCCCTACAT
Source organism: Pyrus communis (assembly GCF_963583255.1). Classification (NCBI taxonomy): domain Eukaryota; kingdom Viridiplantae; phylum Streptophyta; class Magnoliopsida; order Rosales; family Rosaceae; genus Pyrus; species Pyrus communis. The sequence continues at coordinate 20,351,110 of NC_084809.1, forward strand.
GAATTGCATAATAGAGAAACAAGCAAGAATCATTAAGCATCATGAAAACTATAAGTGTTGACGAGGCATTCGTTACTATGATTGCATGAAACTTATGCCAAGAATTCGTTTAACGCGATTGTTTATAAGCAACCTCCACTACTTGTGAATATAAGTTCATAACGATTAGGTGAAACTCACTTATATTCTAGCGTCATATTCATGCATGAAAATTAAGCGCGTATTCTTAATAAACATACATAAATAAGTTATCCATCAAACGGTTAAACAAATTGAATCCACAACTTATGAAACGCAATTAGAAGTAATCAAATCAAAATGCAAGCATAAACATATATTTCGAATCCCCCCCTAGCTAAAGGGGGGTTTAGTTCCTCATACAAAACAAAGAGAATTGAAATTAAACATTGAAATCAAAGAAACGCCTAAACATTCCAACAACTCAAACTTGAATTGTATGAACGTTTAGAATAAGGTCTAGGGATAATTGGTTTGGGGGATGGAAGTGTGGAATGAAAAAGGAGTGGTGGAGAAGTGGAAGGGAAATAGAAAAATGGTTTTGGATTCTAAGGGGACTCACGGCAAAGAGAAGGAATGGAAGTGTTTGTGGTGTGTTGTGTATGAAATGAGATGTGTTTGAATGATGGGAATGCAAGGGCTTTTATAGAAGAATGAAGGTATAAATGGCTGTTTGTTTAAGCATGCAAGTGGCTAATTAATGATGGACAAATAGCTAGGAAAACATGTGAAAGCTGGAATTGCATGTGAAGGTGTTGGAATGTGAATGAAGGCCACGGCATGGGATGTTTTTCTGGAATGATGGCAGGTTGTGCATGTGTTTGGGAAGAGAATAAATGTATGATGGTGGCTGAATGATTAAAGGGAATGAATGGGAGTGACACTAGGTTGGTTATGCATGTGGAATGTGGCTGAATTGTTGGTGAAATGATGAATGGGAAAGCTGGAATTTCAAAGGGGGAGCCACGGCATGGACTAGTGTAATGGTGCTGAAAATGCATGTTTGTGCATGTGATTTGAAGTGATTATTGTTTGGAAATGAATGTGAAGGCATGGCTTGAATGATGAAGAATAAAGGGTGCATGAGTGAATGATTGAATGTGCATGTGGGTGAATGTGAAGGGAATGCATGTGAGGATGCTGGAAATGCAATGGAACTCACGGCACAAGGGTTCTTTGGTGATGAATGTGGTTGATTTAATGGAGGAACAAGTGCATGTGTTGAATTGGTGGTGCATGTGATTAAAGATGGAGAAGGTGGTGTAATGATGAAGTGGAATGGCTGAAAATGCAAGGGGGAGTGAAGGCCACGGCAAAGGTGTTTTGGTGCATGTGTTGGCTGTTTTGTTTGTTGGTTAAAGCTTGTGTTTGCATGTGAATGTTGTTTGTGTGAAGTGTGTGTGAATGTGCATGTGTTTTAAAGAATGAATGGTGGTATAATGATGAAGTGTGATGAGTGATAAGTGTATGATATGTTGAGTGATAAATGAATGATATGTTGAGTGATAAGATAAGTGGTTATTGATATGTAGATGAATGAATGATATGATAAGTAATAAATGAATGATAAGTGGTTATTGATATGTAGATGAATGAATGATATGATAAGTAATAAATGAATGATAAGTGGTTATTGATATGTAGATGAATGAATGATATGATAAGTAATAAATGAATGATATGTGGTGATGATAAGATAAGTGTATGATATGATAAGTGGTGAATGAAGGAGTGGAATGTTGGAATGTTATGCACGACTAAGGATATAGGAAAGGTTTAAATATCCTAAAACTAAAAGGAACAAGGTTCCAACACTTTGGTCTTCAATTAGGTTTTCAATTTCGTCCAACACTTTGGCTCCAAGCATAAGCTATCCATCCTTCGCCCAAAAGTGCTCCAAACGTCTCCAAAATGCATCTTTTTGCTCCTTTAGCCCTTTTGGCCTATAAACACACGAAAATAGCTTAAAGTACTAAAATAACTAAAGAAACATAACGTAAATGCACGAGAACAAGCCATTTAAGTCGCATGAATATGCTCCTATCAGCATACACGCCAACCGGTTTAGATTCGGGTGGGCACAAGCTCATTCTCCGCATTCTCCACAACCGTCACTCCAGATTTCTTGGGAACACATTGGATAGGTGAAACCCATCGGCTATCGGAGATGGGGTAGATCACTCCACAATCAAGGAGTTTGATTATCTCCTTCTTCACCACTTCCATCATCGGAGGGTTGAGACGGCATTGAGCCTCTCTAGTTGGTTTGGCCCCCTCCTCAAGAAATATATGATGCATACATGTTGTGGGACTAATACCTTGGATATCGGCCAAGGTCCAATCTAGGGCAGATTTGTACTCCTTCAAAACATTCACTAGTTTCTCTTCTTCTTGTACCGTGAGTGATGAAGAAATAATGGCAGGTAAGGTCTCCTCTTCCCCCAAGAAAATGTACTTCAAATGGCTAGGTAGTGGTTTGAGATCAAGGATAGGTGCTTAAATTATGGATGGAAGCAACTTGTTAGTCGAAATGGGAATTGACTCAAAGTTAGAAAACTTACCATTGTGCTTAGGCAATGACTCAAGGGCAGCAACCAACCAACTCAATGCATTCCTCACTAGGAGGCACGGCATGCAATGGAGTGTGTGTGCCGTGGGCTAGCAACAGTCCCTTCCCTTGGTTTTGAGTTCCATGCTTCATGTAATGACATTTTCGAGTGCATCGGCGTTCAACTCTTCAAGGTATCCCTGCGCCAAAGAGTCAATTATATCAATGGAGAAACATGAATGATCCTCACTAGGATACTTAATAGAATCAGAGAGACTAAAATTAACAACTTCCCAATTTCCATTAAACACATCAATCTTCGTTCGAGCCGTCTTCATGAATGGCCGTCCAAGGAGCATTGGCAACGAAGGGGCATGGTCAGATTCATCCATCTCGAGCACATAGAAGTCCGCCGGAAAGATCAAATGATTGACCTGCACTAACACATCTTCCAAAACTCCCTTTGGATAAGAGTTAGATCTATCGGCCAATTGTATGATCACTCCATCATTTTTCAATACTCCTTGGTTCATAGATGTATAAATTGAATATGGCATGGCATTTATAGAGGCACCTAGGTCTAGCATGGCAGATTCAAAACGAGTGTTACCTATGACACAAGGAATAGTAAAACTACCCGGATCTTTGCATTTGGGGGGTAGTTTGCGTTGCAAGATGGCCGAGACATTTTCACCTACCTTTACCACCTCTTTGGTCGACATCCTCTTCCTAGTGGTGCAAAGCTCCTTTAAAAACTTGGCGTACCTCGGGACTTGCTTGATTGCATCCAAGAGGGGTATGTTAACTTGAACTTTCCGAAATGTCTCAAGGATGTCCTTCTCGGCTTCTTCTTTCTTTGTTTGGATGAATCTACTAGGAAAAGGCACATTCGAAGGAAAAACATTAGTAGGAACCGAATTTGACACATTCTTACCCTTTTTGGACAAATTGGCCAGTTTGGGGTCACTAGAAGCTTGCGGCAAAGGTATTTCCACCTTTGCCATGGGTTGGCTTGCTTCCTCCTCTTCAATTCTCAGTTTTTCATCCTCGTTAGGACCTGATGGTGAAGGTGTAGGACCTGCCCCAACTTCTTTTCCACTTCTCAAGAGTATGGCCTTTGCACTTTCGAAGCCTCCTTTTGGATTTGGAATGGTAGAACTAGGAAGTTGGCCTTGGTCACGAAACTTCCCCACAAAATCTGCAATCTGCCCAATTTGTTTCTCCAATTGATCCACCCTCTTGTCTTGGTTTTGCATGGCTTTGGCTTGATTCTCTTGCCCCTGAGACAAATTAGTTAGTAACTTAAGAAGTGTATCATTGTCTAGGGATGTACCTGAAGCATTTGGGGCAGATTGTTGTGGAGCATGTGTGGGTGCGTATGGCTTAGTGAAGAACCTCGGGGGTTGTTGTCTAAAGCATCCTTGTTGTGGTGGTTGTTGGGGCTCCCTCCACTTGAAGTTTGGTGGTCTCTCCAACCTGGATTATATGTGTTAGAGTATGGATCGTTCCTTGGTTGGTTTTGGCCTTGAAATCCAATTGCATTTGCGCTTTCCCATCCACCATTTTCAATTAGTTGTGGGCACTTCTCAGAAGCATGTCCTTGGACAGAACACACTCCGCATACATTTGGTCCTTGCATCCTCATTCCTTCGGCCATCTGAGACACAATGGAAGAAAGATTAGCTAATTGTGAATGAATGTCGGGTGTGGAACTTACCTCATGAACTTGCTGCCGTGGGGGTCCTCTTTGGCCTACTCCTTCGTATTGTTGAGCGTTCAACGCTCGATTAGCAATTAAGATCTTGGCAGCCATGGGTGTCTTGTCCACCAATGCTCCACCCGCCGAGGCATCGAGCATTTGACGTTCAATTGGTAGGAGCCCCTCGTAGAAGTATTGTAGAAGTAACTCCTCCTTCATCTGATGTTGTGGACAAGAAGCAACAAGTGATTTAAAACGTTCATAATATGTAGGAAAAGACTCACCTTCTTTTTGCTGAATTCCACATGTACTTCGTCTTCTTCAAGATCTGGTGCAAGTTGAGATGGTTGGGGCTCTTGTTGATTCGTCTTCCTTCTCAAAGTTCGCTCGAAATTGTCGTTAAAGTTTAAGATATGCTCACGAACCGGTTGAGAACTCCGAGTCATAAACTAGTACCTAAAAACAAGAAAACAAAACCAGGTCAGCAACTAAAACCAAAAACACACGAAAATAAGCAAAAAGAAATAACAAAGGACTAGCAAAGTGGCTAATCCCCGGCAGTGGCGCCAAAATTTGATGCGAAAATTAACTTAACACACAAATTAAACCCTCTTTTGACAATTGTTTGTATCTTTGAGTCAGTTTTCATTAGATTAGCAATCCCTCCTAATCCCCCGGCCTAGAACGATCTCTACTTATATCTTTACTACAATTGTCAAAAAGAGGGTTTAATTTGAGTGCTATTATTTATCACATCAGGTACGCTTAAATTAACCTTCAGATTTTCCTTAAGTCATCAAATTGAATGGAATTAGCGCATCGCAATCAAATTGTTCCTCAAAAGTTCCCTACATATAAGCGCATAATAGAGAAACAATCAAAGATCATTAAATTCTATGAAAATCATAAGTGTTGACAAGGCGTTCGTAACTATGAAAGCGCATGATACTTATGCTAGGAATTTACTTAACATGATTGTGACTAACAACCTTTACTACTTATGAATATAAGTTCACAACGATTAGGTGAAACTCCCTTATATCCTAGCATCAGATTTATGCATGCAAATTAAGAGTGCACTGTCAATCCACATACACAAACAAGTTTTAATTCAAACAGATAAGTAAATTGAATTCACAATTCATGAAATCACAACTGGAAGTAATCAAATCATATTGCAAATATAGCCATGGTTTCAAAATTCCCCCTAGCTAAGAGAGGATTAGTTCCTCATACTCACAAAACAAAGATTATTGAATTTAAACATTGAAAACACTAAGAAAGATTACACTGATAGGAGCACATTCATGCTACTTAGTTATGTTGTTTCCTTGCATTTAGTGAGTTAATTACTATTTATTTTAGTCTTTTAAGCTATTTTCGTATGTTTTTAGGTCCTAATGGCAAGAGGAGCAAAAAAGGGCATTTTGGAGCTAAATGGAGCATTTTTGGGCATGGATTGGATAGCTTAACCATGGAGTAAAGAGGATGGACGAAATTGACGTCAAGAAGGGCTAGGAAAGGCTACAAATCTGGTGGAAGGAGTCCAAATGCAAAGAAGATAAGGAAGAAGCAAGAAATAAGGAACCTTATCCAACCTTATCTTATCCTATCCTAACCAACCTTATCCTTTCCTAACTCTAACATTATCCTATCTTATCCTATCCAAATTAGGTTGTGCCTTAAATCTAGCTAATTAGAAGGGATTAGGTGCATATTTAAACACTAAGCACAGTTTCTAGACGCTTATCCATTTGTTTTGCAGCATAAACACCATTCCATATAGGTTTAGGAATTGTAATCCTTCTTCTACACCTATATCATGTGTCCTTGCCCCTTTAGGTTTAGGAATCTGCCCTAAACCATTCCTTCTAGAAACCTTATCTCATCCCTACAAAGATGTGATGCAAAAATTACTTAACACACAAATTAAACCCTCTTGTGACAATTGTAGTAGATATGTAAGTAGGGATCGTTCTTAAACCAGGGATTAGGAGGGATTGCTAAATCACTCTAAACTAACTCAAAATCGTAAAAACAAAGTTTAAACACTCAACTAGACTCAAAGAATGCAAAACTAAACTATAAAACACCAAAACGAACCAAAAGACTCAAAACAGCAAACAAACACTCAAAACTGCCTTAAAAACACTTTCTGGGCAGTTTTGAACATTTTACTCAAATCTGGACGAAATTAAGTTATCACTTGACTCAAAACACTTAAAAACATCAACTAAATTGATTTCTACTAATCTAACACTTTAAATTAATGGGGGAATTGGTTTTGACGAAAATTGAGTAAATTAAGACAAGGACAAAGAAAACAGATTCTTTAGACTAAATTAGGTGAATTGATGAATGATGGGCTAACTAGAGGGTTCTTCTCCACACATGACACACTTGCATTCAAATTGATTTCCAATTGCTTCTTTCAATAAATCATGAAACTCAATACCCCAAGTTAACCGTGAACAGCACTTTTTTAACTTTCAAGTTTTCCTTAAGTTATTGAATTGGATGGGAATGCGCATACAACAACTCAAAACATTCTCTAAAAGTCCCTTACGTGAAAAGCACAATAAAGGTACAATCAAAGATCATTAAGTTTCATGAAAACTATAAGTATTGACGAGGCAATTGTTACTATGAAAAGCATGAAACTTTTGCCAAGAATTCACTTAACGCGATCGTCGATAAACGACCTCCACTACTAGCAAATATAAGGTTATAACTATTAGGTGAAACTCCCTTATATTTTAGCTTCAAATCCCTGCATGAAAAACTAAGTGGCCACCTTAATCAACACACAAGAATGAGTTATCAATCAACTAGTTAAGCAAATTGAATTCACAACTTATAAAATAACAATTGGATGTAATCAATTCATCTTGCAAGCATAATCATGGTATTGAATAGCCCCCTAGCCAAAAGGCTTAGTTCCTCATGTTCACAAAACAAAGGAAAACAGATTTATACATTGTAAATATAAGAAAGAGAACACCTAAATACTCCAACGATCCAATGTTGAATAGCTAGAATCTTCAAGCAATCTTCTTCCTCTCCTTTGCTACGGCACAAGAGGTTTTGGTGAGTTTAGGGGGTTATGGATGATGTAGAATGATGGATTTAGGTTTAGGATGGATGTAGGGGACGGCAAGGGTTGGTTTTGGGCAGAAAATATGGAGAATGGTGAAGTATGGATGTGTTAGAGGGATGGGATGATTTTCTGGCGTGAATGGTGAATGAATCAAAACTTTGTGGCTGCTACAAGGATGTTTGATGCGAGAATTATACGCACACAAATTAAACCCTCTTTTTATCAATTGTAGTGAAGAATGTAAGTAGGGATCGTTCTGGACCGGGGATTAGGAGGGATTGTTAATCACTTGGAAACTGACTCAAATACGTAAAAACAAGTTTAAAACACTATACTAGACTCAAAGAATGCAAAACTAAACTTTAAAACACCAAAACAAACCAAAAGACTCAAAACAGCACCAAAACACTCAAAACTGCCTTAAAAACACAATCTGGGCAGTTTTGAACACTAGACACAACTTTGGACGAAAATTGGTTTTACTTTGACCTAAGACACTTAAAAACACAAACTAAAGTGATTTCTAACTAATATGACTCAACAAAGTAAAGGGGGATTGGTTTTGGACGAATTTAAAAACAAAACAAACTTTTTAAATTAGAACAGATTGTAGAACGAATTTGATGGAATTGAATGGATGGGAAGCTAGCTAAGGGGTTCATCTCCACACATGTTATACTTGTATATAAAACGATTTCCAATTGCTTTTCAATAACCCATGAATTCTCAACGCCCCAAGTTAATTAGGTTCGCTTAAATTAACCTTCAGATTTTCCTAACGTTATTGAATTGGATGATTGCATACGACAACCCAAAACATTCCCCACAAGTCCCCTACATGATTGCATAATAGAGATACAAGCAAGAATCATTAAGTTCTATGAAAACCATAAGCATTGACGAAGCACTTGTTACTATGATTGCATGAAACTTATGCCAAGAATTTACTTAACGCGATTGAGATCATCAACCTTTACTACTTGTGAATATAATTCCATAACGATTAGGCGAAATTTCCTTATATCCTAGCATCCAATTTATGCATGATAATTAAGCGTGCACTCTCAACCAACACACACAAATCAATGTAATTCACATAGATAAGTAAATTGAATTCACAACTTATGAAACGCAATTAGAAGTAATCAAATCATATAGCAAGTATGTTCATGGTTTCGAATCCCCCCCTAGCCAAGGGGGGGTTTAGTTCCTCATACGCACAAAACAAAGAGAATTGAAATTAAACATTGAATTCAAAGGAAAAGAAACACCTAGAAATTCCAGCGACGCGAACTTGAATTGCATGAACTTCCGAACTTCCTTCTCCTCCTCCTTGGTGCGGCAAAGGTCTAGGGACAGGTTTAGGGCCTTAGGTGTATGGATGCATGGTTATGGAGGGGTGTAGTAGTGTTTAGGAGAAGGGGATGGTGCGGCAAAGCTTAAAACTAAGGAGAAAGGTGTTTGGTGGCTGCGGCAAGGGTGTGGAGAGGGTTGGACGAATTTCTGGAGTTAATGAATGTGTATGAGAGGTGGTAATCTGATCTAGGGGTTAATATGAGTATATATAGGCACTTAAAACCCTAGGGTAATCAGATATGGACTTGAATAACCCAAATCCACAAGGAAATAGGCCATCTAGAAGGTAGGAAACCCCAAAGGAAAAGGAATAGAGGCGCCAGATTTTTAGGGTTCTAGAAACAAAGTGTTTTGTGGCAGAAATTGGCACTTCTAGAAGGATTTGGGGCGCCACTTTTGTAGGAGATAAGCTAAGGTTCCTAGAATCATGTTTTAAGGGCCAAATTTGTAGGGAAAAAGAGATAAGGGTGCAGCACCTTTGTAGGGATAATGTTAGGGCTTCTAGAAAGCCTAAAAACTAAGGGGATTTGGATAAAACCCACGGCAAAGATAGGATAGGGCATCTAAGGCTTCTAGAAACCCTCCAAGATAAGGTAAAGTGCATGGCATCCCTATAGGATTAGGATAAGGTGTCCTAAAGTGTTTAGGACTCCTCTTTGTGGTTGAAAACCTTGTGCATTAGGATTAGGAAAGCTAATCCTTCTTCATCTTGGAATTCTTCTCCTTCTTGGACTTGGAAAGCTTCTTTGTTGCTTCACTTGAGACCATTTGGATTTTGACTTTCCTTCATCAAGTAGGAAACCTTAGTTGAGTAGGAATCTTCATTCTTCTAGGAATCCTATTTCAACTAGGAAACCATCTTCCATTTAGGGACTTTCCTACTTCAACTAGGAAACCTTGCTCAAGTAGGAATCATCATCTTCAAGTCTTCAATTTCGTCCATCCTCTTGGCTCCAAGCATATGATGTCCATTCCAAGCTCTAATTTGCTCCAAAAGGCTCCAAAATGCATCCTTTTGCATACTTTGCTCTTAAAACCTGAAAACACATAGAACTAGCTTAAAAGACTACTTTACTAAGGAAAAACACTATAAATGCACAAAAACAAGCTAAACTAAGGTGCGCAAATATGCTCCTATCAAATTCCCCCACACTTAGCTTTTGCTAGTCCTCGAGCAAAACAAAATGAAACAAAGTAAATAAACGAAGTAAAACGAGTAAAACACAACCTGCACCTTCCAACAATCGCCTCAGGGATTTCCAATGCACATGACATGTTAAAAATCATCATTCCCACAGATTTTAGCCATCTTTACGCTTAAGCATTTACTTAATCATAGTCACTACTCATTAGTTCACAAATAACCAATTAAAACATGATTTTGAATGTAGTAACATGCCTTAGAGAATTTCCTCAATTCCTTACTAGATATGCACTCAATTTTCACACAGATTTTCTGACTACACACCCTATACTAGTTATATGTGAGAAGATAGATGTAAATATGAAAACGAATGCTCACATATATGTATGACAAAGAAAGCACTTTTCGGAGTTAATAACATGTTTAGATATGATCTCATGAATGGAACGCTACTACCTAAATGCGAGAACCAGTGACACCATATGCTCGTACCAATTTTAAACTCCACAAATTGAAACACATAACACTCAAGATTAAAGTCAAGGGTTGTAACGGGGCTAGGGGTATTGGCTAACAAAGAAAGGTAAAGGATAAAACAAACGTTCTTTAAACAATAGTAAGCAAAGCAATGAACTTGATACTTAGAATTCACTTAGAGTGCAGAGAATAACTTTAAACACAAAGGGGGAATACACATGCATACTTAGGGTCAAATGCAACGTTTTGGACCCTTTCTTCAATAATCAACAACTTAGAGCTCATTTTATGCTCTTCCAACTCCTTTTCATACTTTTCACAACTTTTTCTTTTTTTTCTTCTTATTTTCCACGAATTTTCTTTTTTCTTTTCTTTCTCTCTCTTTTTTTTTTCTTTTCTTTGCCGTGCCTCATTCAAGACTTTGGCACACCCCTATATCAAGAATCCTTCCCCCACACTTGTTTTCTACAATGCAATGATCAAAAGGAATTCATCTTTGAGTTATGCTTTTACTATGCTTCAAGAACAAAGGTATGGGTGGTCCTAATCTAGGCTAGGTGAGGATAATTGTGGTTCAACCAAGAAAGTAGGCTACACAAGGCTCAACGGGGTTAAATCCTACAAACAAATGAAATAGGGAAATATGGCAATTTGGCTATGGTGGTCACTATTAACTTCATCTTGAATATGTGTTATGCAATTCAATAACATGTTTTGAATGAAATTGGCATGGGTTCTAGTATTTGGAACTAAATGATGAAACGCCTTCTAAGTAGTAACCAAGCAAAGAATAATGAGATCATGCAACGACTTTAGAAAACAAGAATGCACAGATTTTAACTCTCCAAATAAACGTTTAGGCTCAAGTCTCACAAGGTTGTAGCATTTGTTTGAGTTCCTTCCTTCAAGCATGTTACAAAAACTGATTTTTCTTTTTTTCTTTTTGATTACATGTGAAGTCATAAGTTATAACCACAACCAAGCATGAACCAAAGAGTAAATCAAACTTTCATCCATGTTAATCATTCTCTTTAACAGTCATGCAATTACAAACCGAATCCTCATCATTGTGTTGGAAGGTACCCTAAGACACAAACAAACACACAAAAACAACTTAAAAACAACTCTTTTTGGGTTTTCAAAACAATTTTTTCAATTTTTTCTGGGATTTTCGGATTTTCAGAACAACAAATACTAAAACACACCAAAATAGCCTAAAAACACTTAAAAACAGCAAGAAACAACATTTGAAATTATGGGTGACAAAACCCTACGAATTTGCATCAAAACACTTTGGTTACTCCCCCACACTTAAATCAAACATTGTCCTCAATGTTTCAAGCATAGACTCACACAAATAGCAAACAACAAACAAAACAACATCTAACAACCTAACATGGCAGAAACAAAATCAACAACAAAGAGAAGAGTTTAGGAACGCAAATCTGGAATTGGAGTGCTTTCTCGGTCTTTCTTTGTTGAATGCATGGGTTGCCTCCCAAGTAGCGCTTGCTTTAACGTCGTACAGCCGGACGAACATTCTTCTTATCCTCTCTTGGAGCCCACGGCATGGAGTGGGATGTCCTCCACAACTTGCCCTTCAACACTTTCGTCATATGGCTCTATGAATGGGAGGGGATAGTGATCCTCCCTAATGGTGGTATTTTGGTTCCTATAGTTCATGTAGACGCTCCCACCACCTTGAAATCGATTTGGAACCTTCACCAAAGAAGGTAACAACCTATTAGTTGAAATGGGAATTGGAATTGGGATTGGAGACTTACTAGGATGTTGTGGCAATGCCCCTAGGGTAGCCACCATCTCGCCAATTTTATCCTTAGGTACGGCCAGATTGGGTGTTTGTAAGGTAGTGGCGTGCTCCTTATGCTCTCCTTCAATTCCTTCCTCGATGGTGGTTCTAGACGCATCCTTCTTGATTGGTGTTGAACGTTCCTGCCCTATATTTTTAATTGTACCAATGGCAAAACAAGAACGAACATCATTAGGATTCTCAATGTATTCAGAAACTTTAAAGTTAATCGTATCACCGCCAAACTCCATAGTTAAGGCTCCCTTGGCCACGTCAATCTTGGTATGGGCTGTTTTCATGAAAGGTCGTCCAAGTAAGAGTGGCGATGGTGGAGAGTGGGTTGAATCCTCCATGTCAAGCACATAGAAATCTGCAGGAAAAATCAAGTGGTCCACCTGCACCAAAACATCTTCCAAAACTCCTCTCGGGTATGCATTAGATCGATCCGCTAATTGAATAATAACACCATCATTTTTAAGCTCTCCTAGATTCATAGATGCATAAACAGAGTATGGCATGACATTAATTGATGCACCTAAATCTAGCATAGCATGTTCGAACCTTGTATTTCCAATTACACAAGGGATAGTGAAACTACCTGGATCTTTGCATTTAGGTGGCAGCTTTCTTTGCAACATTGCAGAGACATTCTCACTTACATGTACCACCTCTTTCTCCCGAATCCGTTTCCTTGTTGTACAAATCTTCCTCAAAAACTTAGCGTACTTCGGAATTTGCTTTATTGCATCAAGGAGCGGGATATTGACATGCACCTTCCTAAACGTCTCCAGGATGTCTTTTTCATCCTCCTCTGTCTTAGATTGCATAAACCTGCTAGGAAAGGGCACATTCAAAGGAAAAGCATTAGTAGGAACTGAACTTGACACGTTTTTACCTTTATTGGGTGAATTGGACGACTTGGGATCACTTGGAACTTGCGGCACATTTGGTTCCACCTTTGCCGTGAGTGGCCTTTGCTCCTCCTCTTCAGTTCTCAACTCGTCCTCCTCGTTGGAACGTGATTTGGATGGTTTGAGGTCAGATCCGACTTGCTTTCCACTTCGCAAATGCATAGCTTTTGCAGATTCGAATCCACCTTTCGGATTGACCACCGTTGAGCTAGGCAACCTTCCTTGCTCACGAAATTGCCCCATGAACTCGGCAATTTGTCCCACTTGCTTTTCTAAGTTGTCCACCCTCTTGTCTTGGATTTGCCTCTCTTTGTTTTGAGTTTGGACTTCCTGCGTCAAAGTAGTAAGTAATTGAAAAATCTTATCATTATCACTTGAATTACCTACATTGCTTTGGGCAGGTTGTGCTTGGGCTTGTGGTGGTGCCAACGGCTTTTGATAGAAACCCGGGGGTTGTTGCCTAAATCCGCTTTGTTGTTGACCTTGTTGGGGGTCTCGCCATTTGAAATTCGGATGATCACGCCAACCGGGATTGTAAGTATTAGAAAACGGATCACCACGTGTTTGGTATTGGTCGCCATATCCCACGGCATTGAGTGTCTCCCACCCTCCATTCTCGATTAATTGTGGGCACTTGTCCGTAGGGTGTCCTTGCATGGAGCATACGCCACAAGAAGCTACGGTTTTGACTTTTGGACCTTCCACCACCTGAGAAAGCAACGTAGTAAGGTTAGCCATTTGATTTTGAAGTTCGGTTATGACACTTACCTCATTGACTTGGTGTTGCCGTGGGGTACTCCTCTGTCCAACGCCTTCGTATTGTTGAGCGTTCAACGCTCGATTAGCAATCAACATCTTTGCAGCCGTAGGGGTCTTGTCCACCAAGGCTCCTCCCGCTGAGGCATCTAGCATTTGACGTTCAATAGGTAGAAGTCCTTCGTAAAAGTATTGTAGAAGTAGTTCCTCCTTCATTTGATGCTGTGGACATGAAGCAACAAGAGATTTAAAACGTTCATAATAAGTAGGAAAGGATTCACCTTCATCTTGTTGAATTCCACTTATCCTTTTTCGTAGGAGGATGACTCGAGAAGTTGGGAAAAACTTCTCCAAGTAAGCTCGTTTCATGCTCTCCCATGATGTGACAGTTCCGGGAGCCAATTCGTACAACCAATCTTTTGCTTTCTCTTGGAGAGAAAAGGGAAAGGCCTTCATCTTCAAGATGCTCTCATCCACGTTCACCGGAGTCATGCTTGAGCAAACGACTTCAAACTCCTTCAAGTGCTTGTTAGGATCTTCCATGGATAGCCCATGGTACTTCGGAATGTGATGTAACAGGCTTGACTTCAATTCGAACTCGGCAGTCTTGTCTTGAGCCGCCCTTGGGTATTGGATGCACAAGGGTGCGGCATTGGCCAATCCCGAAGCGGAAAGCTCCTTGATTGTACGGTTGTCCGCTGCCATGTCTACTACACCCACTCTTGCCGTGGGTTCCTCTTCTTCAAATTCAGATACGGACTCGGAACTTGCACTTGATTCAGTAGGTTCCGGGTTCTTCCTCTTACGTCTCAACTCACGCTCAAAATCGTCGTCAAAGTCTAAAATATGTTCGTGAACCGGATTAGAACTCCGAGTCATAAACAAGTACCTAAAACAAGAAACAAAATAACATAAGAATCTGATCTAATAAGAAAAACGAAAATAACAATCCAAGGGATTAGCAAAGTTGCTAATCCCCGGCAACGGCGCCAAAATTTGATGCGAGAATTATACGCACACAAATTAAACCCTCTTTTTATCAATTGTAGTGAAGAATGTAAGTAGGGATCGTTCTGGACCGGGGATTAGGAGGGATTGTTAATCACTTGGAAACTGACTCAAATACGTAAAAACAAGTTTAAAACACTATACTAGACTCAAAGAATGCAAAACTAAACTTTAAAACACCAAAACAAACCAAAAGACTCAAAACAGCACCAAAACACTCAAAACTGCCTTAAAAACACAATCTGGGCAGTTTTGAACACTAGACACAACTTTGGACGAAAATTGGTTTTACTTTGACCTAAGACACTTAAAAACACAAACTAAAGTGATTTCTAACTAATATGACTCAACAAAGTAAAGGGGGATTGGTTTTGGACGAATTTAAAAACAAAACAAACTTTTTAAATTAGAACAGATTGTAGAACGAATTTGATGGAATTGAATGGATGGGAAGCTAGCTAAGGGGTTCATCTCCACACATGTTATACTTGCATATAAAACGATTTCCAATTGCTTTTCAATAACCCATGAATTCTCAACGCCCCAAGTTAATTAGGTTCGCTTAAATTAACCTTCAGATTTTCCTAACGTTATTGAATTGGATGATTGCATACGACAACCCAAAACATTCCCCACAAGTCCCCTACATGATTGCATAATAGAGATACAAGCAAGAATCATTAAGTTCTATGAAAACCATAAGCATTGACGAAGCACTTGTTACTATGATTGCATGAAACTTATGCCAAGAATTTACTTAACGCGATTGAGATCATCAACCTTTACTACTTGTGAATATAATTCCATAACGATTAGGCGAAATTTCCTTATATCCTAGCATCCAATTTATGCATGATAATTAAGCGTGCACTCTCAACCAACACACACAAATCAATGTAATTCACATAGATAAGTAAATTGAATTCACAACTTATGAAACGCAATTAGAAGTAATCAAATCATATAGCAAGTATGTTCATGGTTTCGAATCCCCCCCTAGCCAAGGGGGGGTTTAGTTCCTCATACGCACAAAACAAAGAGAATTGAAATTAAACATTGAATTCAAAGGAAAAGAAACACCTAGAAATTCCAGCGACGCGAACTTGAATTGCATGAACTTCCGAGCTTCCTTCTCCTCCTCCTTGGTGCGGCAAAGGTCTAGGGACAGGTTTAGGGCCTTAGGTGTATGGATGCATGGTTATGGAGGGGTGTAGTAGTGTTTAGGAGAAGGGGATGGTGCGGCAAAGCTTAAAACTAAGGAGAAAGGTGTTTGGTGGCTGCGGCAAGGGTGTGGAGAGGGTTGGACGAATTTCTGGAGTTAATGAATGTGTATGAGAGGTGGTAATCTGATCTAGGGGTTAATATGAGTATATATAGGCACTTAAAACCCTAGGGTAATCAGATATGGACTTGAATAACCCAAATCCACAAGGAAATAGGCCATCTAGAAGGTAGGAAACCCCAAAGGAAAAGGAATAGAGGCGCCAGATTTTTAGGGTTCTAGAAACAAAGTGTTTTGTGGCAGAAATTGGCACTTCTAGAAGGATTTGGGGCGCCACTTTTGTAGGAGATAAGCTAAGGTTCCTAGAATCATGTTTTAAGGGCCAAATTTGTAGGGAAAAAGAGATAAGGGTGCAGCACCTTTGTAGGGATAATGTTAGGGCTTCTAGAAAGCCTAAAAACTAAGGGGATTTGGATAAAACCCACGGCAAAGATAGGATAGGGCATCTAAGGCTTCTAGAAACCCTCCAAGATAAGGTAAAGTGCATGGCATCCCTATAGGATTAGGATAAGGTGTCCTAAAGTGTTTAGGACTCCTCTTTGTGGTTGAAAACCTTGTGCATTAGGATTAGGAAAGCTAATCCTTCTTCATCTTGGAATTCTTCTCCTTCTTGGACTTGGAAAGCTTCTTTGTTGCTTCACTTGAGACCATTTGGATTTTGACTTTCCTTCATCAAGTAGGAAACCTTAGTTGAGTAGGAATCTTCATTCTTCTAGGAATCCTATTTCAACTAGGAAACCATCTTCCATTTAGGGACTTTCCTACTTCAACTAGGAAACCTTGCTCAAGTAGGAATCATCATCTTCAAGTCTTCAATTTCGTCCATCCTCTTGGCTCCAAGCATATGATGTCCATTCCAAGCTCTAATTTGCTCCAAAAGGCTCCAAAATGCATCCTTTTGCATACTTTGCTCTTAAAACCTGAAAACACATAGAACTAGCTTAAAAGACTACTTTACTAAGGAAAAACACTATAAATGCACAAAAACAAGCTAAACTAAGGTGCGCAAATATGCTCCTATCAATGTTTCTTTATAGGATTTCAGGAATTAAAACCCTAGGTTATTTAGGTAAATGATAGGAGCATATTCATGCGACTTAAATGGCTTGTTCTCGTGCATTTACGTTATGTTTCTTTAGTTATTTTAGTCCTTTATGCTTCTTTTGTGTGTTTTCAGGTTCTAAGGGTAAAGTATGCAAAAGGATGCCTTTTGGAGCCTTTTGGAGCAAATTAGAGATTGGAATGGATATCATATGCTTGGAGCCAAGAGGATGGACGAAATTGAAGGATTCCGCCTCCATTGCAGCCACATGCACATTCAATCATTCACACCAAAACCTTGCACATGCTTTCCCATTTCATTATTCATTCACCTTGCAGCCACTCCACATGCATTTCTAGCTTTTCCTTTGCATTCCCCCTTTAATCAACACATGCATCCACTCACCAAGAAATCATTCATTCCACATGCACCCAAAACACCACTAGAAATCATCATTGCCGTGGGTACCTATCCCATTTCAGATTGTCATTCCACTTCATTGCACATGCATCTTCATAATTCAACACATGCATTCATTATTTATTTACTTTGCATCCTTTAATTTAATCACATGCACATTCAAACAAACACAATCATTCCAGCCATACCTTGCATTTTCAGATTGTTCCTCCATCATTGCACCACAATGCAGCCACATGCACTTGTTCCTCTAACATTTCAGCCACTTGCACTTGTTCCTCTAACATTTCAGCCACTTGCACTCCCATTCTCTCCCAAAACCGTGCACATGCCTTCTCCTTGCATTTCCAGCCATTCCACATGCTATTTCAGCCACATGCACTCATAATCATTCAACCAACATGTGCACATGCAACCTAGCTGTCATGTTCCCCCCATTTCACCTATAAATACTCATTCATTCACACTCATTCATAGACATTCATTTCACAACAGAAATTGGTCCCTTGGGGCCTTGCCTTTCACAAAGTCCATCCATTTCTTCCATAAACTCATCCATTGCAGAAATGTAGACCATCAAACTCCCTTGTGCCGTGCTCTCCCTTACAATCCAAACACCATCCTTCTATTTCCACCACTCCCCAAACCATTCACACCATCAAACTATCCCTAGACCTTGTGCTACAACGAAGAGGAAGAGAAGAGTGCCTAAACGTTCATACAATTCAAGTTTGAGTTGTTGGAATGTTTAGGTGTTTCTTTGATTTCAATGTTTAATTTCAATACTCTTTGTTTTGTACGAATGAGGAATGGAAGATAAGAGGGCCTAAACGTTCATACAATTCAAGTTTGAGTTGTTGGAATGTTTAGGTGTTTCTTTGATTCTCTTTGTTTTGTACCATGAGGAACTAAACCCCCTTGGTTAGGGGGTGATTCGAATATATGTTTATGCTTGCATTTTGATTTGAATACTTCTAATTGCGTTTTATAAGTTGTGGATTCAATTTGTTTAACCGTTTGATTGATAACTTATTTATGTATGTTTATTGAGAGTGCACGCTTAATTTTCATGCATGAATATGACGCTAGAATATAAGTGAGTTTCACCTAATAGTTATGAACTTATATTCACAAGTAGTGGAGGTTGCTTATAAACAATCGCGTTAAATGAATTCTTGGCATAAGTTTCATGCAATCCATAGTAACGAATGCCTCGTCAACACTTATAATTTTCATAGAGCGTAATGATTCTTGCTTGTATCTCTATTATGCAATCATGTAGGGGACTTGTGGGGAATGTTTTGAATTGTTGTATGCGCTAACCCATCCAATTCAATAACGTTAGGAATATTTGAAGGTTAATTAGTGCATCACGGTTAACCCGGGGTGTTGAGTTTCATGGTTTATTGAAATGCAATTGGAAATCATTTTATTATGCAAGTATAACATGTATGGAGATGAACCCCTTAGCTAGCCTTCATTCCATTCAAATTCTATCACACATTCACATTTACATTTTGCTTTAATTTGAATCTGTGCATTTTAGTTAATTTTCGTATAAATCTAAATCCCCCTTTACTTTAATGTCCAATTTCGTTAGAAAGTGTTTTAGTTTGTGTTTATGAGTGTTTTGATTCATTTTATTTCCCAATTTCGTCCAAATTCACCAAAGTGCTCAAAACTGCCCAGAAAGTGATTTTAAGGCAGTTTTGAGTGTTTTGGGTGATGTTTGAGTCTTTTGGTTTGTTTTAATGTTTTAAGTGATTAGTTTTACATTCTTTGAGTTAGTTTAGTGTTTTATATTGTGTTTTTACGTTCTTGAGTCAAGTTATTACTTAATTTCGTCCAAATTTGTGTTTGTGCTCAAATCTGCCCAGAAAGTGGTTTTTAGGCAGATTTGAGTGTGTTTGTGTTGTTTTGAGTCTTTTGGTTTGTCTTAGTGTTTTAAAGTTTAGTTTTGCATTCTTTGAGTCTAGTATAGTGTTTCATATTGTTATTTTACGTTTTTGAGTCAAATCCAAGTGGTTAACAATCTCTCCTAATCCCCAGTCCAGAACGATCCCTACTTATACTTATACTACAATTTGACGAAAAGAGGGTTTAATTTGTGTGCGTATAATTCTCGCATCAGTAAACAGAAATTAAGTCAAAAGCTTCTAGAAATAGGAAATCAAATCAGAAATTTAAAGGAAACTAATTAAAAGTTGCAGCAATGGTCTAAAACACAAAAGGAATGTGTTTTAATGCAAGGAAATAGGAAAGAATCATCTCCCTTGCACGGCAAGGAAGAGGAAAGGTCAAGGGAGGTGTGGCTTGATATAGGAAAGGTTTAAATGTCCTAAAACTAAAGGAAACAAGGCTCCCTTGCACGGCAAGGGTTTTTAAGAAAAGGAATGCTTTTTATTTCTGAAATTAGGCAAGAATTTTGGAATAGAAAAGGGTATGTGAGTTATGGCTTAACTTGGTATGAAAAAGGAATGTGTTTAAATGGTTTAAAACAGGAAACAAGGCCCTTCCTTGCACGGCAAGGAAGGGAGACACAAGGAAACACACGACATTGTCCTAAGGTTGCAAGGGATGTTGTTTTTGTGACCTAGAATAGATAGGAGCCTTTGATCTTGCTGAAATATGGAGTCTTTAAGGATTAGGAAAGATTAAACCAAAATAGGAAAACTTGGCTTAACTTTCCTACTTCAAGTAGGAAACCTTCTTTGACTAGGATTCCTCATTTGATTAGGAATCCTCTTGTGATTAGGAATCCTAACTTCATTAGGTCTTCAATTTCGTCCATTCCTTTTGCTCCAAACATAAGCTATCCATTCCAAGTCCAATTTTGCTCCAAAATGCTCCAAAATGCACCATTTTGCTTCCTTAGCCATATGAACCTAAAAACACACAAAAGAAGCATAAAGGACTAAAATAACTAAGGAAACACAAAGTAAATGCACGAGAACAAGCCAATTAAGTAGCCTTCCTTAGCCGTGCACTATCTAGTCCATTCCCCATTTGGTTTCTACCTTGAATTAACCCTTTTTCAATGGGATTGTGCAATCGTTTTCCTTCACTAAGTGTGCCTAATTAGCCTATATAAACAGCCCTATGCCGCACCATTCATTCATCCACTCACTCATTCATTCATTCATACTTTCATCCATCAAACACCACAATCCATTCTACACCACCCTAGTGCCGCAAGCAAGGAAGCAAGGAAAGGTGGACTTGTGCAATTTGCCATCCAAGGGAGTGTTGTGCATGCCATTGGAGTGTCGAGCGTTTTTCTTGGTTCTTTCTATCCTTAGTCTTAGTTCAATGTTTAAATTTAATTATCTTTGTTTTGCGAACATGAGGAACTAACTTCCTTTTAGTTAGAGCAGAATTTGAAGCCATGATTATATGTTTTATATGAATTGATTACGTCCAGTTATTATTTCTTAAGGCATGAATGTGATTTGCTTATCTAAGTTATTAAAACTGGTTTATGTATGTGGGTTGGGGGTTAACACTTAATTTGCATGCATAAACTTGATGCTAGAGTATAGGGGGGTTTCATGTAATGGTATTCACTTATATTCACAAGTAGTGGAGGTTGCTAGTCACAATGGCGTTAAGTAAATCCTTGGTGTGAGTCTCATGCGTTTCATAGTGATGAATGCCTTGTCAATGCTTATAGTTTTCACATAACTTAATGACTTTTGATATGTATCTTTGTTATGCATCTCATATAAAGAACTTGAAAAAGATAATTTGGTTGTAATGCGTTTTCATTCAATTCAATGAAATAAAGAAAACTTGAGGGTTAGTTGTGTGATGCAACTAATTTGGGGCGTTGTCATTCATAGTCTAAAGGAGTAATAACTGGACATTGGTTCATATGCATATATCATGTGTGGAGAAGGACCCTCTAACTAGCCTTTCACCCATTTATTTTACCTAAATTCGTTTTTCAAAAGTGTTTTCTATAAAGTCTTTGTTTTAAGTTTAAAAGTTGTCAAAAACAATCCCCATTTCACTTAGTCTTCATATTTGAGTCAAAACTTGTTTTCCTTGAGTCTTTTGAGTCTAGTCAAGTCCTATTTTCGTCCAAAACCTTCATTGAGTCTAAAATTGAGTCTTTTTGAGTATTGGTTGCTGTTTTAAGTGTCTAAAGTTAGTTTTGAGTCTATAAAGTCTAGTTTAGTGTTTTTGAGTCTTATTTATATAGATTAGCATCCCTAGTTAATCCCCGGTCTAGAACGATCCCTACTTACATATCTACTACAATTGTCACAAATAGGGTTTAATTTGTGTGTCAAGTTAATTTTCACACCATACACCTAAAACGTTCCAGCAGCTTCAATTCGAATGGCAGGCACGTCTAAGGGCTCTCCTCCTTCTTCCTTGCTGCGGCACAAGGTGGGGTTGGTGGTTTTAGGGGCGATGAATGGTGTATTCTTGCTTAGGATGATGAATGATGGTTGATGAGGGTGAAAAGTTGCGGCAGGTTGTATGTGGAAGTGAATGGATTGAATGAATGATGTAGAATGGTGTCTAGGGTTGCGGCAAAGGTTTTTCTGAATGGCATGAGGGTTCATCCCGAAATTGTGGCTGAAAATATGTATATATAGGTTCGGCCAATGATGCGAAAATTAACTTAACACACAAATTAAACCCTCTTTTGACAATTGTAGTCTATATGTAAGTAGGGATCGTTCTTAAACCGGGGATTAGGAGGGATTGCTAAACACTTTAAATTGACTCAAATAGATAAAACTAAGCTTTAAAACACTTAACTCAACTTAAAAGACTCAAAACAAGTTCACAAGACTCAAAATAAGCTAAAAACAGTCAAAACAGCCTAAAAACACAAACTGGGCAGATTTGACTCTAAACACAAATTTGGACAAATTTTGGTTCTAACTTGACTCAAAACACTTGAAAACACAATCTAAAACAGATTCTAACTAGTTAGTACTCTAAAATAAAGGGGGATTTGGTTTTGGACGAAAATAAAGTAAACAAAACAAGAATTTAAACTAGGTAGATTTGCACGAATTTGGTGAAATTAGATGGATGATGGGCTAGCTAGGAGGTTGATGCGAAATATATAAGCACACAAATTAAAACCCTCTTTTGACAATTGTAGTATATGTATAAGTAGGGATCGTTCTAAACCGGGGATTAGGAGGGATTGCTAAATCACTTGAAAACTGACTCAAAAACGTAAAACAAAGGTTAAAACACTATACTAGACTCAAAGAATGCAAAACTAACCACTAAAACACTAAAACAAACCAAAAGACACAAAACAGCAATAAAACACTCAAAACTGCCTTAAAAACACAATCTGGGCAGTTTTGAACACCTAACCTAATTTGGACGAATTTGGGTTATAACTTGAATCAAAACACTTAGAGACACAAACTAAGACACTTTCTAACTAAATTGAACACTAAAGTAAAGGGGGATTTAGTTTTGACGAAATTAAACAAAGAGCACAGATTGTAATTAAAACAGATTGTAAATACGAATTTGGTGAAAATATGGATGGAATACTAGCTAGAAGGTTCAACTCCACACATGTCACACTTGCATACAAGATGATTTTCAGTTGGTCTTTCGATGAATCATGAAACTCAACACCCCGGGTTAATTAGGTTCGCTTAAATTAACCTTCAAGTTCTCCTTAAGTTAATGAATTGGATGGGACAGCGCATACAACAATTCAAAACATTCTCCAAAAGTCCTTTACGTGAAAAGCACAATAAAGATACAATCAAAGATCATTAAGCATTATGAAAACTATAAGTGTTGACGAGGCATTCGTTACTATGATGAGCATGAAACTAGTGCCAAGAATTCATTTAACGCGATCGTTTATAAGCGACCTCCATTACTTGTGAATATAAGTTTGTAACTATTAGGTGAAACTCACTTATATTCTAGCATCATATTCATGCATGAAAACTAAGCGTGCACTCTCAATAAACGTACACAAATAAGTTATCAATCAAGCAGTTAAACAAATTGAATCCACAAAAAGAAACAAAATTGAAATTAAACATAGACAACAAAAGATTGATTACACCTAAAACGGCCAACAATTCCACGTTGAATTTCTGCACGTCAAGCTCCTCTTTCTTCTTCTCCTTGCTGCGGCAGAGAGGGTTTAGGGGGTTTTTGGATGTTATTTTGGTTTTGGGATGGATTTAGGGTGGTAAAGGGTTGCGGCAAGGCTTATAGGTGGTGTATGGAGGTGTAGATGGATGATTTGAAGTGGCTGCATTGGTGGGAAGGCTGCGGCAGAGAGTGGGAAGTGGCTGGAATGGATGGGAGTTGCGGGAAAAAGCTTTTTGGGTTGATGGTGGCTGCGGCTAAAAAGGGGAATGATGAATGAATGATTAAAAGAGGATCCCTAGGGTGCGGCTAGGCTTAGAATATATATGGTTTCAGAAATTAAGTCAAAGGCTGCTAGAATTAGGAAATCAAATCAGAAATTAAAAAGGGATTGGCTACAAGGTGCGGCTAGGGTTTTATTTAGAGAGGGGCATGTGTTTAAGTTCATAAAATGGGACAAAAATGCCCCCCCTTGCACGGCAAGGGATGGAGAGAAAGAGAAAGGCCACAGCAAGGGTTATAAGGAGGTCTAGGGCCTTTGTTTTGTGTCCTAAAGTGCATACAAGGCCTTCAAAGTGGCTGGAAAATAAGGACTTTTAAGATTAGGAAAGGTTACCAAAATGGGAAACCTAGGCTTAACTTTCCTACTTCAAGTAGGAATCCTCGTTGAAGTAGGAATCCATCTTTCTTCAAGTCTTCAACTCATTCATTCCTCTTTTGCTCCAAAAGACTCCAATTTGCATCTTCTTGCACACTTTGGCTTTATAATCTGAAAATACACAAAAGTGACTTTAAACACTAAAATAACTAAGGAAACACAAAATAAATGCACGAGAACAAGCTAATTAAGTCGCATGAATATGCTCCTATCAAATTCCCCCACACTTAGCTTTTGCTAGTCCTCGAGCAAAACAAAACAACTAAAACACAAGATGAAACAAAACAAACAAAACATAACCTAAACCTTCCAACGTTTGCCTCAGGGATTTCCAATGAAACATGACATGTCAAAGATCATTACTCACATAGCTTTTAGTCTTCCTTCCCCTCGAGCACATACTTACTCATAGTCACCATTCACTAGCTCGCATTTAATCAATTAAAACACATTTTGAATGTAGTAACATGCCTTAGAGAGTTCCCTCAATTCCTCACTAGTTATGCACTCTATTTTCACACAGATTTTCTAACTTCACACCCTACACTAGATATATACGTGAGAAGATTGATGTAAACATGAAAGACTAGTACTCACATATGATATAACAAAGAAAGCAATTTCTGGAGTAATTAAACATGTTTAGATATGATCTCATGAACGGAATGCTACTACTTAGATGCGAGAACCGGTGACACCATATGCTCATACCAAATTCAAACTCCACAAACTGAAATGCACAACACTCAAGATAGAAGTCAAGGGTTGTAACGGGGCTTGGGGTATTAGCTAACAAGGAAAGATAGGGATAAACAAAAGTTCTTTAAGCAATAGCAAGCAAAGTAATGAAATTAACTTTTACACATATAGGGAAGATTCAAGCAACTCTTAGGGCCTAATTCAATGTTTTGGGCCCTTACTTGAACAACCAATACTTTGGAACTCTTTTCACCTCTTTTCAACTCTTTTTCACTTTTTTTTTTCTTTTCTAGCCGTGCCTATGGCACATAAACTCACCTCAATAATCCGTCCCCCACACTTATTTTCTGCAACACAATAATCAAAAGGAATTCATTTTCAGTCATGCTTACTATGCTTCAAGAACAAGGGTATGGATGGTCCTAATCTAGGCTAGGTGAGGATAATATGGGTTAACAAAGAACATGGGCTAACACGGCTCAATGGGGTTAAACTTAAACACAAAATGAGTGAAGGGCACACGGCTATTTGCCTTTGATGGTGGTCACTACACAACTTCATCTTGAATATGTGTTATGCAAATCAATAACATGCTTTGAATGAAATGGGCATGAGTTCTAGCATTTGGAACTAAGTGATGAAACGCCTTCTAAGTAGTAACCAAGCAAAGAATAATGAGATCATGCAACGACTTTAGAAAACAATGATGCACAGATTATTACTCTCCAAATAAACGTTTAGGCTCAAGTCTCACAGGGGTGTAGCATTAGTTTGAGTTCATTCCTTCAAGCACGTTACAAAAACTAATTTTTCTTTGTGATTACATGTGAATTCGTAAAGTATAACTACAACCAAGCATAAACCAAAGAGTATATCTAACGTCCAACCATGTTTGTAACTTTCTTTAACCATCATGCAATTAAAAACCAAATCCTCATCATTGTGTTGGAAGGTAACCTACGACACAAACAAACACACAAAAACAACTCTTTTTGGGTTTTTGAAAACAATTTTTTCAAATTTTTATGGGTTTTTCGGATTTTTAAGTCAACACACACTAAAACACTCTAAATAGCTTAAAAACACTTAAAAACAGCAAGGAACAACATTGGAAGTTATGGGTGATAAAATCCCACGAATTTGCATCAACAACATTAGTTACCCCTCCCCCCCCCCCCCCCCCCCCCACTTAAATCAAACATTGTCCTCAATGTTTCAAGCCTAAAATCAAACCAAACAAAAGTAAACACACAAACAGCACTAAACACACTAAGCATGGCAGAATGTAAATAACAAAGAGAAGGGGCTAGGGACGCATATCTGGTTATGGAGTGTAAATGCCATCCTCTCCTTGGTGATTGCATGGGTTGCCTCCCACGAAGCGCTTACTTTAACGTCTTGCAGCCGGACGATGGTGTGCTCATTCCCCATTGGAGCCCACGGCATGCAATGGGATCTCCTCCACAACATGCTCAACAAAGTTCTCATAGTAGGGTTTCAACCTATGGCCATTCACCTTGAATTCTTGTCCAGTTTTCAAACTTTGTATTTGGACTGCACCATGCACAAAAACATTAGTGATAACAAATGGACCAACCCACTTAGAACGTAACTTACCGCGGAATAACCGAAGACGGGAATTGAATAACAACACTTTCTGCCCGATTGAGAAGGTTTTGCCTCTAATCATCTTGTCATGGACGGCCTTGGTCTTCTCTTTGTAAATCCAGGCATTCTCATACGCCTCATGCCTAATCTCTTCAAGCTCGCTCAATTGTAGCTTCCAATGGTTTCCAGCCATGTCCACATCCATATTGAAGGTCTTGACCGCCCAATGTGCCTTGTGTTCAAGCTCCACGGGTAGATGGCATGGCTTGCCATAGACTAGCCGAAATGGGGACATACCAATGGGCGTTTTGTAAGCCGTTCGATACGCCCACAATGCATCCTCCAAACGCAAGCTCCAATCTTTTCTATTTGGCCCAACGGTCTTTTCTAGGATTTGCTTTATTTCTCAATTTGAAACTTCGGCTTGGCCACTGGTTTGGGGGTGATAAGGTGTGGAAACCTTATGCATCACGTTGTACTTCTTAAGCAACGCCGCAATGGTGCGGTTGCAAAAATGAGACCCACCATCGCTTATGAGCACTCGAGGCATCCCAAATCTAGAGAAAATGTTAGATTTTACAAAATTTGCAACAACTCTAGAATCGTTAGTTCGTGTGGCTTTAGGTTCCACCCACTTTGACACATAATCAACGGCAAGTAAAATGTAAGTAAAACCAAAAGACATAGGGAAAGGACCCATAAAATCAATACCCCAAACATCAAAGATTTCAACAACAAGGATTGGGGTTTGCGGCATTTGGTCTCTTTGGCCTAAACTTCCTGTCTTTTGACATCGATCACATGTTAAGCAAAAAGCCCTAGCATCTCTAAACAATGTAGGCCAATAAAAACCACTTTCAAGAACTTTAAACGCTGTGCGTTGTGTGCCAAAGTGTCCACCACATGCATATGTATGGCAAAAACTCAAAATGGAATTAAACTCAGATTCATGAACACAACGACGCACAATCTGATCCGGGCAGATTTTCCACAAATAAGGGTCGTCCCAAACATAGAAACGTGCATCCTTTTTTAGTTTATCACGTTGGGCCTTGCTTAAGGTGTTAGGAACTTGCTTAGACACCATAAAATTGACCAAATCGGCATACCAAGGGGTACTTACCTCAACGGACAGAAGTTGTTCATCCGGAAATGTTTCTGAAATGGGAAGGTCCACTTCTTCACGCACCATTCGACTTAGGTGGTCAGCCACCACGTTTTCACATCCCATCTTGTCCCTAATTTCAATGTCGAATTCTTGAAGTAGGAGCATCCAACGAATGAGCCTTGGTTTGGCCTCCTTTTTGGTGAGAAGATACTTCAAGGCTGCATGGTCAGTGAAAACAATTACTTTAGTACCAATTAGATATGATCTAAACTTATCTAATGCAAATACAACCGCCAAAATTTTTTTTTCAGTTGTAGAATAATTCAATTGAGCATCATTTAAGGTGCGTGAAGCATAATAAATAACATGTGGCTGTTTGTTTTTCCTTTGGCCCAAAACAGCTCCAAGGGCATAATCCGATGCATCACACATCAATTCAAAGGGAATGGACCGATCTGGTGGAGTGATGATTGGTGCCGTGGTGAGGAGGTCCTTGAGATGGTTGAATGCTTTCTCACACGCCTCGTTGAACTCGAACGATACTTCCTTTTGTAGGAGACGGCATAGGGGTTATGCAATCTTGGAAAAGTCCTTGATAAATCGTCAATAGAATCCTGCATGACCAAGAAAAGAACGAACCTCTCTCACCGAAGTAGGAGAGGGTAAGTAGCGTACAAAATCTATTTTAGACTTATCAACTTCAATTCCTTTTTCAGAGATTATATGACCCAAAACAATACCTTGTTTAACCATAAAGTGGCATTTCTCCCAATTTAACACAAGGTTTGTTTCGACACAACGTTTCAAGATTAAAGTGAGATTAGCCAAACAATTATCAAAGGAATCACCAAACACACTAAAGTCATCCATGAATATCTCAATAATCCTCTCAACATAATCAGAAAATATGCTAACCATACACCTTTGAAACGTGGCAGGAGCATTGCACAAACCAAATGGCATGCGTCGATATGCAAACGTTCCAAATGGACAAGTAAACGTGGTCTTTTCTTGATCATCCGGGGCAATAACAATTTGATTATAACCAGAATATCCATCAAGAAAACAATAAAATGAATGACCCGCTAACCTCTCAAGCATTTGATCTAGGAACGGCAATGGGAAGTGGTCTTTCCTTGTGGTGGCGTTTATCTTCCTATAATCAATGCATACACGCCAACCGGTTTGGATTCGGGTGGGCACAAGCTCATTCTCTGCATTCTCCACAACCGTCACTCTAGATTTCTTGGGAACACATTGGATAGGTGAAACCCAACGGTTATCGGAGATGGGGTAAATCACTCCACAATCAAGGAGTTTGATTATCTCCTTTTTCACCACTTCCATCATCGGAAGGTTGAGACGGCGTTGAGCCTCTCTAGTTGGTTTGGCCCCCTCCTCAAGAAATATGTGATGCATACATCTTGTGGGACTAATACCTTTGATATCGACCAAGGTCCAACCTAGGGCAGATTTGAACTCCTTCAAAACACGCACTAGTTTCTCTTCTTCTTGTGCCGCGAGTGATGAAGAAATAATGGCAGGTAATGTCACATCCCGACCCTTCAACTCCGAAGATATTGTCCGCTTTGGCATTCCCCGCCCGAAAGGGGGCTACCGCACGGCTTTGCTTCTGTGGACCGGTACTTGGGCCGTAGCCCAGCGCCTGCCACACCCCTACTGGGCGCCCACAAAAGGCCTCTTCAAAGTTAAGGAGCCAGGCATGGACATATAAGGCCAGGACTCGACCCTCGTGTGGCCGATGTGGGATACTACAATCCACCCCCCTTAAGGAGCCGACGTCCCCGTCGGCCGTAGCCAACGACAACGTCACACACCGAACCAGCACGAGTCCGGCTCTGATACCAAATTGTCACATCCCGACCCTTCAACTCCGAAGATATTGTCCGCTTTGGCATTCCCCGCCCGAAAGGGGGCTACCGCACGGCTTTGCTTCTGTGGACCGGTACTTGGGCCGTAGCCCAGCGCCTGCCACACCCCTACTGGGCGCCCACAAAAGGCCTCTTCAAAGTTAAGGAGCCAGGCATGGACATATAAGGCCAGGACTCGACCCTCGTGTGGCCGATGTGGGATACTACAGGTAAGGTCTCATTTTCCCCCAAGAAAATGTACTTCAAATGACTAGGTAGTGGTTTGAGATCAAGGATAGGTGCCTGAATTATGGATGGAAGCAACTTGTTAGTCGAAATGGGAATTGACTCAAAGTTAGAAGACTTACCATCGTGCTTAGGCAATGACTCATGGGCAGCAACTGATGTGAGAATTATACGCACACAAATTAAACCTTCTTTTTATCAATTGTAGTGAAGAATGTAAGTAGGGATCGTTCTGGACCGGGGATTAGGAGGGATTGTTAATCACTTGGATTTGACTCAAAAATGTAAAAACACAATATAAAACACCAAACTAGACCCAAAGAATGCAAAACTAATGTTTAAAACACTAAGACAAACCAAGCAAAACTAAAGTTTAAAACACTAAGACAAACCAAAAGACTCAAAACAGCAAGAAAACACTCAAAACTGCCTTAAAACTACTTTCTGAGCAGTTTTGAGCACTAGAGAAGAATTTGGACGAAAATAGTTATAACTTGACTTAAGATACTTTAAAAACACAAACTAAATTGATTTCTAACTAATTTGACACTCCAAGAAAAGGGGGATTTTGATTTTGACGAATTTGAAAACAAAACTTAAAACTTTGTAAAACGAACAGATTTTAAAACGAATTTGGATTTAATGAATGGAATGAAGGCTAGCTAAGGGGTTCATCTCCACACATGCCATACTTGCACACAAAACGATTTCTAATTGCTTTTCAATAAACCATGAATTCTCAACGCCCCAGATTAACCATGAATTGCACTAATTAACCCTCAGATTTTCCTAACGTTATTGAATTGGATGATTGCATATGACAACCCAAAGCATTCCCCACAAGTTCCCTACATGAATTGCATAATAGAGATACAAGCAAGAATCATTAAGTTCTTTGAAAACCATAAGCATTGACGAAGCACTCGTTACTATGAATTGCATGAAACTTATGCCAAGAATTTACTTAACACAATTGAGATCATCAACTTTTACTACTTGTGAATATAAGTTTGTAACGATTAGGTGAACTTCCTTATATCCTAGCATTAGATTTATGCATGATAATTAAGCATGCACTCTCAACCAACACACACAAATCAGTTTAATTCAAATAGATAAGTGAATTGAATTCACAACTTATGAAACGCAATTAGAGGTAATCAAATCATATAGCAAGCATGATCATGGTTTCGAATCCCCCCTAGCCAAGGGGGGGTTCAGTTCCTCATACGTACAAGACAAAGAAAAGTAAATTTAACCATTGAAATTAAAGGAGAGGAAACACCTAAAAATTCCAGCAAGTCGAACTAGAATTGCATGAACGTCCAAGCCCTCTTCTCCTCCTCTTTGTTGCGGCACAAGGTCTAAGGACAGGTTTTGGGTGGTATTTGTATGGAGGAATGGATGTGTGATGGTAGGGTATTGTTTAGGAGGGATGGGGAGTGCGGCAAGGTGGGAAAATATGGAGAATGGTGAAGGATGGCTGCGGCAAAGGGTTGGGAATGTATTTCTGGCGAATTTCTGAATGTGGAGGAGTGAATGATCAATTGGTGCGGCAAGGGGGTCTATTTATAGTGCAAAATCCCTCTCAATCAGCAAGGAAAAGGACTAAGTATTTGAAGATGACAAGGAAATCAAAACCCATCAGGAATAGGCCATCTAGAAGGTAGGAAACCCCAAAGGAAAAGGAATAGAGGCGCCAGATTTTTAGGGTTCTAGAAACAAAGTGTTTTGTGGCAGAAATTGGCACTTCTAGAAGGATTTGGGGCGCCACCTTTGTAGGAGATAAGATAAGGTTTCTAGAATCATGATTTAAGTGCCAGATTTGTAGGGAAAAAGAGATAAAGGTGCGGCACCTTCTTAGGGATAATGTTAGGGCTTCTAGAAAGCCTAAAAACTAAGGGGAGTTGGATAAAACCCACGACAAAGATAGGATAGGGCATCTAAGGCTTCTAGAAACCCTCCAAGATAAGGTAAAGTGCATGGCATCCCTATAGGATTAAGATAAGGTGTCCTAAAGTGTTTAGGACTCCTCTTTGTGGCTGAAAACCTTGTGCATTAGGATTAGGAAAGCTAATCCTTCTTCATCTTGGAATTCTTCTCCTTCTTGGACTTGGAAAACTTCTTTGTTGCTGCAACTTGAGGCCATTGGGATTTAACTTTCCTACTTCAAGTAGGAAACCTTGTTTGAGTAGGAACCTTTGTTCTTCTAGGAATCCTAATTCAACTAGGAAACCCATCTTCCATTAGGGACTTTCCTATTTCAACTAGGAAACCTTGCTCAAGTAGGAATCATCATCTTCAAGTCTTCAATTTCGTCCATCCTCTTGGCTCCAAGCATATGATATCCATTCCAAGCTCTAATTTGCTCCAAAAGGCTCCAAAATGCATCCTTTTGCATACTTAGCCCTTAAATCCTGAAAATACATAAAACTAGCTTAAAAGACTACTTTACTAAGGAAAAACACTATAAATGCACAAGAACAAGCTAAACTAAGGTGCATAAATATGCCCCTATCAGCAACCAACTCAATGAATTCCTCCCTAGGAGGCACGGCATGCAGTAGAGCATGTGTGTCGTGGGTTAGCAAAAGTTCCCCTCCCTTGGTTTTGAGTTCCATGCTTCTTGTAATGACATTTTCAAGTGCATCGGCGTTCAACTCTTCAAAGTATCCCTGCGCCAAAGAGTCAACTATATCAATGGAGAAACATGAATGATCCTCACTAGGATACTTAATAGAATCAGAGAGATTAAAATTAACAACTTCCCCATCAAATTCCATGGACAAAGTTCCATTAAACACATCAATCTTCGTCCGAGCCGTCTTCATGAATGGTCGTCCAAGGAGGATTGGCAACGAAAGGGCATGGTCAGATTCATCCATCTCGAGCACATAGAAGTCCGCCGGAAAGATTAAATGATTGACCTGCACTAACACATCTTCCAAAACTCCCTTTGGATAGGCATTAGATCTATCATTCAATTGTATGATCACACCATCATTTTTCAATACTCCTAGGTTCATAGATGCATAAATTGAATATGGCATGACATTTATAGAGGCACTTAGGTCTAGCGTGGCAGATTCAAAACGAGTGTTACCTATGACACAAGGAATGGTAAAACTACCCGGATCTTTGCATTTGGGGGGTAGTTTGCGTTGCAAGATGGCCGAGACATTTTCACCTACCTTTACCACCTCTTTGGTCGACATCCTCTTCCTAGTGGTGCAAAGCTCCTTTAAAAACTTGGCGTATCTCGGGACTTGCTTGATTGCATCCAAGAGGGGTATGTTAACTTGAACTTTCCTAAATGTCTCAAGGATGTCCTTCTTGGCTTCTTCTTTCTTTGTTTGCATGAACCTACTAGGAAAAGGCACATTCGAAGGAAAAACATTAGTAGGAGCCGAATTTGACACATTCTTACCCTTTTTGGACAAATTGGACAGTTTGGGGTCACTAGAAACTTGCGGCAAAGGTGTTTCCAGCTTTGCCGTGGGTTGGCTTGCTTCCTCCTCTTCAAATCTCAGTTTTTCATCCTCTTTGGAACCTGATGGTGATGGTGTAGGACCTGCCCCAACTTCTTTTCCACTTCTCAAGAGTATAGCCTTTGCACTTTCGAAGCCTCCCTTTGGATTTGGAATGGTAGAACTAGGAAGTTGGCCCGGGTCACAAAACTTCCCTACAAAATCTGCAATCTGCCCAATTTGTTTCTCCAATTGATCCACCCTCTTGTCTTGGTTTTGCATGGCTTTGGCTTGATTCTCTTGCCCCTGAGACAAATTAGTTAGTAACTTAAGAAATGTATCATTGTCTAGGGATGTAGCTGAAGCATTTGGGGCAGATTGTTGTGGAGCATGTGTGGGTGCGTATGGCTTAGTGAAGAAACCCTGGGGGTTGTTGTCTAAAGCCTCCTTGTTATGGTGGTTGTTGGGGCTCACTCCACTTGAAGTTTGGGTGGTCTCTCCAACCTGGATTATATGTGTTAGAATATGGATCGTTCCTTGGTTGGTTTTGGCCTTGAAATCCAATTGCATTTTGATGCGAAATATATAAGCACACAAATTAAAACCCTCTTTTGACAATTGTAGTATATGAATAAGTAGGGATCGTTCTAGACCGGGGATTAGAAGGGATTGCTAAATCACTTGAAAACTGACTCAAAAACGTAAAACAAAGGTTAAAACACTAAACTAGACTCAAAGAATGCAAAACTAAACAATAAAACACTAAAACAAACCAAAAGACTCAAAACAGCACCAAAAGACTCAAAACTGCCTTAAAAACACAATCTGGGCAGTTTTGAGCACTTACACTAATTTGGACGAATTTGGGTGATAAATTGAATCAAAACACTTAGAAACACAAACTAAGACACTTTCTAACTAAATTGAACACTAAAGTAAAGGGGGATTTAGTTTTGACGAAATTAAACTAAGTGCACAGATTGTAATAAAGATAGATTGTAAATACAAATTTGATGAAAATATGGATGGAATGCTAGCTAGAAGGTTCTTCTCCACACATGTCACACTTGCATACAAGATGATTTTCAGTTGGTCTTTCGATGAATCATGAAACTCAACACCCCGGGTTAATTAGGTTTGCTTAAATTAACCTTCAAGTTCTCCTTAAGTTAATGAATTGGATGGGACAGCACATACAACAATTCAAAACATTCTCCAAAGGTCCTTTACGTGAAAAGCACAATAAAGATACAATCAAGATCATTAAGCAACATGAAAACTATAAGTGTTGACGAGGCATTCGTTACTATGATGAGCATGAAACTAGTGCCAAGAATTCATTTAACGCGATCGTTTATAAGCGACCTCCACTACTTGTGAATATAAGTTTGTAACTATTAGGTGAAACTCACTTATATTCTAGCGTCATATTCATGCATGAAAACTAAGCGTGCACTCTCAATAAACATACACAAATAAGTTATCTATCAAGCAGTTAAACAAATTGAATCCACAACTCATGAAATTCCAACCGAAGGTAATCAATTTATATTGCAAGCATAAACATGGTTTTGAATCACCCCCTACCTAACTAGGGATTTAGCCTCTCATGTTCACAGAAAGAGAAACAAAATTGAAATTAAACATAGAGAACAAAAGATTGATTACACCTAAAACGCCCAATGATTCCACTTGAATTTCTACACGTTTAACTCCTCTTTCTTCTTCTCCTTGCTGCGGCAGAGAGGTTTTTGGGGATTTTTGGTTGTGATTTTGGTTTTTAAATAGGTTTATGGGGATATGGTGGTGCGGCAGAGAGGTGGGATGATGTATGGAGGTGTGGATGGATGATTTGAAGAGGCTGCAATGGTGGGAAGGCTGCGGCAGAGAAGGGAGAAGTGGCTACAATGGATGGGAGTTGCGGCAGAGATGGGAGAAGTGGCTGCAATGGATGGGAGTTGCGGCAGAGATGGATTTAGGGTGATGGTGGCTGCGGCTTAAGAGTGGATTGATAAAAGAATGAATGAAAGATGATCCCTAGGGTGCGGCTAGGCTTAGAATATATAGGGTTTCAGAAATTAAAACCCTAGCTTAATTTTATTAACTAAAATTAAGTCAAAGGCTGCTAGAATTAGGAAATCAAATCAGAAATTAAAAAGGGATTGGCTGCAAGGTGCGGCTAGGTAGGGTTTTATTTAGAGAGGGGCATGTGTTTAAGTGCATAAAATGGGACAAAAATGCCCCCCCTTGCACGGCAAGGGAAGGAGAGAAAAGGAAAGGCCACGGCAAGGGTTGTAAGGAGGTCTAGGGCCTTTGTTTTGTGTCCTAAAGTGCATACAAGGCCTTCAAAGTGGCTGGAAAATAAGGACTTTTAAGATTAGGAAAGGTTACCAAAATGGGAAACCTAGGCTTAACTTTCTTACTTCAAGTAGGAATCCTTGTTGAAGTAGGAATCCTCGTTGAAGTAGGAATCCTCGTTGACTATAACTACAACCAAGCATAAACACAAAGGTGTAGCATTATCCAATCCCGAAGCAGAAAGCTCCTTGAGTGTCCGGTTGTCCACGGCCATGCCTTGTGGTTCTTCAAAAATCCTTGCCGTGGCCTCTTCTTCCTCTTCTAGGACTTGTTCTTCAAGGTCAGGTTCCGGGCTTGGTGGATTTGATTCGTGTTGCTTCTTCTTTCGTCTCAAAGTCCTCTCGAAATCGCTGTCAAAGTCCAAGATATGCTTACGAATCGGTTGAGAACTCCGAGTCATACACTAGTACCTAAAACAAGAAAAACAAAGCAAGGTCAGAAACTTTAACAAACTAAAATAAACAAACTAAACAATCCAAGGGATTAGCAAAGTTGCTAATCCCCGGCAACGGCGCCAAAAATTTGATGCGAAATAATTAAGCACACAAATTAAAACCCTCTTTTGACGATTGTAGTATATGTATAAGTAGGGATCGTTCTAAACCGGGGATTAGGAGGGATTGCTAAATCACTTGAAAACTGACTCAAAAACGTAAAACAAAGGTTAAAACACTAAACTAGACTCAAAGAATGCAAAACTAACCACTAAAACACTAAAACAAACCAAAAGACTCAAAACAGCAACAAAACACTCAAAACTGCCTTAAAAACACAATCTGGGCAGTTTTGAACACCTAACCTAATTTGGACGAATTTGGGTTATAACTTGAATCAAAACACTTAGAAACACAAACTAAGACACTTTCTAACTAAATTGAAACACTAAAGTAAAGGGGGATTTAGTTTTGACGAAATTAAAACAAAGAAAACAGATTATAATAAAAACAGATTGTAAAAACAAATTTGATTAAAATATGGATGGAATGCTAGCTAGAAGGTTTCTTTCCACACATGTCACACTTGCATACAAGATGATTTTCAGTTGGTCTTTCGATGAATCATGAAACTCAACACCCCAGGTTAGTTAGGTTCGCTTAAATTAACCTTCAAGTTCTCCTGAAGTTAATGAATTGGATGGCACAGCGCATACAACATACTTGTGAATATAAGTTTGTAACTATTAGGTGAAATGCACTTATATTCTAGCATCATATTCTTGCATGAAAACTAAGTGTGCACTCTCAATAAACATACACGAATAAGTTATCAATCAAGCAGTTAAACAAATTGAATCCACAACTCATGAAATTCCAACTGAAGGTAATCAATTTATATTGCAAGCATAGACATGGTTTCGAATCACCTCCTAGCTAACTAGGGTTTTAGCCTCTCATATTCACAGCAAGGGAAACAAAATTGAAATTAAACATAGAGAACAAAAGATTGATTACACCAAGAACGCCCAACAATTCCACTTTGAATTTCTGCACGTTTAAGCTCCTCTTTCTTCTTCTCCTTGCTGCGGCAGAGAGGTTGTAAGGGATTTTTGGATGTGATTTTGGTTTAGGAAGGGGTTTAGGATGGTATGGTGGTGCGGCAAGGGTTGTGGAAGGTGGTTGCAATGGATGGAAGGTGTATGGAGGTGTAGAATGGTGGCTGGAATGGATGAAAAGCTGCGGCAGAGAGGTTTTTGGTTGATGGTGGCTGCGGCAAAGAGGTAGAA
Organism: Pyrus communis; assembly: GCF_963583255.1. Classification (NCBI taxonomy): domain Eukaryota; kingdom Viridiplantae; phylum Streptophyta; class Magnoliopsida; order Rosales; family Rosaceae; genus Pyrus; species Pyrus communis. The sequence continues at coordinate 20,388,509 of NC_084809.1, forward strand.
TGAATAATAGATGATGCTAGGGTGCGGCTAAGTCCAAGAATATATAGGGTTTTCAGAAATTAAAACCCTAGCTTATTTTGGTTAATTAAAATTAAGTCAAAGGCATCTAGAATTAGGAAATGAAATCAGAAATTAAAAGGAAATAGGCTAAAACATGCGGCTAGGGTTTTATTTTGAAAGGGGAATGTGTTTAAGTGCAGAAAATAGGACATAAATACCCCCCTTGCACGGCAAGGGATGGAGAGAAAGGGAAAGGTGCGGCAAAGGTTTAGTGGTGGTGTAGGGCCTTTGTTTTGTGTCCTAAAGTGCATACAAGGCCTTCAAAGTGGCTGGAAAATGAGGATTTTTAAGATTAGGAAAGGTTACCAAAATGGGAAACCTAGGCTTAACTTTCCTATTTCAAGTAGGAATCCTTGTTGGAGTAGGAATCCTTGTTCTTCTAGGATTCCTCATATGAGTAGGAATTCATCTTCAATTAGGAATTCATATTTCTTCAAGTCTTCAAATCATTCATTCCTCTTTTGCTCCAAAAGACTCCAATTTGCATCTTTTTGCACACTTTGGCTTTATAATCTGAAAACACACAAAAGTGACTTTAAACACTAAAATAACTAAGGAAACACAACATAAATGCACGAGAACAAGCCAATTAAGTCGCATAAATATGCTCCTATCAGCCGTTTTCATGAAAGGTCTCCCAAGGAGGATCGGCAATGAGGTAGAATGGGCCGAATCTTCCATGTCAAGCACATAAAAGTCTGCTGGGAAAATCAAATTGTTAACCTGCACCAAAACATCTTCCAAAACTCCTTTTGGATATGCATTAGAACGATCGGCTAATTGAATAATAACACCATCATTTTTAAGCTCTCCTAAGTTCATAGATGCATAAATTGAATAAGGCATGACATTAATTGGCGCTCCTAAGTCTAACATAGCATGTTCAAAATTAGTATCTCCAATAACACAAAGAATTGTAAAACTACCCGGATCTTTGCATTTAGGTGGTAATTTTCTTTGTAGCACTGCAGACACATTCTCACTTACCTGGACCACCTCCTTGTTTGAAATCCTCTTCCTCGTTGTGCAAAGCTCTTTTAAGAACTTGGCATACTTAGGAACTTGCTTGATTGCATCGAGGAGCGGAAGGTTTACTTGAACTTTCCTAAAGGTTTCCAAAATGTCCTTTCCACTCTCCTCCTTCTTTGATTGCCTAAACCTGCTAGGAAAGGGCACGTTTAGTGGAATTGAACTTGACAAAGTCTAATTTGGACTTACCTTAGGGGTGGTGGACGGTTTTGGGGTGGTAGATGGTTGCGGCAAGGTTTGTTCCACCCTTGCCGTGGCCTTTGTTCCTTGTTCCTCCTCTTCTTGCAGCAACATGTCCTCTTCTTGACTTGTTTTGGACGGTTTTAGGGTGGTTCCAACCTCCTCACCACTTCTCAACGTGATTGCCTTGGCAGATTCGAACCCTCCCTTTGGATTGACAATGGTTGAGCTAGGGAGCTTGCCTTGGTCTCGGAATTGTCCTACGAACTCCGCAATCTGCCCAATTTGCTTCTCCAAGTGATCCACCCTTTTGTCTTGGTTTTGCATGGCTTTGTTTTGATTCTCTTGCCCCTGAGACAAATTGGTAAGTAACTTAAGAAGTGTTTCATTGTCCAACGACGTACCTTGATTGTTTTGGGCAGATTGTGCTTGGTTTGGATTGGGGCCGAATGGCTTGGTGTAGAACCCAGGGGTTGTTGTCTAAAGCCTCCTTGTTGTTGAGGTTGTTAAGGCTCCCTCCACTTGAAGTTTGGATGGTCTCTCCAACCCGGATTGTATGTGTTGGAATATGGATCATTCCTTGGCTGATTGTGGCTTGGAAATCCAACGACATTTGCACTCTCCCATCCCCCATTCTCAATCAATTGAGGGCACCTTTCCGAAGGGTGTCATTGGATAGAACATACACCACATACAATCGGTCCTTGTATCTTCATTCCTTCGGCCATCTGAGACACAATAGAAGTAAGATTAGCTAATTGAGATTGAATATCGGATTGAGAACTTACCTCATGCAATTGTTGCCGTGGGGGGTCCCTTTGCCCAAGTCCTTCATATTGTTGTGCATTTAAAGCACGGTTTGCAATTAGGGTCTTGGCTGCTATAGGAGTTTTGTCCACCAATGCACCTCCCACCGAAGCATCGAGCATTTGCCTTTCAATGGGAAGAAGGCCCTCATAGAAGTATTGAAGGAGAAGCTCCTCCTTTATTTGATGTTGAGGACATGATGCAACAAGGGCTTTAAAACGCTCATAGTATGCCAGAAAAGATTCTCCTTGACTTTGTTGGATTTCGTTGATTTTCTTCCTCAAGAGAATGACTCTTGAAGTAGGGAAGAACTTCTCCAAGAACACTCTCTTCATGCTTTCCCAAGAAGTAACGGTCCTGGGTGCCAATTCATAAAGCCAATCCTTAGCCTTTTCCACAAGAGAGAATGGAAAAGCATTCATCTTCAAAATATTCCCATCAACGTTAATGGGTGTCATGCTTGAGCATACAACTTCAAACTCCTTCAAATGCTTGTTTGGATCTTCCATGGACAGCCCATGGTACTTGGGAATATGATGCAGCAAGCTTGACTTCAATTCGAACTCATCGGTCTTGCCTTGGGCCGCCCTAGGATATTGAATGCATAATGGCATGGCATTATCTAATCCCGAGGCAGAAAGCTCCTCGATTGTTTGATTATCCATTGCCATGACTCGTTCTTCTTCCTCCACTTCTTCTTCTTCAGATTCGGCCTCAGAACTAGAACTAGGTGGATTAGGTTCTGGTTGCTTCCTCTTTCTTCTCAAAGTTCGTTCAAAATCGTCGTCAAACTCCAAGATATTCTCACGAACGGGATGAGAACTATGAGTCATACACTTGTACCTAGAACAATGAAGCAAAAGAATTCAGCAACCCTCTTAGAAGCACGGCACACAAACAAAAGCAATCAGATTAAGCACGGCAAACACAAAAATAAAAAGAAAGAACAAATAAACACACTACACTCTTGACCTTAAGACACACTTTGACACGACACAAACACAAGGGATTAGCAAGTTTGCTAATCCCCGGCAACAGCGCCAAAATTTGATATGAAAATTATGTTGACACACAAATTAAACCCTACTTGTGACAGTTGTAGTATATATGCAAGTAGGGATCGTTCTAACCGGGGATTAACTAGGGATGCTAATCTACTCTAAACTGACTTAAAAACACAAATTTAAACTTTAAAACACTTACATAGACCTATATGACTCAAAACAACTTAAAAAGACTCAAAACAGCCGAAAACACTCGAATAGACTCAAACTAGACTCTAAAGGGTGATTTGGATGAAATTTAACTAACTTAGACTCAAAACACTAATCTGGACAGATTCAAACACTTTTCTAACTAATCTAACACACTTAATAAAATGGGGAATTGATTTGGACGAAATTAATTAAAATGGACAGATTGCAATTTAAACAGATTAGGCACTAAACTAGGTGAATTGAATGGGAAAAAGGCTAGTTAAGGGGTTCTTCTCCACACATGCACATATGTAACATAAATTGATTTCCAGATTTTATTCCTTTTAAACCATGAATGACAATGCCCCAAATTAATTGTGAAAAGCACAAATTAACTCTCAGATTTTCCTAGTTTCATTGAATTGGATGGAATACGCATCGACAATCAAATTATTTTTATCAAATTCCCTACATGGACTACATAATAGAGATAAAATCAAAGATCATTAAGCTTTTTGAAAACCCTAAGCATTGACTAGGCATTCGTAACTATGAATTGCATGATACTCTTGCCTAGAATTTACTTAATACAATCATGACTAGTGATTTCCACTACTTATGAATATAAGGTCATAACGATTAGGTGAAATTTCCTTATATCCTAGCACCAAATTCATGTATGAAAACTAAGTATGCATCCTTAATCAACACACAAGAACAAGTTCTCAATAAATCAATTAAGTAAATCACATCCACAATTCAAGAAACAAAATCTGGGGGAAATCAATTCATAGAAAACATATGTCCATGGCTTCGAATTCACCCCTAACTAAGAAAAACTTAGTTACACATGTTCATAACAATTGAAAAGCAAATTAAAATAAACATGGAAACGAAACAAGGGAAGAAAGAACTCTGAAAGTCTCCAATGGATGTGGAATTCTTGCTGCACAAGATGGTCCTTCTCCTATGGAAGCCACGGCACTCTTTCACCTCCCTAGGACTTGCGGCACAAGATGTGTTTTCTGAATGAATGGTGGCTGATGTGAATGGATGAATGAATTGGAGGATGGATGGCTGCCTAGGGTGTCTAAGGGGGTGCGGCACACTAATAGATATATATATATATATATATAGCATGGCCGAAACCCTAGCAATCAGATTTAGGGTTAACCTAGCTGATACAAGTGTTTTTGGGCCCCTAAGTTGCGGCATGGGTTTGGGAATTAAGTCCTAGCTCAATCAATCTCAGATATGGACTTATACAATCCAAATCCAAGAGAAAAAGGGCCAAATAAAATCAGAATCCAATCAGAATTAGGTTTAAGAATTTTCGTCCAAAATTGGGTCTTCTAGAAACTAAGTGTTTTAAGGCTGATTTTGGGTGTTCTAGAAGGCATAAAAGGGGGGAATGGTGTGGCACCCTTTTAGGGTCAGATAGGGCTTCTAGAAATTAGGTTTTTAGGTCCACTTGCAGCTAGGATTAAGGTGGAACAGGATTAGGTTAGGATAAGATAGGATAAGGTTTGGATAAGATAAGGTTGGATAAGGTTTTGGATAATGTTTCCTCTTTTCTTGCACTTTCCTTATCTTCTTTGTCATGAACTTTCCTTTTCTGATTTGTAGCATGTTTCTAACCTCTTTTGACTCCAAATTCGTCCATCCATGTTGCTCCATATACAAGCTATCCAAAATAAGCCCAAAACTGCTCTAACAGGCTCAAAATTGCCTTTTCTTGCCAAGTTTGTCAGTAGGACCTACAAACAAACGAAAATAGCTCAAAACACAATAATAAGTAGTAATTAGCTCACTAAATGTAAGGAAATAACATAACTAAGTAGCATAAATATGCTACTATCAAGCCTCACAAAATAGCTCTCTCTCATTCTCTCCATTCATTCAACCATCATCCACCCCCTACCACCATCCAACCTATCCATCCATCACCATAATTCATACCCAAACATCCTTGTGCTGCAGCAAAGAAGAAGAAAGAAGAGAGGAGAAGCCTTGGACATTTTGGCCATTCAAGCTTGGATTGTTGGAGTGTTTCTAGGTGTATTCTATCTTAGTTTTAATGTTTAATTTATATTCTCTTTGTTTTGCTGTAAACATGAGGAGCTAAACTTGTTTTAGCTAGGTGAGGCTTTGAACCATAATTATGTTTGTGATATGAATTGATTAATTCCAGTTGTGATTTCATAAATTGTGAATGCAACTTACTTAACCGTTTGATGGATAACTGATAGGAGCATATTTAGGCGACTTAGTTGGCTTGTTTTCATGCATTTATGTTGTTAGTTCATAATTATTTTAGTAGTTTAAGCTATTTTCGTGTGTTTTTAGGTTCATATGGCTAAGGAAGCAAAAAGGTGCATTTTGGAGCAAAATTGGACTTGGAATGAATAGCTTATGCTTGGAGCAAAAGGAATGGACGAAATTGGAGACCTAAAGGAGTTAGGATTCCTAATCACAAGAGGATTCCTAATCAAATGAGGAATCCTAGTCAAAGAAAGTTTCCTACTTGAAGTAGGAAAGTTAAGCCAAGGTTTCCTATTTTGGTTTAACCTTTCCTAATCCTAAATGTCCTTAAATTCCAACAAGTTTGAAGGCACCTTCTGTATTTTAGGACACAAAATAAAGTTCCCTTGCAACCTAAATTCCATGCCGTGGCCTCCCTTAGTGTTTCCCTTCCTTGCCGTGCAAGGGAGGGCCTTGTTTCCTATTCTAAATCATTAAAACACATTCCCCTTTCATATCAAACTCAGCCACAACTCACATACCTTTTTTTTATTCCAAAATCCTTGCCTAATTTCAGAAATAAATCACATTCCCCTTTTCACAATTGAATACCGCAAGTTACATGCCTTTCCCTTTGATTTCTAACTTTGTGTTTCCTTTTCCTTAGGGATTTGGGGTTAATTCCTTTCCTAAACTATGTAATAAAACCTTAGGATTCTTTCTTCCATATATATACTAAGGCCGCACCTTTCATAAATCCCTAATCACCCTTCCATGCAATCTGCCCTCATTCACACAGAAACACATTCTTGCCACAGCTTTCCATCAACCCTTCCACCATTCTCCTACTTCCATACCTTCACCCAAGCCTCCATACACCATCCTTACCCCTTGCCACACCACCCTACTGATAGGGGCATATTTAAGCACCTTAGTTTAGCTTGTTCTTGTGCATTTATAGTGTTTTTCCTTTGTAAAGTAGTATTTTAAGCTAGTTTTATGTATTTTCAGGATTTAAGGGCAAAGTATGCAAAAGGATGCATTTTGGAGCAAATTAGAGCTTGGAATGGATATCATATGCTTGGAGCCAAGAGGATGGACGAAATTGAAGACTTGAAGATGATGATTCCTACTTGAGCAAGGTTTCCTACTTGAAGTAGGAAAGTTAAATCCCAATGGCCTCAAGTTGCAGCAACAAAGAAGCTTTCCAAGTCCAAGAAGGAGAAGAATTCCAAGATGAAGAAGGATTAGCTTTCCTAATCCTAATGCACAAGGTTTTCAGCCACAAAGAGGAGTCCTAAACACTTTAGGACACCTTATCCTAATCCTATAGGGATGCCATGCACTTTACCTTATCTTGGAGGGTTTCTAGAAGCCTTAGATGCCCTATCCTATCTTTGCCGTGGGTTTTATCCAAATCCCCTTAGTTTTTAGGCTTTCTAGAAGCCCTAACATTATCCCTACAAAGGTGCCGCACCCTTATCTCTTTTTCCCTACAAATTTGGCCCTTAAAACATGATTCTAGGAACCTTATCTTATCTCCTACAAAAGTGGCGCCCCAAACCCTTCTAGAAGTGCTAATTTCTGCCCTATCCTTTAGTGCCGCACCTATCCCTTCTAGAAAGCTGCTTTCCCTTGCCTTGCAAGGCATTCTAGAAGCCTTATCACCTCATCTCCTTACCTGCCGCACCTAGGAAGCATTATCCCTTTGTATTTCTGATTTCTAAGCCTATTTCCTTGTGGATTTGGGTTATTCAAGTCCATATCTGATTACCCTAGGGTTTTAAGTGCCTATATATACTCATATTAACCCCTAGATCAGATCACGACCTCTCATACACATTCATTCATTCCAGAAATTCGTTCAACCCTCTCCACACCCTTGCCGCAGCCACCAAACACTTTTCTCCTTAGTTTTAAGCTTTGCCGCACTATCCCCTTCCCCTAAACACTACTACATCCCTCCATAACCATGCATTCATGCACCTAAGGCCCTAAACCTGTCCTTAGACCTTGTGCCGCAACAAAGAGGAGGAGAAGAGGGCTTGGAAGTTCATGCAATTCAAGTTCGCGTCGCTGGAATTTCTAGGTATTTCTTTTCCTTTGATTTCAATGTTTAATTTCAATTCTCTTTGTTTTGTGTGTATGAGGAACTAAACCCCCCCCCCCCTTGGCTAGGGGGGGGATTCGAAATACATGTTTATGCTTGCGATGTGATTTGATTACTTCTAATTGCGTTTCATAAGTTGTGAATTCAATTTACTTATCTATGTGAATTACATTGATTTGTGTGTGTTGGTTGAGAGTGCACGCTTAATTATCATGCATAAATTGGATGCTAGGATATAAGGAAATTTCACCTAATCGTTATGGACTTATATTCACAAGTAGTAAAGGTTGATGATCTGAATCGCGTTAAGTAAATTCTTGGCATAAGTTTCATGCAATCATAGTAACAAGTGCTTCGTCAATGCTTATGGTTTTCATAGAACTTAATGATTCTTGCTTGTATCTCTATTATGCAATCATGTAGAGGACTGGTGGGGAATGTTTTGGGTTGTCGTATGCAATCATCCAATTCAATAACGTTAGGAAAATCTGAAGGTTAATTTAAGCGAACCTAATTAACTTGGGGCGTTGAGAATTCATGGGTTATTGAAAAGCAATTGGAAATCGTTTTATATGCAAGTATAACATGTGTGGAGATGAACCCCTTAGCTAGCTTCCCATCCATTCAATTCCATCAAATTCGTTTTAAAATCTGTTCGTTTTACAAAGTTTTAAGTTTGTTTTCAAATTCGTCAAAACCTCAATCCCCCTTTACTTTAGTGTCCAATTTAGTTAGAAAGTGTCTTAGTTTGTGTTTCTAAGTGTTTTGAATCAATTTATTACCCAATTTCGTCCAAAGTAGTCAAAGTGCTCAAAACTGCCCAGATTGTGTTTTTAAGGCAGTTTTGAGTGTTTTGGTGCTGTTTTGAGTCTTTTGGTTTGTTTTGGTGTTTTAAAGTTTAGTTTTGCATTCTTTGAGTCTAGTATAGTGTTTTAAACTTGTTTTTACGTAATTGAGTCAGTTTTCAAGTGATTTTGCAATCCCTCCTAATCCCCGGCCTAGAACGATCCCTACTTACATACTTACTACAATTGATAAAAAGAGGGTTAATTTGTGTGCGCATAATTCTCACATCACCTACCTTCCTAAATCCATTCACAATCCAGAAAATCATCCACAAAACCACCCTAGACTCTTGTGCCGTGACTTAGCAAGGAAGAAGCGAAGAAAGACGAAGCCTTGGACGTTTGTGCATTCAAGTTGGAGTGTTGGAAATCAATTTAGGTGTAATCTATCTTTTGTTTTGCAATGTTTAATTCTATTTTCCTTTGTTTTGTTGTGAACATGAGATGCTAAACTCGTTTTAGCTAGGGGATGCTTTGAAACCATGATTACGTTTATAATATGAGTTGATTAATTCTAGTTGTGATTTCATAAATTGTGAATGCAATTTACTTAACCATTTGATGGATAACTTATTCTTGTATGTTGATTAGGGAAGCCTACTGATAGGAGCATATTTATGCAACTTAGTTTACTTGTTTTCGTGCATTTATGTTATTAGTTCTTAGTTATTTTAGTTCTTTAAGCTTCTTTTGTGTGTTTTCATGTTCATAAGACGTATTTGGCGAAAGGGTGCATTTTGGAGCCTTTTGGAGCACTTTTGGGCACAAATTGGATAGCTTATGCTTGGAGCAAAAGGAATGGACGAAATTGAAGAGTTGATGTCGCAAGGATTCCTACTACGACAAGGATTCCTACTATGACGAGGATTCCAATTACGAGAAGGTTTCCATATTGAAGGAGGTTTCCCACTCACATGAGGATTCCTAGTTGGACGAGGACTCCTGATCACACAAGGATTCCTACTTGAAGTTGGAAAGTTAAGCCAAAGTTTCCTATTTTGGTTGACCTTTCCTAAATCAAGAACGCTCTAAGTTTTAGCAACTAAGATGGCTCCCGAGCACCCTTGGACAACAAACAAAGGTTCTTTGCAACTTTCCCTTCCTTGCCGTGCAAGGAAGGTTGTTTCCTTTTCTTTGTGTAAACTTCCCTATTTTCCATCTGTGTTAGGACCTTTCCCTTATTCTAATACCTCTTGCTTTGTGTCTTACCTTTCCCTAAACTATGTGCCGCACCCTTCCCTTGTGTTTCCTGATTTCAATTTCCTATTTCCTAGTTTAATTCACTTTCCTAGTTCTAAAACTTTCCCTAAAATCCTAATTTCTGATTTCTTGCAAGGAATGGACTTTTCCTTCCTTCTTTTGCACCAATTTCGTACCTTACCGTAAATTCCCTTTCCTTGCTGTGCAAGAGGTTTAATTTCTGACTCCTTGCAAGGCAAGGACATTCCTTGTTTTAAATTCGTGCATTCCCCTTTTCTGACATTATTTGGACTTTATTCACTTACCTTTTCTATTTAGACTAGGAAATCTGAATCATAACTCAATTAGGTATGTTATTAACTTCCCAAAACACTTATAATCAGCCCTTAGCCAAACCCTAGAGGGGGATTCACCACAAAAACTCGTCCATTCACTCCCACACACATCCATCCATCCCAAAACACCATTCTGCAACCCAAAAACACAACCAGCCATTCCTACTTCTTCCACCATCATTGCCGAGTCCTCCACCACCTTCCAACCATCAAACACTCATCCACACTCAACCTATATCCCTTGCCGTGCCTCTAAACACCCCAAATCCATTCTACATCATCAAAACAACCCAGAAACCATCATCACCCAATCTGCCGCAAGCAAGGGAAAGGAGATAGATTCACTCAATTGTTTGGCTCTTCATTCTGAGTTGTTGAACAATTTTGGGTGTATTCTACTTTATATTTCAATGTCTAATTCATGTATTCTTTGTTTTGCTTTGAGTATGATTGGCTAAATTCGTTTTGGCTAAGGGTGTATTCGAAACCATGATTATATATGTGAAATAAGTTGATTACTTCCAGTAATCGTTGCATAAGTCGTGAATACAATTTGCTTAACCGTTTGATTTAGAACTTATTCTTGTATGTTGATTGAGAGTGCACACTTAATTTGCATGCTTGAATCTGGTGCTAAGGTATAAGTTTGTTTCACCTAATCGTTATGAATTTATATTCGCAAGTAGTGAAGGTCGCTAGTCACGATCGTGTTAAGTAGATTCTTGGCAGGAGTATCATGCTTTTCATAGTTACAAATGCCTTGTCGATGCTTATGATTTCCAAAGAACGTAATGATTCTAACTTGTGTCTTTATCATGCTGTTCATATAGAGAACTTGTTAGGAATAAATTGGTTGCGATGCATATTCATCCAATTCAATGATTCTAGGGAAATCTGAAGGTTAATTTAAGCGGACCTAATTAACTTGGAGTGTCGAGGTTCATAACTTATTGAATTGATAACTGGAAATTGATTTACGTTGCATATATTTCATGTGTGGAGAAGAACCCCTTAGCTATTCCATCATCCATTGGTTCATCACAAATTGTCTTACAATCTGTTTTTCTTTACAATCTGTCTTTTTTAAATTTAATTTCGCTCAAACACAATCCCCCCATATTTTGTTAAGTCTTAGTCATTATAATCTATCTTGTTTTGTGTTTTTAAGTATTTTGAGTCACAAGCAATTTCAAATTCGTCCAAATCAAGTTTTAGTTTCTGTTTGAGTCAATTTGATTGTTTTAGGCAGTTTTGAGTGTTTCAAATCTGTTTTGCATCATAGTAGTCTAGTTAGAGTCTTTAAGTTTAGTTTTTGTGTTTTTAAGTCAATTTATATTAGATTAGCACCCCTAGTTAATCCCCGGTTAGAACGATCCGTACTTACATCATTACTACAATTGTCACAAATAGGGTTTAATTTGTATGTCACATTCGTAGCGCATCAAATTTTTGGCGCCGTTGCCGGGGATTAGCAAAGTTGCTAATCCCTTGTCTTGAGTCTTGTTTAAATTGTTTTGTTTTCTGTTTTGTTTTAAATTTTGCACCGTGTGTGTGTGTTTTTTGTTTTTGTGCCTTGTATAGGCACCTTACTTTCTTATTTGTGCCGAGTCTATTAAGTTGGTTACTGACCTTGTTTGCTCTTGTGTGCAGGTACTAGTTTATGACTCGTAGCTCACAACCTTTTCGTGAGCATATCTTCGACTTTGACGACGATTTCGAGAGGACTTTGAGAAGAAGAAGGAAACTGCAAGAGTCTAATCCTCTTAGTCCTGTACCTGAATTAGAAGAGCAAGAAGTTGAGGTTGAAGAGGAGCCCACGGCAAGGTTTGAAGAGGAAGTACCAACCATGGCAGCGGACAATCGAACCATCAAGGAGCTTTCTGCCTCGGGTTTAGACAATGCAGCCCCTCTTTGCATCCAATACCCTAGGGCTGCCCCTGAGAAGATCGATGAATTTGAGTTGAAGTCCAGTCTGCTACATCATATACCCAAGTTCCATGGGTTATCAATGGAGGACCCCAATAAGCATTTAAAGGAGCTCGAAGTAGTATGCTCAAGTATGACACCGGTGAACGTGGACTGCAACATATTGAAGATGAAGGCTTTTCCTTTTTCTTTGTTGGAGAAGGCCAAGGATTGGTTGTATGAGTTGGCTCCCGGAACTGTCACATCATGGGAGAGTATGAAGCGAGCCTTCTTAGAGAAGTTCTTTCCGACATCACGAGTTATTCTTCTTCGCAAGAAGATTAGTGGAATTCAGCAAAGCCAAGGTGAATCTTTTCCAACTTATTATGAACGTTTTAAAACTCTTGTTGCTTCATGTCCACAGCACCAAATGAAGGATGAGCTTCTTCTTCAATATTTCTACGAATGTCTCTTTCCAATTGAACGTCAAATGTTGGATGCATCTGCGGGAGGAGCTCCAGTGGACAAGACACCCATGGCTGCCAAAACTCTCATTGTTAATCAAGCACTCAACGCACAACAATATGAAGGTGTTGGGCATAGAGACACCCCACGGCCACATCATGTAAATGAGGTAAGTTCTATTTCTGAGTTATAATCCCAAATGGCTAACCTTACGTCTATGTTATCGCAGTTTGTTGATAGGAGCATATTTATGCGATTTAGTTTGCTTGTTTTCATACATTTATGTTATTAGTTCTTAGTTATTTTAGTTCTTTAAGCTTCTTTTGTGTGTTTTCAGGTTCATAAGACGTATTTGGCGAAAGGATGCATTTTGGAGCCTTCTGGAGCACTTTTTGTCACAAATTGGATAGCTTATGCTTGGAGCAAAAGGAATGGACGAAATTGAAGAGTTGATGTCGCAAGGATTCCTACTACGACGAGGATTCCAATTACGAGAAGGTTTCCCACTCACATGAGGATTCCTAGTTGGACGAGGATTCCTAATCACACAAGGATTCCTACTTGAAGTAGGAAAGTTAAGCCAAAGTTTCCTATTTTGGTTGACCTTTCCTAAATCAAGAACGCTCTAAGTTTTACCATTTAAGATGGCTCCCGAGCACCCTTGGACAACAAACAAAGGTTCTTTGCAAATTTTCCCTTCCTTGCCGTGCAAAGAAGGTGGTTTCCCTTTCTTTGTGCAAACTTCCCTATTTTTCATATGTGTTAGGACCTTTCCCTTATTCTAACACCTCTTGTTTGGTGCCTTATCTTTCCCTAAACCTTATGCCGCACCTCCCCTATTGTTTCCTGATTTCAAACTCTTATTTCCTAGTTTAATTCACTTTCCTAGTTCTAAAACTTTCCCTAAAGTCCTAATTTCTGATTTGTTGCAAGGAATTGACTTTTCCTTCCTTCTTTTGCACCAATTTCGTTTCTTACCTTAAATCCCCTCTCCTTGCTGTGCAAAGGGTTTAATTTCTGATTCCTTGCAAGGCAAGGACATTCCTTATTTGCTTAAATTCGTGCATCCCCTTTTTCTGATTTTATTTGGACTTTATTCACTTACCTTTTCTATTTAGACTAGGAAATCTGAATCATAACTTAATTAGGTATGTTATTAACTTCCCAAAACACATATAATCAGCCCTTGGCCGAACCCTAGAGGATCATTCACCACAGAAATTCGTCCATTCACTCCCACACACATCCACTCATCCCAAAACACCAATCTGCACTCTAGAAACACAACCAGCCGCACCACCTTCTTCCACCCTCTTTGCCGAGTTCCCCACCACCTTCCAACCATCAAACACTCATCCACACTCAACCTACACCCCTTGCCGTGCCTCTAAACACCCCAAAATCCATTCTACATCATCAAAATAGCCCAGGAACCATTATCATCCAATCTGCCGCAAGCAAGGGAAAGGAGACAGATTCACTCAATTGTTTGGCTCTTCAATCTGAGTTGTTGAACAATTTGAGGTGTATTCTCTCTTATATTTCAAAGTCTAATTCATGTAATCTTTGTTTTGCTTTGAGAATGATTGGCTAAATTCGTTTTGGCTAAGGGTGTATTCGAAACCATGATTATATATGTGAAATAAGTTGATTACTTCCAGTTATCGTTGTATAAGTCGTGAATACAATTTGCTTAACCGTTTGATTTAGAACTTATTCTTGTATGTTGATTGAGAGTGCACGCTTAATTTGCATGCTTGAATTTGGTGCTAGGATATAAGTTTGTTTCACCTAATCGTTATGAATTTATATTCACAAGTAGTGAAGGTCGCTAATCACGATCGTGTTAAGTAGATTCCTGGCAAGAGTATCATGCTTTTCATAGTTACAAATGCCTTGTCGATGCTTATGATTTCCAAAGAACGTAATGATTGTAACTTGTGCCTTTATCATGCTGTTCATATAGAGAACTTGTTAGGAATAATTTGTTTGCGATGCATATTCATCCAATTCAATGATTCTAGGGAAATCTGAAGGTTAATTTAAGCGGACCTAATTAACTTGGAGTGTCGAGGTTCATAACTTATTGAATTGATAACTGGAAATTGATTTACGTTGCATATATTTCACGTGTGGAGAAGAACCCCTTAGCTATTCCATCATCCATTGATTCATCACAATTTGTTTTAAAATCTGTCCATTTAATTTAATTTCGTCCAAACACAATCCCCCCATATTTTGTTAAGTCTTAGTCATTATAATCTGTCTTATTTTGTGTTTTTAAGTATTTGGAGTCACAAACACCTTCAAATTCGTCCAAATCTGCCTAGTTTACATTATTGTTTTGTTTGTTTGATTTTCGTCCAAAACCAAATCCCCAATTGTCTTAGAGTGCCTAATTGGTTCAATTATGTTTTAGATTGTGTTTTTAAGAGTTTTGAGTCAAGTTAGAACCAATTTTCGTCCAAGTTTGTGTTTAGGCTCAAAACTGCCCAGTTTTTGTTTTTAGGCAGTTTTGAGTGTTTTTAGCTTATTTTGAGTCTTGTGAACTTGTTTTGAGTTTTTTTTTTAAGTGAGTTAAGTGTTTTAAAGGTTAGTTTTATTTATTTGAGTCAGTTTAAAGTGTTTAGCACCCCTAGTTAATCCCCGGTTAGAACGATCCCTACTTACATCATTACTACAATTGTCACAAATAAGGTTTAATTTGTGTGTCACATTCGTAACGCATCATTTGTTGAAGGCCACAAAACGCAAGGAACTACAATCTGTGGTGTATGCTCCACTCAAGGACACCAATCTGGTCAATGCCCTCAATTAATTGAGAATGGTGGGTGGGAATCTGCCAATGCCGTGGGTTATGGGAGTCAAAACCAACAAAGGGGTGATCCTTTCTCTAATACATACAATCAGGGATGGCGTGACCACCCCAATTTCAGATGGAGAGATGTACCATAACCTGCCCAACAAAGTGGATTCCGACAGCCCTCGGGTTTCTTTCCAAGGCCAATGGCACCACAACCACCTCCTCAAGCACAATCATCCCAAACCAACTCAGGTACGTCTATGAATGACGATAAAACATATCAGTTATTAACCACAATGGCACAAGGAATGCAGAACCAAGCAAAGGAGGTTAATGAGCTAAAGAAGCAAATGGGCCAAATGGCAGAATTTTTGGGACAATTTCGTGAAAATGGTAAGTTACCAAGCACTACGGTGGTCAATCCCAAGGGTGGTTTCGAATCTGCAAAAGCTATCACACTAAGAAGTGGAAAAGAAGTGGTAAACAAAGTACATGAACCTGCCCAAAACAAGGAAGATGAGAAGATACAAATTGAAGAAGAGGAGCAATCCTACCCCACGGCAAGGGTAGCACCACCCATGCCACAGCCATCTAAGCACTCTCATCCGTCCACCTCCGGTAATGTTGTCCCAAATGTTGTGATTTCGAACACTAATCTGCCCAATGTTCATTTCCCTCGCAGATTGATAGGAGCATATTCATGCGACTTAAATGGCTTGTTCTCGTGCATTTACGTTATGTTTCTTTAGTTATTTTAGTACTTTAAGCTATTTTCGTGTGTTTGTAGGTCCAAAGGGCTAAAGGAGCAAAAAGATGCATTTTGGAGACTTTTGGAGCACTTTTGGGCTAAGGATGGATAGCTTATGCTTGGAGCCAAAGTGTTGGACGAAATTGAAGACCTAATTGAAGACCAAAGTGTTGGAACCTTGTTCCCTTTAGTTTTAGGACATTTAAACCTTTCCTATATCCTTAGCCGTGCATAAAATTCCAACATTCCACTCCTACATATCATTCATCACTTATCATATCATTCACTTATCTTATCATCCACTTATCATATCATTCATCACTTATCATATCATTCACTTATCATATCATTCACTTATCTTATCATCCACTTATCATATCATACACTTATCATAACCATACACTTACCTTTGGCGTGACTCTTCACTCCCATTTCCAGCTTTTCCTTTGCATTTCCCTTTCATTTCAGCCACATGTATTCATCATTGTAGCCACCATTCATCCTAGTTGTCAATCACATACTTTCCCATTGTATAATTCATTGCACATGCATCTTTAACCAACAAACAAATCAGCCACACAATCATTCACTTTCCTTTGCCGTGACTTCCCCTTCTTTCCAACATAATTCACATGCATTTCAGATTGCATTCCCATTCTTTAATTCAAGCCACTCCACACGCACTCCCATCCATTTCATCATTGCAATCATTCCAGAAAATCAACAACCCATGCCGTGCACATTCATACACTTTCACATGCATCTTGGCAGCTTTCACATGCACACACATGCAATTCCAGCACCAACAACACTCATTGCCGTGCACATTCACTCACCTTACAATTCCAGCATCTTCACATGCATTTCCAGCTCATCCACAACTCAATGCCGTGCACAACCCATACCATTCCAGCACATACACACACCATCACACATGCAACCTAGCTGTCATGTTCCCCCCCCCATTTCACCTATAAATAAGCATCCATTGCATTCATTCTCATCCACTCTCCATTTTCAGAATGTAGACCATAACACCACCCTTGCCGTGACTCTCCCTTACAATCCAAACACCATCCTTCCATTTCCACCACTCCTCTTCCATTCCTCCACCACTCCCCAAACCATTCACACCATCAAACTATCCTTAGACCTTGTGCTACAACGAAGAGGAAGAGAAGAGTGCCTAAACGTTCATACAATTCAAGTTTGAGTTGTTGGAATGTTTAGGTGTTTCTTTGATTTCAATGTTTAATTTCAATACTCTTTGTTTTGTACGAATGAGGAATGGAAGAGAAGAGGGCCTAAACGTTCATACAATTCAAGTTTGAGTTGTTGGAATGTTTAGGTGTTTCTTTGATTCTCTTTGTTTTGTACCATGAGGAACTAAACCCCCCTTGGCTAGGGGGGGATTCGAAATAAATGTTTATGCTTGCATTTTGATTTGATTACTTCTAATTGCGTTTCATAAGTTGTGGATTCAATTTGTTTAACCGTTTGATTGATAACTTATTTATGTATGTTTATTGAGAGTGCACGCTTAATTTTCATGCATGAATATGACGCTAGAATATAAGTGAGTTTCACCTAATCGTTACGAACTTATATTCACAAGTAGTGGAGGTTGCTTATAAACAATCGCGTTAAATGAATTCTTGGCACGAGTTTCATGCTCATCATAGTAACGAATGCCTCGTCAACACTTATAGTTTTCATAATGCTTAATGATCTTTGATTGTATCTTTATTGTGCTGTTCACGTAAAGGACTTTTGGAGAATGTAGTGAATTGCGTTGCGCTAACCCATCCAATTCATTAACTTAAGGAAAACTTGACGGTTAATTTAAGCGGACCTAATTGACCCGGGGTGATGAGTTTCATAATTTATTGAAATGCAATTGGAAATCTTTTTATTATGTAAGTGTAACATGTGTGGAGATGAACCCCGTAGCTAACTTTCCATCCTTTCAATTCCATCAATTTGTTCTTTCTTTTCTTGTTTCTGTTTTCATGTTTAATTTAACTTGTTGTTCAATTATGTTAAACATGTGGAACTAATTTCTTTTTAGTTAGAGGCGAATTTGAAGCCATGGACATATGTTGGTTATGATTTGATTTACTCCAGTTATGAATTCATGAACTTTAGATGTGGGTTACTTTTCTGTTTTGATTAAGAACTTGTTTATGTATGTGGGTTGAGGGTCGACACTTAATTTGCATGCCTAAACTTGATGCTAGGATATAAGGGAATTTCACCTAATCGTTATGAACTTATATTCATGAGTAGTAAAAATCGCTAGTCACGATTGTGTTTAGTAAACCCTAGGCTGGATTAACATGCGTATTCCATAGTTATGAATGCCTAGTCGATGTTTATGATTTCCATTGAACTTAATGATCTTTGTTGAATGTCTCTATCATGCGTATTTGATAGGAGCATATTTATGCTACTTAGTTGTGTTGTTTCCTTACACTTAGTGAGTTAATTACTATGTATTTCAGTCTTTTAAAGTATTTTCGTGTGTTTTTAGGTCCTAATGGCAAAAGGAGCAAGAAAGTGCATTTTGAGGGTATTTGGAGCATTTTTGGGCATGGATTGGATAGCTTAATCATGTAGCAATGAGGATGGACGAAATTGAAGACTAGAAGAGCTAGGAAAGGCTACAAATCTGGTGGAAGAAGTTCTACTCCAATGAAGATAAGGAAGAAGCAAGAAACAAGGAACCTTATCCAACCTTATCCAACCTTATCTTATCCTATCCTAGAAACCCTATCCTATCCTATCTCTAACATTATCCTATTCTATCCTATCCAAATCAGATTGGGACCTAAACCTAGCTACTTAGGGAGAATCAATTACACATTTAAACACCTATTTCAGTTTCTAGAAGACTCATCCATACCATTGCCGCAAATCACCATTCCTTGTAGGTTTAGGAATCACAATCCTTTTCCTACTCCTATATCACATGTCCTAGGCCCTTTAGGATTAGGAAATCTGCCTTAAACACAGTTTCTAGAACACCTAATCCTATCCCTACATGTGTGCCGCACCTAGCCTTCTAGAACTCCCTAATTCCTAGCCGAAATTCCTATTCCCATTCCCATTTAATTTCTGCCTTGAGTTAACCTTTTTACAATGGGATTAGGCAATCCTTTTCCTTCACTAAGTGTGCCAAAATAGCCTATATAAACAGCCTTGCCGTGCCATTTAATCACCACCATCCCTTCACACAACATTCATACATCCCTTCAGAAATCAACCCTTGCCGTGACCTTGCAACCACCCATCCATCATTCCCCTACTTCCATACATCCATCCCAACCTCCATACACCACCATAACCCCTTGCCGCACCACCATATATACCTAAAACCATCCAAAATCCAGAAAATCGTCCACAAACTCACCATAGACCTTTGTGCCGTGACCTAGCAAGGAGAAGGAGAAGGAAGACCAACCCTTGGGCGTTTGTACATTCAAGTTGGAGTGTTGGACGTGTCTAGGTGTAATCTATCTTTTATTTTCAATGTTTAAATCTATATTGCTTTGTTTTGTCATGAACATGAGAGGCTAAACTCGTTTTAGCCTAGGGATGCTTTGAAACCATGATTACAATTATAATATGATTTGATTAATTCCAGTTGTGATTTCATAAATTGCGAATGCAATTTACTTAACCGTTTGATGGATAACTTGTTCTTGTATGTTTATTAGGGAGGCCTACTTAATTTGCATGCTTGAATTTGGGGCTAGAATATAAGGGTGTTTCACATAATCGTCACAAACTTATATTCACAAGTAGTTAAGGTTGTTTTCACAATCATGTTAAGTAAATTCCTAGCATGCGTATCATGATGTCATAGTTACAAGTGCTTTGTCAATACTTATGGTTTCCATTGAACGTAATGATCTTTAACCGTATCTCTATTATGATGTCATGTAGGGGACTTTTTGAAGAATGCTTTGGGTTGTCGTATGATGTCATCCAATCCACTAACTTAAGGGAAATCTGAGGGTTAATTAGTGATGTCACGGTTAATCTGGGGTGTTGAGGTTCATGGTTTATCGGAAAAGCAACTGGAAATCAATTATTGTTAGAAAGTATCATGTGTGGAGAAGTATCCCTTGGCTACCCCATCATCCATTAGTTTTTCTTATTTTCGTCCAAAATCTGTTTTAAAGTTTTAAGTCACTTGTTTTCTTTTAAATTCGTCCAAAATCAAAACCCCCTTTCTTATTTGTTCCAAATCTGTCCAAAAGAGTCTTTTTGAGTCTTTAGAGTCAAAACCAAGTGTATTTTCGTCCAAATTAAGTTATAGAGTCTAAATTGAGTCTTTTTGGTTGTTTTTGGTTGTTTTGAGTCTTTAAAGTTTGTTTTGAGTCATATAAGTTAGTAAGAGTCTTGTGAGTCTATTTAAAGTGTTTTAAAACATATTTTCACATCTTTGAGTCAATTTTCATTAGATTAGCAATCCCTCCTAATCCCCGGCCTAGAACGATCCCTACTTATATCTATACTACAATTGTCGAAAAGAGGGTTTAATTTGTGTGCTTATATATTTCGCATCAAATTTTTGGCGCCGTTGCCGGGGATTAGCAATTTTGCTAATCCCCCGTTGTTTCTTTTTGTTTCTTTGTATTTTCTTTTTGTTTTAGCTACTGACCTAATTTCTTTTCTTGTTTATAGGTACTAGTTTATGACTCGTAGTTCTCAACCCCTTAGTGCGAACATCTTGGATTTCGACGACGATTTTGAGCGCACTTTGAGGAAGAAGAAGAAGAACCCAGAATCTAGTACGGCTCCCAACCTTGAGGAGGAGGAAGAGCCAACGCCAAGGGAGGAAGAAGAACCCACGGCACAAGAGGAAGAAACCATGGCAGTGGACAACCGTACAATCAAGGAGCTTTCGGCTTCGGGAATGGCCAATGCTGCACCCTTGTGCATCCAATACCCAAGGGCGGCTCAAGACAAGACCGACGAATTTGAATTGAAGTCAAGCTTGTTGCACCACATTCCAAAATTCCATGGATTATCCATGGAAGATCCCAACAAGCATTTGAAGGAGTTCGAGGTAGTGTGTTCAAGCATGACTCCAGTTAACGTTGATGGTAGCATTTTGAAGATGAAGGCTTTCCCGTTCTCACTTTTGGAGAAGGCCAAAGATTGGTTATACGAGCTAGCACCCGGAACGGTCACCTCTTGGGAGAGCATGAAGAGGGTGTTTCTTGAAAAGTTCTTTCCTACTTCAAGAGTCATTCTCTTGAGAAAGAAGATTAGTGGAATTCAACAAAGTCAAGGGGAGTCTTTTCCAACATACTACGAGCGTTTTAAAACCCTTGTTGCATCATGTCCTCAACATCAAATGAAAGAGGAGCTTCTACTTCAATACTTCTATGAAGGTCTTCTTCCCATTGAAAGACAAATGCTTGATGCTTCGGCGGGAGGAGCGTTGGTGGATAAAACCCCTATGGCAGCCAAGAACCTTATTGCAAACCGGGATCTCAATGCACAACAATACGAAGGAATTGGGCAAAGGGACCCCCCACGGCAACAAGTGAATGAGGTAAGTTCTCAATCCGACATTCAAACTCAATTAGCTAATCTTACTTCTCTTGTGTCTCAGATGGCCGAAGGAATGAAGATCCAAAGTCCAATTGTATGTGGCGTATGTTCTATTCAAGGTCATCCTTCGGAAAAGTGCCCTCAATTGATTGAGAATGGGGGATGGGAGAGTGCAAACGCCATTGGATTTCCAAGCCAAAATCAGCCAAGGAATGATCCATATTCCAATACATACAATCCGGGTTGGAGAGACCATCCAAATTTCAAGTGGAGGGAGCCTCAACAACCTTACCAACAAGGAGGCTTTAGGCAGCAACCCCCGGGGTTTTACACCAAACCCCACGGCCAAGACCAAAACCAACCCCAATCCGCCCAAAACCATCAAGGTACATCTTTAGATAATGCTACAATTCTTAAGTTACTTACTAGTTTGTCTCAGGGGCAAGAAAATCAAAACAAGGCAATGTAAAACCAAGACAAAAGGGTAGACCACTTAGAAAAGCAAATAGGGCAGATTGCGGAGTTTGTGGGACAATTCTGAGACCAAGGCAAGCTTCCAAGTTCAACCATTGTCAATCCAAAGGGAGGGTTCGAATCTGCCAAAGCAATTACTTTGAGGAGTGGAAAAGAAGTTGGCACTACATCCACACCACCCAAAACAAGTCCTAATGAAGACGAGACGTTGCAACATGAAGAGAAGGCTCCAAACATGCCCACGGCAAGGACACAACATCTATTGCCGCAAGCATCTAAGGACACTACTTCATCCAATACATCCCATTCGGCCACCAAAGGTAAGATAGGTTCAAATTTGATTAATTCTAACCCCGTTCCACCCAATGTTCCTTTTCCTCACAGATTTTTGCAAACAAAGAAGGAGGAGCATGAGAAGGACATTCTTGAGACATTTAGGAAAGTTCAAGTCAATATCCCGCTCCTAGATGCCATAAAGCAAGTGCCCAAATACGCTAAGTTCTTGAAAGAATTGTGCACTACAAGGAAGAGGCCATCACATAAAGAGGTAGTAAGGGTAAGTGAGAATGTTTCCGCTGTTTTACAAAGAAAATTACCACCAAAGTGCAAAGATCCAGGTAGCTTTACAATCCCTTGTATTATTGGTCAAACTAAGTTCGAACATGCTATGTTAGACTTAGGAGCTTCAATTAACGTCATGCCATACTCTATTTATGCTTCAATGAACCTTGGTGAATTGAAAAATGATGGTGTGATTATTCAATTAGCCGATAGATCTAATGCCTATCCAAAGGGAGTATTGGAAGATGTCTTAGTGCAGGTGAATAATTTGATCTTCCCGGCGGATTTCTATGTCCTTGAAATGGAGGAAACTACCCATGCTCCATCCTTGCCGATTCTTCTTGGGAGGCCATTCATGAAGACAGCACGAACTAAGATAGACGTGTTTAAAGGCACTTTAACAATGGAATTCGATGGGGAAGTGATTGATTTTAATATTTCTGAAACTATGAGATTTCCTAATGATGATCACTCATGTTTCTCTATTGATATTCTTGATTCTTTGGCGCAGGCACACCTTGATCAATTACATGGCGATGCACTTGAAACAGTCATTACAAATGGCATAGAATTGAAGGATCACATGGCTGCCACCATAGCAACCCACGGCACACAATTGAACACCCATGCCGTGGCCTTTGATGAAGATGTAATCGAGACCGTGGCAGCCCTAGAGTCATTGCCACGGCTCCAAGGTAAGCACCCTAGTCCAATTTCAATTCCAATTACGACTAATAAGTTGCTCCCTTCTATAGAACAACCACCTACACTTGAGCTCAAACCGTTGCCAAATCACTTGAAGTATGTGTTTTTGGGCGAGCAAGACACATTGCCCGTCATTATAGCTTCATCACTCACGGCACAAGAGGAGGAGAAATTGGTGAGGGTTCTCAAAGAGCACAAGACGGCCATTGGGTGGACTTTGGCCGATATCAAGGGTATAAGTCCTACCACATGCATGCATCGAATTCTCATGGAAGAAGGCGCCAAACCATCAAGGGAAGCCCAACGTCGACTCAACCCACCAATGATGGAAGTAGTGAAGAAGGAAATCATCAAATTGCTTGATTGTGGCGTCATCTATCCCATCTCGGATAGTTGTTGGGTTTCACCGGTCCAAGTGGTTCCCAAGAAGTCCGGAGTCACGGTGGTGAAGAATGAAGAAGATGAACTTGTGCCTACACGTATTCAAACCGGTTGGAGGGTGTGCATTGACTATAGGAAGCTAAATGCCGCAACAAGGAAAGATCACTTCCCTTTACCATTCATTGATCAAATGCTTGAAAGGTTAGCGGGGCATTCTTTTTATTGCTTTCTTGATGGTTACTCGGGATATAATCAAATTGTCATAGCACCGGATGATCAAGAAAAGACCACCTTTACTTGTCCATTTGGTACTTTTGCATATCGTCGTATGCCATTTGGTTTATGCAATGCACCCGCCACTTTCCAATGATGCATGGTAAGTATCTTCTCCGATTATGTTGAAAAGATAATTGAAGTATTTATGGACGATTTTAGTGTCTTTGGGGACTCATTTGATGATTGCTTGCATAATCTTACTTTAATCTTGCAAAGATGTACGGAAACTAACCTTGTTTTGAATTGGGAAAAATGTCATTTTATGGTTAAACAAGGCATAGTTTTGGGCCATATCATCTCTGAAAAAGGAATTGAAGTTGATAAGTCTAAAATAGATCTTGTACGCTACTTACCCTCTCCTACTACGGTTAGAGAGGTTCGTTCTTTTCTTGGCCATGCAGGATTCTATAGGCGATTTATCAAGGATTTCTCCAAGATTGCACAACCCCTATGCCGTCTCCTACAAAAAGAAGTGGCGTTCGAGTTCAACAAGGAGTGTGAGAAGGCATTCAAGCTTCTCAAGGACAAGCTTACCACGGCACCTATCATCCTTCCACCTGATTGGACGTTGCCTTTTGGAGCATGTGTGATGCATCCGATTATGCAATAGGGGCTGTTTTGGGTCAAAGGAAGAACAAGCATTCCCACGCCATCTACTATGCTTCTAGGACCTTGAACGATGCTCAATTAAACTATTCTACCACTGAAAAAGAACTTCTTGCCGTTGTATTTGCTTTAGATAAGTTTCGTTCATATTTACTTGGCACTAAAGTGATTGTATTTTCTGACCATGCAGCTCTTAGGTACTTATTCACTAAAAAGGAGGCTAAACCACGGCTCATTAGATGGATGC
This sequence comes from Pyrus communis, assembly GCF_963583255.1. Lineage (NCBI taxonomy): Eukaryota > Viridiplantae > Streptophyta > Magnoliopsida > Rosales > Rosaceae > Pyrus > Pyrus communis. The sequence goes on from NC_084809.1 coordinate 20,413,248, forward strand.
TTCTTCTCCAAGAGTTTGATATTGAAATTCGAGACAAGAAAGGGAGTGAGAACGTAGTTGCTGACCATTTAAGTCGTTTGGTGTGCAATGAGGACTCCTTACCCATCCAAGAGACTTTCCCCGATGAACAATTGCTGTCCATTAAGGTATGTGAACCTTGGTATGCCGATTTGGTCAATTTTTTGGTGTCAAAACGTGTTCCAAGTACCCTAGCAAGGCACCAACGTGATAAATTAAAGAAAGAGGCACGGTTTTATGTATGGGATGACCCATATTTGTGGAAGTTTTGTGCAGATCAGATTGTGCGTCGTTGTGTGCATAATTGTGAGTTTAATTCGATTCTAACATTTTGTCATACTTATGCTTGTGGTGGACACTTTGGCACACAACGCACTGCCCTTAAAGTATTAGAATGTGGTTTTTATTGGCCAACAATCTTTAAAGATGCTAGAACATTTTGTTTAACTTGTGATCGTTGCCAACGAATGGGAAATATTGGTGCAAGGGACCAAATGCCGCAAACACCTATCTTTAACGTTGAAATTTTTGATGTTTGGGGCATTGATTTCATGGGTCCTTTCCCATCTTCGTTTGGCTTTACTTATATTTTGCTTGCGGTGGATTATGTCTCAAAATGGGTGGAAGCCAAAGCCACCCGTACTAATGATTCTAGAGTTGTTGCAGATTTTATAAAGACTAACATTTTTGCTAGATTTGGGATGCCTCGAGTGCTTATTAGTGATGGAGGCTCTCACTTTTGTAATCGTACCATTGAAGCACTACTCAAGAAGTATCAAGTCACACATAAGGTTTCAACACCTTACCATCCCCAAACCAATGGCCAAGCCGAGGTGTCCAATAGAGAAATCAAGCAAATCTTGGAGAAGACCGTTGGACCAACAAGAAAAGATTGGAGTGTGCGTTTGGAGGATGCTTTATGGGCCTATAGGACGGCATACAAGACACCAATAGGCATGTCCCCTTTTCGGCTAGTGTATGGCAAGCCATGTCATCTCCCCGTGGAATTAGAGCACAAGGCTCATTGGGCGATCAAGACATTCAATATGGACATAGATGCGGCTGGAATGCATAGGAAGTTGCAATTGAATGAACTTGAGGAACTTAGGCGTGAAGCATATGAGAATGCGTGCATTTACAAGGAAAAGACCAAAGCTTTTCATGACAAGATGATCCGAAGCAAAACATTCTCCATAGGGCAAAAAGTTTTGCTTTTTAATTCCCGCCTTCGTTTATTCCCTGGTAAGTTACGTTCGAAATGGATTGGACCTTTTGTTGTTACTAATGTTTTTTCACATGGCGCAGTTCAAATCCAAAGCTTGAGGAATGGCCAAGAATTCAAGGTGAACGGGCATCGTTTGAAGCCCTATTATGCAAATGTTGAAGGGCAAGTTGTGGAGGATATCACACTCCATGCCGTGGGCTCCAAATGAGGATAAGAAGAAGGTTCGTCCGGCTGCACGACGTTAAAGCAAGCGCTTCTTGGGAGGCAACCCATGCATTCAACGAGAGAGGATGTGGGCAATTCACCAATTCAAGCTACAAAATCAGATTTGCGTTCCTCAATCTCTATCTCTTTATTATTTTTATTTTGTCATGTTAGTTCGTTTATATTGTTTGTTTGGATGTGAGTCTTTGTGTGAAACATTGAGGACAATGTTTGATTTAAGTGTGGGGGAGTAAACAAAGTGTTTTTCATGCAAATTCGTGGGATTTTATCACCCATCATTTCTAATGTTGTTTCACACTGTTTTTAAGTGTTTTTAGAGTGTTTTGAAGTGTTTTTATGTCTTTTGGTCAGAAAATCCGAAAATTTACAAAACAATTACAAAATAGTTTTGAAAAACCCAAAAAGAGTTGTTTTTAAGTTGTTTTTGTGTGTTTGTTTGTGTCTTAGGTCACCTTCCAACACAATGATGAGGATTTGGTTTTTAATTGCATGACTATTAAAGAATGTTGTAAACATGGCTGGAAGTTGATTTATGCTTTGGTTTATGCTTGGTTATGGTTATAATTTATGAATTCACATGTAATTACAAAGATTTTGTTTTTGTAACATGCTTGAAGGAAGAAACTCAAACTAACGCTACATCCTTGAGAGACTTGAGCCTATAACGTTCTTTGGAGAGTATAATCTATGATTTCTTGTTTTCTAAAGTCGTTGCATGATCTCATCATTCTTTGCTTGGTTGCTATTTAGAATGCATTTCATTATAGTTCCAAATACTAGAACTCATGCCCATTTCATTCAAAGCATGATATTGATTGCATAACATACAATAAGATGAAGTTGTTAGTCAAGCCAGAGCCAAAAAGCCTATCCCTTTTCATATGTATTGTAGGATTAACCCTCTTGAGCCTTTTCAAAACCTATTTTCGTTGTTAGCCACATTATCCTCACCTAGCCTAGAATAGGACTTTCCATACCTTGGTTCTTAAAGGATAGTGAAGCACGACTTAGAGTGAACTCCTTTGGTCAATATATGGTGGAAAACGAGTGTGGGGGAAGATGATAGGGCACGGAAAAAAAAAAAAAAAAAAAAAAAAAAAAAGAGAAGGAAAAAAGAGAAATTCGTAGAAAAATCAAAAGAAAATAGAAAAGTGCAAAAGAGTGAATTTGACCCTAAATGTTGCATGAATCTTCCCTTGTGTTTAAAAGTTAGTTTTTTGCCATTAGAAGTGAGTTTAAGTGTCAATTTCATTACTTTGCTTACTATTGCTTTAAGAACGTTTGTTTATCCTTACCTTTCTTTGTTAGCCAATACCTTAGCCTCGTTACAACCCTCAACTTCTATCTTGATGTTATGTGTTCAATATGTGGAGTTTGAATTTGGTATGAGCATATGGAATCACTGGTTCTCGTTCTAAGTAGTAGCATTCCATTCATGAGATCATATTCATGTCATTGTCGTAAATCCAGAAAATGCTTTCTTTGATATAACATATGTGAGTATTAGTCTTCATATTTACATCAATCTTCTCACATATAACTAGTGTAGGGTGTGAAGTTAGAAAATCTGTGTGAAAATAGAGTGCATTCTAGTGAGGAATTGAGCGAATTCTCTAAGGCATGTTACTACATTCGAAACATTGTTTTAATTGATTATATGTGAACTAATAGGTAGTAACTATGATTAAGTGTTTATTGAAGTATAAAGAAAGCTAAAAACCGTGGGGATGATGTTCTCTAATGTGTCATGTTCGTTGGGAATCCCTGAGATACATGTTGGAAGGTTTAGAATGTGTTTTGTTTTGTTTTTGATTTATTTCGTTTTGCTTGAGGACTAGCAAAAGCTAAGTGTGGGGGAATTTGATAGGAGCATATTTATGCTACTTAGTTGTGTTGTTTCCTTACACTTAGTGAGTTAATTACTATGTATTTCAGTCTTTTAAAGTATTTTCGTGTGTTTTTAGGTCCTAATGGCAAAAGGAGCAAGAAAGTGCATTTTGAGGCTATTTGGAGCATTTTTGGGCATGGATTGGATAGCTTAATCATGTAGCGATGAGGATGGACGAAATTGAAGACTAGAAGAGCTAGGAAGGGCTACAAATCTGGTGGAAGAAGTTCTACTCCAATGAAGATAAGGAAGAAGCAAGAAACAAGGAACCTTATCCAACCTTATCCAACCTTATCTTATCCTATCCTAGAAACCCTATCCTATCCTATCTCTAACATTATCCTATTCTATCCTATCCAAATCAGATTGGGACCTAAACCTAGCTACTTAGGGAGAATCAATTACACATTTAAACACCTATTTCAGTTTCTAGAAGACTCATCCATACCATTGCCACAAATCACCATTCCTTGTAGGTTTAGGAATCACAATCCTTTTCCTACTCCTATATAACATGTCCTAGGCCCTTTAGGATTAGGAAATCTGCCTTAAACACAGTTTCTAGAACACCTAATCCTATCCCTACATGTTGGACGTGTCTAGGTGTAATCTATCTTTTATTTTCAATGTTTAAATCTATATTGCTTTGTTTTGTCATGAACATGAGAGGCTAAACTCGTTTTAGCCTAGGGATGCTTTGAAACCATGATTACAATTATAATATGATTTGATTAATTCCAGTTGTGATTTCATAAATTGCGAATGCAATTTACTTAACCGTTTGATGGATAACTTGTTCTTGTATGTTTATTAGGGAGGCCTACTTAATTTGCATGCTTGAATTTGGGGCTAGAATATAAGGGTGTTTCACATAATCGTCACAAACTTATATTCACAAGTAGTTAAGGTTGTTTTCACAATCATGTTAAGTAAATTCCTAGCATGCGTATCATGATGTCATAGTTACAAGTGCTTTGTCAATACTTATGGTTTCCATTGAACGTAATGATCTTTAACCGTATCTCTATTATGATGTCATGTAGGGGACTTTTTGAAGAATGCTTTGGGTTGTCGTATGATGTCATCCAATCCACTAACTTAAGGGAAATCTGAGGGTTAATTAGTGATGTCACGGTTAATCTGGGGTGTTGAGGTTCATGGTTTATCGGAAAAGCAACTGGAAATCAATTATTGTTAGAAAGTATCATGTGTGGAGAAGTATCCCTTGGCTACCCCATCATCCATTAGTTTTTCTTATTTTCGTCCAAAATCTGTTTTAAAGTTTTAAGTCACTTGTTTTCTTTTAAATTCGTCCAAAATCAAAACCCCCTTTCTTATTTGTTCCAAATCTGTCCAAAAGAGTCTTTTTGAGTCTTTAGAGTCAAAACCAAGTGTATTTTCGTCCAAATTAAGTTATAGAGTCTAAATTGAGTCTTTTTGGTTGTTTTTGGTTGTTTTGAGTCTTTAAAGTTTGTTTTGAGTCATATAAGTTAGTAAGAGTCTTGTGAGTCTATTTAAAGTGTTTTAAAACATATTTTCACATCTTTGAGTCAATTTTCATTAGATTAGCAATCCCTCCTAATCCCCGGCCTAGAACGATCCCTACTTATATCTATACTACAATTGTCGAAAAGAGGGTTTAATTTGTGTGCTTATATATTTCGCATCAGTATTCCATGGTTAGGGACTTTGATTAGGAATAATTTGGTTGTAATGCGTATTCCATTCAATCCAATGAATCTAGGGAAATCTGAGAGTTAGTTTAAGCGGACCTAATTAACTTGGAGCATTGTCATTCATCGTTTGTTGAAGTCATAACTGGGAGTCAAATTATATGCTTATGTTCATGTGTGGATAAGGAACCCTCTAACTAGTTTTTCATCATTCTATTTTATCAATTTCGTTTTTATAATCTGTTTTAATTAGAATCTGTGCATTTAGTTTAAATTCATCCAAAACCAAACCCCCATTTATTTTAAAGTGTTAGATTAGTTAGAAATACATTTAGTTTGTGTTTTTAAGAGTCTTGAGTCAAGTTACATCTTAAATTCGTCCAAAATTGGGTTTAAGGTCAGAAACTGCCTAGTTAGTGTTTTTAGGCAGTTTTGAGTCTTTTGAACTTGTTTTGAGTCTTTTGGTTTGTCTTAGTGTTTTAAAGTTTCGTTTTGAATTCTTTGAGTCTAGTATAGTGTTTTATATTGTGTTTTTACGTTTTTGAGTCAAATCCAAGTGATTAACAATCCCTCCTAATCCCCGGTCCAGAACGATCCCTACTTATACATATACTACAATTTGATGAAAAGAGGGTTTAATTTGTGTGCGTATAAATCTCGCATCACAGATTTGCACAATCGAAGAAGGAAGAAAGCGAAAAGGACATTTTGGATACGTTTCGAAAAGTCCAAGTAAACATTCCTTTACTTGATGCTATTAAGCAAGTGCCCAGGTATGCAAAGTTTTTAAAAGAGTTATGCACAACTAGGAAAAGAATTTCAAACAAAGAAGTTGTGAAAGTAAGTGAAAATGTATCTGCGGTTTTGCAACGAAAGTTACCTCCAAAGTGTAAGGATCCAGGGAGCTTTACTATCCCATGCATAATTGGAAACACTAGATTTGAACAATGCATGTTAGATTTAGGTGTTTCTATTAATGTCATGCCATATTCCATTTATGCATCTATGAACCTTGGTGAGTTAAAACAAGATGGCATTATAATTCAATTGGCCAATCGTTCTAACGCTTATCCCAATGGAGTCCTTGAGGATGTTTTAGTGCAGGTCAATCATCTTATCTTTCCTGCAAATTTTTATGTCTTAGAAATGGAGGATTCGAGCCATGCTCCATCATTGCCAATCTTGCTAGGCCGTCCATTCATGAAAACAGCTAGAACAAAGATAGACGTGTTTACGGGAACATTAACCATGGAGTTTGATGGGGACATTATTAATTTTAATCTTTCTGAAACCATTAAATATCCAATTGAGGACCATTCTTGTTTTGCTATTGACATTGTCGATTCTTTGGCACAGGTACATTTGGATCAAATGAACGAAGATGCACTTAAGGTAGCCTTAGTGCACGGCATAGGAGCAAGAAATGAGGGTGGGGAAATCCTTGCAACCCATGGCATGCAATCTGACCATATTGACGTGCCCCCTTGTGGTGAAGTGATTGAAATGGTCGCTGCCCTCGAGTCATTGCCCTCACAATCTGGTAAGTCTCCACTCTCAATTTCAGATTCGGTTTTGACTAACAAGTTACTTCCATCAATTGTGCAGCCACCTACACTTGAGTTAAAGCCATTACCTAGTCACTTGAAGTATGTTTTCTTGGGAGAAGATCAGACACTACCCGTCATCATATCTAGCTCACTCACGGCCCAAGAAGAAGACAAGTTGATAAGGGTGTTAAAGGAGCACAAATCTGCCATTGGATGGACCTTGGCGGATATCAAAGGCATTAGTCCCACCACGTGCATGCATCGCATCCTTTTGGAGGAGGGAGCCAACCCATCTCGTGAAGCTCAACGTCACCTTAATCCACCCATGACGGAAGTAGTGAAAAAGGAGGTTATAAAATTGATTGATTGTGGTGTTATATATCTTATTTCTGATAGTCGTTGGGTGTCACCCGTGCAGGTTGTTCCAAAGAATTCCGGAGTCACGGTGGTGAAGAATGAAGAACAAGAGCTTGTACCCACTCGTGTTGTGACCAGTTGGCGTGTTTGTATTGATTACAGGAAGTTAAATGCCATGACAAGGAAGGATCACTTTCCATTGCCATTCCTTGACCAAATGTTAGAAAGGTTAGCCGGTTATAAATTTTATTGCTTTCTTGATGGATATTCCGGATATAACCAAATTGTGATAGCTCCGGAGGACCAAGAGAAGACAACCTTCACGTGCCCATTTGGCACCTTTGCATATAGGCGCATGCCATTTGGTTTGTGCAATGCCCCTGCGACATTTCAACGATGCATGGTGAGTATATTTTCTGATTATGTGGAGAAGATTATTGAGATATTCATGGATGACTTTAGCGTGTTTGGTAATTCATTCGATCATTGCTTGAATAATCTGACCTTAATTTTAAAGCGTTGTGTTGAAACGAATCTTGTGCTTAATTGCGAAAAATGTCACTTCATGGTTAAGCAAGGTATTGTTCTAGGACACATTATTTCTGAAAAAGGCATTGAAATGGATAAATCTAAGGTAGACCTTGTTCGTCACTTACCCTCTCCAACTTCGATTAGAGAGGTTCGTTCGTTTCTTATTCACGCAGGTTTTTATAGGCGTTTCATAAAGGATTTCTCCAAGATTGCACAACCACTATGCCGATTGCTTCAAAAAGAGGTGGCTTTCGAGTTTGATGATGCATGCTCCACAGCATTCAAACACTTAAAGGAGGCTCTCACTTCGGCTCCCATTATCACACCTCCAAATTGGAGCCTTCCATTCGAGTTGATGTGCGATGCTTCGGACTACGGGATTGGTGCTGCTTTGGGGCAGCAAAAGAACAAACAACCTCATGTTATTTATTATGCATCTAGGACACTAAATGATGCTCAATTAAATTACTCAACCACTGAAAAAGAATTCCTTGCTGTGGTATTTGCATTGGATAAGTTCCGATCATACTTACTTGGTACTAAAGTTATTATTTTTACTGATCATGCAGCTCTCAAGTATTTGCTCACGAAAAAGGAGGCCAAGCCTAGACTAATTCGATGGATGTTGCTTCTACAAGAGTTTGACATTGAGATTCGGGATAAGAAGGGCGTGGAGAATGTGGTGGCTGACCACCTAAGTCGAATGGTGCATGAGGAAGCATTGCCAATTTCTGAAACCTTCCCCGATGAACAATTAATGTCTATCCAGGTAAGTGAGCCTTGGTATGCAGATTTGGTGAACTTTTTGGTGTCTAAACATACCCTTAGCACACTTAATAGGAATCAACGTGATAAGCTTAAAAAGGATGCTAGGTTTTATGTTTGGGATGACCCATACCTCTGGAAATTTTGTCCCGATCAAATTGTACGACGTTGTGTGAATGAATCTCAGTTTCAATATATTTTAACATTCTGTCATTCATATGCATGTGGGGGACATTTTGGCACCCAACGCACTGCCCTTAAAGTCTTAGAATGTGGGTTTTATTGGCCAACCATTTTTAGGGATGCTAGGACATTTTGCCTTACATGTGATCATTGTCAACGAATGGGTAATATAAGTGTTAAGGATCAAATGCCACAAAACCCTATACTTTCTGCTGAAATATTTGATGTGTGGGGAATTGATTTTATGGGTCATTTTCCTTCATCACATGGTTTTCTCTATATCTTGTTGGCGGTGGATTATGTTTCCAAATGGGTGGAAGCAAAAGCCACTCGTACTAACGATTCCAAAGTGGTTGCAGATTTTGTGAAGTCTAACATTTTTGCTAGGTTCGGAATGCCTCGAGTCCTTATAAGTGATGGAGGTTCACATTTCTGTAATCGCATAATCGAGGCACTGCTCAAGAAGTACAACGTTACACATAGGGTTTCGACACCCTATCATCCTCAAACAAGCGGGCAAGCCGAGGTGTCGAATTGGGAGATAAAACAGATTCTTGAGAAGATGGTTGGGCCAACAAGAAAAGATTGGAGCTTGAGGTTAAAGGATGCATTGTGGGCTTATAGGACCGCCTACAAAACACCCGTAGGAATGTCCCTCTTTCGGTTTGTTTATGGCAAACCATGTCACTTACCTGTGGAGTTGGAGCACAAGGCTCATTGGGCCGTGAGGAAGTTCAACATGGATATAGATGAGGCGGGAATTCATCGTAAGCTTCAATTGAATGAACTTGAGGAGATACGGAATGAAGCTTACAGAATGCTCGCATTTACAAGGAAAAGACAAAGGCCTTTCATGACAAGATGATTTGCACCAAGTCCTTCTCTGTTAGACAGAAAGTGTTGTTGTTTAATTCTCGTCTTCGTCTATTTCTGGGTAAGTTATGTTCACGTTGGATTAGACCCTTTGTTATTACTAATGTTTTTCCTCATGGTGCAGTCCAAGTTCGTAGTTTCAAAACAGGTCAAGAGTTCAAGGTGAATGGGCATCGATTGAAACCTTACTACGAGAGCTTTGTAGAACATGATGTAGAGGAGACCACCCACTATGCCGTGGGTTCCCATGAAGGTTGATCAATGTGGCATCGTCCGGCTGCAAGACGTAAAAGAAAGCGCTACTTGGGAGGCAACCCATGCAATCAACAAAGGAAGAACTTAGGAATCGCTCCAAACTCAGATTTGCGTCCCTAAAACTTTTCCTTTGTTGCTTACTTTATGTTATGTGTGATGTGTTTATTTGTGTGTTCCTTTGCTGTCAGTTTAGTCTAAAACATTGAGGACAATGTTTAGTTTAAGTGTGGGGGGGGTAACATTCTGTTTTGAGCTATTTTTGCTTGAAATTCGTAGGGTATTACCACCTAACATGTCTAAACTTGTTTCCCACTGTTTTAAGTGTTTTTAACATGTTTTGAAGTCTTTTTATGAGTTACTTTGAAAAAATCCGAAAAACAGTTTGAAACAACTAAAAAGAGTCAGTTTGAGTCAGTTTTGTGTTTGTTTTTGTGTGTTTGTGTCTTAGGATACCTTCCAACACAATGATGAAGATTTGATTTTTCTGTGCATGGCTGTGAAAGAGAGTTATAAACATGGATGGAAGTTTGATATATTCTTGGTTTATACTTGGTTATAGTTGTCGTTTATGAATTCATGTTTAATCCCACAGAAAAAAAAAAAGTTTTTGTAATATGCTTGAAGGAAGGAACTTAGAATAACATTACAACCCTGAGAGACTTGAGCTTTAAACATTCTTTGGAGAGTATTAATCTGTGATTCTTGTTTTCAAACTCGTTGCATGATCTCATTATTCTTGCCTGGTTGCTAATTAGAAGGCGTTTCATCACTTAGTTCCAAATGCTAGAACTTGCATCCATTCCATTCAAAGCATGATATTGATTGCATAATATATATCAAGATGAAGTGTGTAGTGAAGCCATCAACCAAACAGCCAACCCATGCACTATATATTGTAGGTCATAACCCCCATTAAGCCATTGTTAGCCTTTGTTCTTTGTTTACCCATATCATCCCTACCTAGCCTAGATTAGGACCACCCATACCCTTATTCTTGAAGCATAGTAAGCATGACTTAGAGGGAATCCTTTCGATTATGCAAAACAATAAGTGTGGGGGAATTTGTGTGTGTGTTGATATGCCATGAAAAGAAATAAGGCATGAGTGTAAATAAAAAGAGAAAAAAATTCGTGGAAAAAGAAAAAGAAAAGAAAAAGTTGTGAAAAGAAAGAAAAAGAGTATGAAATAAGTGAAAATAAGCTCACATGTTTGTGGTAGTTGAAGAAAGGGTCCAAAACGTTGAATATGGCCCTAAGAGTTGTGTGAATTTTTTATAGGAGCATATTCATGCGACTTAATTAGCTTGTTCTCGTGCATTTATGTTGTGTTTTCTTAGCTATTTTTGTGTTTAAAGTCACTTTTGTGCATTTTCAGATTATAAGGCCAAAGTGTGCAAGAAGATGCAAATTGGAGTCTTTTGGAGGAAATGAGGAATGAATGAGTTGAAGACTTGAAGAAACGATGAATTCCTACTCCAACGATGAAATCCTACCAAAACGAGGATTCCCACTCAAACAAGGTTTCCTACTTGAAGTAGGAAAGTTAACCCTAGGTTTCCCGTTTTGGTAACCTTTCCTAATCTAAACGTCCATATTTTCTAGCCACTTTTTAGGCCTCGTATGCACTTTAGGACACAAAACAAAGGCCCTAGCCCAATTACATAACCTTGCCGTGGGCTTTTCCCTTCTCCCCTTCCCTTGCCATGCAAGGGAGGGCATTTTTGGCCCATTTTATTCACTTAAACCCTATTTCCCTCTCCTAACCTAACCCTAGCCGCACCTTGCCTTTTTAATTTCTGATTTTCTCCTAATTCTAGCAGCCTTTAAATTAATTTTAGTCAATAAAAATTAGCTAAGGTTTTATTTTCTGAAACCCTAGTTAAACCCTCTATCAAGCCGCACCCTCTCTCCCAATCATTCATTCTTTTCATCTTGCAGCCACCTTTCCATAGTTTTCTTCTTGAATCCGTAACTCCCATCCAGAAAACCCTAAGCTTCTCAATCCCATCTCAGCCGCACCCTTTAATTTACCCTAGAATCTTATTCATTCAATCTATCATTCAGCCACCATAAACCTAATTCACTCCCCTAGCCGCACCTTAGTCTCTATTCTCTAATTAATTCTATTCAGCCATTCACTCATAAACCCTAAGCTCTAAGCCGCAGCCACCCATTCATTCTCTCCCATATTCTTTCCCTTTTGCCGCAGCCACCATCACCCAAAACCATTCAATCCGCAGCCTTCCCCCTTCATTCCAGCCATCTTCCACACCTTTCCCACCATTGCCGCAACCATCTCCACCCTTCCAGCCACCTTCCACACCTCCACACACCTTCCACCAACCTTGCCGCACCACCAAACCTCCCTAAATCCATCTCCACCCCAAAATAACATCCAAAACACCCTTAGACCATCTCTGCCGCAGCAAGGAGAAGAAGAAAGAGGAGCTTGGAAGTGCAGAAATTCAAGTGGATTCGTTGTGCATTCTAGGTGTAATCAATCTTTTGTTCGTTATGTTTAAATTCAATTTTATTTCTTTTTTTGTGAACATGAGAGGCTAAACCCCTATTTAGCTAGGGGGTGATTCGAAACCATGTTTATGCTTGCAATATGATTTGATTACCTTTGGTTGGAATTTCATGTATTGTGGATTCAATTTGTTTAACTGTTTGATTGATAACTTATTTATGTATGTTTATTGAGAGTGCACGCTTGATTTTCATGCATGAATATGACGCTAGAATATAAGTGAGTTGAAATAGTTATGAACTTATATTCACAAGTAGTGGAGGTTGCTTATAAACAATCGCGTTAAATGAATTCTTGGCACTAGTTTCATGCTCATCATAGTAACGAATGCCTCGTCAACATTTATAGTTTTTATGATGCTTAATGATCTTTGATTGTATCTTTATTGTGCTTTTCACGTAAAGGACTTTTGGAGAATGTTTTGAATTTGACGGTTAATTTAACAAATTCATTAACTTAAGGAGAACTTGACGGTTAATTTAAGCGGACCTAATTAACCTGGGGTGTTGAGTTTCATAATTCATCGAAAGACCAACTGAAAATCATCTTGTATGCAAGTGTGACATGTGTGGAGAAGAACCTTCTAGCTAGCATTCCATCCATATTTTCAACAAATTCATCTTTACAATCTGCCCTTAATTACAATCTGTGCATTTTATTTAATTTCGTCAAAAACTCAATCCCCCTTTACTTTAGTGTCCAATTTAGTTAGAAAGTGTCTTAGTTTGTGTTTCTAAGTGTTTTGAATCAATTTATTTCCCAAATTCGTCCAAAGTAGTCAAAGTGCTCAAAACTGCCCAGAAAGTGTTTTTAAGGCAGTTTTGAGTGTTTTGGTGCTGTTTTGAGTCTTTTGATTTGTTTTAGTGTTCTAAGTGTTTAGTTTTGCATTCTTTGAGTCTAGTTTAGTGTTTTAACCTTTGTTTTAAGTTTTTGAGTCAGTTTCCAAGTGATTTAGTAATCCCTCCTAATCCCCGGTTTAGAACGATCCCTACTTATACATATACTACAATTGTCACAAGAGGGTTTTAATTTGTGTGCTTATTTAGTTCGCATCAATTTTCCCCTTGTGTCTAAGTGAGTTTCTGCAATCATAAGTGATTCTAAGTGTCAAATTTCATTACTTTGCTTGCTATTGCTTAAAGAACGTTTGTTATCCTTACCCTTCATTGTTAGCCAATCACCCTTAACCCGTTACAACCCTTATGATTCAATCTTGATCATTATGTTTTCAATAATGTGGAGTTTGGAATTGATGTAAGCATAGGGTGTCCCTGGTTCTCGCATATAATTAGTAGCATTCGTTTTATGAGATCGTATTCATTTACATTCTAGAAAAGTGCTTTCCTTGTTATAAACATATGTGAGTGTTTAGTTTCATATTTACATTAATCTTCTCACATATACTTAGTGTAGGGTGCGTACTCAGAAATTCTGTGTGAAAATAAGAGAGTATCTTGTAAGGAATTAAGTGAATTCTCTAAGGCATGTTACTACATTCAAATGTTGTTTTAAATTGATTAAATGAGAACTAGTAAGTAGTGATTATGATTATGTATATGCCTAAGCGTAAGGATGACAAAAATCTATGTGAGTAATGATCTTGAACATGTCATGTGCATTAAGAATCCCTGAGACCATTGTTAGAAGGTTTAGGTTTTGTTTTGTTTTTCTGTTTTGCTCGAGGACTAGCTGATGCGAGAATTATACGCACACAAATTAAACCCTCTTTTTATCAATTGTAGTGAAGAATGTAAGTAGGGATCGTTCTGGACCGGGGATTAGGAGGGATTGTTAATCACTTGGATTTGACTCAAAAACGTAAAAACACAATATCAAACACCAAAACTAGACCCAAAGAATGCAAAACTAAAGTTTAAAACACTAAGACAAACCAAAAGACTCAAAACTGCCTTAAAACTACTTTCTGGGCAGTTTTGAGCGCTAGAGAAGAATTTGGACGAAAATAGTTATAACTTGACTCAAGATACTTTAAAAACACAAACTAAATTGATTTCTAACTAATTTGACACTCCAAGTAAAGGGGGATTTTGATTTTGACGAATTTGAAAACAAAACTTAAAACTTTGTAAAACGAACAGATTTTGGACGAAAATAAGAAAAACTAATGGATGATGGGATAGCCAAGGGATACTTCTCCACACATGATACTTTCTAACATAAATTGATTTCCAGTTGCTTTTCCGATAAACCATGAACCTCAACACCCCAGATTAACCGTGAATTGCACTAATTAACCCTCAGATTTTCCTCACGTTATTGAATTGGATGATTGCATACGACAACCCAAAGCATTCCCCACAAGTTCCCTACATGAATTGCATAATAGAGATACAAGCAAGAATCATTAAGTTCTTTGAAAACCATAAGCATTGACGAAGCACTCGTTACTATGAATTGCATGAAACTTATGCCAAGAATTTACTTAACATGATTGTGAAAACAACCTTAACTACTTGTGAATATTAGTTTGTGACGATTATGTGAAACACCCTAATATTCTAGCCCCAAATTCAAGCATGCAAATTAAGTAGGCCTCCCTAATAAACATACAAGAATAAGTTATCCATCAAACGGTTAAGTAAATTGCGTTCACAATTTATGAAATCACAACTGGACTTAATCAACTCATATTATAAATGTAATCATGGTTTCAAAGCATCCCTAGGCTAAAACGAGTTTAGCCTCTCATGTTCATGACAAAACAAAGCAACATAGATTTAAACATTAACAATAAAGGATAGATTACACCTAGAAACGTCCAACATTCCAACTCGAATGCACAAACGCCCAAGGCTTGGTCTTCCTTCTCCTCTTCCTTGCTAAGTCACGGCACAAGGTCTATAATGGGTTTGTGGATGATTTTCTGGGTTTTGGATGGATTTAGGTATGTATGGTGGTGCGGCAAGGGTAGATGGAGGTGTATGGAGGTTGGAATGGAGGTGTGGAAGGAGGGGAATGATGGATGGGTGGTTGCAAGGTCACGGCAAAGGATGGTTGTGTTTATGAATGAATGATTGTTGTGTGAAGGGTGGTGGTGAACTAAATGGTGCGGCAAGGCTGTTTATATAGGCTAGTTTGGCACACTTAGTGTAGGAAAAGGATTGCCTAATCCCATTGGAAAAAGGTTTAACTCAAGGCAGAAATCAAGTGGGATTTGGAATAGGGAATTCGGCTAGGATTTAGGGATTCTAGAAGGATAGGTGCGGCAAGGGCTGTAGGGATAAGATAAGGCTTCTAAAAAGAAGGGTTTAGAACAGATTCCTAATCCTAAAGGGATATGAACATGTGATATAAGAGTAGGAGAAGGTTTTCAATTCCTAAACCTACTAGGAGTGGTGTACATGCGGCATACAAAGGAATGAGGGTCTAGAATCTGTTCTAAGTGTTTAGATATATATCTAATCGCACCTAAATAGCTAAGTTTAAGTCCCCACCTAATTTGGATAGGAAAGAATAGGATAATGTTAGAGATAGGATAGGATAAGGTTTGGATAAGGTTGGATAAGATAAGGTTTGGATAAGGTTGGATAAGATAAGGTTTGGATAAGATCCCTTGTTTCTTGCTTCTTCCTTATCTTCATTGGAATAGAACTTCTTCCACCAGATTTGTAGCCTTTCCTAGCTCTTTGTGTCTTCAATTTCGTCCATCCTCTTTGCTCCTATGTTAAGCTATCCAATCCATGCCCAAAAATGCTCCAAATAGCCTCAAAATGCACTTTATTGCTCCCTTTGCCATTAGAACCTAAAAACACACGAAAATACTTTAAAAGACTAAAACAACTATGAATTAATAACATAAATGCATGAAAACAAGCTAAGTAAGTCGCCTAAATATGCTCCTATCACTAGCAAAAGCTAAGTGTGGGGGAATTTGATAGGAGCATATTTATGCGACTTAGTTTGCTTGTTTTCGTGCATTTATGTTATTAGTTCTTAGTTATTTTAGTTCTTTAAGCTTCTTTTGTGTGTTTTCAGGTTCATAAGATGTATTTGGCGAAACGATGCATTTTGGGGCCTTTTGGAGGACTTTTGGGCACAAATTGGATAGCTTATGCTTGGAGCAAAAGGAATGGACGAAATTGAAGAGTTGATGTCGCAAAGATTAAGTTAAGCCAAAGTTTCCTATTTTGGTTGACCTTTCCTAAATCAAGAACGCTTTAAGTTTTAGCAACTAAGATGGCTCCCGAGCACCCTTGGACAACAAACAAAGGTTCTTTGCAACTTTCCCTTCCTTGCCGTGCAAGGAAGGTTGTTTCCCTTTCTTTTTGTAAAGTTCCCTATTTTCCATCTGTGTTAGGACCTTTCCCTTATTCTAATACCTCTTGCTTTGTGTCTTACCTTTTCCTAAACTATGTGCCGCACCCTTCCCTTGTGTTTCCTAATTTCAATTTCCTATTTCCTAGTTTAATTCACTTTCCTAGTTCTAAAACTTTCCCTAAAATCCTAATTTTTGATTTCTTGCAAGGAATGGACTTTTCCTTCCTTCTTTTGCAGCAATTTCATACCTTACCTTAAATTCCCTTTCCTTGCTGTGCAAGAGGTTTAATTTCCGGCTCCTTGCAAGGCAAGGACATTCCTTACTTGTTTTAAATTCGTGCATTCCCCTTTTCTGACCTTATTTGGACTTTATTCACTTACCTTTTCTATTTAGACTAGGAAATCTGAATCATAACTCAATTAGGTATGTTATTAACTTTCCAAAACACTTATAATCAGCCCTTGGCCGAACCCTAGAGGGGGATTCACCACAAAAACTCGTCCATTCACTCCCACACACATCCATCCATCCCAAAACACCATTCTGCAACCCAGAAACACAACCAGCCATTCCACCTTCTTCCACCATCATTGCCGAATCCTCCACCACCTTCCAGCCATCAAACACTCATCCACACTCAACCTACATCCCTTGTCGTGCCGCTAAACACCCCAAATCCATACTACATCATCAAAACAACCCAGAAACCATCATCACCCAATCTGCCGCAAGTAAGGGAAAGGAGATAGATTCACTCAATTGTTTACCTCTTCATTCTGAGTTGTTGAACAATTTTGGGTGTATTCTATCTTATATTTCAATGTCTAATTCATGTAATCTTTGTTTTTCTTTGAGTATGATTGGCTAAATTGGTTTTGGCTCAGGGTGTATTCGAAACCAAGATTATATATGTGAAATAAGTTGATTACTTCAAGTTATCGTTGCATAAGTCGTGAACACAATTTGCTTAACCGTTTGATTTAGAACTTATTCTTGTATGTTGATTGAGAGTGCACGCTTAATTTGCATGCTTGAATCTGGTGCTAGGGTATAAGTTTATTTCACCTAATCGTTATGAATTTTTATTCGCAAGTAGTGACGATCGCTAGTCACGATCGTGTTAAGTAGATTCCTGGCAGGAGTATCATGCTTTTTATATCTATACTACAATTGTCAAAAAGAAGGTTTAATTTGAGTGCTATCTTTTATCACATCAATACCTTATTCTTGCTTGTTGATTAAGGGTGCGCACTTAATTTGCATGCTTGAATTTGATGCTAGAATATAGGGGAGTTTCACATAATCGTTACAAACTTATATTCACAAGTAGTTAAGGTTGTTTTCACAATCATGTTAAGTAAATTCCTAGCATGAGTATCATGATGTCATAGTTACAAGTGTTTTGTCAATACTTATGATTTTCATTGAACGTAATGATCTTTGATTGTATCTCTATTATG
This sequence comes from Pyrus communis, assembly GCF_963583255.1. Lineage (NCBI taxonomy): Eukaryota > Viridiplantae > Streptophyta > Magnoliopsida > Rosales > Rosaceae > Pyrus > Pyrus communis. The sequence goes on from NC_084809.1 coordinate 20,431,056, forward strand.
ATGTCATGTAGGGAACTTTTGAAGAATGCTTTGGGTTAATTAGTGATGTCACGGTTAATCTGGGGTGTTGAGGTTCATGGTTTATTGAGAAAACAATTGGAAATCAATTTGTGTTCAAATGTATCATATGTGGAAAAGAATCATCTAGCTAGCTAATCACCCATCCATATCCCCAAATTCGTCCAAACTTTATTTGAGTCTTTACATTACTTGTTTTTACTTTAAATTCGTCAAAAACCCAATCTCTTTACTTTGTTGCGTCCAATTTGTCCTATTGTGTGTTTTTAAGTATTTTGAGTCAAAACCAATTCTATTTTCGTCTAAATCAAGTCCTAGAGTCTAGTTTGAGTTTGTTTTGAGTCATATAAGTTTAGTTAAAAGTCTTTGAGTTTGTTTAAGTGTTTTTAAGCATATTTTTGTATCTTTGAGTCAGTTTTCATTAGATTAGCAATCCCTCCTAATCCCCGGCCTAGAACGATCCCTACTTATATCTTTACTACAATTGTCAAAAAAGAGGGTTTAATTTGAGTGCTATTATTTTGTTTCAAGTCAATTTAACTTAGTTTGTGTGTTTGGAGTCTATTTAGCTTGTTTTGAGTTGTTAGAGTCTAGTTTTCTGTTTTTTAGTCTAATTTAGTGTTTTACAGTTTAATTTGAGTAGGTTAGCAACCCTTCTAATCCCCGGCTTAGAACGATCCATACTTACACATACTACAATCATAGGGTTTTAATTTGAGTGTTAGAATATTTCACATCAGAAACCCAATGGCATTGGCAGATTCCCATCCTCAATTCTCAATCAATTGAGGGAATTGCTCAGAGGGGTGTCCTTGCATGCTGCACACGCCACATACACCTGCTTTTGCACTTTGGATCCATCAACAACTTGTGACACAAGAACAGTTAGATTAGCCAATTGAGATTGAATTTCAGAAATTGCACTTACCTCATTCACTTGTGGTTGCTACCTGGGGTGGGGTGTCCCTCTATCCAACTCCCTCATATTGTTGTGCATTCAAGGCTCGATTTGCAATTAAGATCTTGGTAGCAATTGGGGTTTTGTCAACCAAAGCACCTCTTGCCGAGGCATCTAGCATTTATCTCTGAATGGGAAAGAGTCCCTCTTAGAAATATTGAATTAAAAGCTCTTCCTTCATTTGATGTTGAGGGCATGATGCAACTAGAGTCTTGAAACGTTCATAATATGCTGGAAAAGACTCTCCTTGGTTTTGTTCGATTCCACTAATCTTCTTCCTCACAAGAATGACTCTCGAAGTTGGGAAAAATTTCTCTAAGAATGCTCTCTTCATGCTTTCACAAGAAGTGATAGTTCCAGGTGCTAGTTCATAGAGCCAATCCTTAGCCTTTTCCAAAAGAGAGAATTGATGCGTTACGAATGTGACACACAAATTAAACCCTATTTGTGACAATTGTAGTAATGATGTAAGTAGGGATCGTTCTAACCGAGGATTAACTAGGGGTGCTAATCTAATATAAATTGACTTAAAAACACAAAAACTAAACTTAAAGACTCTAACTATACTACTATGACTCAAAACAGATTTGAAACACTCAAAACTGCCTAAAACAATCAAATGGACTCAAACAGAAACTAAAACTTGATTTGGACGAATTTGAAAGTGCTTGTGACTCAAAATACTTAAAAACACAAAATAAGACAGATTATAATGACTAAGACTTAACAAAATATGGGGGGATTGTGTTTGGGCCAAATTAAATTTAATGGATAGATTATAAAGAAAAACATATTGTAAGACAATTTGTGATGAACCAATGGATGATGGAATAGCTAAGGGGTTCTTCTCCACACATGAAATATATGCAACGGAAATCAATTTCCAGTTATCAATTCAATAAGTTATTGATAGGAGCATATTTATGCTACTTAGTTATGTTGTTCCCTTGCATTTAGTGAGTTAATTACTATGTATTTCAGTCTTTTAAGTTATTTTCGTATGTTTTTAGGTCCTAATGGCAAAAGGAGCAAGAAAGTGCATTTTGAGGCTATTTGGAGCATTTTTGGGCATGGATTGGATAGCTTAACCATGGAGTAAAGAGGATGGACGAAATTGAAGTCAAGAAGGGCTAGGAAAGGCTACAAATCTGGTGGAAGAAGTCCTAATGCAATGAAGATAAGGAAATAGCAAGAAACAAGGAATCTTATCCAACCTTATCTTATCCTATCCTAACCAACCTTATCCTTTCCTAACTCTAACCTTATCTTATCCTATCCTATCCAAATCAGGTTAGGACTTAAACCTACCTAATTAGAGGGGATTAATTACATAGTTGAACACCTATTTCAGTTTCTAGAAGCCTTATCCATGTGTATGCCGCATGAACACCATTCCTTGTAGGTTTAGGAATTGCAATCCTTCTCCTACACTTATATCATATGTTCTTGTCCCTTTAGGCTTAGGAATCTGCCCTAAACAGTCCTTCTAGAAACCTTATCTCATCCCTACAATGATGCCGCACAAACCTTCTAGAAATCCCTAAATCCATGCCGTGCACTACCTATCCCAATTCCCTTTGGTTTCTGCCTTGAATTAACCCTTTTTCAATGGGATTGTGCAATCCTTCCCCTTCACTAAGTGTGCCAAATTAGCCTACATAAACAGCCCTATGCCGCACCATTTAATCACCACCCTTCCACACAACATTCATTCATTCATTCAGAAATCCATCCTTTGCCCCAACCTTGCAACAAACTTTCCATCATTCCCCTACTTCCAAACCTTCATCCCAACCTCCATACACCACCATCAACCCTTGCCGCACCACCATTCCTTCCTAAATCCATCCAAAACCCAGAAAAATCATCCATAAAACCACCCTAGACCTTGTGCCGTGACTTAGCAAGGAAGAGGACAAGGAAGACGAAGCCTTGGGCGTTTGTGCATTCGAGTTGGAGTGTTGGAACGTTTTTAGGTGTAATCTATATTTTATTTTCAATGTTTAATTCTTTTTCCATAGTTTTGTTATGAACATGAGAGGCTAAACTCGTTTTAGCCTAGGGATGCTTTGAAACCATGATTGCATTTATAATATGAGTTGATAGATTCCAGTTGTGATTTCATAAATTGTGAATGTAATTTACTTAACCATTTGATGGATAACTTATTCTTGTATGTTGATTAGGGAGGCCTACTTAATTTGCATGCTTGAATTTGGTGCTAGAATATAAGGGTGTTTCACATAATCGTCACAAACTTATATTCACAAGTAGTTAAGGTTGTTTTCACAATCATGTTAAGTAGATTCCTAGCATGAGTATCATGATGTCATAGTTACAAGTGCTTTGTCAATACTTATGATTTCTATTGAACGTAATGATCTTTGACCGTATCTCTATTATGATGTCATGTAGGGAACTTTTGAAGAATGCTTTGGGTTGTCGTATGATGTCATCCAATCCACTAACTTAAGGGAAATCTGAGGGTTAATTAGTGATGTCACGGTTAATCTGGGGTGTTGAGGTTCATGGTTTATCGGAAAAGCAACTGGAAATCAATTTATGTTTGAATGTATCATGTGTGGAGAACTATCCCTTGGCTATCCCATTATCCATTGGTTTTTCTTAAATTCGTCCAAAATCTGTTTTAAAGTTTTAAGTTAATTGGTTTCTTTTAAATTCGTCCAAAATCAAAACCCCTTTTCTTACTTGTTCCAAATCTGTCCAAAAGAGTCTTTTTGAGTCTTTTGAGTCAAAACTAATTGTATTTTCGTCCAAATTGAGTCCTAGAGTCCAAATTGAGTCTTTTTGGTTGTTTTGAGTTGTTTTGAGTCTTTAAAGTTTGTTTTGAGTTTATTTAAAGTGTTTTAAAGCCTATTTTCACATCTTTGAGTCAATTTTCATTAGATTAGCAATCCCTCCTAATCCCCGGCCTAGAACGATCCCTACTTATATCTATACTACAATTGTCAAAAAGAGGGTTTAATTTGAGTGCTATCTTTTATCATATCAGTTATGAACCTCGACACTCCAAGTTAATTAGGTCCGCTTAAATTAACCTTCAGATTTCCCTAGAATCATTGAATTGGATGAATATGCATCGCAACCAAATTATTCCTAACAAGTTCTCTATATGAACAACATGATAAAGACACAAGTTATAATCATTACGTTCTTTGGAAATCATAACCATCGACAAGTGATAGGAGCATTTTTATGCGACTTAATTGGCTTGTTCTCATGCATTTATGTTGTTTTTCCTTAGTTAGTTTAAGTGTTTAAAGTCATTTTCGTGCAATTTCAGGTTTTAGTGTCAAAGTATGCAAAAAGAAGCAATTTGGAGCATTCTAGAGCATTTTTGGGCCAAGATTGGATAGTGCAAGCATGGAGGCATGAGGATGGACGAATTTGAAGGCTTGAATTCAGTTAGGGAGCTGCAAGGGGGCCTAAAAAAACCTTATTTCTAGAAGGCTTTATCTATTCACACATGGTGCCTAATTCCTAGCTTGTCTCCTAGCCGTCCTAGCTTGTCACTAGCCGTCCTAGCTTGTCTCCTAGCCGTCCTACCTTGTCTACTAGCCGTCCTAGCTTGTCACTAGCCGTCCTACCTTGTCTCCTAGCCGTCCTAGCTTGTCTCCTAGCCGTCCTAGCTTGTCACTAGCCGTCCTACCTTGTCTACTAGCCGTCCTAGCCGTCACTAGCCGTCCTACCTTGTCTCCTAGCCGTCCTATCTTGTCTCCTACCTTGTCCAAGCTACACACATATATCCTTTAAGTGTTTCATGTATAGAATTTCTGGTACAAAAAACCTTTTGGTTTCAACTAAGTTCAAAACCTTTCCTAGCCCTATAAATAAGGCTTTGCAGCAAGGCACTTGGAGGATCACTCATTCACCCAATTTTCGTCCATTCATCTAGCCACACCACTCTACACATCCTAAAATCCTAGAAACACAATTCCAGCCAAACACTACACCTTGCCGTGCCTATCCTCCATCCAATTCCATAATCCCTGATCCTAAAACACATCCCAACCATCCCATCCACCTTTGTGCCGTAGCAAGGAGAAAGAAGGAAGGACTCTTGGATGCTCAAGCTTCGTCGTTGGTGCATTCTAGGTGTAATTCGTTTTATGATTTCAATGTTTAATTTATTTTCCTTTCATTTTGCTATGAACATGAGTGGCTAAACCCCTATTGGTTAGGGGTGATTTCGAAGCCATAACTATGTGTGCAAGTTGATTTGATAAATTCCAGTTATGAGTTCTTGAATCGTGAATGCAATTGGCTTAACTGTGCGAGTAATAACGTATTTGTGTTTGTTAATTAGGGGTCGACACTTAATTGGCTCGCATGAATATGATGCTAGAATATAAGTTTGTTTCACATAATTGTCACACACTTATATTCACAAGCAGTGAAGATTGCTAGTCACAATCGCGTTAAGTTCAATTCCTAGCATAAGTGTCATGATGTCATAGTCACAAGTGCTTTGTTAATGCTTATAGTTTTCATTGAACGTAATGATCTTTGATTGTATCTTTATTATGATGTCATGTAAGGAACTTTTGAAGAATGCTTTGGGTTGTCGTATGATGTCATCCAATTCAATAACACAAGGAAAACTTGAGAATTAACTAGTGATGTCACGGTTAATTTGGGGCATTGTCATTCATAATTCTATGAAGGAATAACTGGAAATCGAGTCATTTGCATACTTGTCATGTGTGGAGAAAGAACCCCTAACTAGTCCATCATCCATTAAAAACCCCAAAAACGTTTCAAGATCAGTTTTACTTTGCAATCTGTTTTCTCAACTTTAATTTCGTCCAAATCAAATCCCCCTTTACTTTGAAGTCTCAATTTAGTTAGAAATTGTTTTGGTTCATGTTTTTAAGTGTTTTGAGTCAAGTTTTCAACCAATTTCGTCCAAATTAGTGTAGGTGCTCAAAACTGCCCAGAAAGTGGTTTTTAGGCAGTTTTGAGTCTTCTAGTTGCTGTTTTGAGTTTTTGTTTTGTTTTAGTGTTTTAACTTTGGTTTTTCATTCTTTGAGTCCAAATTAGTGTTTTTAACTTTGTTTTGGAGTTCTTAGGACAGTTTTCAAGAGTTTAGCAATCCCTCCTAATCCCCGGTTTTGAACGATCCCTACTTACATACTTTGCTACAATTGTCAGAAGAGGGTTTAATTTGTGTGCTTAATATATTTCGCATCAACAAGGCATTTGTAACTATGAAAAGCATGATACTCCAGCCAGGAATCTACTTAACACGATCGTGACTAGCGACCTTCACTACTTGCGAATATAAATTCATAACGATTAGGTGAAACAAACTTATACCCTAGCACCAGATTCAAGCATGCAAATTAAGCGTGCACTCTCAATCAACATACACGAATAAGTTCTAAATCAAACGGTTAAGCAAATTGTATTCACGACTTATGCAACGATAACTGGAAGTAATCAACTTATTTCACATATATAATCATGGTTTTGAATACACCCTTAGCCAAAACGAATTTAGCCAATCATACTCAAAGCAAAACAAAGATTACATGAATTAGACATTGAAATATAAGATAGAATACACCCAAAATTGTTCAACAACTCAGAATGAAGAGCCAAACAATTGAATGAATCTATCTCTTTTCCCTTGCTTGCGGTTGATTGGGTGATGATGGTTTCTGGGTTGTTTTGATGATGTAGAATGGATTTGGGGTGTTTAGAGGCACGGCAAGGGATGTAGGTTGAGTGTGGATGAGTGTTTGATGGTTGGAAGGTGGTGGTGGACTCGGCAATGATGGTGGAAGAAGGTGGAATGGCTGGTTGTGTTTCTGGGTTGCAGAATGGTGTTTTGGGATGGATGGATATGTGTGGGAGTGAATGGACAAGTTCTGGTGGTGAATCCCCCTCTAGGGTTCGGCCAAGGGCTGATTATAAGTGTTTTGGGAAGTTAATAACATACCTAATTGAGTTATGATTCAGATTTCCTAGTCTAAATAGAAAAGGTAAGTGAATAAAGTCCAAATAAAATCAGAAAAGGGGAATGCACGAATTTAAAACAAGTAAGGAATGTCCTTGCCTTGCAAGGAATCAGAAATTAAACCTCTTCCATAGCAAGGAAGGGGAATTTAAGGTAAGGTACGAAATTGGTGCAAAAAAAGGAAGGAAAAATCCATTCCTTGCAAGAAATCAGAAATTAGGACTTTAGGGAAAGTTTTAGAACTAGGAAAGTGAATTAAACTAGGAAATAGGAAATTGAAATCAGGAAACACAAGGGAAGGGTGTGGCACATAGTTTAGGGAAAGGTAAGACACAAGGCAAGAGGTATTAGAATAAGGGAAAGGTCCTAACACAGATGGAAAATAGGGAAGTTTACACAAAGAAAGGGAAACAACCTTCCTTGCACGGCAAGGAAGGGAAAGTTGCAAAGAACCTTTGTTTGTTGTCCAAGGGTGCTCGGGAGCCATCTTAATTGCTAAAACTTAGAGCGTTCTTGATTTAGGAAAGGTCAACCAAAATAGGAAACTTTGGCTTAACTTTCCTACTTCAAGTAGGAATCGTTGTGTGATTAGGAATCCTCGTCCAACTAGGAATCCTCATGTGAGTGGGAAACCTCCTTCAATTTGGAAACCTTCTCGTAATTGGAATCCTCGTCGTAGTAGGAATCCTTGTCGTAGTAGGAATCCTTGCGACATCATGATAGGAGCATATTTAGGCGACTTAGTTGGCTTGTTCTTGTGCATTTACGTTGTTATTTCTTAGTTCTTTAAGTCTTTTAAGCCATTTTCGTATGTTTTCAGGTTCTAAGGGCTAAAGGAGCAAAGAAGTGCATTGTGGAGCCTTTTGGAGCATTTTTGGGCTAAGGATGGATAGCGTATGCTTGGAGCCAAAGTGTTGGACGAAATCAAAGACCAAGTGAGCCTAGAATCGAAGGAAGAAGGAGGAATCAAGAATTGGAAACCAGTTTCCATTATGGGGAGTTTCTATTCTTGAAAGGTTTCCAATTGTGCAAGTTTCCAAATAATGTTGGTTGCCTAAATCACATATTCTAGAAGCCCTAGACATGTCCTAAATTGTGCCGTGAGTTACCTTCCTCTTTTCTCCCAAAATCTGCAAGATTATGTCCCAATCCTTGTCTTAAAAGTCTTAGCCGCACCTATACATTCCTTTTCTCCCAAAATCTGCAAGTTTTGCACTTTCCCTTTCTTTTCCTCCCTTGTGCCGCAAGACTTAGCCTTTTTCCCCCAATTCCTGATTTCAATTACCTATTCTAAAGGGATTTAACTTAATTCCTGATTCTTAGAATTGATTTAGGGAATTAAAACACTTACCTATTTCTTAAAAGCCTTGCCGTGCACTTCCCTTGACATTCCCTCTTCCTTGCCGTGCAAGGGGGATGTTTCTTTCCTGTTTCCTTGCATTAAAACACATTCCTTTTGTGTTTTATTGCCTTGCCGCACCTATTCACTACTTTCCCTTAGATTTCTGATTTGATTTCCTATTTCAAAGAGCTTTTGACTTAATTTCTGATTACCTAAATAACCTAGGGTTTTATTTCCTGAAATCCTATTAATAAACCTCCTTGTTGCAGCCACAAAAGATTCATTCATTCACCATTCACGCCAGAAATTCATCCCCTCCCTCTAACACATCCATACTTCACCATTCTTCATACTTTCTTCCCAAAAACAACCCTTGCCGTCCCCTACATCCATCCCTATCCTAAACACATCATTCTATATCATCCATAATCCCCAAAACTCACCAAAAACCCTTGTGCCGCAGCAACTAGGAGAGGAAGGAGGCCTAAAACGTTTCATGCTTGCAGATTGGAGTGTTTTAGGTGTACTTCGTTCTTGTTTTCAATGTTTGCTTTGCTATTACTTTCTAAGTTTGCTGTAATCATGAGTGGCTAAACCCCTAATTAGTTAGGGGAAAGTTTGAAGCCATGAACATGTTTGAAATATGAATTGATTTCTTCCAATTGTGATTTGTTAAGTTGTGATTGCAATTCAATTATCTGTTTATTAAAAACTTGTTTTTGTATGTTGATTAGGGATGCATACTTAGTCTTCATGCATAAACTCGATGCTAGTTTATAAACGAGTTTCACCTAATCGTCACAAGTTTATAAACATGAGTAGTGAAGGTTGCTAGTCACAACTGCGTTAATTGAATTCTTGGCAAGAGTTTCATGCTTTTCATAGTAACAATTGCCTCGTCAATACTTATAGTTTTCATTAAACTTAATGATCTTTGATTGTACCTTTATTGTGCTTTTCACGTAAGGGACTTTTAGAGAATGTTTTGAGTTGTTGTATGCGCATTCCCATCCAATTCAATAACTTAAGGAAAACTTGAAAGTTAGAAAAGTGATGTCCACGGCTAACTTGGGGTGTTGAGCATCATAGTTAGTGAAAAGCAATTGGAAAATCGATTCATATATAAATGTGTCATGTGTGGAGAATGGACCTCTAACTAATCCATTCATCATCTTGTTTCCAAAATTCGTTTTACAATCTGCCTAGTTTTATAACTTGTTTTGTTATTTCAATTTTCGTCAAATCAAAACCCCCCTTTACTTTCTTGTTCTATAGGGTTTAGAATCTGTTTAGTTTGTGTTTTAAAGTGTTTTGAATCAAACCATAACCTTAAATTCGTCCAAAATTGTGTTTAAGGTCAGAAACTGCCTATTTAGTGTTTTTAGGCAGTTTTGAGTCTTTTGAACCTGTTTTAAGTCCTTTGAGTATTTGTGAACGTTTTTAACTTTGTTTTTATGTTTTTGAGTCAGTTTAGAGGTTTTAGCAAGCCCTCCTAATCCCCGGTCTAGAATGATCCCTACTTGCATCCTTACTACAATTTGACAACAAGAGGGTTAATTTGTGTGCTTAACTATTTTCGCATCACATCAACTCTTCAATTTCGTCCATTCCTTTTGCTCCAAGCATAAACTATCCAATTTGTGCCCAATAGTGCTCCAAAAGGCTCCAAAATGCATCCTTTCGCCAAATACGTCTTATGAACCTGAAAACACACAAAAGAACCTTAAAGAACTAAAATAACTAAGAATTAATAAGATAAATGCACAAAAACAAGCAAACTAAGTCGCATAAATATGCTCCTATCAAGAATGGAAAGGCTTTCATCTTCAAAATATTCCCGTCCACATTAATGGGTGTTATACTCGAGCATACTAATTCAAATTCCTTCAAATGCTTGTTTGGATCTTCCATGGACATTGATGTGATATATAATAGCAAACAAATTAAACCCTCTTTTTGACAATTGTAGTATAGATATAAGTAGGGATCGTTCTAGGCCGGAGATTAGGAGGGATTGCCAATCTAATGAAAACTGACTCAAAGATACAAAAATATGCTTTAAAACACTTAAGCAAACTCAAAAGACTCTTAACTAAACTTATATGACTCAAAACAAACTTAAAAGACTCAAAACAACACAAAACAATCAAAAAGACTCAAACTAGACTCTAGGACTCAATTTGGACGAAAATAGAATTGGTTTTGACTCAAAACACTCAAAAACACTAATTAGGACAGATTTGACACAATTAAATAAAGGGGATTGGATTTTTGACTAATTTAAGATAAAAACAAGTAACTAAAAGACTTAAATAGGATTTGGACGAATTTGGGAAAAACGATGGATGATTAGATAGCTAGAGGATACTTTTCCACACATGATATATTGAAACACAAATTGATTTCCAGTTCCTTTTTCGATAAACCATGAACCTCAACACCCCAGATTAACCGTGACATCACTAATTAACCCTCATATAACACATATTGAATACATAACATCAAGATAGAAGTTGAGGGTTGTAACGGGGTTAAGGGTATTGGTTAACAAAGAAAGGTAAAGAAAAACAAAGGTTCTTAAAGCAATAGGAAGCAAAGTAATGAAATTGACACTTAAACTCACTTTTAATGCAGGAATCAACTTTTAAACACAAGGGAAGATTCATGCAACAATTGGGGTCAAATACAAACTTTTGGACCCTTTCTTCAACAACCAACACTTGTGAGTTCATTCTCACTTATTTTTCAACTTTTTTTCTTTCTTTTCACCACTTTTCTATTTTCTTTTTTATTTTTCCACGAATTTTTTTTTCTTTATTTTCTTCTTTTGCCGTGCCCTATCATCTTCCCCCACACTTATTTTCTGCAATATATTGATCAAAAGGAGTTCATTCTAAGTCGTACTTCACTATCCTTTAAGAACAAGGGTATGGGAAATCCTAATCTAGGCTAGGTAAGGATGGTGTGGCTAACAAAGAAAATAGGCTTGAAAAGGCTCAAAAGGGGTAATCCTACAATACATATGAAAAGGGATCGGCTTTTTGGCTTTGGCTTGACTAACAACTTCATCTTATTGTATGTTATGCAATCAATATCATGCTTTGAATGAAATGGGCATGAGTTCTAGTATTTGGAACTATAATGAAATGCATTCCAAGTAGCAACCAAGCAAAGAATGATGAGATCATGCAACGACTTTAGAAAACAAGAAATCACAGATTATACTCTCCAAAGAACGTTATAGGCTCAAGTCTCTCAAGGATGTAGCTTTAGTCTAAGTTCCTTTCTTCAAGCATGTTACAAAAACTGATTTTCTCTTTGTAATTACATGTGAATTCATAAGTTATAACCATAACCAAGCATAAATAAAAGCATAAATCAACTTCCAGCCATGTTTACAACATTCTTTAATAGTCATGACATTAAAAACCAAATCCTCATCATTGTGTTGGAAGGTAACCTAAGACACAAACAAACACACAAAAACAACTTTAAAACAACTCTTTTTGGGTTTTTCAAAACTGTTTTGTAATGTTTTTGTAAATTTTCGGATTTTCTGAACAAAAGACATGAAAACACTTCAAAACACTCTAAAAACACTTAAAAATAGTGAGAAACAACATTATAAGTGATAGGTGATAAAATCCCACGAAAATCATGTAAAAACATGCAAAAACAACTTGTTTACCCCCCCCCCCCACTTAAACCAAACATTATCCTCAATGTTTCAAACAAAGACTCACATTCAATCAAACATTATAAACTAACTAAAATGACAAAATAAAAATAATAAAGAGATAGAGATTGAGGAACGCAAATCTGATTTTGTGGCATGAATTGGTGAATTTCCCAAATCCTCTCTAGTTGAACGCATGGGTTGCCTCCCAAGAAGCGCTTGCTTTAACGTCGTGCAGCCGGACGAACATTCTTCTTATCCTCAATTAGAGCCCACGGCATGGAGTGTGATGTCCTCCACAATCTGCCCTTCAACATTTGCATAATAGGGCTTCAAACGATGCCCATTCACCTTGAATTCTTGGCCATTCCTCAAGCTTTGGATTTGAACTGCGCCATATGGAAAAACATTAGTAACAACAAATGGCCCAATCCACTTAGAATGTAACTTACCAGGAAATAAACGAAGGCGAGAATTAAAAAGTAAAACTTTTTGTCCTATGGAGAATGTTTTGCTTCAGATCATCTTGTGATGGAAAGCTTTGGTCTTTTCCTTGTAAATGCAAGCATTCTCATATGCTTCACGCCTAAGCTCCTCAAGTTCATTCAATTGCAACTTTCTATGCATTCCAACCGCATCTATGTCCATATTGAATGTCTTGATCGCCCAATGAGCCTTGTGTTCTAACTCCACGGGGAGATGACATGGCTTGCCATAGACTAGCCGAAAAGGGGACATCCCTATGGGTGTCTTGTAAGCCGTTCTATAAGCCCATAATGCCTCCTCCAAACGCACGCTCCAATCTTTTCTTGTTGGTCCAACGGTCTTCTCCAAGATTCGCTTGATTTCTCTATTGGACACCTCGGCTTGGCCATTGGTTTGGGGATGGTAAGGTGTTGAAACCTTATGTGTGACTTGATACTTCTTGAGCAATGCCTCTATGGTACGATTGCAAAAGTGAGACCCTCCATCACTAATAAGCACTCAAGGCATCCCAAATCTAGCAAAAATGTTAGTCTTTATAAAATCTGCAACAACTCTAGAATCATTAGTATGGGTGGCCTTGGCTTCCACCCATTTTGAGACATAATCCACCGCAAGCAAAATATAAGTAAAACCAAACGAAGATGCGAAAGGGCCCATGATATCAATGCCCCAAACATCAAAAATTTCAACATTAAAGATGGGTGTTTGCGGCATTTGGTCCCTTGCACCTATATTTCCCATTCGTTGACAACGATCACAAGTTAAACATAAAGTTCTAGCATCTTTAAAGATCGTGAATATAAGTTTGTAACGATTATGTGAAACTCCCTTATATTCTAGCACCAAATTCAAGCATGCAAATTAAGTGTGCACCCTTAACCAACAAACAAGAATAAGTTATCTATCAAACGGTTAAGTAAATTGCATTCACAATTTATGAAATCACAACTGAAATTAATCAATTCATATTGCAAATATAATCATGGTTTCAAAGTCTCCTCTAGCCAAAACAAAATTAGTTCCTCATGTTTACAACAAACACAAAGAGAATATAAATTAAACATTGAAAACAAAGATTGAATACACCTAGAAACACTCCAACAATTCAAGTTTGAATGGCCAAAATGTCCAAGGCTTCTCCTCTCTTCTTTCGCCTTCTTTGTTGCGGCACAAGGGTGTTTGGGTATGAATTATGGTGATGGATGGATAGGTTGGATGGTGGTAGAGGGTGGATGATGGCTGAATGAATGGGGAGAATGAGGAATAATTTGAATGGATGTGTATGGATGTCTAGAGTCTCCAATATGTGCAGCAGATTGTGTTTATATAGAAGGAGAAAGGTTAAGGCAATAAGTTATTAATTTGGCAAGGTTTTAAGACTCCAAATCCTCCAAGATAAGGGTAACAAATCAGAATCCTAAGAGAGAAAAGGAAGGAAAGTTGCGGCATTGACTAGAAGAAAAGGGGAAAGAAGATATGTAGCAGATTTTGGAACAAAAGGGTAAGAAAGGTGCGGCTCCATCTTGGACTGGGATTAGAGTTTTTAGGACATTTATTTAAGTGTCCCAAATTGATTAGGAACCCCTTTTGATAGCTGGAAATTAAGTAGGAAAGATTAGGATTAGGAAAGGTCAAACAAAAATAGGAAACCTTGGCTTAATTTTCCTACTTCAAGTAGGAAACCTTCTTTGACTAGGAATCCTTCTTTGATTAGGAATCCTTCTTTGATTAGGAATCCTTCTTAGATTAGGAATCCTTCTTTGATTAGGAATCCTAACACCTTTAGGTCTTCAATTTCGTCCATTCCTTTTGCTCCAAGCATAAGCTATCCATTCCAAGTCCAATTTTGCTCCAAAATGCACCTTTATGCTTCCTTAGCCATATGAACCTAAAAACACACGAAAATAGCTTAAACTACTAAAATAACTATAAACTAACAACATAAATGTAAGACAAAAAGCTAACTAAGTCGCCTAAATATGCTCCTATCAGACAACCCATGGTATTTGGGGATATGATGCAGCAAGCTTGACTTCAATTCGAACTCATCGGTCTTGCCTTGAGCCGCCCTAGGATATTGAATGCATAGAGGCATGGCATTGTCCAACCCCAAGGCTGAAAGTTCCTTGATTGTTCGATTGTCTACAACCATGTCTTGTTCTTCCTCTTCTTTAAATTCGGATTCAGAGCTAGAACTAGGTGGATTGGGTTTTGGTTGCTTCCTCTTCCTTCTCAAAGTTCATTCAAAATCGTTGTCAAACTCCAATATATTTGCACGAACAGGTTAAGAACGTCAAGTCATAAACTAGTACCTAAAACAAACAAAACAAAACAAAATCAGAAACCAAAGCAAAAACACACGGACAGAAAAAAAGAGGGATTAGCAATTTTGCTAATCCTCGGCAGCCGCGCCAAAATTTTATGTGATATATTCTACCACACAAATTAAACCCTATAGTTGTAGTATATGTAAGTAGGGATCGTTCTAGGCCAGGAATTGCTAATCTACTCAAAACTGACTCAAAAGCACAAAACTAGGCTTAAAAACACTTAACTAGACTCAAAGAACTCAAAACACACAAACTAAGTTAAATTGACTTAAAACAGGTCCTAGAAAGTGATTTGGACGAAAATTGAACTATGAAGACTCAAAAGACTAAATTAGGACAGATTCTGACGAATTGCAACTAAACTAACACAAATAAGAATGATGTGATAAATAATAGCACTCAAATTAAACCCTCTTATTGACAATTGTAGTAAAGATGTAAGTAGGCATCATTCTAGGCTGGGGATTAGGAGGGATTGCTAATCTAATAAAAACTGACTCAAAGATACAAAAATATGCTTAAAAACACTTAAACAAACTCAAAGACTCTTAACTAAACTTATATGACTCAAAACAAACTCACAAAACTCAAAAAACTCAAAACAACACAAAACAATCAAATAAGACTCCAACTAGACTCTAGGACTTAATTTGGACGAAAATAGAATTGATTTTGACTCAAAATATTCAAAAACACACAATAGGACAGATTTGACACAACAAAATTAGTGTTTATATTGTATAAACCTAAATCCCCCTTTACTTTAATGTCAAATTAGTTAGAAATCAATTTAGTTTGTGTTTTTAAGAGTCTTGAGTCAAGTTACAACTTAATTTCGTCCAAATTTGTGTTTATACTCAAAACTGCCCAGAAAGTGGTTTTTAGGCAGATTTGAGTGTGTTTGTGCTGTTTTGCGTCTTTTAGTTTGGTTGAGTGTTTTAAAGTTTAGTTTTGCATTCTTTGAGTCTAGTATAGTGTTTTATATTGTTATTTTACGTTTGAATCAAGCCATAATCTTAAATTCGTCCAACATTGGGTTTAAGGTCAGAAACTGCCTAGTTAGTGTTTTTAGGTAGTTTTGAGTCTTTTGAACTTGTTTTGAGTCCTTTGAGTCTTTGTGAACGTTTTTAACTTTGTTTTTATGTTTTTGAGTCAAATCCAAGTGATTAACAATCCCTCCTAATCCCCGGTCCAGAACGATCCCTACTTATACTTATACTACAATTGTCAAAAAGAGGGTTTAATTTGTGTGCGTATAAATCTCGCATCAAATTACAACTCCTGAACTTCCAAGGAATGACATATATACAACTCCTGACGTTCTCGTCGGCACACACGCGACCAGGGTTAGGCTTTGATACCAAATTGTCACATCGCAGCCCGGGGGGAACCACTTCCAGGGCCCCAACCATGCCCTCAAGGTTTTGTTTTTGGGAACTCACACGAGAACTTCCCGATGGGTCACCCATCCTGGGAATGCTCTCGTGCACTACTCACTTAACTTCGGAGTTCCCATGGAACCAGAAGCCAGTGAGCTCCCAAAAAGCCTCGTGCTAGGTAGGGATGGGAATATACATATAAGGATCACTCCCCTGGGCGATGTGGGATGTCACATGAATGGAATAAAACCTTCGGCATAAGCATGTGTGTGTGTGTGTGTGTGTATATATATATATGTGTGTGTGTGCGTGTGTGTTACACGGCTTAAACCCTAGGGAAATCAGATTAGGGTGTGGTAGAAATCAGGTGAGAAAAGGTTTGCACAATCCTAGGGGAAAAGGACTAGGGTTCCACGGCAAAGACCAAGGAAGAAAGGGAAAAAGATTGCAGGTTCTAGAGCTTCTAGAAGAGGAAGAGGCGCCACCTTTCTAGGGATTCTAGAAACGATGTGTTTTGTGGCAGAAATTGGACTTCTAGAAGGGATAAAGGGCAGATTTCTAGAAGAACTTAGGCTAAGGGGTGCGGCACCTTTGTAGGATGATGCGAAAATTAACTTAATACACCAATTAACCCTCTTTTGACAATTGTAGTATATAAGTAAGTAGGGATCGTTCTTAAACCGGGGATTAGGAGGGATTGCTAAACACTTCAAACTGACTCAAATAACTAAAACTAAACTTTAAAACACTTAACTCAACTTAAAAGACTCCAAACAAGTTCACAAGACTCAAAATAAGCTAAAAACACTCAAAACTGCCTAAAAAACACAAACTGGGCAGATTTGACTCTAAACACAAAATTGGACAAAATTTGGTTCTAACTTGACTCAAAACTCTTGAAAACACAATCTAAAACATATTCTAACTAGTAAGACACTCTAGAATAAATAGGGATTTGTTTTTGGACGAAAATAAAACAAACAAAGCAAGAAGTTTAACTAGGCAGATTTGCACGAAATTGGTAGAATTAAGTGGATGGTAGGCTAGCTAGGAGGTCTTTCTCCACACATGGCATACTTGCATACAAAACAATCTCCAGTTGCTTATTCAATGAATCATGAACCTCAACACCCCAAGTTAATTAGGTACGCTTAAATTAACTCTCAGATTTCCCTTAGGTCATTGAATTGAATGGAATTAGCGCATTGGTGCGAAAATTACTTAACACACAAATTAAACCCTCTTGTTGACAATTGTAGTAGATATGTAAGTAGGGATCGTTCTTAAACCGGGGATTAGGAGGGATTGCTAAACACTCTAAACTGACTCAAAATCGTAAAAACAAAGTTTAAACACTAAACTAGACTCAAAGAATGCAAAACTAAACTATGAAACACCAAAACAAACCAAAAGACTCAAAACAGCAAACAAACACTCAAAAGTGCCTTAAAAACACTTTCTGGGCAGTTTTGAACACTATACTCAAATCTGGACGAAATTAAGTTATCACTTGACTCAAAACACTTAAAAACATCAACTAAATTGATTTCTAACTAATCTAACACTTTAAATTAATGGGGGAATTGGTTTTGACGAAAATTAAGTAAATTAAGACAAGGACAAAGAAAACAGATTCTTTAGACTAAATTACGTGGATTGATGAATGATGGGCTAACTAGAGGGTTCTTCTCCACACATGACACACTTGCATTCAAATTGATTTCCAATTGCTTCTTTCAATAAATCATGAAACTCAATACCCCAAGTTAACCGTGAACAACACTTTTTTAACTTTCAAGTTTTCCTTAAGTTATTGAATTGGATAGGAATGCGAATACAACAACTCAAAACATTCTCTAAAAGTCCCTTACGTGAAAAGCACAATAAAGGTACAATCAAAGATCATTAAGTTTCATGAAAACTATAAGTATTGACGAGGCAATTGTTACTATGAAAAGCATGAAACTTTTGCCAAGAATTCACTTAACGCGATCGTCGATAAACGACCTCCACTACCAGCAAATATAAGGTTATAACTATTAGGTGAAATTCCCTTATATTTTAGCTTCAAATCCCTGCATGAAAAACTAAGTGGCCACCTTAATCAACACACAAGAATGAGTTATCAATCAAACAGTTAAGCAAATTGAATTCACAACTTATGAAATAACCATTACATCCATCTTGCAAGCATAATCATGGTATTGAATAGCCCCCTAGCCAAAAGGCTTAGTTCCTCATGTTCACAAAACAAAGGAAAACAGATTTATACATTGTAAATATAAGAAAGAGAACACCTAAATACTCCAACGATCCAATGTTGAATAGCTAGGATCTTCAAGCAATCTTCTTCCTCTCCTTTGCTACGGCACAAGAGGTTTTGGTGAGTTTAGGGGGTTATGGATGATGTAGAATGATGGATTTAGGTTTGGGATGGATGTAGGGGACGGCAAGGGTTGGTTTTGGGCAGAAAATATGGAGAATGGTGAAGTATGGATGTGTTAGAGGGATGGGATGATTTTCTGGCGTGAATGGTGAATGAATGCCACTTTGTGGCTGCTACAAGGATGTTTATTTATAGGATTTCAGGAATTAAAACCCTAGGTTATTTAGGTAAACAGAAATTAAGTCAAAAGCTTCTAGAAATAGGAAATCAAATCAGAAATTTAAAGGAAACTAATTAAAAGTTGCAGCAATGGTATAAAACACAAAAGGAATGTGTTTTAATGCAAGGAAATAGGAAAGAACCATCTCCCTTGCACGGCAAGGAAGAGAAAAGGTCAAGGGAGGTGCGGCTGTGATATAGGAAAGGTTTAAATGTCCCAAAACTAAAGGAAACAAGGTTCCCTTGCACGGCAAGGGTTTGTAAGAAAAGGAATGCTTTTTATTTCTGAATTTAGGCAAGAATTTTGGAATAAAAAAGGGTATGTGAGTTATGGCTGAGCTTGGTATGAAAAAGGAATGTGTTTAAATGGTTTAAAACAGGAAACAAGGCCCTTCCTTGCACGGCAAGGAAGGGAAACCCAAAGGGGACACACGGCAATGACTTTAGGTTTGCAAGGGACATTGTTTTATGACCTAGAATAGGTAGGAGCCTTTGATATTGCTGAAATATGGAGTCCTTAAAGATTAGGAAATATTAAACCAAAATAGGAAACCTTGGCTTAACTTTCCTACTTCAAGTAGGAAACCTTCTTTCACTAGGATTCCTCATTTGATTAGGAATCGTCTTGTGATTAGGAATCCTCTTGTGATTAGGAATCCTAACTCAATTTGGTCTTCAATTTCGTCCATTTCTTTTGCTCCAAACATAAGCTATCCATTCCAAGTCCAATTTTGCTCCAAAATGCACCATTTTGCTTCCTTAGCCATATGAACCTAAAAACACACAAAAGAAGCATAAAGGACTAAAATAACTAAGGAAACACAATGTAAATACACAAGAACAAGCCAATTAAGTCGCATAAATATGCTCCTATCACAAAGACCAAGGAAGAAAGCGAAAAAGATTGCAGGTTCTAGAGCTTCTAGAAGAGGGAGAGGCGCCACCTTTCTAGGGATTCTAGAAACAATGTGTTTTGTGGCAAAAATTGGACTTCTAGAAGGGATAAAGGGCAGATTTCTAGAAGAACTTAGGCTAAGGGGTGCGGCACCTTTGTAGGATGATGCGAAAATTAACTTAATACACAAATTAACCCTCTTTTGACAATTGTAGTATATAAGTAAGTAGGGATCGTTCTTAAACCGGGGATTAGGAGGGATTGCTAAACACTTCAAACTGACTCAAATAACTAAAACTAAACTTTAAAACACTTAACTCAACTTAAAAGACTCCAAACAAGTTCACAAGACTCAAAATAAGCTAAACACACTCAAAATTGCCTAAAAAACACAAACTGGGCAGATTTGACTCTAAACACAAAATTGGACAAAATTTGGTTCTAACTTGACTCAAAACTCTTGAAAACACAATCTAAAACATATTCTAACTAGTTAGACACTCTAGAATAAATAGGGATTTGTTTTTGGACGAAAATAAAACAAACAAAGCAAGAAGTTTAACTAGGCAGATTTGCACGAAATTGGTAGAATTAAGTGGATGGTAGGCTAGCTAGGAGGTCTTTCTCCACACATGGCATACTTGCATACAAAACAATCTCCAGTTGCTTATTCAATGAATCATGAACCTCAACACCCCAAGTTAATTAGGTACGCTTAAATTAACTCTCAGATTTTCCTTAGGTCATTGAATTGAATGGAATTAGCGTATTGCAATCAAATTATTCCTCAAAAGTTCTCTACATGAAAGCGCATAAAAGAGAAACAATCAAAGATCATTAATTTCTATGAAAATCATAAGTGTTGATGATGCACTCGTAACTATGAAAGCGCATGATACTTATGCCAAGAATTTACTTAACATGATTGTGACTAACAACCTTTACTACTTATGAATATAAGTTCCCAACGATTAGGTGAAGTTTCCTTATATCCTAGCATCAGATTTATGCATGCAAATTAAGTGTGCACTCTCAATCCATATACATAAACAAGTTTTAATTCAAATAGATAAGTAAATTGAATTCACAATTCATGAAATCACAACTAGAAGTAATCAAATCATAATGCAAATATAGCCATGGTTTCGAAATTACCCCTAGCCAAAAGGGGATTAGTTCCTCATACTCGCAAAGCAAAGATTCTTGAAATTAAACATTGAAAACACAAGAAAGATTACACCTAAACGTTTCAGCAATTCCAGGTTGAATGGCATGCACGGCTAGGCTTCCCTTCCTCTTCCTTGCTGCGGCACAAGTTGTGGGTGGTGGTTTTGGGGGTTTTGAATGGTGTGTTCTTGTTTAGGATGATGAATAAGGGCTGATTATGGTGCTAGGTTGCGGCAGGTTGTGTATGGAGGTGTATGGAGTGGATGAAGGATGAAGAATGGAGGCTAGGGTGTTGCGGCACAAGTTTCTGAATAGCATAAGGGGGGTCATACGAATTTGTGGCTGAAAATATATTTATATAGTCCTAGGGTTAATTAGATTAGGGTTACACTTAGCAGATTTATTGGATTAGGGCCCTAAGGTTCGGCACAAGTGAGTTAAATCCACTTAGGAGAGGGTTTGGCCCAATTAGTTTCATAAAAGGATTCCCAATTAGTTTCATAAAAGGATTTGTGTAACCCAAATCCACAAGGAATGAGGCCATATAAATCAGAATCCAAAAGGAAAAAGGTTTAGGAAATTCATCCAAAATTGGGCCTTCTAGAAACTAGGTATTTTGTGGCTGATTTTGGGTTTTCTAAAAGAGATAAAAGGGGGAAGGGTGCAGCAACCTTTTAGGGTTAGATAAGGCTTCTAGAAATCATGTTTTCAGGTCCACTTGCAGCTAGGATTAAAGTGGAACAAGATTAGGTTAGGATAGGATAAGATAAGATAAGATAAGGTTTTGGATAATGTTGGATAAGGTTTCGGATAATGTTTCCTCTTTTGAGCTAATTCCTTATCCACTTTGTCTTGAGTTCAATTTCTTCATCTTCTTATCAGATTTCTAGCCTTTTGAACTCCAAATTCGTCCATCCATGTTGGCCCATACACAAGCTATCCATTTAGTGCCCAAAACTGCTCCAAAATGCACCAAAATGCACTTTCTTGGTACTTTAACCCTTTGGACCTACAAACACACGAAAATGAGTTGAAATACTACATTAACTAAGAAATAATAACACAAATGCACAAGAATAAGCTAGCTAAGTCGCCTAAATATGCTCCTATCATAGGAGAGGGACTACAACTCCTAAACCTTCAAGGAATGACAGATATGCGGCACATAAGGGATTAGGCTTCTAGAATCTGAGTTATGTGTTTAAATGTATAACTAATCCCTTCTAAATAGCTAGAATTAAGGCACAAACTGATTTGGATAAGATAAGATAGGATAATGCTAGATTTAGCAAAGGATAAGGTTAGTTAGGATAGGATAAGATAAGGTTGGATAATGTTCCTTAGTTCTTGCTCTTTCCTTATCTTCTTTGTATTTGAACTTCTTTCTCCATATTTGCGGCATTTCCTAGCCTCTCTTGACTTCAATTTCATCCATCCACCTTGCTCCACTCATAAGCTATCCAATTGATGCCCAAAACTGCTCCAAATGGCTCCAAAATGCACTTTCTTACTCATTTTGCCGTTAGGACCTACAAACATACAAAAATAGCTTAAATATGCCCCTATCATGGAACTAATTTCTTTATAGTTGCAGGAGAATTCAAAGCCATGGACATATGTTTTATATGAATTGATTTCCTCCGGTTATTTTTCCTTGAGTGGTGAATGCAATTTACTTAACCGATTTATTGAGAACCTGTTCTTGTGTGTTGATTAAGAGGGCCCGCTTACCCACCGCCCTCTACCACAAATTCACACCACACCATCCACCACACCTAGAGTCGTGCTTACCATTCAAAACGTTGGATTGTTGAAGCGTTTCTAGGTGTATTCTATTCTTTGTTTTCAATGTTTAAATTTAATTATCTTCGTTTTGCGAACATGAGGAACTAAAATTCGTTTTAGTTAGAGGTGAATTCAAAGCCATGAACATATATGTGATATGAATTGATTTCATCCAATTATTGTTTCATAAATCATGAATGTGATTTACTTATCTATTTGATTGATAACTTATTCTTGTATGTTGATTAAGGAGGCCCACTTAGTTTGCATGCATGAATTTGATGCTAGAATATAAGGGAGTTTCACGTAATAGTTATTCACTTATATTCACAAGTAGTGGAAGTCACTAGTCATGATTGTGTTAAGTGAATCCTTGGCAGGAGTCTCATGCGTTTCATAGTGATGAATGCCTTGTCAATGCTTATGATTTTCATAGAACTTAATGACTTTTGATATGTATCTCTATCATGCGTTTCATATAGGGAACTCGAGAAAGATAATTTGGCTGTAATGCGTATTCATTCAATTCAATGAAATAAGGAAAATCTGATGGTTGGTTGTGCGATGCAATTAACTTGGGGCATTGTCATTCATGGTTTAAAGGAATAATAACTGGAAATCGATTTGTATGCATATGTGTCATGTGTGGAGATGAACCCTCTAGCTAGCCATTCACCCATATTTCACCCAATTTCGTCCAAGTTGTTTAAGAGTCTTTAATCTGCTTGTCTTTACTTTAATTTCGTCCAAAATCCAATCCCCCTTTACTTGGTTTTGTGTTTTAGTTAGAATCTGTCCAAATTTATGTTTTTAAGTGTTTTGAGTCAAAGTTAAGTTAGAATTCGTCTAAATCACCCTTTAGAGTCTAGTTTGAGTCTATTTGATTGTTTTTTGCTGTTTTGAGTCTTTTTAGTTTGTTTTCAGTCATATAAGTCTAGTTAAGTGTTTTTAAGTTTAGTTTTGTGTTTTTAAGTTAGTTTAGAGTAGATTAGCATCCCTTCTAATCCCTGGCCTAAAACGATCCCTACTTTCATATACTACAATCATAGGGTTTTAATTCGAGTGTTAGAATATTTCACATCAATGCTAGAGTATAAGGGAATTTCACCTAATCATTATGAACTTATATTCACAAGTAGTAAAAGTCAATAGTCATGATTATGTTAAGTAAATTCTAGGCAAGAGTATCATGCAGTAGTTATGAATGCTTTGTCAGTGCTTATGATTTTCACAAAGCTTAATGATCTTTGATTGTATCTCTATTATGCTGTTCATGTAGGGGACTTGATAAAAAAAATTTGGTTGCTAATGCGTATTCCATCCAATTCAATGAAACTAGAAAAATCTAAAAATTAATTTGTGCTTCTCATGATTAATGTGGGGCATTGTCATTCATGGTTTAAAGGAAGAGTAACTGGAAATCAATTTGTGTTTCATATGTGCATCTGTGGAGAAAGACCCTCTAGCTGGCCTTTACCCATTCAATTCAACCAATTTAGTGTCTAAACTGTTTAGTTTTGCAATTTGCCTAGTTTAGTTAATTTTGTCAAAATCAATCCCCATT
Organism: Pyrus communis; assembly: GCF_963583255.1. Classification (NCBI taxonomy): domain Eukaryota; kingdom Viridiplantae; phylum Streptophyta; class Magnoliopsida; order Rosales; family Rosaceae; genus Pyrus; species Pyrus communis. The sequence goes on from NC_084809.1 coordinate 20,455,241, forward strand.
TAGTATTTAGTGTTTTAACTTAGAATCTGTTTAACTTTAGTCCGATTAGTGTTTTGAGTCAAGTTAAGGTCAAAATTAGTCCAAATAACCCCTTAGTTCTTATTTGTGTTAGTTTAGTTCTAATTCGTCAGAATCTGTCCATATTGAGTCTTTTGAGTCTTTTTAGTTCAATTTTCGTCCAAATCACTTTCTAGGACCTGTTTTGAGTCAATTCAACTTAGTTGTGTGTGTTTTGAGTTTATTTAGCTTGTTTTGAGTCATTAGAGTTTAGTTTTCTGTTTTTAAGCCTAGTTTTATGTTTTTGAGTCAGTTTTGGGTAGATTAGCATCCCTAGTTAATCCCTAGTCTAGAACGATCCCTATTTGCATATATACTACAATTGTCAAAAATAAGGTTTAATTTGTGTGTCAAGTTAATTTTCACATCACTAAGGTATTGGCTAACAAAGAAAGGTAAAGGATAAACAAGGGTTCTTAAAGCAATTGTAACCAAAGTAATGAAATAAACACTTAGAATTCACTTTTGAATGCAGAAATCAACTTTAAACACCCATGGGAGATTCACACAACACTTAGGGCTAGATTCAAACTTTTGGACCCTTTATTCAACAACCAAAACTTGTGAGTTCATTCTCACTTATTTCTCAACTCTTTTCCTTTCTTCTTCTTTCTTTTTCATGTTTTTTTGTTTTTTTTTGAAAACCTTCCCCCAAAAGGAATTCCCTTTAAGTCATGCTCCACTATTCTTTAAGAACAAGGGTATGGATAGCCCTATTCTAGGCTAGGTAAGGATAATGTGGCTAACAAAGAAAATAGGCTAAATAAGGCTCAAAGGGGTTAAACCTACAATACATATGCAAAGGGCAAGGCTTTTTGGCTCTGGTTTAACTAAACAAATTCATCTTATTGTATGTTATGCACTCAATGTCATGCTTTGAATGAAACGGCCATGAGTTCTAGTATTTGCAACTATAATGATGAAAATACATTCTAAGTAGCAACCAAGCAAAGAAATAATGAGATCATGCAACGACTTTAGAAAACAAGAAATCACAGATTAATAACTCTCCAAACAAAGTTTAGGCTCAAGTCTCTCAGGGTTGTAGCGTTAGTTTGAGTTCCTTCCTTCAAGCATGTTACAAAAAATGATTTTTTTTCTTTTTTGATTACATGTGAATTCGTAAAGGACAACTACAACTAAACATAAACCAAAGAGCATATCAAACTTCCATCCATGTTTGTAACTTTCTTTAACAGTCATGCAATTAAAAACCAAATCCTCATCATTGTGTTGAAAGGTACCCTAATGATAGAAGCATATTTATGCGGCTTTGTTAGCCTATTTCTTTGCATTTACTTAGTTAGTTTCTATTTATTATAGTGTTTTAAACTATTTTCGTGTGTTTGTAGGTCCAAATGGCAAAGTTGGCAAGAAATGGCATTTTGGAGCTATTTGGAGATGTTTTGGGCTTGGAATGAATAACATAAGTATGGAGCAAGGTGGATGGACAAATTTGAAGTTCAAGAGAGCCTAGGAATGTGCTTAACATCTGGAAGAATTAATTCAAGACTTGGAAGATAAGGAATCAAAAAAATAAGAAGGAAACATTATCCAAACTACCTTATCTTATCCAAACCTTATCCAACCTTATCTTAACCTATCCTAATCTTTTGCTACCTTAATTCCAGTTGCAAAGGGGACTCCTCTTCACATTAAATCACCTAAATATATGGTTCTATAAGCCCTATCCTTCTCTTACATTGGTGCCGCCCCCTTATCCCTTTTCCTTCTAGAAACCTGCCATAATACCCTTTCTAGAAGGCCTTATCTGGTCCTCTTTCTATGCCACACCTATTCCTTCTACATAACTCATTTTCTGCCATGTAACCCTAACCTTTTCCCCTCAAAAATTGTGCATAACCCTAGGCCTATATATACATATTTCTGCCGCATAATTCATACGACACACATGAGAGAAATTCAGAAAAATACAAAGAGTGTGCCGCAGGTTTCTGAGAGTTCTTAGAGACTTGTTGATAGGAGCATATTTATGCTACTTAGCTATGTTGTTTCCTTGCATTTAGTTAGTTAATTACTACTTATTATAGTCTTTTAAGCTATTTTCGTGTGTTTGTAGGTCCTAATGGCAAAAGAAGCAAGAAAGTGCATTTTGGAGCCATTTGGAGCAATTTTGGGCATGGATTGGATAGCTTAACTATGGAGCAAAATGGATGGACGAAATTGAAGTCAAGAGAGGCTAGGAAATGCTACAAATCTGGAGAAAGAAGTTCAAATACAAAGAAGATAAGGAAAGAGCAAGAAATAAGGAACATTATCCAACTTTATCTTATCCTATCCTAACCAACCTTATCCTTTCCTAAATCTAGCATTATCCTACTTATCTTATCCAAATCAGTTTGTACCTTAATTCTAGCTATTTAGAAGGGATTAGTTATACATTTAAACTCATAATTCAAATTCTAGAAGCCTAATCCCTTTGTGTGCCGCATATAGGCCATTCCTTGGAGGTTTAGGAGTTGTAATCCGTCTTCTACACCTATGCCATGAGTCCTTGTCCATTTAGGTCTAGAAATCTGCCCTAAATACTCTTTCTAGAACACCTTATGTGTTCCTAAAAAGGTGCCGCACCTATCCTCTCTAGAAACCCCAAATCCTTGCTGTGTATTCCCTATCCCTTTCCCCCTTGGTTTCTGCAAAACCTTAATCCTTTTCCCATTGCATTGTGCAATCCTTTTCCTTCAGAAATTTTGCCTCACCATTCAATCATCCATTCACTCATTCATTCATTCAAACTTTCAGCCATCAAACACCATAATTCACTGATGTGATAAAAGATAGCACTCAAATTAAACCCTCTTTTTGACAATTGTAGTATAGATATAAGTAGGGATCGTTCTAGGCCAGGGATTAGGAGGGATTGCTAATCTAATGGAAATTGACTCAAACATGTAAAAATATGCTTCAAAACACGTAAACAAACTCAAAAGACTCTTAACTAAACTTGGATGACTCAAAACAAACTTAAAAGACTCAAAACAACTCAAAACAATCAAAAGACTCAATTTAGACTCTAGACTTAATTTGGACGAAAATACAATTAGTTTTGACTCAAAAGACTCAAAAACACACTTGTGGACAGATTTGAAACAAGTAAATAAAGGGGATTTGATTTTGGACGAATTTAAAAGAAAAACAAGTAAATTAAAAACTTAAAACAGATTTTGACGAAATTAAGAAAAACCAATGGATGATGAAATAGCCAAGGGATACTTCTCCACACACGATACATTCAAACATAAATTGATTTCTAGTTGCTTTTCCGATAATCCATGAACCTCAACACCCTAGATTAACGGTGACATCACTAATTAACCCTCAGATTTCCCTTAAGTTAGTGGATTGGATGACATCATACGACAACCCAAAGCATTCTTCAAAAGTCCCCTACATGACATCATAATAGAGATACAATCAAAGATCATTACGTTCAATGGAAATCATAAGTATTGACAAAGCACTTGTAACTATGAGATCATGATACTCATGCTAGGAATTTACTTAACATGATTGTGAAAACAACCTTAACTACTTGTGAATATAAGTTTGTGACGATTATGTGAAACTCCCTTATATTCTAGCACCAAATTCAAGCATGCAAATTAAGTAAGCCTCCCTAATCGACATACAAGAACAAGTTATCCATCAAACGGTTAAGTAAATTGCATTCACAATTTATGAAATCACAACTGGAATTTATCAACTCATATTATAAACGTAATCATGGTTTCAAAGCATCCCTAGGCTAAAACGAGTTTAGCCTCTCATGTTCATAACAAATCAAAGGAAAATAGAATTAAACATTGAAAACAAAAGATAGATTACACCTAAAAACGTTCCAACACTCCAACTTGAATGCACAAACGTCCAAGCCATCGTCTTCCTTCTCTTCTTCCTTGCTAAGTCACGGCACAAAAGTCTAAGGTGGTTTTGTGGATGATTTTCTGGGTTTTGAATGGATTTAGGAGAGTAGGGTGGTGCGGCAAAGGTTATGGAGGGTGTATGGAGGCTTGGATGAAGGTATGAAAGTAGGAGAATGATGGAAAGCTTGATGGAAGACTGCGGCAAAGGTTGTGTTTCTGTGTGAATGAAGGCAGATTGTATGCAAGGGTGATTAGGGTTCAATAAGGGTGCGGCATTGGGTATTTATATGGAAGAAAGAATCCTAAGGCTTTATTACTTAGTTTAGGAAAGGAATTAACTCCAAATCCTTAAAGAAAAGGAAACACAAAGTCAGAAAATAAAAGGGAAAGGGAAGGGAACCTGCGGCATTCAATTGTGAGAAGGGGAATTGATAGGAGCATATTTATGCGACTTAATTGGCTTGTTCTCGTGCATTTACGTTGTGTTTCCTTAGTTATTCTAGTCCTTTATGCTTCTTTTGTGTGTTTTTAGGTTCATATGGCTAAGGAAGCAAAATGGTGCATTTTGGAGTCTTTTGGAGCACTTTTGGGCTAAGGATGGATAGCTTATGCTTGGAGCCAAAGTGTTGGACGAAATTGAAGACCAAGTGAGCCTAGAATCAAAGGAAGAAGGAGGAATCAAGAATTGGAAACCAGTTTCCATTATGTGGAGTTTCTATTCTTGAAAGGTTTCCAATTATGCAAGTTTCCAAATAATGTTGGTTGCCTAAATCACATGTTCTAGAAGCCCTAGACATGTCCTAAATTGCGCCGCACCTTACCTTCCTTTTCTCTCCCAAAATCGGCAAGATTATGTCACAATTCCTTTCTTAAAAGCCTTGCCGTGCACCTCCCTTGACCTTTCCTCTTCCTTGCCGTGCAAGGAAGGGCTTTGTTCCCTGTTTTAAACCATTTAAACACATTCCTCTTTCATACCTAGCTCAGCCATAACTCACATACCCTTTCTATACCAAAATTCTTGCTTAATTTCAGAAATAAAAAGCATCCCTTTTCTTACAAACCCTTGCCGTGCAAGGGAGATGGTTCTTTCCTATTTCATTGCATTAAAACACATTCCTTTTGTGTTTAATCCCTTTGCCGCAACTTTTAGGTAGTTTCCTTCACTTTTCTGATTTGATTTCCTATTTCTAAAAGCTTTTGACTTAAATTCTGATTACCTAAATAACCTAGGGTTTTAATTCCTAAAATCCTATTAATAAACCTCCTTGTTGCAGCCACAAAAGATTCATTCATTCACCATTCACGCCAGAAATTCATTCCATCCCTCTAACACATCCATACTTCACCATTCTCCATATTTTCTGCACAAAAACTTCCCTTGCCGTCCCCTACATCCATCCATCCCAACCCTAAATCCATCATTCTATATCATCCTTAACCCCCAAAACTCACCAAAAACCCTTGTGCCGCAGCAATTAGGAGAGGAAGGAGGCCTTGAACGTTTCATGCTCGCAGATTGAAGTGTTCTTAGGTGTACTTCGTTCTTGTTTTCAATGTTTACTTTGTTATTACTCTCTGAGGTTGCTGTAATCATGAGTGGCTAAACCCCTAATTAGTTAGGGGAAAGTTTGAAGCCATGAACATGTTTGAGTTATGAATTGATTTCTTCCAATTGTGATTTGTTAAGTTGTGATTGCAATTCAATTATCTGTTTATTAAAAACTTGTTCTTGTATGTTGATTAAGGATGCATACTTAGTTTTCATGCATGAACTCGATGTTAGTTTATAAACGAGTTTCACCTAATCGTCACAAGTTTATAAACATGAGTAGTGAAGGTTGCTAGTCACAACCGCGTTAATTGAATTCTTGGCAAGAGTATCATGCATTCATAGTTACAATTGCCTCGTCAACACTTATGATTTTCATAGAGCATAATGATCTCTCACTGTATCTCTTCTATGCATTCATGTTGAGGACCATTGGAGAATAATTTGAATTGTCGCATGCATCATCCAATTCAATGACATAAGGAAATCTGAGGGTTAATTAGTGCATCACGGTTAACTTGGGGTGTTGAGCATCATAGTTAGTGAAAAGCAATTGGAAAGTCGATTCATATACAAGTGTGTCATGTGTGGAGAATGGACCTCTAACTAATCCATCCATCATCTTGTTTCCAAAATTCGTTTTACAATCTGCCTAGTTTTATAACATGTTTTGTTATTTCAATTTTCGTCAAATCAAAACCCCCCTTTACTTTCTTGTTCTATAGTGTTTAGAATCTGTTTAGTTTGTGTTTTAAAGTGTTTTGAATCAAACCATAATCTTAAATTCGTCCAAAATTGTGTTTAAGGTCAGAAACTGCCTAGTTAGTGTTTTTAGGCAGTTTTGAGTCTTTTGAACTTGTTTTGAGTCCTTTAAGTCTTTGTGAACGTTTTTAACTTTGTTTTTATGTTTTTGAGTCAGTTTAGAGGTTTTAGCAAGCCCTCCTAATCCCCGGTCATGAACGATCCCTACTTGCATCCTTACTACAATTTGACAACAAAAGGGTTAATTTGTGTGCTTAACTATTTTTGCATCAGGAATGTGATTTATTTATGAAATTAGGCAAGGATTTTGGAATAGAAAAAGTTATGCGAGTTATGGCTGAGTTTGATATGAAAAGGGAATGTGTTTTAATGCTTTAGAATAGGAAACAAGGCCCTCCCTTGCACGGCAAGTGATAGGAGCATATTTAGGCGACTTAGCTAGCTTATTCTTGTGCAGTTGTGCTATTATTTCCTAGTTAATGTTGTATTACAACTCATTTTTGTGTGTTTGTAGGTCCTATGGGTTAAAGTATCAAAAAAGTGCATTTTGGTGCATTTTGGAGCAATTTTGGACACTATGTGGATAGCTTGCATATGGGCTAACATGGATGGACAAATATGGACTTCAAGAGGCTAGAAATGTGATAAGAAGAGGAAGGAACTAAGCTAAGGACAAAGTGGATAAGGAAGTAGCTCAAAAGAGGAAACCCTATCCAAAACCTTATCTAAACCTTATCCAACATTATCCAAAACATCATCCAAACCTTATCTAAACCTTATCCAACATTATCCAAAACATTATCCAAACCTTATCTCATCTTATCCTATCCAAACCTTATCATGTCTTAATCCTAGTTGCAAGGGGACCTCAATAGATAATTCTAGAACCTATTTCTAGAAGCATCCTTTTCTAGAAAGCCCAAATCAGCCACAAAACCCATTCTTTCTAGAAACCCTACAAATGTGGCACATCAAACCCTTCTAGAAGGCCTTGCCTTGCCTTGCACGGCATTCCCCCCTTTCTCTCACTTGTGCCGCACCTTCCTATGCCTAATTCCCTTTGGATTCTGATTTCTAAGGCCTAATCCCTTTTGGATTTGGGTTACACAAGCCTATTATGAAACTAAGTGGGCCAAACTCCCTCCTAGGTGGATTTGATCACCTATAGCCGAATTCTAGGGCCTTAATCCATAAAATCTGTTAAGTCTAACCCTAATCTACTTAACCCTAGGACTATATAAACATAAATTCAGCCAAAAATTCATAGATCCCTTTATGCTACTTGATGCAAGAATTACTTGACACTCAAATTAAACCCTCGTTTGACAATTGTAGTAGAATGGATAAGTGAGGGATCGTTCTAGACCGGGGATTAGGAGGGCTTGCTAAAACCTTCTAAATTGACTTAAAAACATAAAAACTAAATTAAAATACTCTTAACAAGACTACTATGACTCAGAATGGCTTTGAAAAACTCAAATTGTCTAAAACAATCAAATTGACTCAAATAGAAGCTAGAACTTGATTTAGACGAATTTGCAATTGTTTATCACTCCAAAAGCTTTAAAGATACACAAATAAAACAAATACGAATGATTAAGACTTTAACAAAATAGGGGGGGGAATTGTGGTTGGACGATATTAAATTAAAAAGACAGAATATAATTGAAGGCAAAATGTAAATATGAATGTGATAAAAATATGGATGATGGAATAGCTAAGGGGTTCTTCTCCACACATGTTACACTTGCAATACAAGATTGATTTTCGGTTGGTCTTTCGATAAATTATGAAACTCAATGCTCCAAGTTAATTAGGTCCGCTTAAATTAACTTTCAAATTTCCCTAAATTCATTGGATTGAATGGAATACGCATTACAACCAAATTATTCTTAATCAAAGTCCCTAACTATGGAATACGCATGATAGAGACATTCAACAAAGATCATTAAGTTCAATGAAAATTATAAGTGTTGACGAGGCACTCGTTACTATGGAATACGCATGAAACTTATGCCAAGAATTCGTTTAACGCGATTGTTTATAAGCAACCTCCACTACTTGTGAATATAAGTTCATAACGATTAGGTGAAACTCACTTATATTCTAGCGTCATATTCATGCATGAAAATTAAGCTTGCAATCTTAATGAACATACATAAATAATTTATCAATCAAACAGTTAAACGAATTGAATCCACAACTTATGAAATACCAACCAAAAGTAATCAATTCATATTGCAAATATAAACATAGTTTCGAATCACCCCCTAGCTAAAGGGGGTTTAGTTCCTCATAACTTTGAAATCAAAGAAACACCTAAACATTCCAACAACTCAAACGTGAATTGTATGAACGTTTAGGCACTCTTCTCTTCCCTTCTCATACGTACAAAACAAAGAGAATTAAATTTAAACTTTGAAATCAAAGAAACACCTAAACATTCCAACAACTCAAACTTGAATTGTATGAACGTTTAAGCACTCTTTTCTTCCTCGTTGTTGTAGCACAAGGTCTAAGGTGAGCTTTGGGGATTATGTGAAGTGTTTTGGAGGGATGGGAAGTGGTTGGATAGTGGCTGCAATGAAGGAGAAAAACTGCACAGAAAATGGAAGTGTTTGTAACTGAAAATGTGTATGGAAGAGTGAATGAATTTTGAGGAGTGTTGGATGCTTATTTATAGGTGAAATGGGGGAACAAAAGAGGGAATATTGCAGCTAGGAGGGGATGAATGATTATGGGTGCATGTGTTTGGAATAATGAAGGGGGAATGTATGTAATAAAACAACTAGGAAAAGTTATGGAAAGTTGGAAATGGGAGTGGGAACTCACGGCATTGTTGGGTTGTTTATGGGAGAATAAATGTATGATAATGGCTAAATAATTAAAGGGAATGAATGGGAGTGACACTAGGTTGGTTATGCATGTGAATGCAAGGAGGAAAGCTGAAAATGCAAGGGAAGCTCACGGCACAATGTTGTTTTGCTTCTTGAAATGCATGTGAATGCATTTGAGTGTAATATGAAAAGAATGACTAATTAATGTATGTAGGGTTGATATGCATGTGAATTAGGTTGGAAAGAGGTGGAAGTGGAATGTTATGCAATGATAATGTCTTGTAAAGATGCTAATAAATAATGCATGTAGGGTTAGCTAGGTTGGCTTTGTTTGGGTGCATGTATGTTAATGGTGGTTTTGCATGTGAATTGATGGATTGTTTTTGATGGAATGGATGGTTCTTTGCATGGCTATAAGGGATAGAATAAGAGAGAATGGGCTAGGCCCTTTGTTTTATGTCCAAAGTGAAAATAAGGCCTTCAAATTCGTCCAAACTTTGGCTCCATGGATAAGCTATCCAATCCATGCCCAAAAATGCTCCAAATGGCCTCAAAATGCACTTTCTTGCTCCCTAAGCCCTTAGAACCTGAAAACACACAAAAGAAGCATAAAGAACTAAAATAACTAAAGAAACATAACGTAAATGTACGAGAACAAGCCATTTAAGTCGCATGAATATGCTCCTATCAAATACCCCCACACTTAGCTTTTGCTAGTCCTCGAGCAAAACAGAATAAAAACAAATAAACAAAACGACACTAAACACGTAAAACACATCCTAAACCTTCCAACAACCGTCTTAGGGATTTCCAATGCACATGACATGTTAAAAATCATCATTCTCACAGATTTTTAGTCATCTTCACACTTAAGTACATTCTTAATCATAGTCACCATATACTAGTTCACAATTAAGCATTTAAAACCATGTTTTGAATGTAGTAACATGCCTTAGAGAATTTGCTCAATTCCTTACAAGATATGTACTCGATTTTCACTCAGAATTTCTAACTACACACCCTAATCTAGTCATATGTGAGAAGATTGATGTAAACATGAAAACGAACACTCACATATATGTATCATAAAGAGAGCAATTTTTGGAGTTAATAAGCATGTTTAGGTATGATCTCATGAATGGAATGCTACTACTTAGAATGAGAACCAGTGATTCCATAAGCTCATATCAATTTCAAACTCCGCAAATTGAAACACATAACACTCAAGATAGAAGTTGAGGGAGGTAACGGGGCTAAGGGTAATGGTTTAACAAAGAAAGGTAGAGTACACAAACGTTCTTAAAGCAATAGTGAGCAAAGTATTGAATTAGGCACTTAGAATTCCCTTTAGAACGCAGAAGTTAACTTTGAACACCCAAGGGGAAGTCACAACACTTAGGGCCATATTCAAACTTTTTGGGCCCTTTCATCAACAATCACACTTGTGAGTCCATTCTCACTTATTTTCACTCTTTTTCTTTTCTTTTCTTTTCTTTTTTTTTTTTTTTTTTTTTTTTTTTTTTTTTTTTTTCTTTTTCCCGTGCCTCCTTTAAGACTTAGGCACATACATACACACAAAAATCCCTTCCCCCACACTTATTTTCTGCAACATATTAATAAAAAGGAATTCAATTAAGTCATGCTCACTATCCTTTAAGAACAAGGGTATAGGAAAGTCCTACTCTAGGCTAGGTAAGGGGTGATGTGGGTTAACAAAGAATAAAGGCTAAACGAGGCTCAACGGGGTTAAAACTTACAATAAATACGAAATATGGGAAGTAAGGCTATTTGGTTATGGTGGCAACTACACAACTTCATCTTGATATATGTTAAGCAATTCAATGTCATGCTTTGAATGAAACGGATATAAGTTCTAGCATTTAGTTCTATCATGATACAATTGCATTCTAAGTAGTAACCAAGCAAGGAATAATGAGATCATGCAACAACTTTAGAAAACAAAGAATCACAGAAAATAACTCTCCAAAGAAGGTAATGGCTCGAGTCTCACAGGGTTGTAGCGTTTGTTTGAGTTCCTTCCTTCAAGCATGTTACAAAAACGAATTTTTCTTTTATGATTGCATGTGAAGTCATATATTATAACCATAACTAAGCATAAACCAAGAGTAAATCAAACTTTTCTCTATGTTTATAACTCTTTCTAACCGTCATGCAATTATAAACCAAATCCTTAACATTGTGTTGGAAGGTATCCTAAGACACAAACTCACAAAAACGACTCAAAACACTCTTTTTAGGCTTTTCAAAACAATTTTTCAAATTTTTATGTGCTTTTCGGAGTTATAAAACAACACACACTAAAATAGTTTTAAAACAGTGAGAAACAACATGTGAAGTGATAGGTGATAAAATCCAACGAATTTGCATCAAATATACTTAGTTACCCCCCCACACTTAAATCAAACATTGTCCTCAATGTTTTAAGCATAGATTCACACAAAGCATAAGTAAATACACAAAAAGCACTTAAACATACTAAACATGGCAAAATGTAATTAACAAAGAGAAGAGTTTAGGGACGCAAATCTGGTTATGGAGTGTAAATTCCATCTTCTCTTTGTTGATTGCAATGAGGCTTGATCTTGATGATCCACAGGCTTACTCTCGAACTGGTTTCCGCCCATCATTGATTTTCCTTTGTGCTACTGGGCTGGAGGATTCTTTTGGTCTTCCCCGAAGGTCTGAGCTTATCCCTTTTGTCTGTTTCTTTGTTCAATCTGTGCAGGAGTGGTCCCTTCTCTGGAAGTGTATCAACCGTTGAAGATGACTACTCGAGAGCAACGCTAGGTAAGCAATCAGGAATAGGTTCCAGGCAGTTGGCTCCAGATCGGAAGACTGACTCCAAGTGCCGGCTGATTGCTTCTTTCACTTTGCCATGCGAGTAAGAACAAGGACAAAGAAAAAGACAGGGAGAGAGCATGATATGAGATACTTTTGCTTTTGACCTTGATGATATGAGATACCTTTGCTTTTGAAGAAGCGGTGAAGGAATCAGCGCATGTATTTCCTCCTGGGTCATATGTACTCCAGGTATCTGGTATCATCTTTGGGGAAGAAGAAAATTTTGAGTAATTCAAAAGGCTTTGCTGGGAGTGCGCCCTCAGAGGTGAGAGAGAGTTGGGCATTTTTCTTCAGGTTTACCCTGCCATAAAAGACGAAGGTCGACATATATAGAGATAATATCAAGTGGTGGTACTTTTTACCTTCGTCGACAAACGTTTTGATCCCGCAAATCCGGCTTTTTGAAATAATGGCGCCTCTTCGATCTCTGAACACGCCTCTTCGATTTCTGAGCAGGCGCCCCTTCGAGTGCTGAACGACACGTGGTAGTGCAGATGCGGCTCCTTTTGACAAAGCTGCACGCGTCTTCTGAAAAGCTGAGAAAGTGTCGCCGAACTTTGCGCTTGTCGGCTAAAGACGTGTAATTGAGATGATGGCCTCCACGTGTTATCAGCTTTGTCAGATATCTTTTGACAAAGCTGAACGCGTTTTCTGAAAAACCGCGAAAGCGTCGTCGAAATTTGCGGAGGAAAATCCGGATCTCTGAATCGGTGGACGCGTCGCCATGGCTTTTTATGGAGCTATCGATCACCCCAACAAATACACTCTGAAGAAATCCCATTCTTGAAAAATCGACTCCGGCCCTTTGAGAATTAACTCCAACCACCCCTTCTTTCTGAACACTTTTGAAAAATGGCAAACTCATCGAACCTTAGCTTGGAATTGAGCCTTAGCAGTGATACGGGCGCGCCGCGTCAAGGTAACGTATGGCGCCCTTCTTTCTTTTCTTCTAACGGTCCTCTCACAGGTGAAGACTCCGTGATGCAGGACGCCACAACAGCTACAATAGTAGCTAGGAACCTCCTCACTCCGAAAGATAGTAGGCTGCTGTCAGGACGGTCCGATGAGCTGGCCGTTCAAGAGTCCCTCGCACTTAGTGTTCAGTGTGCGAGTTCTGTGTCCAACATGGGCCAACGCCTGCTTGCCCGCTCCCGTCAGGTGGAATCATTGATGGCAGAAGTGGAAAGTCTCAAGCAGGAGATCTAGCAGCTGAAGTATGAGAATAGAAGTTTGCACGTGCTTGCAAACAACTATTCGACGGGCATGAAGAGGAAGCTTGATGAGCTGCAAGAGTCTGAAGGTCGGATTCACAGTGACCGTCAAAGGTTCTCGTCTTTCCTCCAGAGGCAACTTTTTCCTGGCTCATCCAGCGCTTGGCCAAGTATTGAGGCCTGGAATGCTCTATCTTCGATGCCTTCTGCTTCTATGCCTTCTGTTCCAACGCCTTCTGTTCCTACGCCTTCCGCTCCGATGCCTTCTGCTCCTACGCCTTCCGCTTCAAGAGTAAAGCCACGTAGTGGGGCCTCAAGCAAACACCCTTTGTGAAGCACCATCTTTCTTTGTTTAGCAGTGCCTATCAATAAATCAAACATTTTCTCAATGTTACAATCATAGACTCACATAATTAATAAACAAACAAACAATAACAACTAAACAACCTAAGTAGCGCTAAGACACAAACAAACACCAAAATGACTCAAATGACTCTAAAAACACATATTTTTGGGTTTTTCAAAAGATCTTTTTTTTTTTTTATTTTTATTTTTTTTATTTTTTTTTTTTATTTTTTTTTTTTTTATCAAATTTTCGAAGTTTTATACCAAGACACTATAAAACACTCTAAAAACGCTTAAAACAGCAAGAAACAACATTCTAAGTGATAGGTGAATAAATCCCACGAAATTCATGCAAATACAAATTGTTTACCCCCCCACACTTAAATCAAACCTTGTCCTCAATGTTTTAAGCAGAAAGTCACAACAGAGCAAGCAAATAAACAAATACGAGAAAGAAAGCAAAGTAAGGCAGTAAAGAAAAAGAAAGGAATAAAAATAAGTCTCTTAAAGGGGTTTTCCAAGTTCTTCTCTATTCGGATGCATGGGTTGCCTCCCAAGTAGCGCTTTCTTTTACGTCTTGCAGCCGGACGGTACCTCCGTTTAAGCTTGACTAGGTTCCACGGCATGGAGGGGTACCTCCTCCACGACATGCTCCTCAAACATCTCGTAATAGGGCTTCAATCGATGCCCATTCACTTTGAATTCTTGCTGCGTCCTTGAACTTTTGATTTGCACTGCACCATGAGGGAAAACATTAGTAACAACAAACGGGCCAATCCATTTAGAACGCAACTTACCAGGAAACAACCGTAGGCGAGAGTTGAAAAGTAACACTTTCTGCCCAACTGTGAAGGTCTTGGTTCGAATCATTTTATCATGGAATGCTTTGGTCTTGGTTTTGTACATCCGGGCATTCTCATAGGCTTCATTCCGAATCTCCTCAAGTTCATTCAATTGGAGCTTCCTATGAACTCCCGCTGCATCTATGTCCATGTTGAAAATCTTCACGGCCCAATGTGCCTTGTGCTCTAACTCTACGGGCAAATGACATGGCTTACCATAGACGAGCCGAAAAGGTGACATCCCAATGGGTGTTTTGTATGCCGTACGATATGCCCACAGTGCATCATCTAAACGTAAGCTCCAATCCCTCCTTGTTGGTCCAACGGTCTTCTCCAAAATTTGTTTGATTTCTCGGTTAGACACCTCGGCTTGGCCATTTGTTTGAGGATGGTAAGGTGTGGAGACCTTATGGTTGACATGGTACTTTCTTAGCAACGCCTCAATGGTCCGATTGCAAAAGTGAGACCCTCCATCACTTATGATTACTCTCGGCATTCCAAACCTAGCAAAAATGTTAGTTTTCACGAAATCTGCAACCACCTTAGAATCGTTAGTACGGGTGGCTTTTGCTTCCACCCATTTAGAAACATAATCAACGGCTAGCAAGATATAAGTGAAACCATAAGATGGAGGGAAAGGGCCCATGAAATCAATGCCCCAAACATCAAAAATTTCAACATTAAAGACAGGGGTTTGCGGCATTTGGTCCTTGGTACCTATGTTACCCATTCGTTGGCAACGATCACAAGACATACAAAAGGTTCTAGCATCCCTAAATATAGTCGGCCAATAAAAACCACACTCTAAAACCTTGAGGGCAGTGCGTTGTGTGCCAAAATGACCACCACATGCATATGTGTGACAAAAGCTTAGAATTGAGTGAAATTCAGAATCATGCACACATCTACGTACAATTTGATCTGAGCAATACTTCCACAAATAAGGGTCATCCCAAACATAGAAACGTGCATCATTTTTAAGCTTATCACGTTGGTGCTTGTTTAGTTCATTTGGAATTTGTTTAGCCACCAAGTAATTCACTAAATCTGCATACCATGGTTCACTTACCTCAATGGAAAGCAGCTGCTCATCGGGAAAAGTTTCAGGGATAGGTACGGCATGTTCATGCTCCTCGTGGATCATTCGGCTTAAATGGTCAGCCACTACATTCTCGCTTCCTTTCTTATCCCGGATTTCAATATCAAATTCTTGAAGAAGAAGAATCCAACGGATAAGCCTCGGCTTTGCTTCCTTTTTCGTGAGCAAGTACCTCAAAGCTGCATGATCAGAATAAACGATTACTTTAGTACCAATTAAATATGAACGGAATTTATCTAAAGCAAAAACCACAGCTAGAAGTTCTTTTTCCGTCGTGGAGTAGTTCAATTGGGCATCATTGAGAGTCCGAGAGGCATAGTATATGACATGCGGCCGCTTGTCTCTTCTTTGTCCTAGAACAGCTCCTAATGCATAGTCGGATGCATCGCACATGAGCTCGAACGGAAGGCTCCAATCTGGAGGTACAATAATGGGGGCCGAGACTAGCTTCTCCTTGAGTTGGTTAAATGCCGAATTACACTCTCCATCAAACTTGAATGGCACATCTTTTTGAAGCAATCGGCAAAGAGGGTTGGACATCTTGGAGAAGTCCTTGATAAAACGCCTATAGAACCCTGCATGGCCAAGAAACGAACGTACCTCTCTAACCGAAGTAGGAGAGGGTAAGTGACGTACAAGGTCTATTTTTGATTTATCTACTTCAATTCCTTTTTCTGAAACAATATGTCCTAAAACTATACCTTGTTTCACCATAAAGTGACATTTCTCCCAATTCAAGACAAGGTTAGTTTCAACACATCGTTTCAAAATTAAGGTCAGATTATCCAAGCAATTATCAAATGAACTCCCAAATACACTGAAATCATCCATGAAAACCTCAATGATCTTTTCAACAAAATCGGAAAATATACTTACCATACACCTTTGGAAAGTGGCCGGTGCGTTGCATAAGCCAAATGGCATGCGACGATAAGCAAATGTTCCAAAGGGACATGTGAATGTGGTCTTCTCTTGATCATCCGGGGCTATCACAATTTGGTTATATCCAGAGTATCCATCAAGAAAACAGTAAAAGGCTTGACCGGCTAACCTTTCGAGCATCTGGTCGATGAATGGCAAAGGAAAGTGATCTTTCCTAGTCATGGCATTTAGCTTCCGGTAATCGATACATACTCGCCATCCAGTCTGAATGCGTGTAGGCACGAGCTCATTCTCATCATTCTTGATAACAGTTACTCCGGACTTCTTGGGAACGACTTGAACTGGAGAGACCCAACGGCTATCGGAGATAGGGTAGATCACTCCGCAATCCAAAAGCTTGATTATTTCCTTCTTCACCACTTCCATCATCGGAGGGTTGAGACGGCGTTGAGCCTCTCGGGATGGCTTAGTCCCCTCCTCAAGAAGTATACGGTGCATGCATGTGGTAGGGCTTATTCCTTTAATGTCGGCCAAAGTCCACCCTATGGCCGTTTTGTGCTCTCGCAGCACCCTCTCAAGCTTCTCCTCCTCCATTGCCGTGAGACTTGATGAAATGATGACGGGCAATGTTTCGCCTTTTCCCAAAAACACATACTTCAAATGGTCCGGCAACGGCTTAAGTTCAAGCGATGGTGCCTGAACAACAGAAGGTAGCATCTTAGTGGAAACTGAATTTGAAAGTGAGAGTGGAACCTTACCATATTGTTGTGGTAATGACTCAAGGGCTGCCACAACCTCAATTATTTCTTCACTAGAACCCATTGCAAAGAATTCCTCCTCCTTGCCGTGGCCTTGCATTGGCCCAAATCCTTCATTTTTGCGCTCTATGGCCTTAGTGATGGTTGTTTCCAGGGCGTCCTCATTCAATTCTTCAAGGTATACCTGCGCCAAAGAATCGATAACATCAATGGAAAAACAAGAATGGTCATCAACGGGATATCTCATAGTTTCAGAAATATTAAAATCAATCACTTCCCCATCGAATTCCATTGTCAAGGTGCCTTTGTATACATCAATCTTCGTTCGGGCCGTCTTCATGAATGGCCTACCAAGGAGAATCGGCAAAGATGTAGAATGGGCTGAATCCTCCATGTCTAGGACGTAGAAATCAGCCGGAAAAATTAAATGGTTCACCTGCACAAGCACATCTTCCAAAACTCCTTTTGGATACGCGTTAGAACGATCGGCCAATTGTATAATTACACCATCTTGTTTTAATTCACCCAAATTCATAGATGCATAAATCGAATAAGGCATGACATTTATGGATGCACCTAAATCAAGCATGGCATGTTCAAAACGATTATGTCCAATCACACAAGGAATCGTGAAACTACCGGGGTCTTTGCACTTGGTAGGCAGTTTACGTTGCAAAACAGCGGACACATTCTCGCTTACCTTCATTACCTCTTTGTTTGCCCTTCTTCTCTTTGTATTGCATAGGTCCTTGAGGAATTTAGCATACTTTGGAACCTGTTTGATTGCATCGAGAAGTGGTATGTTCACTTGCACCTTCCGGAACGTTTCAAGAATGTCCTTCTCGCTTTCTTCCTTTTTTTCTTGCATGAACCTACGAGGAAAAGGTACATTGGGCAGATTAGGACGTGAAGTACATGAATTTGAACTTAAATTACCTGATTTGGCCGAGTTAGGGTGATCTGCCTCAGGTTGTGTCTTCTCTTCATCTACTTTCTGGGCAGATGTGGGATTGTTTGGCTCGGTCCCAACTTCTTTTCCACCCCTTAGGGTGATGGCCTTGGCGGATTCGAATCCTCCCTTTGGATTGACTGTGGTTGAGCTAGGAAGCTTTCCTTGCTCTCTAATCTGTCCAAGGAACTCAGAAATCTGCCCTATTTGTTTCTTCATATCCATCATCTCCTTCTCGTTATTTTCTATCCGGTTGTTTTGATTTTGCAACCCCTGCGAAATAGAGGTTAGTAATTGCATAGCTTGATTACTTTCCAAAGACGTACCTGAATGAGATGATGCCGAAGGTTGTTGGGATTGTTGGGGTGCATACGGCTTGGAATAAAAACCAGGGGGGTTTGGCCTAAATCCTCCTTGTTGGGCAGCTTGTTGTGGCTCCCTCCATTTGAAGTTTGGATGGTCCCTCCATCCGGCATTGTAAGTGTTCGAGTATGGGTTGTTTTGATTTTGTCCTTGGAAACCAATTGCATTGGCAGATTCCCACCCACCATTCTCGATTAGTTGAGGGCACTTGTCGGATGGATGCCCTTGAATTGAGCACACGCCACAGACTTGGTGTTCTTGTGCTTTTGGACCAATCACAACCTGAGAAACAAGAGAAGTAAGATTAGCAAGTTGTGATTGAATTTCAGAAATAGCACTCACCTCATTTACACTTTGTTGCCGTGGGGCTTCCCTTTGGCCCACTCCTTCATATTGTTGAGCGTTGAGCGCTCGGTTGGCTATGAGAACCTTGGCATCCCTTGGTGTTTTGTCCACCAATGCTCCTCCCGCTGATGCATCAAGCATTTGACGTTCGATAGGAAGGAGGCCCTCATAGAAATATTGAAGGAGAAGTTCCTCCTTCATTTGATGTTGAGGACATGAAGCTACAAGGCCCTTGAAGCGCTCATAATAAGCCGGGAATGTCTCACCATGATTCTGTTGAATACCACTAATTTTCTTCCGTAGGAGAATCACTCTCGAAGTAGGGAAGAATTTCTCCAAGAAAGCACGCTTCATACTCTCCCACGAAGTCACAGTTCCCGGGGCTAGTTCGTAGAGCCAATCTTTGGCCTTGTCCATAAGTGAAAATGGAAAGGCCTTCATCTTCAATATACTCCCATCCACATTGACGGGGGTCATGCTCGAACAAACCACCTCGAACTCCTTCAAGTGTTTGTTGGGGTCTTCCATAGACAAGCCATGGAACTTCGGAATATGGTGTAACAAACTGGATTTGAGTTCAAATTCATCGGTCTTGCCTTGGGCAGCCGTGGGGTATTGGATACAAAGAGGCAATGCATTATCCAGACCCGAGGCCGAAAGCTCCTTGATGGTTCTATTATCTGCTGCCATGGCTTGTTCTTCTTCAAAAATCTGATCCGTGGGCTTTTCTTCTACACCTACTTCGTCTTCTTCAAGCCCAGGTTGTGGTGGAGGTTGTGGTGGCTCTTGTTGACTCCTCGTTCTCCTCAAAGTGCGTTCAAAATCACCGTCAAAGTCGGAGATGTTCTCTATAATAGGCCGAGAGCTACGAGTCATACACAGTACCTAAAAAAAAACAAGGAAACAAACAAACTAAGAATTTGAAATAAGAATGCACGAAAAACAAAATATAAAAATAAAGACAAAGGATTAGCAAAGTTGCTAATCCCCGGCAACGGCGCCAAAATTTGATGCAAGAATTACTTGACACTCAAATTAAACCCTCGTTTGACAATTGTAGTAGAATGGATAAGTGAGGGATCGTTCTAGACCGGGGATTAGGAGGGCTTGCTAAAACCTTCTAAATTGACTTAAAAACATAAAAAATAAATTAAAATACTCTTAACAAGACTACTATGACTCAGAATGGCTTTGAAAAACTCAAATTGTCTAAAACAATCAAATTGACTCAAATAGAAGCTAGAACTTGATTTAGACGAATTTGCAATTGTTTATGACTCCAAAAGCTTAAAGATACAAAAATAAAACAAATACGAATGATTAAGACTTAACAAAATAGGGGGGGAATTGTGGTTGGACGATATTAAATTAAAAAGACAGAATATAATTAAAGGCAAAATGTAAATATGAATGTGATAAAAATATGGATGATGGAATAGCCAAGGGGTTCTTCTCCACACATGTTACACTTGCAAACAAAATTGATTCTCAGTTGGTCTTTCGATAAGTTGTGAAACTTAATGCTCCAAGTTAATTAGATCCGCTTAGATTAACTTTCAGATTTCCCTAAATTCGTTGGATTGAATGGAATACGCATTACAACCAAATTATTCTTAATCAAAGTCCCTAACTATGGAATACGCATGATAGAGACATTTAACCAAGATCATTAAGTTCAACGGAAATCATAAACATCGACGAGGCATTCGTTACTATGGAATACGCATGAAACTTATGCCAAGAATTCGTTTAACGCGATTGTTTATAAGCAACCTCTACTACTTGTGAATATAAGTTCATAACGATTAGGTGAAATTCACTTATATTCTAGCGTCATATTTATGCATGAAAATTAAGCTTGCAATCTCAATGAACATACATAAATAAGTTATCAATCAAACAGTTAAACGAATTGAATCCACAACTTATGAAATTCCAACCAAACGTAATCAATTCAAAATGCAAATATAAACATAGTTTCGAATCACCCCCTAGCTAAAGGGGGTTTAGTTCCTCATAACTTTGAAATCAAAGAAACACCTAAACATTCCAACAACTCAAACGTGAATTGTATGAACGTTTAGGCACTCTTCTCTTCCCTTCTCATACGTACAAAACAAAGAGAATTAAATTTAAACTTTGAAATCAAAGAAACACCTAAACATTCCAACAACTCAAACTTGAATTGTATGAACGTTTAAGCACTCTTTTCTTCCTCGTTGTTGTAGCACAAGGTCTAAGGTGAGCTTTGGGGATTATGTGAAGTGTTTTGGAGGGATGGGAAGTGGTTGGATAGTGGCTGCAATGAAGGAGAAAAACTGCACAGAAAATGGAAGTGTTTGTAACTGAAAATGTGTATGGAAGAGTGAATGAATTTTGAGGAGTGTTGGATGCTTATTTATAGGTGAAATGGGGGAACAAAAGAGGGAATATTGCAGCTAGGAGGGGATGAATGATTATGGGTGCATGTGTTTGGAATAATGAAGGGGGAATGTATGTAATAAAACAACTAGGAAAAGTTATGGAAAGTTGGAAATGGGAGTGGGAACTCACGGCATTGTTGGGTTGTTTATGGGAGAATAAATGTATGATAATGGCTAAATAATTAAAGGGAATGAATGGGAGTGACACTAGGTTGGTTATGCATGTGAATGCAAGGAGGAAAGCTGAAAATGCAAGGGAAGCTCACGGCACAATGTTGTTTTGCTTCTTGAAATGCATGTGAATGCATTTGAGTGTAATATGAAAAGAATGACTAATTAATGTATGTAGGGTTGATATGCATGTGAATTAGGTTGGAAAGAGGTGGAAGTGGAATGTTATGCAATGATAATGTCTTGTAAAGATGCTAATAAATAATGCATGTAGGGTTAGCTAGGTTGGCTTTGTTTGGGTGCATGTATGTTAATGGTGGTTTTGCATGTGAATTGATGGATTGTTTTTGATGGAATGGATGGTTCTTTGCATGGCTATAAGGGATAGAATAAGAGAGAATGGGCTAGGCCCTTTGTTTTATGTCCAAAGTGAAAATAAGGCCTTCAAATTCGTCCAAACTTTGGCTCCATGGATAAGCTATCCAATCCATGCCCAAAAATGCTCCAAATGGCCTCAAAATGCACTTTCTTGCTCCCTAAGCCCTTAGAACCTGAAAACACACAAAAGAAGCATAAAGAACTAAAATAACTAAAGAAACATAACGTAAATGTACGAGAACAAGCCATTTAAGTCGCATGAATATGCTCCTATCACTACTCAGAACCCTTGTGCCGCAACCTCCATTCTCCATTCTTCAACCTCCATACACCTCCCTACACATCCATACACATCTGCCGCACCCCTACCACCATAATCAGCCATCCTCCATCCCTCTAAACAAGAGCACACCATCCAAAACCCCCAAAATCCACCACACACACCTTGTGCTGCAGCAAGGAGGAGGAAGAGAAGCCCAAGCTGTGCATCAAATCCATCTTGGAATTGCTGAAACGTTTAGGTGTAATCTTTCTTATGATTTCAATGTTTAAAGTCAATAATCTTTGTGTTGCAAGCATGAGGAACTAATCCCCTTTTTGGCTAGGGGGAATTTCAAAACCATGGTTATATTTGCATGATGATTTGATTACTTTCAGTTGTGATTTCATGAATGGTGAATTCAATTTACTTATCTGTTTTAATTAAAACTTGTTTATGTATATGAATTGAGAGTGCACACTGAATTTGCATGCATAAATATGATGCTAGGGTATAAGGAAACTTTACCTAATCGTTGGGAACTTATATCCATGAGTAGTTAAGATTGTCGGTCACAATTATGTTAAGTAAATTCTTGGCATAAGTATCATGCGCTTTCATAGTTACAAATGCCTCGTCAACACCTATGATTTCCATAGAACCTAATGATCTTTGATTGTTTTTCTATTATGCGCTTTCATATAGAGAACTTTTAAGGAATAATTTGATTGCAATGCGGTAATTCCATTCAATTCAATAACCTAAGGGAAATCTGAGAGTTAATTTAAGCGTACCTAGTTAACTTGGGGTGTTGAGGTTCATAATTCATTGAATAAGCAACTGGAGATTGTGTTGTATGCAAGTATGCCATGTGTGGAGAAAAACCTCCTAGCTATCTCACCATCCACTTAATTCCATCAAATTCGTCCAAATCTGCCTCGTTTACATTATTGTTTTGTTTGTTTGATTTTCGTCCAAAACCAAATCCCCAATTGTCTTAGAGTGTCTAATTGGTTCAAATATGTTTTAGATTGTGTTTTTAAGAGTTTGGAGTCAAGTTAGAACCAATTTTCATCCAAGTTTGTGTTTAGGCTCAAAACTGCCTAGTTTGTGTTTTTAGGCAGTTTTGAGTGCTTTTAGCCTATTTTGAGTCTTGTGAACTTGTTTGAGTCTTTTTAAGTAAGTTAGGTGTTTTAAAGGTCAGTTTTATTTATTTGAGTCAGTTTAGAGTGTTTAGCAATCCCTCCTAATCGCCGGTGTAAGAACGAACGATCCCTACTTATTTATATGCTACAATTGTCAAAAGAGGGTTAATTTGTGTGTTAAGTTAATTTTCACATCAGCAAGGAAGGGAACCACTAAGGGATGCACGGCAAGGAACTTAGGTTGCAAGGAAGTATTTGGTTTATGTCCTAGAATAGATAGAAGTCCTTAATGTTGCTGAAACATGGAGTCTTTAAGGATTAGGAAAGGTTAAACCAAAATAGGAAACCTTGGCTTAACTTTCCTACTTCAAGTAGGAAACCTTCTTTGACTAGGATTCCTTATTTGATTAGGAATCCTCTTGTGATTAGGAATCCTAACTCCTTTAGGTCTTCAATTTCGTCCATTCCTTTTGCTCCAAGCATAAGCCATCCATTCCAAGTCCAATTTTGCTCCAACATGCACCTTTTTCCTTCCTTAGCCATGGGAACCTAAAAACACACGAAAATGGCTTAAACTACTAAAATAACTACGAACTAGCAACATAAATGCACGAAAACAAGCTAACTAAGTCACCTAAATATGCTCCTATCATTCACACCACATCACCCTAGTGCCGCAAGCAAGGAAGGAAGGAGAAGAGGACTTGTGCAATCTGCCATCCAAGGAGGGTTCGAAATTTGCCATTGGAGTGTGGAGTGTTTCTAGGTGTATTCTATCCTTAGTTTTAGTTCAATGTTTATATTAATTTGGTTTTCAATTATGATGAACATGTGGAACTAATTTCTTTTTAGTTGGAGGTGAATTCGAAGCCATGATTATATGTTTTATATGAATTAATTATATCCAGTTATTGTTTCTTAAGTCTTGAATGTGATTTGCTTATCTAAGTTATCAAAACTTGTTTATGTATGTTGGTTGAGGGTCGATACTTAATTTGCATGCATGAATTTGATGCTAGAGTATGAGGGAGTTTCACATAATAGTTATTCACTTATATTCACAAGTAGTGCAGGTTGCTAGTCACAATCGTGTTAAGTAAATCCTTGGTATGAGTCTCATGCATTTCATAGGGATGAATGCCTTGTCAATGCTTATGATTTTCTCAAAACTTAATGACTTTTGATATGTATCTTTATTATGCGTTTCATATAAAGAACTTGAGAAAGATAATTTGGTTGTAATGCGTATTCATTCAATTCAATGGAATAAGGAAAATCTGATGGTTAGTTGTGCGATGCAACTAACTTGGAGCGTTGTCATTCATAGTCTAAAGGAATAATAACTAGAAATTGGTTTATATGCATATGTCATGTGTGGAGAAGGACCCTCTAACTAGCCGTTCACCCATTTAATTCACCCAAATTCGTTTTTACAAAGTGTTTTATACAAAGTTTCTGTTTTAAGTTTTAAATTCGTCAAAAACAATGCCCCTTTCATTTAGTCTTGTTATTTGAGTCAAAATCTATTTTCTTTTAGTCTTTTGAGTCAAGTTAAGTTTTATTTTCATCAAAATCACTTGTTAGGTCTAAATTGAGTCTTTTTGATTGTTTGTTGTTGTTTTGAGTGTTTTAAGTTAGTTTTGAGTCTATAGAGTCTAGTTTAGTGTTTTTGAGTCTTATTTGTGTTGATTAGCATCCCTAGTTAATCCACAGTCTAGAACGATCCCTACTTGCATATATACTACAATTGTCACAAATAGGGTTTAATTTGTGTGGCAAGTTAATTTTCACATCATTTGTGCCATGCAAGGAAGGAAAGAGAGGAAGAGTGTCGTGCCTGCCACCATTCAAGGGAGTGTCGTTGCCTACTTTGGAGTGTTGGAGCATTTCTGGGTTCTTTCTATCCTTAGTTTTAGTTCAATGTTTATTTTAATTTGGTTTTCAATTATGATGGACATGAGGAACTAATTTCGTTTTAGCTAGAGGTGGATTCAAAGCCATGAACGTATATGTGATATGAATTGATTTCATCCAATTATTGTTTCGTAAAACATGAATGCGATTTACTTATCTATTTGATTGATAACTTATTCTTGTATGTTGATTAAGGAGGCCTACTTAGTTTGCATGCATGAATTTGATGCTAAAATATAAGGGAATTTCACCTAATCATTATGAACTTATATTTATAAGTAGTGGAGGTTGCTAGTCACAATCGCGTTAAGTAAATCCATGGCAAAAGTATCATGCAGTTCATAGTTACGAATGTTTTGTCAATGCTTATGATTTTCATAGAACTTAATGATCTTTGATATGTATCTCTATCATGCAGTTCATATAGGGAACTTGATAAGAATAATTTGATTGCGATGCTGAGTCCAATTCAATGAATTTAAGGAAATCTGATGGTTAATTTGTGCAGTTCACGGTTAACTTGGGGCATTGTCATTCAAGGTTTATTGGAATAATAACTGGAAATCGGTATGTATGCATATATCTCATGTGTGGAGATGAACGTTCTAGCTAGCCATTCACCCATTAAAACACCCAATTTTGTCCAAAGTTGTTTAGAGTCCTTAACTCTGTTTGTTTTTACTTTAAATTCGTCAAAAACCACTTCCCCCTTTATATTTCATATCTTTTAGTTAGAATATGTACAAACTAGTTTCTTTTTAGTGTTTTGAGTCAAGTTAAGTT
This sequence comes from Pyrus communis, assembly GCF_963583255.1. NCBI lineage: Eukaryota > Viridiplantae > Streptophyta > Magnoliopsida > Rosales > Rosaceae > Pyrus > Pyrus communis. Next base: position 20,481,059 of record NC_084809.1, read on the forward strand.
AGATTTTTGTCCAAATCACTCTCTAGTTCATGTTTTGAGTCAATTTAACTTAATCTGTGTTGTTTAGGTCAGTTTAGCTTGTTTTAAGTCATTAGAGTCTAGTTTTCTATTTTTAAGTCTAGTGAAGTGTAATTGAGTCTAATTTGAGTAGATTAGCAGCCCTCCTAATCCTCGGTCTAGAATGATAGGAGCATATTTAGGCGACTTAGTTAGCTTGTTTTCTTACATTTATGTTGTTAGTTCATAGTTATTTTAGTATTTTAAGCTATTTTCGTGTGTTTGTAGGTCTATATGGCTAAAGTAGCAAGAAGGTGCATTTTGAAGCCTTTTGGAGCAAACTTGGACTTGGAATGGATAGCAAATGCTTGGAGCAAAAGGAATGGACGAAATTGAAGACCTAAAGATGTTAGGATTTCTAATCAAAGAAGGATTCCTACCTAAAGTGGGAAAGTTAAGCCAAGGTTTCCTATTTTGGTTTGACCTTTCCTAATCCCAAAAGCCCTAAGTTTCAACAACATTGAAGGTCTCTTATGCATTTTAGGACACAAACTAAACCTTCCTTGCACCATTCTAACCCTTGCCGTGGCACAACCTTACCCTTTCCTTTCCTTGCCGTGCAAGGGGAGTGCTTATTCCCTATTTTGTGTCCCAAGATCACAGTCCTTTTTAACCCTATTCAATGTCGCACCTTACATTCCTATTCTATCCTAAATCCTTGCCTAATTTCAGCCTTAAAACACATTCCCTTTCCTGTTCTACTTTGCCGCAAGTTCCTTCCCTTTTCCCTTTGGTTTCTGACTTTAAGTCTCATTTTCCTTGTGGATTTGGGGTCTAATTCTTTCCTAAACCATTTAATAAAAGTTAAGATCCTTTCCCTCAAATAAATACCCCTTTGCCGCACCCATAGAGAACCCAATTCATTCATAATCACAATCAACCATCATTCACACACATACCACCCTTTGCCACATCCTTCATTCACTCTTGCACCATTCCCATACTTCCATACCTTTAACCACACATCCATACACCATTCCTATACTTTGCCGCACTCCCTTACTGATAGGAGCATATTCATGCGACTTAATTAGCTTATTCTCGTGCATTTATGTTGTGTTTACTTAGTTACTTTAGTGTTTAAGGCCACTTTTGTGTATTTTCAGATTATAAGGCCAAAGTGTGCAAGAAGATGCAAATTGGAGTCTTTTGGAGTGAAAGAGGAATGAATGAGTTAAAGACTTGAAGAAACGATGAATTCCTACTCCAACGATGAAATCCTACCAAAACGAGGATTCCTACTCAAACAAGGTTTCCTACTTGAAGTAGGAAAGTTAACCCTAGGTTTCCCGTTTTGGTAACCTTTCCTAATCTAAACGTCCATATTTTCTAGCCACTTTTTAGGCCTCGTATGCACTTTTGGACACAAAACAAAGGCCCTAGCCCAATTACACAACCTTGCCGTGCCTTAACCCTTCTTCCCTTTCCTTGCGGTGCAAGGGGGGGCATTTTTGTCTAGTGTTATGTAATTAAACCCTATTTCCCTCTCCTAACCTAACCTTAGCCGCACCTTTCCATATCCCCCCTTGAATCCGTAGCCTTCCATTCATTTTATCAAACCATCTCAGCCGCACCTATCTTATTAACCCTAGAGCCTATTCTATTATTGTTATATATCATTCAGCCACCAAAACCTAATTCTCCCACTTAAGCCGTAGCCTCCATCACACTAATTCTCCTCTCTAATCCGCAGCTCCCATTCATCATTCACCCTAAATTACAACCAAGCCGCAGCCACCCATTGATCTTCTCCATATTGTCGTGCCTTCCCCCATCCATTGCAGCCAATTCCCATCCTTGCCGCAGCCTTCCCCCACCATTCTAGCCACCATCCAACCTTCATACACCTTCCACAACCCCTTGCCGCACCACTATATCCCCATAAACCCATCTACAACCCAGAAATCATCCCAAATCATCCAAAAACCCTCTCTGCCGCAGCAAGGAGAACAAAGAAAGAGGACTTTAAAACGCGCAGAAATTCAAGTGGATTCATTGGGCGTTCTAGGTGTAATCAATCCTTTGTTCTTTATGTTTAAATTCAATTTTATTTCTCTTTCTGTGAACATGAGAGGCTAAATCCCTAATTAGCTAGGGGGTGATTCGAAACCATGTTTATGTTTGCAATATGAATTGATTACCTTTGGTTGGAATTTCATGTATTGTGGATTCAATTTGTTTAACTGCTTGATTGATAACTTATTTGTGTATGTTTATTGAGAGTGCATGCTTAATTTTCATGCATGAATATGACGCTAGAATATAAGTGAATTTCACCTAATAGTTATGAACTTATATTCACAAGTAGTGGAGGTTGCTTATAAACAATCGCGTTAAATGAATTCTTGGCACTAGTTTCATGCTCATCATAGTAACGAATGCCTCGTCAACACTTATAGTTTTCATGATGCTTAATGATCTTTGATTGTATCTCTATTGCGCTTTTCACGTAAAGGACTTTTGGAGAATGTTTTGAATTGTGTATGCGCTAATCCATCCAATTCATTAACTTAAGGAGAACTTGACGGTTAATTTAAGCGGACCTAATTAACCCAGGGTGTTGAGTTTCATAATTCATCGAAAGACCAACTGAAAATCATCTTGTATGCAAGTGTGACATGTGTGGAGAAGAACCTTCTAGCTAGCATTCCATCCATATTTTCATCACATTCATCTTTACTATCTGTTTTAAATTAGAATTTGTACATTTTAGTTAATTTCGTCAAAAACCAATTCCCCCTTTACTTTAGTGTCCAATTTAGTTAGAAAGTGTCTTAGTTTGTGTTTCTAAGTGTTTTGAATCAATTTATTTCCCAAATTCGTCCAAAGTAGTCAAAGTGCTCAAAACTGCCCAGAAAGTGTTTTTAAGGCAGTTTTGAGTGTTTTGGTGCTGTTTTGAGTCTTTTGATTTGTTTTAGTGTTTTAAGTGTTTAGTTTTGCATTCTTTGAGTCTAGTTTAGTGTTTTAACCTTTGTTTTAAGTTTTTGAGTCAGTTTCCAAGTGATTTAGTAATCCCTCCTAATCCCCGGTTTAGAACGATCCCTACTTATACATATACTACAATTGTCACAAGAGGGTTTTAATTTGTGTGCTTATTTAGTTCGCATCACTTACCAACCCAAAACAACTCCTAACCCAGAAACACATTCAAAATCCTCCCTAAACCTTTGTGCCGCAGCATAGCAAGGAAGAAGAAGAGAAGAAGAAGCCTTGGACGTTTTTGCATTCAAGTTGGATTGTTGGAACATTTTTAGGTGTAATCTATCTTTTGTTGTGAACATGAGTGGCTATACCCATTTTAGCTAGGGGAGGCTTTGAAACCATGATTATGTTTGTGATATGAATTGATTAATTCCAGTTATGATTTAATAAATTGTGAATGCAATTTACTTAACCGTTTGATTGAGAACTTATTCTTGTCTGTTGATTAGGGAGGCCTACTTAATTTGCATGCTTGAATTTGGTGCTAGATTATAAGGGAGTTTCACATAATCGTTACAAACTTATATTCACAAGTAGTTAAGATTGTTTTCACAATTATGTTAAGTTAAATTCCTAGCATGAGTATCATGATGTCATAGTTACGAATGCTTTGTCAATACTTATGATTTTCATAGAACGTAATGATCTTTGATTGTATCTCTATTATGATGTCATGTAGGGAACTTTTGAAGAATTCTTTGGGTTGTTGAATGATGTCATCCAATCCAATAACTAAAAGAGAATCTGAGGGTTAATTAGTGATGTCACGGTTAATCTGGGGTGTTGAGGTTCATGGTTTATCGAGAAAGCAACTGAAAATTATGTTGACACACAAATTAAACCCTATTTGTGACAATTGTAGTTGATAGGGGCATATTTATGCACCTTAGTTTAGCTTGTTCTTGTGCATTTATAGTGTTTTTCCTTAGTAAAGTAGTCTTTTAAGCTAGTTTTATGTATTTTCAGGATTTAAGGGCAAAATATGCAAAAGGATGCATTTTGGAGCAAATTAGAGCTTGGAATGGATATCATATGCTTGGAGCCAAGAGGATGGACGAAATTGAAGACTTGAAGATGATGATTCCTACTTGTGCAAGGTTTCCTACTTGAAGTAGGAAAGTTAAATCCCAATGGCCTCAAGTTGCAGCAACAAAGAAGTTTTCCAAGTCCAAGAAGGAGAAGAATTCCAAGAAGGAGAAGAATTCCAAGATGAAGAAGGATTAGCTTTCCTAATCCTAATGCACAAGGTTTTCGCCAGAAAGAGGAGTCCTAAACACTTTAAGACACCTTATCCTAATCCTATAGGGATGCCATGCACTTTACCTTATCTTGGAGGGTTTCTAGAAGCCTTAGATGCCCTATCCTATCTTTGCCGTGGGTTTTATCCAAATCCCCTTAGTTTTTAGGCTTTCCAGAAGCCCTAACATTATCCCTACAAAGGTGCCGCACCCTTATCTCTTTTTCCCTACAAATTTGGCCCTTAAAACATAATTCTAGGAACCTTATCTTATCTCCTACAAAGGTGGCGCCCCAAATCCTTCTAAGAAGTGCCAATTTCTGCCACAAAAACACTTTGTTTCTAGAACCCTAAAAATCTGGCGCCTCTATTCCTTTTCCTTTGGGGTTTCCTACCTTCTAGATGGCCTATTCCTGATGGGTTTTGATTTCCTTGTCATCTTCAAATACTTAGTCTTTTTTCCTTGCTGATTTAGAGGGATTTTGCACTATAAATAGACCCCCTTGCCGTGCCATTTGATCACCACCACCCTTCACACAACAATCATTCATTCATAAACACAACCATCCTTTGCCGTGACCTTACAACCACCCATCCATCATTCCCCTACTTCCACACCTCCATCCCAACCTCCATACACCACCATAGACCCTTTGCCGTGACTTAGCAAGGAGGTGGAGAAGGAAGACCAAGCCTTGGGCGTTTGTGCATTCAAGTTGGAGTGTTGAACGTTTCTAGGTGTAATCTATCCTTTATTGTTAATGTTTAAATCTATGTTGCTTTGTTTTGTCATGAACATGAGAGGCTAAACTCGTTTTAGCCTAGGGATGCTTTGAAACCTTGATTACATTTATAATATGAGTTGATTAAGTCCAGTTGTGATTTCATAAATTGTGAACGCAATTTACTTAACCGTTTGACGGATAACTTATTCTTGTATGTTTATTAGGGAGGCCTACTTAATTTGCATGCTTGAATTTGGGGCTAGAATATTAGGGTGTTTCACATAATCGTCACAAACTAATATTCACAAGTAGTTAAGGTTGTTTTCACAATCATGTTAAGTAAATTCTTGGCATAAGTTTCATGCAATTCATAGTAACGAGTGCTTCGTCAATGCTTATGGTTTTCAAAGAACTTAATGATTCTTGCTTGTATCTCTATTATGCAATTCATGTAGGGAACTTGTGGGGAATGCTTTGAGTTGTCGTATGCAATCATCCAATTCAATAACGTGAGGAAAATCTGAGGGTTAATTAGTGCAATTCACGGTTAATCTGGGGTGTTGAGGTTCATGGTTTATCGGAAAAGCAACTGGAAATCAATTTATGTTAGAAAGTATCATGTGTGGAGAAGTATCCCTTGGCTATCCCATCATCCATTAGTTTTTCTTATTTTCGTCCAAAATCTGTCTTAAAGTTTTAAGTTACTTGTTTTCTTTTAAATTCGTCCAAAATCAAAACCCCCTTTCTTATTTGTTCCAAATCTGTCCAAAAGAGTCTTTTTGAGTCTTTAGAGTCAAAACCAAGTGTATTTTCGTCCAAATTAAGTCCTAGAGTCTAAATTGAGTCTTTTTGGTTGTTTTTGGTTGTTTTGAGTCTTTAAAGTTTGTTTTGAGTCATATAAGTTAGTAAGAGTCTTGTGAGTCTATTTAAAGTGTTTTAAAACATATTTTTACATCTTTGAGTCAATTTTCATTAGATTAGCAATCCCTCCTAATCCCCGGCCTAGAACGATCCCTACTTATATCTATACTACAATTGTCAAAAAGAGGGTTTAATTTGAGTGCTATCTTTTATCACATCAGTAGTATATATGCAAGTAGGGATCGTTCTAACCGGAGATTAACTAGGGATGCTAATCTACTCTAATTGACTTAAAAACACAAAATTAAACTTTAAAACACTTACCTAGACCTATATGACTCAAAACAATTTAAAAAGACTCAAAACAGCCCAAAACACTCAAATAGACTCAAACTAGACTCTAAAGGGTGATTTGGACGAAATTTAAGTAAACTAGACTCAAAACACTAATCTGGACAGATTTAAACACTTTTCTAACTAATCTAACACACTTAATAAAATGGGGAATTGATTTGGCCGAAATTAATTAAAATGGACAGATTGCAATTTAAACAGATTAGGCACTAAACTAGGTGAATTGAATGGGAAAAAGGCTAGTTAGGGGGTTCTTCTCCACACATGCACATATGTAACATAAATTGATTTCCAGATTTTATTCCATTTAAACCATGAATGACAATGCCCCAAATTAATTGTGAAAAGCACAAATTAACTCTCAGATTTTCCTAGTTTCATTGAATTGGATGGAATACGCATCGACAATCAAATTATTCTTATCAAATTCCCTACATGAACTGCATAATAGAGATAAAATCGAAGATCATTAAGCTTTTTGACTACGCATTCGTAACTATGAATTGCATGATACTCTCTTGCCTAGAATTTACTTAATACAATCATGACTAGTGATTTCCACTACTTATGAATATAAGGTCATAACGATTAGGTGAAATTCCCTTATATCCTAGCATCAAATTTGATAGGAGCATATTCATGCGACTTAATTAGCTTGTTCTCGTGCATTTATGTTGTGTTTCCTTAGTTATTTTAGTGTTTAAAGTCACTTTTGTGTATTTTCAGATTATAAGGCCAAAGTGTGCAAGAAGATGCAAATTGGAGTCTTTCGAAGCAAAAGAGGAATGAATGAGTTGAAGACTTGAAGAAACGATGAATTCCTACTCCAACGATGAATTCCTACTCAAACGAGGATTCCTACTCAAATAAGGTTTCCTACTTGAAGTAGGAAAGTTAACCCTAGGTTTCCCGTTTTGGTAACCTTTCCTAATCTTAAACGTCTGTATTTTCTAGCCACTTTGAAGGCCTTGTATGCACTTTAGGACACAAAACAAAGGCCCTAGCCCACTTTAAAGCCCTTGCCGTGCCTTTCCCCTTCTTTCCTTCCCTTGCCGTGCAAGGGGGGGTATTTAGGTCCAAAGTTATGCACTTAAACCCTATTTCCCTTCCTAAACTAAACCCTAGCCGCACCTTGCAGCCATGTCCCTTTTAATTTCTGATTTTATTTCCTAATTCTAGAAGCTTTTAACTTAATTTTAATTAGCCAAAATAACTTAGGGTTTTATTTTCTGAAACCCTATATATTCTACATCTAATGCCGCACCCTAGGTTTAATTATCATTCAGCCATTCATTCAAAAACCTTTCAGCCGCAGCCACCATTCACCCTATTCTTCTCTGCCGCAGCCGTCCCCCTCCATTCCAGCCATTATCCAACCTTGCCGCAGCCACTCCATCCATTCCCAACCTCCATACACCTTCCCACCTCCTTGCCGCACCACCATATCACCCTAAACCCATCTATAACCCAGAAAACCATCCAAAAACACCATAAAACCTCTCTGCCGCTGCAAGAAGAAAGGAGAAAGAGGAGCTTAAACGTGCAGAAATTCAAGTGGATTCGTTGGGCGTTCTAGGTGTAATCAATCTTTTGTTCTTTATGTTTAATTTCAATTTTATTTCTCTTTCTGTGAACATGAGAGGCTAAATCCCTAGTTAGCTAGGGGGTGATTCGAAACTATGTTTATGCTTGCAATATGAATTGATTACCTTTGGTTGGAATTTCATGAGTTTTGGATTCAATTCGTTTAACTGCTTGATTGATAACTTATTTGTGTATGTTTATTGAGAGTGCACGCTTAATTTTCATGCATGAAAATGATGCTAGAATATAAGTGAGTTTCACCTAATAGTTACAAACTTATATTCACAAGTAGTGGAGGTTGCTTATAAACAATCGCATTAAATGAATTCTTGGCACTAGTTTCATGCTCATCATAGTAACGAATGCCTCGTCAACACTTATAGTTTTCATGTTGCTTAATGATCTTTGATTGTATCTTTATTGTGCTTTTCACGTAAAGGACTTTTGGAGAATGTTTTGAATTGTGTATGCGCTGTCCCATCCAATTCATTAACTTAAGGAAAACTTGAAGGTTAATTTAAGCAGACCTAATTAACCCGGAGTGTTGAGTTTCATAATTCATCGAAAGACCAACTAAAAATCATCTTGTATGCAAGTATGACATGTGTGGAGAAGAACCTTCTAGCTAGCATTCCATCCATATTTTCATCAAATTCATCTTTACAATCTGTTTTAATTACAATCTGTGCATTTTATTTAATTTCGTCAAAAACTAAATCCCCCTTTACTTTAGTGTCCAATTTAGTTAGAAAGTGTCTTAGTTTGTGTTTCCAAGTGTTTTGATTCAAGTTATTACCCAAATTCGTCCAAATTAGTGAAAGTGCTCAAAACTGCCCAGAAAGTGTTTTTAAGGCAGTTTTGAGTGTTTTGGGGCTGTTTTGAGTCTTTTGGTTTGTTTTAGTGTTTTTATTGTTTAGTTTTGCATTCTTTGAGTCTAGTTTAGTGTTTTAACCTTTGTTTTACGTTTTTGAGTCAGTTTCCAAGTGATTTAGCAATCCCTCCTAATCCCCGGTTTAGAACGATCCCTACTTATTCATATACTACAATTGTCAAAAGAGGGTTTTAATTTGTGTGCTTAAATATTACGCATCAAAATTCATGTATGAAAACTAAGTATGCATCCTTAATTAACACACAAGAACAAGTTCTCAATAAATCAATTAAGTAAATCGCATCCACAATTCAAGAAACAGAATTTGGAGGAAATCAATTCATATAAAACATATGCCCATGGTTTCGAATTCACCCCTAACTAAGATAAACTTAGTTACACATGTTCATACAAATTGAAAAGCAAATTAAAATAAACATGGAAACGAAATGAGGAAAGAAAGAACTCCCAAAGTCTCCAATGGATGCAGATTTCTTGCGGCACAAGGTCTCCTCCTCCTATGGAAGCCACGGCACTCCTTCTTCTCCCTAGGACTTGCGGCACAAGATGTATTTTCTGAATGAATGGTGGCTGATGTGAATGGATGAATGAATTGAATGTTGAATGGCTGCCTAGGGTGTCTCCAAGGGTGCGGCAACCTTAGGTTATATATATATATAGCATGGCAAAACCCTAGCAATCAGATTTAGGGTTAAACCTAGCCAATATAAGTGTTTAGGGCCCCTAAGTTGCGGCATGGGTTTGGGGAATTAAGTCCTAGCCCAATCAATCTTAGATATGGACTTATACAATCCAAATCCAAGAGAAAAAGGGCCAAATAAAATCAAAATCCAATCAGAAATAGGTTTAAGAATTTTCGTCCAAAATTGGGCCTTCTAGAAACTAAGTGTCTTATGGCTGATTTTGGGTGTTCTAGAAGGCATAAAAAGGGGGGAGGTGTGGCAACCTTTTAGGGTCAGATAGGGCTTCTAGAAATTAGGTTTTTAGGTCCACTTGTAGCTAGGATTAAGGTGGAACAAGATTAGGTTAGGATAAGATAGGATAAGGTTTGGATAAGATAAGGTTCGATAAGGTTTTGGATAATGTTTCCTCTTTTCTTGCACTTTCCTTATCCTCTTTGTCATGAACATTCCTTTTCTGATTTGTAGCATGTTTCTAACCTCTTTTGACTCCAAATTCGTCCAACCATGTTGCTCCATATACAAGCTATCCAAAATAAGCCCAAAACTGCTCTAAAAGGCTCAAAATTGCCTTTTCTTGCCAAGTTTGTCATTAGGACCTACAAACAAACGAAAATAGCTCAAAACACTATAATAAGTATTAATTAGCTCACTAAATGTAAGGAAATAACATAACTAAGTAGCATAAATATGCTCCTATCAGTATTATGAGCGTTTCAAGGTCCTTGTCGCATCATGTCCTCAACATCAAATGAAGGAGGAGCTTTTACTTCAATATTTCTATGAAGGCCTTCTTCCAATTGGAAGGCAAATGCTCGATGCTTCAGCGGGAGGAGCATTGGTAGACAAAATTCCTATGGCAGCCAAGACCCTAATTGCAAACCGCGCTTTAAATGCACAACAATACTGATAGGAGCATATTCATGCGACTTAAATGGCTTGTTCTCGTACATTTACGTTATGTTTCTTTAGTTATTTTAGTTCTTTATGCTTCTTTTGTGTGTTTTCAGGTTCTAAGGGCTTAGGGAGCAACAAAGTGCATTTTGAGGCTATTTGGAGCATTTTTGGGCATGGATTGGATAGCTTATCCATGGAGCCAAAGTTTGGACGAAATTGAAGACTTGAAGTAGGAAAGTTAAATCCTAAAAAGACCTCATGTTTGAGCATCATTGAAAACTCCTACGCATTTTAGAACACAAAAACAACATTCCTAGCAACCTTAGGACATTGTTGTGTGTTTCCTTGTGTCTCCCTTCCTTGCCATGCAAGGAAGGGCTTTGTTCCCTATTTTAAATACTTAAACACTACCACTTATCATTCACCACATATCATTCACCACTTATCATATCATACATTCATTTATCACTTATCATAATCATTCACTTATCACTTAACATATCATACACTTATCACTTATCACTCATACTCACCTACAACATCCACCTACTTCACCTACAACATCCACCTACTTCACCTACAACATCCACCTACTCACCTACAACATCCACCTACTTCACCTACAACATCCACCTACTTCACCTACAACATCCACCTACTCACCTACAACATCCACCTACTTCACCTACAACATCCACCTACTTCACCTACAAATGACATAGCCATATGTTCCCTCCACTACTCCTATAAATACCCTTGCATTCATTCATTCATGGGGCATTCAATTCACATCTCATTTTCATACACAACACACCACAAACACCTCCATTCTTGCCGTGCATATCCCTTCATTTTCTGCATATTTTCTCTTCATTCCAACCACTCCTCATCCCCCAAAAACTCACCTTAGACCTTGTGCTACAACAACGAAGAAGAGAAGAGTGCCTAAACGTTCATACAATTCAAATTTGAGTTGTTGGAATGTTTAGGTGTTTCTTTGATTTCAATGTTTAAATTCAATTTTCTTTGTTTTGTAATGGAAGAGAAGAGTGCTTAAACGTTCATACAATTCAAGTTTGAGTTGTTGGAATGTTTAGGTGTTTCTTTGATTTCAAAGTTATGAGGAACTAAACCCCCCTTTAGCTAGGGGGTGATTCAAAATACATGTTTATATTTGCAATATGAATTGATTACTTTTGGTTGGAATTTCATAAGTTGTGGATTCAATTCGTTTAACTGTTTGATTGATAACGTATTTATGTATGTTCATTGAGATTGCAAGCTTAATTTTCATGCATGAATATGACGCTAGAATATAAGTGAGTTTCACCTAATCGTTATGAACTTATATTCACAAGTAGTGGAGGTTGCTTATAAACAATCGCGTTAAACGAATTCTTGGCATAAGTTTCATGCGTATTCCATAGTAACGAATGCCTCGTCAACACTTATAATTTTCATTGAACTTAATGATCTTTGTTGAATGTCTCTATCATGCGTATTCCATAGTTAGGGACTTTGATTAAGAATAATTTGGTTGTAATGCGTATTCCATTCAATCCAATGAATTTAGGGAAATCTGAAAGTTAATTTAAGCGGACCTAATTAACTTGGAGCATTGAGTTTCACAACTTATCGAAAGACCAACTGAGAATCAATATTGTATGCAAGTGTAACATGTGTGGAGAAGAACCCCTTGGCTATTCCATCATCCATATTTTTATCACCTTTGTATTTACGTTTTGCCCTTAATTATAATCTTTCCATTTAATTTAATCTTGCCCAAACACATTTCCCCCATATTTCGTTGAGTCTTAATCATTCGTATTTGTTTTATTTTTGTGTTTTAAGTATTTGGAGTCTTGTGTACTTGTTTTGAATTCTTGTTAAGTAAGTTAAGTGTTTTAAAAGTTAGTTTTATTTATTTGAGTCAAGTGTTTAGTATCCCTAAGTTAATCCCCGGTTAGAACGATCCCTACTTATATCATTACTACAATTGTCACAAATAGGGTTTAATTTGTATGCGTATAATTCTCGCATCAAATACGAAGGAATTGGGCAAAGAGACCCCCCACGGCAGCAAGTGCATGTGTAAGTTCCACATCCGACATTCAATCTCAATTAGCTAATCTTACTTCTATTATGTCTCAGATGACCGAAGGAATGAGGATATAAGGACCAAGTATGTAGCGTATGTTCTATCCAAGGACAACCTTCTGAAAAGTGCCCTCAATTGATTGAGAATGGGGGATGGGAGAGTACGAATGCTATTGGATTTTGATAGGAGCATATTTAGGCGACTTAGTTGGCTTGTTTTCGTACATTTATGTTGTTCGTTCATAGTTATTTTAGTAGTTTAAGCTATTTTCGTGTGTTTTTAGGTTCATATGGCTAAGGAAGCAAAAAGGTGCATTTTGGAGCAAAATTGGGCTTGGAATGGATAGCTTATGCTTGGAGCAAAAGGAATGGACGAAATTGAAGACGTAAAGGTGTTAGGATTCCTAATCACAAGAGGATTCCTAGTCAAAGAAGGATTCCTAGTCAAAGAAAGTTTTCTACTTGAAGTAGGAAAGTTAAGCCAAGGTTTCCTACTTTTGTTTGACCTTTCCTAATCCTAAATATCCCCAAGTTCCAGCAACTTTGAAGGTATCTTATGCATTTTAGGACACAAACCAAAGATTCCTTGCACTATCCTAGTCTATGCCACACCTTTCTTACCCTTTTCTTCCAAAATCTGCCATATATCTTCTTTCCCCTTTTATTCTAGTCAATGCCGCAACTTTCCTTTCCTTTTCCTCTTAGAATTCTGATTTGTTACCCTTTTTCCTTGAGGATTTGGAGCTAAAAACCTTCCCAAATTAATTACTTATTGCCTTAACCTTTCTCCCTCTATATACACATAATCTGCCGCACTTATGGGAGACTCTAGACATCCATACATATCCATACGAATTATTCCTCATTCTCTCCATTCATTCAGCCATCATCCACCCCCTACCACCATCCAACCTATCCATCCATCACCATAATTCATACCCAAACACCCTTGTGCCGCAACAAAGAAGGAGAAAGAAGAGAGGAGAAGCCTTGGACGTTTTGGCCATTCAAACTTGGATTGTTGGAGCGTTTCTAGGTGTATTGATGCGAAAATTACTTAACACACAAATTAAACCCTCTTGTTGACAATTGTAGTAGATATGTAAGTAGGGATCATTCTTAAACCGGGGATTAGGAGGGATTGCTAAACACTCTAAACTGACTCAAAATCATAAAAACAAAGTTTAAACACTAAACTAGACTCAAAGAATGCAAAACTAAACTATAAAACACCAAAACAAACCAAAAGACTCAAAACAGCAAACAAACACTCAAAACTGCCTTAAAAACACTTTCTGGGCAGTTTTGAACACTATACTCAAATCTGCACGAAATTAAGTTATCACTTGACTCAAAACACTTAAAAACATCAACTAAATTGATTTCTAACTAATCTAACACTTTAAATTAATGGGGGAATTGGTTTTGACGAAAATTAAGTAAATTAAGACAAGGACAAAGAAAGCAGATTCTTAAGACTAAATTAGGTGAATTGATGAATGATGGGTTAACTAGAGGGTTCTTCTCCACACATGACACACTTGCATTCAAATTGATTTCCAATTGCTTCTTTCAATAAATCATGAAACTCAATACCCCAAGTTAACCGTGAACAGAACTTTTTTAACTTTCAAGTTTTCCTTAAGTTATTGAATTGGATGGGAATGCGCATACAACAACTCAAAACATTCTCTAAAAGTCCCTTACGTGAAAAGCACAATAAAGGCACAATCAAAGATCATTAAGTTTCATGAAAACTATAAGTATTGACGAGGCAATTGTTACTATGAAAAGCATGAAACTTTTGCCAAAAATTCACTTAACGCGATCGTCGATAAACGACCTCCACTACTAGCAAATTTAAGGTTATAACTATTAGGTGAAATTCCCTTATAATTTAGCTTCAAATCCCTGCATGAAAAACTAAGTGGCCACCTTAATCAACACACAAGAATGAGTTATCAATCAAACAGTTAAGCAAATTGAATTCACAACTTATGAAATAACAATTGGATGTAATCAATTCATCTTGCAAGCATAATCATGGTATTGAATAGCCCCCTAGCCAAAAGGCTTAGTTCCTCATGTTCACAAAACAAAGGAAAACAAATTTATACATTGTAAATATAAGAAAGAGAACACCTAAATACTCCAACGATCCAATGTTGAATAGCTAGGATCTTCAAGCAATCTTCTTCTTCTCCCTTGCTACGGCACAAGAGGTTCTGGTGAGTTTAGGGGGTTATGGATGATGTAGAATGATGGATTTAGGTTTGGGATGGATGTAGGGGACGGCAAGGGTTGGTTTTGGGCAGAAATTATGGAGAATGGTGAAGTATGGATGTGTTAGAGGGATGAGATGATTTTCTGGCGTGAATGGTGAATGAATCCCCCCTTGTGGCTGCAACAAGGATGTTTATTTATAGGATTTCAGGAGTTAAAACCCTAGGTTATTTCGGTAAACAGAAATTAAGTCAAAAGCTTCTAGAAATAGGAAATCAAATCAGAAATTTAAAGGAAACTAATTAAAAGTTGAGGCAATGGCATAAAACACAAAAGGAATGTGTTTTAATGCAAGGAAATAGGAAAGAACCATCTCCCTTGCACGGCAAGGAAGAGGAAAGGTCAAGGGAGGTGCGGATGTGATATAGGAAGGGTTTAAATGTCCTAAAACTAAAGGAAACACGGTTCCCTTGCACGGCAAGGGAGAAAGGGGAAGTTGACATGGTGCACGGCAAGGGAAGGAAAAATGCAAGAGACCTTTGTTTTGTGTCCTAGAATGCATATGAAGTCTTCAAAGTGTTTGGGACATAAGGACAATTAGAATTTAGGAAATGTCAAACCAAGATAGGAAACCCTGGGCTTAACTTTCCTACTTCAAGTAGGAATCCTTGTGTGATTAGGAATCCTCATCGAACTAGGAATCCTCATGTGAGTGGGAAACCTCCTTCAATTTGGAAACCTTCTTGTGATAGGAATCCTTGTTGACTTCAAGTCTTCAATTATGTCCAATCCTTGTGCTCCAAACATGTGATGATCATTCCAAGCCCAATTTTGCTCCAAAAGGCACCAAAATGCATCTTTTCACCAACTCCATCATATGAACCTGAAAACACCCAAAACAAGCATAAAGGACTAAAATAACTAAGGAAACACAACGTAAATGCACGAGAACAAGCCAATTAAGTCGCATAAATATGCTCCTATCATGTATTCAATCTTTGTCTTCAATGTTTAATTTATATTCTCTTTGTTTTGTTGTAAACATGAGGAGCTAAACTTGTTTTAGCTAGGGGAGGCCTTGAAACCATGATTATATTTGCAATATGAATTGAGTAATTCCAGTTGTGATTTTATAAATTGTGAATGCAATTTACTTAACCGTTTGATGGATAACTTATTCTTGTTTGTTGATTAAGGGTGCACACTTAATTTGCATGCTTGAATTTGGTGCTAGAATATAAGGGAGTTTCACATAATCGTTACATAGTTATATTCACAAGTAGTTAAGGTTATTTTCACAATCATGTTAAGTAAATTCCTAGCATGAGTATCATGATGTCATAGTTACAAGTGCTTTGTCAATACTTATGATTTTCATTGAACGTAATGATCTTTGATTGTATCTCTATTATGATGTCATGTAGGGAACTTTCGAACAATCCTCGGCTTCTATACCAAGCCATACGCACCAAATCAAGCCCAAACATAACCTGCCCAAACCAATCCAGGTACGTCTTTGGACAATGATACACTTATTTAGTTACTTACCAATTTGTCTCAGGGGAAAAAGAATCAAAACAAAGCGATGCAAAATCAAGACAAAAGGGTGGACCACTTGGAGAAACAAATTGGGTAGATAGTGGAGTTTGTAGGACAATTCCGAGACCAAGGCAAGCTCCCTAGTTCAACGATTGTGAATCCAAAGGGAGAATTCAAATCTGCCAAAGCAATCACATTGAGAAGTGGAAAAGAAGTTGGCATTAATCCAAAACCATCCAAATCAAGTCAAAACAAAGATGAGAAGCTGTAATTGGAAGAAAATGAGCAAAGCAAAGCCACGACAAGGGTAGAAACACCCTTGCCACAGCCACTTAGGGACCCCAATTCATCCAATTCATCTAATTCGGCCAATATAGGTAAGTTGGGTTCAAATTCGATTAATTCTAACCCTATTCCACCCAATGTTCCTTTCCCTTGCAGATTTATGCAAGCAAAGAAATAGGAGAATGACAAAGACATCTTGAGACGTTTAGGAAAGTACAAGTCAATATTCCGCTCCTCGATGCCATTAAGCAAGTTCCCAAATATGCCAAATTCTTGAAGGAACTTTGCACCACAAGGAAGAGGGTTTCGAATAAAGAGGTGGTAAGGGTAAGTGAAAACGTTTCCGCTATTTTACAAAGAAAGCTACCTCCAAAGTGCAAAGATCCAGGTAGCTTTACAATCCCTTGCATTATTGGCCAAACTAAGTTTGAACATGCTATGTTAGACTTAGGAGCTTCAATTAACGTCATGCCATACCCTATTTATGCATCTATGAATCTAGGAGAATTGAAAAACAATGGTGTGATTATTCAATTGGCTGATCGATCTAATGCATATCCAAAGGGCGTTTTGGAAGATGTTTTAGTGCAGGTTAATAACTTGATATTCCCGGCGGATTTCTATGTTCTTGAGATGGAAGAAACCACCCATTCCACATCCTAGCCGCTCATTCTTGGGAGGCCATTCATGAAGACAGCCCGCACCAAGATTGATGTGTTTAAAGGGACTTTAATGATAGAATTTGATGGGGAAGTTATTGATTTTAATATTTTTTAAACCATGAGATTTCCTAATGATGATCATTCATGCTTCTCTATTGATATCTTTGATTCATTGGCGCAGGAACATCTTGAACGATTACATGAGGATGCACTTGAAACGGTCATTACAAGTGGAATAGAATTGAAAAATCAAATGGCAGCACCAATTGCACCCTACGGCACCAATCTGGAATTCCATGTCGTGCCCCTTTGTGATGATGTAATTGAAGTGGTGGCTGCCCTAGAGTCCTTGCCATGGGTCAATTGTAAGTCCTCAATCCCAATTTTAATTCCAATTTCAACTAACAAGTTGTTTCCTTCCATAGTACAGCCACCTACCCTTGAGCTTAAACCGTTACCAAACCACTTGAAGTATGCTTTCTTGGGTGAACAAGAGACATTACCCGTCATAGTGGCTTCCTCACTCACGGCACAAGAAGAGGACAAGTTGGTGAGGGTTCTAAAGGAGCACAAGACAGCCATTGGGTGGACTTTGGCCGATATCAAGGGAATAAGCCTTACTACATGCATGCACGGTATACTCATGGAGGAGGGGGCTAAACCATCTAGAGAAGCTCAACGCCGACTCAACCCTCCAATGATGGAAGTCGTGAAGAAGGAGATTATCAAACTCCTTGATTGTGGCGTTATCTATCCCATCTTTTATAGTTGTTGGGTTTCACCGGTCCAAGTAGTTCCAAAGAAGTCCGAAGTCACAGTGGTGAAGAACGAAGAGAATGAATTTGTGCCCACACGTATCCAAACAGGTTGGAGAGTTTGCATTGATTATAGGAAGCTAAACGCCACCATAAGGAAAGATCACTTCCCTTTGCCGTTCATTGATCAAATGTGATGTGATAAATAATAACACTCAAATTAAACCCTCTTTTTGACAATTGTAGTATAGATATAAGTAGGGATCGTTCTAGGCCAGGGATTAGGAGGGATTGCTAACCTAATGAAAACTGACTCAAAATTAGGAAAATATGCATAAAAACGCTTAAACAAACTCAAAGACTCTTAACTAAACTTATATGACTCAAAACAAACTTTAAAGACTCAAAACAACACAAAACAATAAAAAAGAGTCAAACTAGACTCTAAGACGCAATTTGGACGAAAATACAATTGGTTTTGACTCAAAAGACTCAAAAACACACTTTAAGACAGATTTGAAACAAGTAAGTAAAGGGGATTGGGTTTTGGACAAATTTATGACAAAAACAAGTAACTAAAAGACTTAAAAGAGATTTGGACGAATTTGGGAAAACCAATGGATGATTAGTTAGTTAGAGGATACTTTTCCACACATGATACATTCAAACACAAGTTGATTTCCAGTTGCTTTTCTGATAAACCATGAACCTTAACACCCCAGATTAACCGTGACATCACTAATTAACCCTCAGATTTTCCTTAAGTTATTGGATTGGATGACATCATACGACAACCCAAAGCATTCTTCAAAAGTTCCCTACATGACATCATAATAGAGATACAATCAAAGATCACTACGTTCAATGAAAATCATAAGTATTGACAAAGCACTCGTAACTATGACATCATGATACTCATGCTAGGAATTTACTTAACATGATTGTGAAAACAACCTTAACTACTTGTGAATATAAGTTTGTGACGATTATGTGAAACTCCCTTATATTCTAGCACCAAATTCAAGCATGCAAATTAAGTAGGCCTCCCTAATCAACATACAAGAATAAGTTATCCATCAAATGGTTAAGTAAATTGCATTCACAATTTATGAAATCACAACTGGAATTAGTCAACTCATATCATAAACGTAATCATGGTTTCAAAGCCTCCCCTAGTTAAAACGAGTTTAGCCTCTCATGTTCACAACAAAACAAAGGAAAATTGAATTAAACATTGAAAACAAAAGATAGATTACACCTAAAAACGCTTCAACACTCCAACTTGAATGCACAAACGTCCAAGGCTTCTTCTTCTTCTCTTCTTCCTTGCAAGGTTGTGGCACAAGAGGCCTAGGGTGATTTTGGATGAATTTCTGGTTTGTGAATGGATTTAGGTTGGTAGGGTGGTGCGGCAAAGGTTGGGGATGGTGTATGTATGTTTGGGTGAAGGTATGGAAGTGTATGAATGGTGGAAGAAGGGTTGGAAGGCTGTGGCAAAGAAGTTTGTTTGTGTGAATGATGGCAGATTGTGTGGGTGAGTGATTAAGGTTGAATGAGGGGTGCGGCTTTGGTATTTATTTGAGAGAAAGTGGTGTGAAAATTATGTTGACACACAAATTAAACCCTATTTGTGACAATTGTAGTATATATATGCAAGTAGGGATCGTTCTAACCGGGGATTAACTAGGGATGCTAATCTACTCTAACTGACTTAAAAACACAAAATTAAACTTTAAAACACTTACCTAGACCTATATGACTCAAAACAACTTAAAAAGACTCAAAACAGCCCAAAACACTCAAATAGACTCAAACTAGACTCTAAAGGGTGATTTGGACGAAATTTAACTAACTTAGACTCAAAACACTAATCTGGACATATTCAAACACTTTTCTAACTAATCTAACACACTTAATAAAATGGGGAATTGATTTGGACGAAATTAATTAAAATGGACAGATTGCAATTTAAACAGATTAGGCACTAAACTAGGTGAATTGAATGGGAAAAAGGCTAGTTAGGGGGTTCTTCTCCACACATGCACATATATAACATAAATTGATTTCCAGATTTTATTCCTTTTAAACCATGAATGAAAATGCCCCAAATTAATTGTGAAAAGCATAAATTAACTCTCAGATTTTCCTAGTTTCATTGAATTGGATGGAATACGCATCGACAATCAAATTATTCTTATCAAATTCCCTACATGAACTGCATAATAGAGATAAAATCAATGATCATTAAGCTTTTTGAAAACCCTAAGCATTGACTAGGCATTCGTAACTGTGAATTGCATGATACTCTTGCCTAGAATTTACTTAATACAATCATGACTAGTGATTTCCAGTACTTATGAATATAAGGTCATAACGATTAGGTGAAATTTCCTTATATCCTAGCATCAAATTCATGTATGAAAACTAAGTATGCATCCTTAATCAACACACAAGAACAAGTTCTCAATAAATCAATTAAGTAAATCACATCCAAATTTCAAGAAACAAAATCAGGAGGAAATCAATTCATATAAAACATATGCCCATGGTTTCGAATTCACCCCTAACTAAGAAAAACTTAGTTACACATGTTCATAAAAATTGAAAAGCAAATTAAAATAAACATGGAAACGAAACAAGGGAAGAAAGAACTCTGAAAGTCTCGAATGGATGTGGAATTCTTGCGGCACAAGATGGTCCTTCTCCTATGGAAGCCACGACACTCCTTCTCCTCCCTAGGACTTGCGGCACAAACTGTGTTTTCTGAATGAATGGTGGCTGATGTGAATGGATGAATGAATTGAAGAATGGATGGCTGCCTCGGGTGTCTAAGGGGCTGCGGCACACTAATAGGTGTATATATATAGCATGCCCGAAACCCTAGCAATCAGATTTAGGGTTAACCTAGCTGATACAAGTGGTTTTGGGCCCCTAAGTTGCGGCATGGGTTTGGGAATTAAGTCCTAGCCCAATCAATCTCAGATATGGACTTATACAATCCAAATCCAAGAGAAAAAGGGCCAAATAAAATCAGAATCCAATCAGAAATAGGTTTTAGAATTTTCGTCCAAAATTGGGCCTTCTAGAAACTAAGTGTCTTATGGCTGATTTTGGGTGTTCTAGAAGGCATAAAAGGGGGGAAGGTGTGGCACCCTTTTAGGGTCATATAGGGCTTCTACAAATTAGGTTTTAAGGTCCACTTTCAGCTAGGATTAAGGTGGAACAAGATTAGGTTAGGATAAGATAGGATAAGGTTTGGATAAGATAAGGTTGGATAAGGTTTTGGATAATGTTTCCTCTTTTCTTGCACTTTCCTTATCTTCTTTGTCATGAACTTTCCTTTTCTGATTTGTAGCATGTTTCTAACCTCTTTTGACTCCAAATTCGTCCATCCATGTTGCTCCATATACACGCTATCCAAAATAGGCCCAAAACTGCTCAAAATTGCCATTTCTTGCCAAGTTTGTCATTAGGACCTACAAACAAACGAAAATAGCTCAAAACACTATAATAAGTAGTAATTAGCTCACTAAATGTAAGGAAATAACATAACTAAGTAGCATAAATATGCTCCTATCAGAAAGAATCCTAAGGTTTATTACATAGTTTAGGAAAGGATTTAACCCCAAATCCATAAGGAAAAGGAGATATGAAATCAGAAATAAAAGGGAAGAAAGGAAAGGCTACTTGCAGCAAAGGTTTGAATGAAAAGGAATGTGATTTAATGCTGAATTTAGGCAAGGATTTGGGATGGAAAAGGTATGTGAGGTGTGGCTAACCTTGGGGTGAAAAGGAATGTGGTTTTATGACATAGAATAGGAAACAAGGACCTCCCTTGCACGGCAAGGGAAGGAAAGTTAATGGGGTGCACGGCAAGGATTGTTAGGTTGCAAGGAAGGCTTGGTTTGTGTCCTAAAAGGCATAGGAGTCTTCAATGTTGCTGAAACATGAGGTATTTTAGGATTAGGAAAGGTTAAACCAAAATAGGAAACCTTGGCTTAACTTTCCTACTTCAAGTAGGAAACCTTCTTTGACTAGGATTCCTCTTTTGATTAGGAATCCTCTTGTGATTAGGAATCCTAACACCTTTAGGTCTTCAATTTCGTCCATTCCTTTTGCTCCAAGCATATGCTATTCATTCCAAGTCCAATTTTGCTCCGAAATGCACCTTTTTGCTTCCTTAGTCATATGAACCTAAAAACACACGAAAATAGCTTAAACTACTAAAATAACTATGAACTAACAACATAAATGTACAAAAACAAGCTAACTAAGTTGCCAAAATATGCTCCTATCAAAATGCTTGAAAGGTTAGCCGGTCATTCTTTTTATTGTTTTCTTGATCGTTATTCGGGATATAATCAAATTGTCATAGCTCTGGATGATCAAGAAAAGACCACTTTTACTTGTCCATTTGGTACTTTTGCTTATCGTCGTATGCCATTTGGTTTGTGCAGTGCACCAACCTCCTTTCAAAGATGCATGGTAAATATATTTTCTTCCTCAAGAGAATGACTCTTGAAGTAGGAAAGAACTTCTCAAGAAACGCCCTCTTCATGCTCTGCCAGGAAGTGACCGTTCCGAGTGCTAGCTCGTATAACCAATCCTTGGCCTTCTCTAATAGTGAGAATGGAAAGGCCTTCATCCTCAAAATATTGCTATCGACATTAATTGGAGTCATACTTGAACACACCATCTCGAACTCTTTTAAATGCTTGTTGGGATCTTCCATGGACAGCCCATGGAACTTTGGAATGTGGTGCAACAAACTTGACTTCAATTCAAATTCATCGGTTTTATCTTGAGCCGCCCTTGGGTATTGGATGCATAATGGTGCGGCATTGTCCATTCCCGAGGCGGAAAGCTCCTTGATTGTACGGTTGTCCGATGCCATGACTTGGACCTCTTCTTCCTCCCTTGCCGTGGGCTCCTCTTCCTCCTTAAAATTAGAAACCGAACTAGAACTTGATGGGTGAAGTTCTCGGTCCTTCTTCTTTCTTCTCAAAGTGCGCTCAAAACGTTGTCAAAATCCAAGATGTTTGCACGAATAGGTTGAGAACTACGAGTCATAAACTAGTACCTACAAACAAGAAAAGAAATAAGGTCAGTAGCTAAAACAAAGATATATGAAAAAGAAACGAAAAGAAACAACAGGGGATTAGCAAACTTGCTAATCCCCGGCAACGGCGCCAAAAATTTGATGTGATAAATAATAGCACTCAAATTAAACCCTCTTTTTGAAAATTGTAGTATAGATATAAGTAGGGATCGTTCTAGACTGGGGATTAGGAAGGATTGCTAACCTAATGAAAACTGACTCAAAATTAGGAAAATATGCTTAAAAATGCTTAAACAAACTCAAAGACTCTTAACTAAACTTATATGACTCAAAACAAACATTAAAGACTCAAAACAACACAAAACAATAAAAAAGACTCAAACTAGACTCTAAGACTCAATTTGGACGAAGATACAAGTTTTGACTCAAAAGACTCAAAAACACACTTTAGGACAGATTTGAAACAAGTAAGTAAGGGGATTTGGTTTTGGACGAATTTAAGAGAAAAACAAGTAATTAAAAGACTTAAAAGAGATTTGGATGAATTTGGGAAAACCAATGGATGATTAGATAGCTAGGGAATACTTTTCCACACATGACATATTCAAACACAAATTGATTTCCAGTTGCTTTTTCGATAAACCATGAACCTCAACACCCCAGATTAACCGTGACATCACTAATTAACCCTCATATTTTCCTTAAGTTATTGGATTGGATGACATCATACGACAACCCAAAGCATTCTTCAAAAGTTCCATACATGACATCATAATAGAAATACAATCAAAGATCATTACGTTCAATGAAAATCATAAGTATTGACAAAGCACTCGTAACTATGACATCATGATACTCATGCTAGGAATTTACTTAACATGATTGTGAAAACAACCATAACTACTTGTGAATATAAGTTTGTGACGATTATGTGAAACTCCCTCATATTCTAGCACCAATTTCAAGCATGCAAATTAAGTAGGCCTCCCTAATCAACATACAAGAATAAGTTATCCATCAAACAGTTAAGTAAATTGCATTCATAATTTATGAAATCACAACTGGACTTAATCAATTCATATCATAAACATAATCATGATTTCAAAGCCTCCCCTAACTAGAACGAGTTTAGCCTCTCATGTTCACAACAAAACAATGGAAAATTGAATTAAACATTGAAAACAAAAGATAGATTACACCAAAAATCACTTCAACACTCCAACTTGAATGCACAAACGTCCAAGGCTTCTTTTT
Organism: Pyrus communis; assembly: GCF_963583255.1. Classification (NCBI taxonomy): domain Eukaryota; kingdom Viridiplantae; phylum Streptophyta; class Magnoliopsida; order Rosales; family Rosaceae; genus Pyrus; species Pyrus communis. The sequence continues at coordinate 20,505,202 of NC_084809.1, forward strand.
CTTCTCTTCGTCCTTGCAAGGTTGCAGCACAAGAGGTCTAGGGTGATTTGTGGATGGATTTCTGGGTTGTGAATGGATTTAGGTTGGTAGGGTAGTGTGGCTAAGGTTGGGGATGGTGTATGGATGCTTGGATGAAGGCATGAATGTGTATGAATGGTGGAAGGATGGGTTAAAGGTTGCGGCAAGGAGGCTTGTTTCTGTGAATGATGGCAAATTGTGTGTGAGAGTGATTAGGGTTGAATGAGGGGCGTGGCTTTGATATTTATTTGGGAGAAAGAATCCTAAGGTTTATTACATAATTTAGGAAAGGTTTTAACCCCAAATCCATAAGGAAAATGAGATATCAAATCAGAATCAAAGGGAAAAGGAAAGTAACTTGCGGCATGAATTGTATAAAAAGGGAATGCGATTTAAATGCTGAAATCAGGCAAGGATTTGGGATAGAAAAGGTATGTGAGGTGTGGCTGAGATTGAGGTGAAAAAGAATGTAATTTAATGACATAGAATAGGCAACAAGGACCTCCCTTGCACGGCAAGGAAGGGAAAGTCAATAGGTTGCATGGCAAGGATTGTTAGGTTGCAAGGAAGGCTTGATTTGTGTCCTAGAATGCATAGAAGTCTTCAATGTTGCTGAAACATGGGGTCTTTAAGGATTAGGAAAGGTTAAACCAAAATAGGAAACCTTGAATTAACTTTCCTACTTCAAATAGGAAACCTTCTTTGACTAGGATTCCTCAATTTGATTAGGAATTCTCTTTTGATTGAGAATCTTCTTTTGATTAGGAATCCTAACACCTTTAGGTCTTCAATTTTGTCCATTCCTTTTGCTCCAAGCATATGCTATCCATTCCAAGCCTAATTTTGCTCCAAAATGTTCCTTTTTTCTCCCTTAGCCATATGAACCTAAAAACACACGGAAATAGCTTAAACTACTAAAATAACTATGAACTAACAACATAAATGTACGAAAACAAGCTAACTAAGTCGCCTAAATATGCTCCTATTGATAGGAGCATATTTAGGCGACTTAGCTAGCTTATTATTGTGCATTTGTGCTATTATTTCCTAGTTAATGTCGTATTACAACTCAATTTCGTGTGTTTATAGGTCCTAAGGGTTAAAGCACCAAGAAAGTGCATTTTGGAGCAATTTTGGACACTATGTGGATAGCTTGCATATGGGCCAACATGGATGGACGAATTTGGACTTCAAGAGGCTAGAAATGTGATAAGAAGAGGAATGAACTAAGCTAAAGACAAAGTGGATAAGGAAGTAGCTCAAAAGAGGAAACCCTATCCAAAACCTTATCTAAAACCTTATCCAACATTATCCAAAACATTATCCAAACCTTATCACATCTTATCCTATCCAAACCTTATCATGTATTCATCCTAATTGCAAGGGGACCTAAATAGATAATTCTAGAACCTATTTCTAGAAGCATCCTCTTCTAGAAGGCCCAAATCAGCCACAAAACTCATTCTTTCTAGAAACCCTACCAAGGTGGCACATCAAACCCTTCTAGAAGGCCTTACCTTGCCTTGCAAGCCATTCCACCCTTTCCCCCACTTGTGCCGCACCTTCCTAGGCCCTATCCCTTTTGGATTCTGATTTCTAGGGCCTAATTCTGATAGGAGCATATTTAGGCGACTTAGCTAGCTTATTCTTGTGCATTTGTGCTATTATATCTTAGTTAATGTCGTATTACAACTCAATTTCGTGTGTTTGTAGGTCTTATGAGTGAAAGTATCAAGAAAGTGCATTATGGAGCAATTTTGGACACTATGTGGATAGCTTGCATATGGGCCAACATGGATGGACGAATTTGGACTTCAAGAGGCTAGAAATGTGATAAGAAGAGGAAGGAACTAAGCTAAAGACAAAGTGGATAAGGAAGTAGCTCAAAGAGGAAACCCTATCCAAAACCTTATCCAAAACCTTATCCAAAACATTATCTAAAACCTAATCGTTGGGAACTAATATCCATGAGTAGTTAAGATTGTTGGTGACAATTATGTTAAGTAAATTCTTGGCATAAGTATCAGGCGCTTTCATAGTTACGAATGCCTCGTCAACACCTATGATCTCCATAGAACCTAATGATCTTTGATTGTCTTTCTATTATGCGCTTTCATATAGAAAACTTTTAAGGAATAATTTGATTAATATGCGCTAATTCCATTCAATTCAATGACCTAAGGGAAATCTGAGAGTTAATTTAAGCGTACCTAGTTAACTTGGGGTGTTGAGGTTCATAATTCATTGAATAAGCAACTGAAGATTGTGTTGTATGCAAGTATGCCATGTGTGGAGAAAAACCTCCTAGCCATCTCACCATCCACTTAATTCTATCAATTTCGCCCAAATCTGCCTAGGTTACATTATTGTTTTGTTTGTTTGATTTTCGTCCAAAACCAAATCCCCAATTGTCTTAGAGTGTCTAATTGGTTCAAATATGTTTTAGATTGTGTTTTTAAGAGTTTTGAGTCAAGTTTGTATTTAGGCTCAAAACTGCCCAGTTTGAGTTTTCAGGCAGTTTTGAGTGTTTTTAGGTTATTTTGAGTCTTGTGAACTTGTTTTGAGTTTTTTTTAAGTGAGTTAAGTGTTTTAAAGGTTAGTTTTATTTATTTGAGTCAGTTCAAAGTGTTTAGAAATCCCTCCTAATCCCCGGTGTAAGAACGATCCCTACTTATTTATATGCTACAATTGTCAAAAGAGGGTTAATTTGTGTGTTAAGTTAATTTTCACATCAAATTCCTTTTGGATTTGGGTTACACAAGCCTTGTATGAAACTAAGTGGGCCAAACCCCCTCCTAAGTGGATTTGATCACCTATAGCTGAACCCTAGGGCCCTAATCCACTAAAATCTGTTAAGTGTAACCCTAATCTACTTAACCCTAGGACTATATAAACATAAAGTCAGCCAAAACTTCGTACCACCCTTTATGCTAGTCAGAAACCCTATTGCCGCAACCCCCTATTCTCCATTCTTCAACCTCCATACACCTCCATACACATCTGCCGTGCCCCTACCACCATAATCAGCCATCATCCCTCTAAACAAAAACACACCATTCAAAACCCCCAAATCCACCACACACACCTTGTGCCGCAGCAAGAAGGAGGAAGAGGAGCCTTAGCCGTGCATCAAATTCATCCTGGAATTGCTGAACGTTTAGGTGTAATCTTTCTTATGATTCCCCGACAACGGCGCCAAAATTTGATGCGAAAATTAACTTAACACACAAATTAAACCCTCTTTTGACAATTGTAGTATATAAGTAAGTAGGGATTGTTCTTAAACCGGGGATTAGGAGGGATTGCTAAACACTTTAAACTGACTCAAATGGATAAAACTACCCTTTAAAACACTTAACTCAACTCAAAAGACTCAAAACAAGTTCACAAGACTCAAACTAAGCTAAAAACACTCAAAACTGCCTAAAAACACAAACTGGGCAGATTTGACTCTAAACACAATTTTGGACGAATTTTGCTTCTAACTTGACTCAAAACACTTGAAAACACAATCTAAAACAGATTCTAACTAGTTAGACACTCTAAAATAAAGGGGGATTTGGTTTTGGACGAAAATAAAGTAAACAAAACAAGACTTTAAACTATGCAGATTTGCGCGAATTTGGTGGAAATAAATGGATGATGGGTTAGCTAGGAGGTCTTTCTCCACACATGACATACTTGCATACAAAACAATCTCTAGTTGCTTTTTCAATGAATCATTAACCCCAAGTTAATTAGGTACGCTTAAATTAACTGATGCGAAAATTAACTTAACACACAAATTAACCCTCTTTTGACAATTGTAGCATATAAATAAGTAGGGATCGTTCTTAAACCGGGGATTAGGAGGGATTGCTAAACACTTTAAACTGACTCAAATAAATAAAACAAGGCTTTTAAACACTTAACTCAACTCAAAAGGCTCAAAACAAGTTCACAGGACTCACAATGAGCTGAAAACACTCAAAACTGCCTAAAAAACACAAACTGGGCAGATTTGACTCTAAACACAAAATTGGACGAAATTTTGTTCTAACTTGACTCGAAACACTTGGAAACACAATCTAAAACATATTCTAACTATTTAGACACTCTAGAAGAAATGGGGATTTGGTTTTGGACGAAAATAAAATAAACAAAACAAGACTTTAAACTAGGCAGATTTGGACGAATTTGATGGAATTAAGTTGATGATGGTTTAGCTAAGAGGTCTTTCTCCACACATGGCATACTTGCATACCAAACAATCTCCAGTTGCTTATTCAATGCATCATGAACCTCAACACCCCAAGTTAATTAGGTACGCTTAAATTAACTCTCAGATTTCCCTTAGGTCATTGAATTGAATGGAATTAGCGCATTGCAATCAAATTATTCCTCAAAAGTGCTCTATATGAAAGCGCATAATAGAAAAACAATCAACGATCATTAGGTTCTATGGAAATCATAAGTGTTGATGAGGCATTCATAACTATGAAAGCGCATGATACTTATGCCAAGAATTTACTTAACACGATTGTGACTAACAACCTTAACTACTCATGAATATAAGTTCCCAACGATTAGGTGAAGTTTCCTTATACCCTAGCATCAGATTTATGCATGCAAATTAAGTGTGCACTCTCAATTCATATACGTAAACAAGTCTTAATTCAAATAGATAAGTAAATTGAATTCACCATTCATGAAATCACAACTGAAAGTAATCGAATCACAATGCAAATATAGCCACGGTTTCGAAATTCCCCCTAGCCAAAAAGGGGATTAGTTCCTCATACTCGCAAAGCAAAGATTCTTGAAATTAAACATTGAAAACACAAGAAAGATTACACCTAAACGTTTCAGCAATTCCAGGATGAATTTGATGCACGGCTAGGGTACGGTAAGTGGTGTATGGAGGTGTATGGAGTGGATGAAGGATGAGAATGGAGGCTAGGGTGTTGCGGCAACAAGGTTTCTGAATAGCATAAAGGGTTCATCCGAATTTGTGGCTGAAAATATGTTTATATAATCCTAGGGTTAATTAGATTAGGGTAACACTTAGCAGATTTATTGGATTAGGGCCCTAGGGTTCGACACAAGTGAGTTAAATCCACTTAGGAGAGGTTTTGGCCCAATTAGTTTCATAAAAGGATTTATATAACCCAAATCCACAATGAATAAGGCCTAATAAATCAGAATCCAAAAGGAAAAAGGTTTAGGAAATTCGTCTAAAATTGGGCCTTCTAGAGACTAGGTGTTTTGTGGCTGATTTTTGGTTTTCTAGAAGAGATAAAAGGGGGAAGGGTGCAGCACCCTTTTAGGGTTAGATAAGGCTTCTACAAATCATGTTTTTAGGTCCACTTGCAGCTAGGATTAAGGTGGAACAAGATTAGGTTAGGATAGGATAAGATAAGATAAGGTTTTGGATAATGTTGGATAAGGTTTTGGATAATGTTTCCTCTTTTGAGCTAATTCCTTATCCACTTTGTCTTGAGTTTAATTTCTTCATCTTCTTATCAGATTTCTAGCCTTTTGAACTCCAAATTCGTCCATCCATGTTGACCCATATAGAAGATGTCCACTTAGTGCCCAAAACTGCTCCAAAATGCACCAAAATGCACTTTCTTGGTACTTTAACCCTTTGGACCTACAAACACACGAAAATGAGTTGAAATACTATATTAACTAAGAAATAATAACACAAATGCACAAGAATAAGCTAACTCAGTCGCCTAAATATGCTCCTATCATTAACCTTTAGATTTTCCTTAAGTCATTGAATTGAATGGAATTAGCGCATTGCAATCAAATTATTCCTCAAAAGTTCTCTACATGAAAGCTCATAATAGAGAAACAATCAAAGATCATTAAATTCTATGAAAACCATAAGTTTTGACGAGACATTCGTAACTATGAAAGCGCATGATACTTATGCCAAGAATTTACTTAACATGATTGTGACTAACAACCTTTACTACTTATGAATATAAGTTCACTGATAGGAGCATATTTAGGCAATTTAGTTAGCTTGTTTTCATGCATTTATGTTGTTAGTTCATAGTTATTTTAGTAGTTTAAGCTATTTTCGTGTGTTTATAGGTTCATATGGCTAAGGAAGCAAAAAGGTGCATTTTGGAGCAAAATTGGACTTGGAATGGATAACATATGCTTGGAGTAAAAGGAATGGACAAAATTGAAGACCTAAAGGTGTGAGGATTCCTAATCACAAGAGGATTCCTAAACAAAAGAGGAATCCTAGTCAAAGAAGGTTTCCTACTTGAAGTAGGAAAGTTAAGCCAAGGTTTCCTATTTTGGTTTAATCTTTCCTAATCCTAAAAGACCTTATGTTTCAGCAACATTGAAGACTCCTATGCATTTTAGGACACAAACCAAGCCTTTCTTGCAACCTAACAATCCTTGCCGTGCACCCCATAAACTTTCCCTTCCTTGCCGTGCAAGGGAGGCCCTTGTTTCCTATTCTATGTCATAAAACCACATTCCTTTTCACTCCAATCTCAGCCGCACCTCACATATGATAGGAGCATATTTATGCGACTTAATTGGCTTGTTCTCGTGCATTTACGTTGTGTTTCCTTAGTTATTTTAGTCCTTTATGCTTCTTTTGTGTGTTTTCAGGTTCAAATGATGGAGTTGGTGAAAAGATGCATTTTGGTGCCTTTTGGAGCAAAATTGGGCTTGGAATGATCATCACATGCTTGGAGCACAAGGATTGGACATAATTGAAGACTTGAAGTCGACAAGGATTCCTATCACGAGAAGGTTTCCAAATTGAAGGAGGATTCCTAATCACATAAGGATTCCTACTTGAAGTAGGAAAGTTAAGCCCAGGGTTTCCTATCTTGGTTTGACATTTCCTAAATTCTAATTGTCCTTATGTCCCAAACACTTTTAAGACTTCATATGCATTCTAGGACACAAAACAAAGGTCTCTTGCATTTTTCCTTCCCTTGCCGTGCACCATGTCAACTTCCCCTTTCTCATCATCCCTTGCCGTGCAAGGGAACCTTGTTTCCTTTAGTTTTAGGACATTTAAACCTTTCCTATATCACATCCGCACCTCCCTTGACCTTTCCTCTTCCTTGCCGTGCAAAGGAGATGGTTCTTTCCTATTTCCTTGCATTAAAACACATTCCTTTTGTGTTTTATGCCATGGCTGCAACTTTTAATTAGTTTCCTTTAAATTTCTGATTTGATTTCCTATTTCTAGAAGCTTTTGACTTAATTTCTGTTTACCTACATAACCTAGGGTTTTAACTCCTGAAATCTTATAAATAAACATCCTTGATGCAGCCACGAGGGGAGATTCATTCACCATTCACGCCAGAAAATCATCCCATCCCTCTAACACATCCATACTTCACCATTCTCCATAATTTCTGCCCAAAACCAACCCTTGCCGTCCCCTACATCCATCCCAAACCTAAATCCATCATTCTACATCATCCATAACCCCCTAAACTCACCAGAACCTCTTGTGCCGTAGCAAAGGAGAGGAAGAAGATTACTTGAAGATCCTAGCTATTCAACATTGGATCGTTGGAGTATTTAGGTGTTCTCTTTCTTATATTTACAATGTATAAATCTGTTTTCCTTTGTTTTGTGAACATGAGGAACTAAGCCTTTTGGCTAGGGGGCTATTCAATACCATGATTATGCTTGCAAGATGGATGTAATGGTTATTTCATAAGTTGTGAATTCAATTTGCTTAACTGTTTGATTGATAACTCATTCTTGTGTGTTGATTAAGGTGGCCACTTAGTTTTTCATGCAGGGATTTGAAGCTAAAATATAAGGGAATTTCACCTAATAGTTATAACCTTATATTTGCTAGTAGTAGAGGTCGTTTATCGACGATCACGTTAAGTGAATTCTTGGCAAAAGTTTCAGGCTTTTCATAGTAACAATTGCCTCGTCAATACTTATAGTTTTCATGAAACTTAATGATCTTTGATTGTACCTTTATTGTGCTTTTCACGTAAGGGACTTTTAGAGAATGTTTTGAGTTGTTGTATGTGCATTCCCATCCAATTCAATAACTTAAGGAAAGCTTGAAAGTTAAAAAAGTGCTGTTCACGGTTAACTTGGGGTATTGAGTTTCATGATTTATTGAAAGAAGCAATTGGAAATCAATTTGAATGCAAGTGTGTCATGTGTGGAGAAGAACCCTCTAGTTAGCCCATCATTCATCAATTCACCTAATTTAGTCTTAAGAATCTGTTTTCTTTGTCCTTGTCTTAATTTACTTAATTTTCGTCAAAATCAATTCCCCCATTAATTTAAAGTGTTAGATTAGTTAGAAATCAATTTAGTTGATGTTTTTAAGTGTTTTGAGTCAAGTGATAACTTAATTTCGTCCAGATTTGAGTATAGTGTTCAAAACTGCCCAGAAAGTGTTTTTAAGGCAGTTTTGAGTGTTTGTTTGCTGTTTTGAGTCTTTTGGTTTGTTTTGGTGTTTTATAGTTTAGTTTTGCATTCTTTGAGTCTAGTTTAGTGTTTAAACTTTGTTTTACGATTTTGAGTCAGTTTAGAGTGTTTAGCAATCCCTCCTAATCCCCGGTTTAAGAACGATCCCTACTTACATATCTACTACAATTGTCAACAAGAGGGTTTAATTTGTGTGTTAAGTAATTTTCGCATCAACATACCTTTTCTATCCTAAATCCTTGCCTAATTTCAGCATTAAAACACATTCCTTTTTCATATAATCAATGCCGCGAGTAACCTTTCCTTTTTCCCTCTGATTTCTGAATTCATATCTCCTTTTCCTTAGGGATTTGGGGGTCCAATCCTTTCCTAAAGTATGTAATAACCTTAGGATTCTTTCTCATAAATAAATATCAAGGCCGCACCTCTCATTCAACCCTAATCACTCCACACACAATCTGCTGTCATTCATAGAAACAAGACCCTCTGCTGCAGCCTTCAACCCATTCTTCCATCATTCATACACTTTCATACCTTCAACCAAACATCCATACACCATCCCCAACCTTTGCCGCACCACCCTACCAACCTAAACCCATCCACAACCCAGAAATCCATCCAAAAATCACCCTAGAACTCTTGTGCCGCAACCTTGCAAGGAAGAAGAAGAGAAGAAGAAGCCTTGGATGTTTGTGCATTCAAGTTGGAGTGTTGGAACGTTTTTAGGTGTAATCTATCTTTTGTTTTCAATGTTTAATTCAATTTTCCTTTGTTTTGTTGTGAACATGAGAGGCTAAACTCATTTTAGCTAGGGGAGGCTTTGAAACCATGATTACATTTATGATATGAATTGATTAAGTCCAGTTGTGATTTCATAAATTGTGAATGCAATTTACTTAACCGTTTGATGGATAATTTTTTCTTGTATGTTGATTAGGGAGGCCTACTTAATTTGCATGCTTGAATTTGGTGCTAGAATATAAGGGAGTTTCACATAATCATCACAAACTTATATTCACAAGTAGTTAAGGTTGTTTTCACAATCATGTTCAGTAAATTCCTAGCATGAGTATCATGATGTCATACTTAACACACAAATTAACCCTCTTTTGACAATTGTAGCATATAAATAAATAGGGGGAGGGATTGCTAAACACTTTAAACTGACTCAAATAAATAAAACTAACCTTTAAAACACTTAACTTAAAAAGACTCAAAACAAGTTCACAAGACTCAAAATAAGCTAAAAACACTCAAAATTGCCTAAAAACACAAACTGGGTAGTTTTGACTCTAAACACAAACTTGGACGAAATTTGGTTCTAACTTGACTCAAAACTCTTAAAAACACAATCTAAAACATATTTGAACTAATTACACTCTAAAACAAATGGGGATTTGGTTTTGGACGAAAATCAAACAAACAGAACAAGAAATTAAACTAGGCAGATTTGGACAAATTTGATGGAATTAAGTGGATGATGGGATAGCTAGGAGGTTTTTCTCCACACATGGCATACTTGCATACAACACAATCTCCAGTTGCTTATTCAATGAATTATGAACCTCAACACCCCAAGTTAATTAGGTACGCTTAAATTAACTCTCAGATTTCCCTTAGGTCATCGAATTGAATGGAATTAGCGCATTGCAATCAAATTATTCCTTAAAAGTTCTCTATATGAAAGCGCATAACAGAAAAACAATCAAAGATCATTAGGTTCTATGGAAATCATAGGTGTTGACGAGGCATTCGTAACTATGAAAGTGCATGATACTTATGCCAAGAATTTACTTAACATGATTGTGACCAACAATCTTAACTACTCATGAATATAAGTTCCCAACGATTAGGTGAAAAGGGGATTAAGTGTGCACTCTCAATTCATATACATAGACAAGTTTTAATTCAAACAGATAAGTAAATTGAATTCACCATTCATGAAATCACAACTGAAAGTAATCAAATAATCATGCAAATATAGCCATGGTTTCGAAATTCCCCCTAGCCAAAAAGGGGATTAGTTCCTCATACTCGCAAAACAAAGATTATTGAATTTAAACATTGAAATCATAAGAAAGATTACACCTAAACGTTTGAATGGTGTGTTCTTGTTTAAAGGGATGAAGGATGGCTGATTATGGTGGTAGGGGTGTGGCAGGTGTGTATGGAGGTGTATGGAGTGGATGGAGGAAGGAGAATAGGGGTTGCGGCAATAGGGTTTCTGAATAGCATAAAGGGTGGTGCAAAATTGTGGCTGATTTTATGTTTATATAGTCCTAGGGTTAACTAGATTAGGGTTACACTTAACAGATTTAGTGGATTAGGGCCCTAGGATTCGGCAATAGGTGATCAAATCCACCTAGGAGGGGGTTTGGCCCACTTAGTTTCATAGAAGGCTTGTGTAACCCAAATCCAAAAGGAATTAGGCCCTAGAAATCAGAATCCAAAAGGGATAGGGCCTAGAAAGGGTGGAATGGCTTGCAAGGCAAGGCAAGGCCTTCTTGAAGGGATTAGGCGCCACCTTTGTAGGGTTTCTAGAAAGAATGAGCTTTTTGGCTGATTTGGGCCTTCTAGAAGAGGATGCTTCTAGAAATAAGTTCTAGAATTATTTATTTAGGTCCCCTTGCAACTAGGATTAAGACATGATAAGGTTAGGATATGATAAGATGGGATAAGGTTTGGATAATGTTTTGGATAAGGTTGGATAAGGTTTTGGATAGGGTTTCCTCTTTTGAGCTACTTCCTTATCCACATTGTCTTGAGCTTAGTTCCTTCCTGTTCTCATCATATTTCTAGCCTCTTGAAGTCCAAATTCGTCCATCCATGTTGGCCCATATGCAAGCTATCCACATAGTGTCCAAAATTGCTCCAAAATGCACCAAAATGCACTTTCTTTGTACTTTAACCCTTAGGACGTACAAACACATGAAATTGAGTTAAAATACGACATTAACTAAGAAATACTATACTAGCTAAGTTGCCTAAATATGCTCCTATCAAATTCCCCCACACTTATCTTTTGCTAGTCCTCGAGCAAAACAAACAAACAAAAGTAACAAAACAAACAATCTAAACCTTCCAACGTTCGCCTCAGGGATTTCCAATGAAACATAACATGTCAAAGATTACCACTCACATAGATTTAAGCAATCCTTACCCTCGAGCATACTTAATCATAGTCACCATTCACTAGCTCGCATTTAATCAATTAAGACAACATTTTGAATGTAGTAACATGCCTTAGAGAATTCTCTCAATTCCTTACTGGATGTACTCTCAATTTTCACACAGATTTTCTAACTACACTCCCTACACTAGGTATATGTGAGAAGATTGATGTAAACATGTAGACGAACACTCACATATGTTATAACAAGAAAAGCATTTTCTGGAATTATTAACATGTATATATATGATCTCATGAATGGAATGCCACTACTTAGACGCGAGAACCAGGGATACCATATGCTTAGACCCATTTTAAACTCCACATATTGAAACACATAACAATCAAGATAGAAGTCAAAGGGTTGTAACGGGGCCAGGGTATTGGCTAACAACGAAAGGTAAGAGAAAACAAACATTCTTAAAGCAATAGTGAGCAAAGTATTGAATTAGGCACTTAGAATTCCCCGTAGAATGCAGAAGTCAACTTTGAACACCCAAGGGAGAAACACACAAAACTTAGGGCCATATTCAAACTTTTTGGACCCTTGCTTCAACAATCAACACTTGTGAGTTCATTCTCACTTTTTTTCACTCCTTTTCCTTCTTTTCTTCTTCTTTTTCTTCTTTTTCACATTTTTTTCTTTCTTCTTTTTTTTTTCTTTTTCCCGTGCCTCCTTTAAGACTTTGGCATACACACACTCACAAAATCCCTTCCCCCACACTTGTTTTTTGCACAAATGTCACTCAAAAGGAATTCCTTCCATGTCATGCTCCATTATACTTCAAGAACAAGGGTATGGAAAGTTGGTGCGAAATAATTAAGCACACAAATTAAAACCCTCTTTTGACAATTGTAGTATATGTATAAGTAGGGATCGTTCTAAACCGGGGATTAGGAGGGATTGCTAAATCACTTGAAAACTGACTCAAAAACGTAAAACAAAGGTTAAAACACTAAACAAGACTCAAAGAATGCAAAACTAACCACTAAAACACTAAAACAAACCAAAAGACTCAAAACAGCAACAAAACACTCAAAACTGCCTTAAAAACACAATCTGGCCAGTTTTGAACACCTAACCTAATTTGGACGAATTTGGGTTGTAACTTGAATCAAAATACTTAGAAACACAAACTAAGACACTTTCTACCTAAATTGAAACACTAAAGTAAAGGGGGATTTAGTTTTGACGAAATTAAAACAAAGAAAACAGATTATAATAAAAACAGATTGTAAAAACGAATTTGATGAAAATATGGATGGAATGCTAGCTAGAAGGTTTTTCTCCACACATGTCACACTTGCATACAAGATGATTTTCAGTTGGTCTTTCGATGAATCATGAAACTCAACACCCTAGGTTAATTAGGTTCGCTTAAATTAACCTTCAAGTTCTCCTTAAGTTAATGAATTGGATGGGACAGCGCATACTACAATTCAAAATATTCTCCAAAAATCCTTTACGTGAAAAGCACAATAAAGATACAATCAAAGATCATTAAGCAACATGAAAACTATAAGTGTTGACGAGGCATTCGTTACTATGATGACCATGAAACTAGTGCCAAGAATTCATTTAACGCGATTGTTTATAAGCGACCTCCACTACTTTTGAATATAAGTTTGTAACTATTAGGTGAAACTCACTTATATTCTAGCATCATATTCATGCATGAAAACTAAGCGTGCACTCTCAATAAACATACACGAATAAGTTATCAATCAAGCAGTTAAACAAATTGAATCCACAACTCATGAAATTCCAACTGAAGGTAATCAATTTATATTGCAAGCATAAACATGGTTTCGAATCACCCCCTAGCTAACTAGGGTTTTAGCCTCTCATATTCACAGCAAGAGAAACAAAATTGAAATTAAACATAGAGAACAAAAGATTGATTACACCTAAAACGCCCAACGATTCCACTTGAATTTCTGCACGTTTAAGCTCCTCTCTCTTTTTCCCCTTGCTGCGGCACAGAGTTCTTAGGATGATTTGGATGTTATTTTGGTTTAGGAAGGGATTTAGGGTGGGATGGTGGTGCGGCAAGGCTTAGTGGTGGTGTAGGGAGGTTTGAATGGAGGTTTTGGAGTAGAGGAATGGTGGGAAGTTGAAGGGCAAAGGATGGAATGTGGCTGGAATGGATGGAATTTGCGGATTGAAGGTGGCAGAGTGATGGTGGCTGCGGCAGAGAGGGATTAGGGTGAATGAATGATTAAAAGAATGCTCTAGGGTGTGGCAAGGCTTAGAATATATAGGGTTTCCAGAAATTAAAACCCTAACTTATTTTGGTTAACTAAAATTAAGTCAAAAGCTTCTAGAATTAGGAAATCAAATCAGAAACTAAAAGGAAATTGGCTAAAATATGCGGCTAGGGTTTTATTTAGAAAGGGGAATGTGTTTAAGTGCATAAAATAGGACATAAATACCCCCCCCTTGCACGGCAAGGGATGGGGAGAAAGGGAAAGGTGCGGCAAAGGTTGGAAGGAGGTCTAGGGCCTTTGTTTTGTGTCCTAAAGTGCATACAAAGCCTTCAAAGTGGCTGGAAAATAAGGACTTTTAAGATTAGGAAAGGTTACCAAAATGGGAAACCTAGGCTTAACTTTCCTACTTCAAGTAGGAATCCTTGTTGGAGTAGGAATCCATCTTCAATTAGGAATTCATATTTCTTCAAGTCTTCAACTCATTCATTCCTCTTTTGCTCCAAAAGACTCCAATTTGCATCTTCTTGCACACTTTGGCTTTATAATCTGAAAACACACAAAAGTGACTTTAAACACTAAAATAAGTAAGAAAACACAACATAAATGCATGAGAACAAGCCAATTAAGTCGCATAAATATGCTCCTATCAAATTCCCCCACACTTAGCTTTTGCTAGTCCTCGAGCAAAACAAAACAACTAAAGAAAACAAGACAAAACAAAACAAACAAAACATAACCTAAACCTTCCAACGTTTGCCTCAGGGATTTCCAATGAAACATGACATGTCAAAGATCATTACTCATGTAGCTTTTAGTCTTCCTTCCCCTCGAGCACATACTTAATCATAGTCACCATTCATTAGCTCGCATTTAATCAATTAAAACAACATTTTGAATGTAGTAACATGCATTAGAGAATTCCCTCAATTCCTCACTAGTTATGCACTCAATTTTCACTCAGATTTTCTGACTACACACCCTACAATAGTTATATGTGAGAAGATTGATGTAAACATGAAAGACTAGTACTCACATATGATATAACAAAGAAAGCAATTTCTGGAGTAATTAAACATATTTAGATATGATCTCATAAATGGAATGCTACTACTTAGATGTGAGAACCAGTGACACCATATGCTAGATAGGTGTTTGCGGCATTTGGTCCCTTGCACCTATATTTCCCATTCGTTGGCAACGATCACAAGTTAAACAAAATGTTCTAGCATCTTTAAAGATTGTTGGCCAATAAAAACCACATTCTAACAGTTTAAGGGCAGTGCGTTGTGTGCCAAAATGTCCTCCACAAGCATAGGTATGACAAAATGTTAGAATCGAATTAAACTCACAATCATGCACACAACGACGCACAATCTGATCTGCACAAAACTTCCACAAATATGGGTCATCCCATACATAAAACCGTGCCTCTTTCTTTAACTTATCACGTTGGTGCCTTGCTAGGGTACTTGGAACACGTTTTGACACCAAAAAATTGACCAAATCGGCATACCAAGGTTCACATACCTTAATGGACAGCAATTGTTCATCAGGGAAAGTCTCTTGGATGGGTAAGGGGTCCTCATTGCACACCAAACGACTTAAATGGTCAGCCACTACGTTCTCACTCCCTTTCTTATCTCGAATTTCAATATCAAACTCTTGGAGAAGAAGCATCCATCTAATGAGCCGTGGTTTAGCCTCCTTTTTAGTGAATAAGTACCTAAGAGCTGCATGGTCAGAAAATACAATCACTTTAGTGCCAAGTAAATATGAACGAAACTTATCTAAAGCAAACACAACTGCAAGAAGTTCTTTTTCCGTGGTAGAGTAGTTTAATTGAGCATCATTCAAGGTCCTAGAAGCATAGTAGATGGCGTGGGATTGCTTATTCTTCCTGATAGGAGCATATTCATGCGACTTAATTAGCTTGTTCTCTTGCATTTATGTTGTGTTTCCTTAGTGATTTTAGTGTTTAAAGTCACTTTTGTGTATTTTCAGATTATAAGGCCAAAGTGTGCAAGAAGATGAAAATTGGAGCCTTTTGGGGCAAAAGAGGAATGAATGAGTTGAAGACTTGAAGAAACAATGAATTCCTACCAAAACGAGGATTCCTACTCAAACAAGGATTCCTACTTGAAGTAGGAAAGTTAACCCTAGGTTTCCCGTTTTGGTAACCTTTCCTAATCTTAAACGTCCGTATTTTCTAGCCACTTTGAAGGCCTTGTAGGCACTTTAGGACACAAAACTAAGGCCCTAGGCCCCTTAAACACCCTTGCCGGGCCCTTTTATCTTCTCCTCTTCCCTTGTCGTGCAAGGGGGGGCATTTTTGTCCAATGTTGTGCACTTAAACCCTATTTCCTTCTCCTAACCTAAACCCTAGCCGCACCTTGCAGCCATCCCTTTTAAATTCTGATTTTATTTCCTAATTTTAAATGCCTTTGATTTAATTTTAATAAGCTAGGGTTTATTTTCTGAAACCCTACACATTTTACAACCTAGCCGCACCCTATATTCTCTTCTTTGATTCATTCTTTTTAGTTTTCAGCCACAAACTCATCTCAGCCGCAATTACCATCCAAAAACCCTAAGCCTTCTAATCTGAGCCGTACCCTTTATTCTAAAACCCTAACTCTCTTCTCTCATTGATCCATTCATTCTTGACCCTTCAATCCGCAGCCACCATACCAAAAACCTTCTCTGCCGTGCCTTCCCCCTCCATTCCAGCCACTCCCCACCATTGCCGCATCACTACCAACCCTTCCAGCCACCTTCCATACCTCCATACACCTTCCTACCACTTTGCCGCACCACCACACCTCCCTAAATCCATCCCCAACCCAAAATAACATCCAAATCATCCATACAACCTCTCTGCCGCAGCAAGGAGAAGAAGAAAGAGGGACTTAGACACGCAGAAATTCAAGTGGATTCTTTGGGCGTTCTAGGTGTAATCAATCTTTTAATCTTTATGTTTAAATTCAATTTTATTTCTCTTTCTGTGAACATGAAAGGCTAAACCCCTATTTAGCTAGGGGGTGATTCGAAACCATGTTTATGCTTGCAATATGATTTGATTACCTTTGGTTGGGATTTCATGTATTGTGGATTCAATTTGTTTAACTGCTTGATTGATAACTTATTTGTGTATGTTTATTGAGAGTGCACGCTTAATTTTCATGCATGAATATGACGCTAGAATATAAGTGAATTTCACCTAATAGTTATGAACTTATATTCACAAGTAGTGGAGGTTGCTTATAAACAATCGCGTTAAATGAATTCTTGGCACTAGTTTCATGCTCATCATAGTAACGAATGCCTCGTCAACACTTATGATTTCCAAAGAACGTAATGATTCTAACTTGTATCTTTATCATGTTGTTCATATAGAGAACTTGTTAGGAATAATTTGTTTGCGATGCATATTCATCCAATTCAATGATTCTAGGGAAATCTGAAGGTTAATTTAAGCGGACCTAATTAACCTGGGGTGTTGAGTTTCATAATTCATCGAAAGACCAACTGAAAATCATCTTGTATGCAAGTGTGACATGTGTGGAGAAGAACCTTCTAGTTAGCATTCCATCCATATTTTCATTCAATTCATCTTTACAATCTGCCCTTAATTACAATCTGTGCATTTTATTTAATTTCGTAAAAAACTCAATCCCCCTTTACTTTAGTGTCCAATTTAGTTAGAAAGTGTCTTAGTTTGTGTTTCTAAGTGTTTTGAATCAATTTATTTCCCAAATTCGTCCAAAGTAGTCAAAGTGCTCAAAACTGCCCAGAAAGTGTTTTTAAGGCAGTTTTGAGTGTTTTGGTGCTGTTTTGAGTCTTTTGATTTGTTTTAGTGTTCTAAGTGTTTAGTTTTGCATTCTTTGAGTCTAGTTTAGTGTTTTAACCTTTGTTTTAAGTTTTTGAGTCAGTTTCCAAGTGATTTAGTAATCCCTCCTAATCCCCGGTTTAGAACTATCCCTACTTATACATATACTACAATTGTCACAAGAGGGTTTTAATTTGTGTGCTTATTTAGTTCGCATCACTTCCTTTGACCCAAAACAGCCCCTATTGCATAATCGGATGCATCACACATGAGCTCAAAAGGCAACGTCCAATCAGGTGGAAGGATGATAGGTGCCGTGGTAAGCTTGTCCTTGAGAAGCTTGAATGCCTTCTCACACTCCTCGTTGAACTCAAACGCCACTTCTTTTTGTAGGAGACGACATAGGGGTTGTGCAATCTTGGAGAAATCCTTGATAAATCGCCTATAGAATCCTGCATGGCCAAGAAAAGAACGAACCTCTCTAACCGAAGTAGGAGAGGGTAAGTAGCGTACAAGATCTATTTTGGACTTATCAACTTCAATTCCTTTTTCAGAGATGATATGACCCAAAACTATGCCTTGTTTAACCATAAAATGACATTTTTCCCAATTCAAAACAAGGTTAGTTTCCATGCATCTTTTCAAGATTAAAGTAAGATTATGCAAGCAATCATCAAATGAGTCCCCAAAAACACTAAAATCGTCCATAAATACTTCAATTATCTTTTCAACATAATTGGAGAATATACTTACCATGCATTGTTGGAAAGTGGTGGGTGCATTGCATAAACCAAATGGCATACGACGATATGCAAAAGTACCAAATGGACAAGTAAAGGTGGTCTTTTCTTGATCATCTGGGGCGATGACAATTTGATTATAACCCGAATAACCATCAAGAAAGCAATAAAAAGAATGACCAGCTAACCTTTCAAGCATTTGATCGATGAATGGCAAAGGGAAGTGATCTTTCCTTGTTGCGGCATTTAGCTTCCTATAGTCAATGCACACCCTTCAACCGGTTTGAATGCGTGTAGGCACGAGTTCATCTTCTTCATTCTTCACCACCGTGACTCCGGACTTCTTGGGAACCACTTGGACCGGTGAAACCCAACAACTATCCGAGATGGGATAGATGACGCCACAATCAAGCAATTTGATGATTTCCTTCTTCACTACTTCCATCATTGGTGGGTTGAGTCGACGTTGGGCTTCCCTTGATGGTTTGGCACCTTCTTCCATGAGAATTCGATGCATGCACGTGGTAGGACTTATACCCTTGATATCGGCCAAAGTCCACCCAATGGCCGTTTTGTGCTCTTTGAGAACCCTCACCAATTTCTCCTCCTCTTGTGCCGTGAGTGATGAAGCTATAATGACGGGCAATGTGTCTTGCTCGCCCAAAAACACATACTTCAAGTGATTTGGCAACGGTTTGAGCTCAAGTGTAGGTGGTTGTTCTATAGAAGGAAGCAACTTATTAGTCGAAATTGGAATTGAAATTGGACTAGGGGACTTACCTTGGAGCCGTGGCAATGACTCTAGGGCTGCCACGGTCTCAATTACATCTTCATCAAAGGCCACGGCATGGGTGTTCAATTGTGTGCCGTGGTGTGTTATGGTGCCATCCATGTGATCCTTCATTTCTATGCCATTTGTAATGACCGTTTCAAGTGCATCGCCATGTAATTGATCAAGGAGTGCCTGCGCCAAAGAATCAAGAATATCAATAGAGAAACATGAGTGATCATCATTAGGAAATCTCATAGTTTCAGAAATATTAAAATCAATCACTTCCCCATCGAATTCCATTGTTAGGGTGCCTTTAAACACGTCTATCTTAGTTCGGGCCGTCTTCATGAATGGCCTCCCAAGAAGAATCGGCAAGGATGGAGCATGGGTGGTTTCCTCCATTTCAAGGACATAGAAATCCGCCGGGAAGATCAAATTATTCACCTGCACTAAGACATCTTCCAATACGCCCTTTGGATAGGCATTACATCTATCGGCTAATTGAATAATCACACTGATAGGAGCATATTTACGCACCTTAGTTTAGCTTGTTTTTGTGCATTTATAGTGTTTTTCCTTAGTAAAGTAGTCTTTTAAGCTAGTTCTATGTGTTTTCAGGTTTTAAGGGCAAAGTATGCAAAAGGATGCATTTTGGAGCCTTTTGGAGCAAATTAGAGCTTGGAATGGACATCATATGCTTGGAGCCAAGAGGATGGACGAAATTGAAGATTTGAAGATGATGTTTCTTACTTGAACTAGGTTTCCTAGTCGAAGTAGGAAAGCGCCTAATTAAAAGATGAAATCCTAGTCAACAAAGGATTCTTAATTGAAGAAGGATTCCTAATCAACGAGGGATTCCTAGTTGAAGATGGATTCCTAGAAGAATGAAGATTCCTACTCAATTAAGGTTTCCTACTTGATAAAGGAAAGTCAAAATCCAAATGGTCTCAAGTGAAGCAACAAAGAAGTTTTCCAAGTCCAAGAAGGAAAAGGAGTCCAAGATGAAGAAGGAATGACGAAGACAAGGGTTCCTAATCCTAATAGGCAAAGTTTCCAAGTGCAATGAGGAGTCCTTATCCATTTAGGGCACTTTATCCATTTAGGATACCTTATCCTTGTTCTAGAAACCTTATCCATCCTTGCCGTGAGTTTTCCTTGCATTAGAGGGTTTCTAGAAGCCCTAATCTGCCTTATCCTTTAGTGCCGCACCTATCCCTTCTAGAAAGCTGATTTCCCTTGCCTTGCAACGCATTCTAGAAGCCTTATCACCTCATCTCCTTACCTGCCGCACCTAGGAAGCATTATCCCTTTTTATTTCTGATTTCTAAGCCTATTTCCTTGTGGATTTGGGTTATTCAAGTCCATATCTGATTACACTAGGGTTTTAAGTGCCTATATATACTCATATTAACCCCTAGATCAGATCACCACCTCTCATACACATTCATTCATTCCAGAAATTCGTCCAACCCTCTCCACACCCTTGCCGCAGCCACTAAACACCTTTCTCCTTAGTTTTAAGCTTTGCCGCACCATCCCCTTACCCTAAACACTACTACATCCCTCCTAAACACTACCCTACCATCACACATCCATTTCTCCATACAAATACCACCCAAAACCTGTCCTTAGACCTTGTGCCGCAACAAAGAGGAGGAGAAGAGGGCTTGGAAGTTCATGCAATTCAAGTTCGAGTGGCTGGAATATTTAGGTGTTTCCTCTCCTTTGATTTCAATGTTTAAATTTATTTCTCTTTGTCTTGTACGTATGAGGAACTAAACCCCCCCTTGGCTAGGGGGGGATTCGAAATACATGTTTATGCTTGCGATATGATTTGATTACTTCTAATTGCGTTTCATAAGTTGTGAATTCAATTTACTTATCTATGTGAATTACATTGATTTGTGTGTGTTGGTTGAGAGTGCACGCTTAATTATCATACATAAATTGGATGCTAGGATATAAGGAAATTTCACCTAATCGTTATGGAATTATATTCACAAGTAGTAAAGGTTGATGATCTCAATCGCGTTAAGTAAATTCTTGGCATAAGTTTCATGCAATCATAGTAACAAGTGCTTCGTCAATGCTTATGGTTTTCATAGAACTTAATGATTCTTGCTTGTATCTCTATTATGCAATCATGTAGGGGACTGGTGGGGAATGTTTTGGGTTGTCGTATGCAATCATCCAATTCAATAACGTTAGGAAAATCTGAAGGTTAATTTAAGCGAACCTAATTAACTTGGGGCGTTGAGAATTCATGGGTTATTGAAAAGCAATTGGAAATCGTTTATTATGCAAGTATAACATGTGTGGAGATGAACCCCTTAGCTAGCTTCCCATCCATTCAACTCCATCAAATTCGTTTTACAATCTGTTCTAATTTAAAAAGTTTGTTTTGTTTTTAAATTCGTCCAAAACCAATCCCCCTTTACTTTGTTGAGTCATAGTAGTTAGAAATCACTTTAGTTTGTGTTTTTAAGTGTCTTAGGTCAAAGTAAAACCAATTTTCGTCCAAAGTTGTGTCTAGTGTTCAAAACTGCCCAGATTGTGTTTTCAGGCAATTTTGAGTGTTTTGGTGCTGTTTTGAGTCTTTTGGTTTGTTTTGGTGTTTTAAAGTTTAGTTTTGCATTCTTTGAGTCTAGTATAGTGTTTTAAACTTGTTTTTACGTATTTGAGTCAGTTTCCAAGTGATTAACAATCCCTCCTAATCCCCGGTCCAGAACGATTCCTACTTACATTCTTCACTACAATTGATAAAAAGAGGGTTTAATTTGTGTGCTTATAATTCTCACATCACACACCATCATGTTTCAATTCACCAAGGTTCATTGAAGCATAAATAGAGTATGGCATGACGTTAATTGAAGCTCCTAAGTCTAACATAGCATGTTCGAATTTAGTTTGACCAATAATACAAGGGATTGTAAAGCTACCTGGATCTTTGCACTTTGGTGGTAACTTTCTTTGTAAAACAGCGGAAACATTCTCACTTACCCTTACTACCTCTTTATGTGATGCCCTCTTCCTTGTAGTGCACAATTCCTTCAAGAACTTAGCGTATTTGGGCACTTGCTTTATGGCATCTAGGAGCGGGATATTGACTTGAACTTTCCTAAACGTCTCAAGAATGTCCTTCTCATGCTCCTCCTTCTTTGTTTGCAAAAATCTGTGAGGAAAAGGAACATTGGGTGGAACGGGGTTAGAATTAATCAAATTTGAACCTAACTTACCTTTGGTGGCCGAATGGGATGGCATGGATGAGGTTTGGTCCCTTTGGGCTTGCGGCAATGGAGGTTGTGTCCTTGCCGTGGGCTTCCCTTCATCCTCCTCTTCATGTTGCAATGTTTCTTCTTCGTTAGGACTTGTTTTGGGTGGTGTGGATGTGGTGCCAACGTCTTTTCCACTCCTCAAAGTGATTGCTTTGGCAGATTCGAACCCTCCCTTTGGATTGACAATGGTTGAACTTGGAAGCTTGCCTTGGTCTCGGAATTGTCCCACAAACTCCGCAATCTGCCCTATTTGCTTCTCTAAGTGGTCCACCCTTTTGTCTTGGTTTTGCAATGCCTTTTCTTGGTTTTGCAATACTTTGTTTTGATTTTCTTGCCCCTGAGACAAACTAGTAAGTAACTTAAGAATTGTAGCATTATCTAAAGACGTACCTTGATGGTTTTGGGCGGATTGGGGTTGGTTTTGGTCTTGGCCGTGGGTTTTGGTGTAAAACCCCGGGGGTTGCTGCCTAAAGCCTCCTTGTTGGTAAGGTTGTTGAGGCTCCCTCCACTTGAAATTTGGATGGTCTCTCCAACCCGGATTGTATGTATTGGAATATGGATCATTCCTTGGCTGATGTTGGCTTGAAAATCCAATGGCGTTTGCACTCTCCCATCCCTCATTCTCAATCAATTGAGGGCACTTTTCCGAAGGATGACCTTGAATAGAACATACGCCGCATACAATTGGACTTTGGATCTTCATTCCTTCGGCCATCTGAGACACAAGAGAAGTAAGATTAGCTAATTGAGTTTGAATGTCGGATTGAGAACTTACCTCATTCACTTGTTGCCGTGGGGGGTCCCTTTGCCCAATTCCTTCGTATTGTTGTGCATTGAGAGCCCGGTTCGCAATAAGGTTCTTGGCTGCCATAGGGGTTTTATCCACCAATGCTCCTCCCGCCGAAGCATCAAGCATTTGCCTTTCAATGGGAAGAAGACCTTCATAGAAGTATTGAAGTAGAAGCTCCTCCTTCATTTGATGTTGAGGACATGATGCAACAAGGGTTTTAAAACGCTCGTAGTATGTTGGAAACGACTCCCCTTGACTTTGTTGAATTCCGTTAATCTTCTTTCTTAAGAGAATGACTCTTGAAGTAGGAAAGAACTTTTCAAGAAACGCCCTCTTCATGCTCTCCCAAGAAGTGACCGTTCCGGGTGCTAACTCGTATAAACAATCTTTGGCCTTCTCCAATAGTGAGAACGGGAAAGCCTTCATCTTCAAAATACTACTATCAACGTGTATTGGAGTCATGCTCGAACATACCACCTCGAACTCTTTCAAATGCTTGTTGGGATCCTCCATGGACAGTCCATGGAACTTCGGAATGTGGTACAACAAACTTGACTTCAATTCAAATTCATCGGTCTTGTCTTGAGCCGCCCTTGGGTATTGGATGCACAAGGGTGCGGCATTGTCCATTCCCGAAGCGGAAAGCTCCTTGATTGTACGATTGTCCGCTGCCATGGTGCGGACCTCTTCTTCCTCCCTTGCCGTGGGTTCTCCTTCCTCCTCAAGATTGGAAGCCGAACTAGAACTTGTTGGGTGAAGTTCTGGGTTCTTCTTCTTCTTCCTCAAAGTGCGCTCAAAATCGTCGTCAAAATCCAAGATGTTTGCACTTATAGGTTGAGAACTACGAGTCATAAACTAGTACCTACAAACAAGAAAAGAAACTAGGTCAGTAGCTAAAACAAAAAGAAAACAAAAAGAAACAAAAAGAAACAACAAGGGATTAACAAACTTGCTAATCCCCTGCAACGGTGCCAAAAATTTGATGTGATAAAAGATAGCACTCAAATTAAACCCTCTTTTTGACAATTGTAGTATAGATATAAGTAGGGATCGTTCTAGGCCGGTGATTAGGAGGGATTGCTAATCTAATGAAAATTGACTCAAAGATGTGAAAATATGCTTTAAAACACTTTAAATAAACTCACAAGACTCTTACTAACTTGTATGACCAAAAACAAACTTTAAAGACTCAAAACAACCAAAAAGACTCAATTTAGACTCTAAGACTTAATTTGGACGAAAATACACTTGGTTTTGACTCTAAAGACTCAAAAAGACTCTTTTGGACAGATTTGGAACAAATAAGAAAAGGGGTTTTGATTTTGGACGAATTTAAAAGAAAACAAGTGACTTAAAACTTTAAAACAGATTTTGGACGAATTTAAGAAAAACTAATGGATGATGGCATAGCCAAGGGATACTTCTCCACACATGATACTTTCAAACATAAATTGATTTCCAGTTGCTTTTCCGATAAACCATGAACCTCAACACCCCAGATTAACCGTGACATCACTAATTAACCCTCAGATTTCCCTTAAGTTAGTGGATTGGATGACATCATACGACAACCCAAAGCATTCTTCAAAAAGTCCCCTACATGACATCATAATAGGGATACGGTCAAAGATCATTACGTTCAATGGAAATCATAAGTATTGACAAAGCACTTGTAACTATGACATCATAAGTTTATGACGATTATGTGAAACACCCTTATATTCTAGCCCCAAATTCAAGCATGCAAATTAAGTATGCCTCCCTAATAAACATACAAGAATAAGTTATCCATCAAACGGTTAAGTAAATTGCATTCACAATTTATGAAATCACAACTGGACTTAATCAACTCATATTATAAATGTAATCATGGTTTCAAAGCATCCCTAGGCTAAAACGAGTTTAGCCTCTCATGTTCATGACAAAACAAAGCAACATAGATTTAAACATTGAAAATAAAAGATAGATTACACCTAGAAACGTCCAACGCTCCAACTCGAATGCACAAACGCCCAAGGCTTGGTCTTCCTTCTCCTCTTCCTTGCTAAGTCACGGCACAAGGTCTATGATGGGTTTTGGATGGATTTAGGTATGTATGGTGGTGCGGCAAGGGATGATGGTGGTGTATGGAGGTTGGGATGGTGGTGTGGAAGTAGGGGAATGATGGATGGGTGGTTGCAAGGTCACGGCAAAGGGTTGATTTCTGAAGGAATGTATGAATGTTGTGTGAAGGGGGTGGTGCTCTAAATGGTGTGGCAAGGGCTGTTTATATAGGCTAGTTTGGCACACTTAGTGAAGGAAAAGGATTGCCTAATCCCATTGAAAAAGAGTTAACTCAAGGCAGAAATCAAGTGGGATTTGGAATAGGTAGTGCGGCTAGGAATTAGGGAGTTCTAGAAGGCTAGGTGCGGCACACATGTAGGGATAGGATAAGGTGTTCTAGAAACTGTGTTTAAGGCAGATTCCTAATCCTAAAGGGCCTAGGACATGTGATATAAGAGTAAGAAAAGGATTGTGATTCCTAAACCTACAAGGAATGGTGTCTTGCGGTATTGGGATGGATAAGTCTTCTAGAAACTGAAATAGGTGTTTAGATGTGTAATTGATTCCCCCTAATTAGCTAGGTTTAAGTCCCAATCTGATTTGGATAGGATAGAATAGGATAATGTTAGAGTTAGGATAGGATAAGGTTTCTAGGATAGGATAAGATAAGGTTGGATAAGGTTGGATAAGGTTCCTTGTTTCTTGCTTCTTCCTTATCTTCATTGGAATAGAACTTCTTCCACCAGATTTGTAGCCTTTCCTTCTTGTCTTCAATTTCGTCCATCCTCTTTGCTCCATGGTTAAGCTATCCAATCCATGCCCAAAAATGCTCCAAATAACCTCAAAATGCACTTTCTTGCTCCCTTTGCCATTAGAACCTAAAAACATACGAAAATGGCTTAAAATACTAAAACAACTATGAATTAATAACATAAATGCATGAAAACAAGCTAAGTAAGTCGCCTAAATATGCTCCTATCAATGCTCATACCAAATTCAAACTCCACAAATTGAAATACACAACACTCAAGATAGAAGTCAAGGGTTGTAACGAGGCTTGGGGTATTGGCTAACAAGGAAAGATAGGGATAAACAAAAGTTCTTTAAGCGATAGCAAGCAAAGTAATGAAATTAAGACTTAGAATTCACTTAGAATGCAGAAAATCAACTTTTAGACATATAGGGAAGATTCAAGCAACTCTTAGGGCCTAATTCATTGTTTTGGACCCTTACTTCAACAACCACTACTTTGGAACTCTTTTCACCTCTTTTCAACTCTTTTTCACTTTTCTTTTTTTTTTTTTTTTTTCCTTTCACAATTTTTTTTCTTTTTTTCTTTTCTAGCCGTGCCTATGGCACATAAACTCACATCAATAATCCTTCCCCCACACTTATTTTCTGCAACACATTACTCAAAAGGAATTCATCTTAAGTCATGCTTACTATGCTTCAAGAACAAGGGTATGGATGGTCCTAATCTAGGCTAGGTGAGGATAATATGGGTTAACAAAGAACATGGGCTAACACGGCTCAATGGGGTTAAACTTAAACACATAATGAAGTAAGGGCACACGGCTATTTGGCTTTGATGGTGGTCACTACACAACTTCATCTTGAATATGTGTTATGCAAATCAATAACATGCTTTGAATGAAATGGGCATGAGTTCTAGCATTTGGAACTAAGTGATGAAACGCCTTCTAAGTAGTAACCAAGCAAAGAATAATGAGATCATGCAACGACTTTAGAAAACAATGATGCACAGATTATTACTCTCCAAATAACGTTTAGGCTCAAGTCTCACAGGGAATTAGCGTTAGTTTGAGTTCATTCCTTCAAGCATGTTACAAAATCTAATTTTCCTTTGTGATTACATGTGAATTTGTAAACTATAACTACAACCAAGCATAAACCAAAGAGTATATCAAACGTCCATCCATGGTTGTAACTTACTTTAACCATCATGCAATTAAAAAACAAATCCTCATCATTGTGTTGGAAGGTAACCTACGACACAAACAAACACACAAAAACAACTCTTTTTGGGTTTTTCAAAAACATTTTTCAAATTTTTATGGGATTTTCGGATTTTTAAGTCAACACACATTAAAACACTCTAAAATAGCTTAAAAACACTTAAAAACAGTAAGGAACAACATTGGAAGTTATGGGTGATAAAATCCCACGAATTTGCATCAACAACACTTAGTTACCCCCCCCCCCCCCAACACTTAAATCAAGCATTGTCCTCAATGTTTCAAGCCTAAAATCACACCAAACAAAATTAAACACACAAACAGCAACTAAACACACTAAGCATGGCAGAATGTAAATAACAAAGAGAAGAGGCTAGAGACGCAAATTTGGTTATGGAGTGTAAATGCCATCCTTTCCTTGGTGATTGCATGGGTTGCCTCTCACGAAGCGCTTGCTTTAGCATCTTGCAGCCGGACGATGGTATGCTCATTCCCCATGGGAGCCCACGGCATGCAATGGGATCTCCTCCACAACATGCTCAACAAAGTTCTTATAGTAGGGTTTCAACCTATGGCCATTCACCTTGAATTCTTGTCCAGTTTTCAAACTTTGTATTTGGACTGCACCATGCACAAAAACATTAGTGATAACAAATGGACCAACCCACTTAGAACGTAACTTACCGGGGAATAACCGAAGATGGGAATTAAATAACAACACTTTCTGCCCGATTGAGAAGGTTTTGCCTTAACGGACAGAAGTTGTTCATCCGGAAACGTTTCTGAAATGGGAAGGGCCTCTTCTTCACGCACCATTCGACTTAGGTGGTCAGCCACCACGTTTTCACATCCCTTCTTGTCCCTAATTTCAATGTCGAATTCTTGAAGTAGGAGAATCCAACGAATGAGCCTTGGTTTGGCCTCCTTTTTGGTGAGAAGATACTTCAAGGCTGCATGGTCAGTGAAAACAATTACTTTAGTACCAATTAGATATGATCTAAACTTATCTAATGCAAATACAACCGCCAAAAGTTCTTTTTCAGTTGTAGAATAATTCAATTGAGCATCATTTAAGGTGCGTGAAGCATAATAAATAACATGTGGCTGTTTGTTTTTCCTTTGGCCCAAAACAGCTCCAAGGGCATAATCCGATGCATCACACATCAATTCAAAGGGAATGGACCAATCTGGTGGAGTGATGATTGATGCCGTGGTGAGGAAGTCCTTGAGATGGTTGAATGCTTTCTCACACGCCGCGTTGAACTCGAAAGATACTTCCTTTTGTAGGAGACGGCATAGGGGTTGCGCAATCTTGGAAAAGTCCTTAATAAATCGTCCATAGAATCCTGCATGACCAAGAAAAGAACGAACCTCTCTCACCGAAGTAGGAGAGGGTAAGTAGCGTACAAGATCTATTTTAGACTTATCAACTTCAATTCCTTTTTCAGAGATTATATGACCCAGAACAATACCTTGTTTAACCATAAAGTGGCATTTCTCCCAATTCAACACAAGGTTTGTTTCGACACAACGTTTCAAGATTAAAGTGAGATTAGCCAAACAATTATCAAAGGAATCACCAAACACATTAAAGTCATCCATGAATATCTCAATAATCCTCTCAACATAATCAGAAAATATGCTAACCATACACCTTTGAAATGTGGCAGGAGCATTGCACAAACCAAATGGCATGCGTCGATATGCAAACGTTCCAAAGGGACAAGTAAAAGTGGTATTTTCTTGATCATCCGGGGCAATAACAATTTGATTATAACCAGAATATCCATCAAGAAAACAATAAAATGAATGACTCGCTAACCTCTCAAGCATTTGATCTAGGAACGGCAATGGGAAGTGGTCCTTCCTTGTGGTGGCGTTTATCTTCCTATAATCAATGCATACACACCAACCGGTTTGGATTCGGGTGGGCTCAAGCTCATTCTCCGCATTCTCCACAACCGTCACTCTAGATTTCTTGGGAACACATTGGATAGGTGAAACCCAACGGCTATCAGAGATGGGGTAAATCACTCCACAATCAAGGAGTTTGATTATCTCCTTTTTCACCACTTCCATCATCGGAGGGTTGAGACGGCGTTGAGCCTCTCTAGTTCGTTTGGCCCCCTCCTCAAGAAATATGTGATGCATACATGTTGTGGGACTAATACCTTTGACAAAGTTCCATTAAACACATCAATCTTCGTGCGAGCCGTCTTCATGAATGGCCGTCCAGGGAGGATTGGCAACGAAGGGGCATGGTCAGATTCATCCATCTCAAGCACATAGAAGTCCGCCGGAAAGATTAAATGATTGACCTGCACTAACACATCTTCCAAAACTCCCTTTGGATAGGCATTAGATTTACCGGCCAATTGTATGATCACACCATCATTTTTCAATACTCCTAGGTTCATAGATGCATAAATTGAATATGGCATGACATTTATAGAGGCACCTAGGTCTAGCATGGCAGATTCAAAACGAGTGTTACCTATGACACAAGGAATGGTAAAACTACCCGGATCTTTGCATTTGGGGGGTAGTTTGCGTTGCAAGATGGCGAAGACATTTTCACCTACCTTTACCACCTCTTTGGTCGACATCCTCTTCCTAGTGGTGCAAAGCACCTTTAAAAACTTGGCGTATCTTGGGACTTGCTTGATTGCATCCAAGATGGGTATGTTAACTTGAACTTTCCTAAATGTCTCAAGGATGTCCTTCTCAGCTTCTTCTTTCTTTGTTTGCATGAACCTACTAGGAAAAGGCACATTCGAAAGAAAAACATTAGTAGGAACCGAATTTGACACATTCTTACCCTTTTTGGACAAATTGGACATTTTGACACATTCCACCTTTGCGGTGGGTTGGCTTGCTTCCTCCTTTTCAAATCTCAGTTTTTCATCCTCTTTGGAACCTTATGGTGATGGTGTAGGACCTGCCCCAACTTCTTTTCCACTTCTCAAGAGTATGGCCTTTGCACTTTCGAAGCCTCCCTTTAGGTTTGGAATGGTAGAACTAGGAAGTTGGCCTTGGTCACGAAAATTCCCTACAAAATCTGCAATCTGCCCAATTTGTTTCTCCAATTGATCCACCCTTTTGTCTTCGTTTTGCATGGCTTTGGCTTGATTCTCTTGCCCCTGAGACAAATTAGTTAGTAACTTAAGAAGTGTATCATTGTCTAGGGATGTACCTGAAGCATTTGGGGCAGATTGTTGTGGAGCATGTGTGGGTGCGTATGGCTTAGTGAAGAAACCCTGGGGTTGTTGTCTAAAGCCTCCTTGTTGTGGTGGTTGTTGGGGCTCCCTCCATTTGAAGTTTGGGTGGTCTCTCCAACCTGGATTATATGTGTTAAAATATGGATCGTTCCTTGGTTGGTTTTGGCCTTGAAATCCAATTGCATTTGCGCTTTCCCATCCACCATTTTCAATTAGTTGTGGGCACTTCTCAGAAGCATGTCCTTGGATAGAACACACTCCGCATACAATTGGTCCTTGCACCCTCATTCCTTCGGCCATCTGAGACACAATGGAAGTAAGATTAGCTAATTGTGAATGAATGTCGGGTGTGGAACTTAACTCATGAACTTGATGTCGTGGTGGTCCTCTTTGGCCTACTCCTTCGTATTGTTGAGCGTTCAACGCTCGATTAGCAATTAAGACCTTGGCAGCCATGGGTGTCTTGTCCACCAATGCTCCACCCGCCGAGGCATCGAGCATTTGACGTTCAATTGGTAGGAGCCCCTCGTAGAAGTATTGTAGAAGTAACTCCTCCTTCATCTGATGTTGTGGACAAGAAGCAACAAGTGATTTAAAACGTTCATAATATGTAGGAAAAGATTCATCTTCATCTTGCTGAATTCCACTTATCCTTTTACGTAGAAGGATGATTCGAGAAGTTGGGAAAAACTTCTCCTGAAATGCCATCTTCATACTCTCCCATGATGTGACGGTTCCGGGAGCTAGTTCATACAACCAATCTTTGGCTTTGTCCATTAAAGAGAATGGAAAACCCTTCATCTTCAAAATACTTCCATCGACGTTGACAGGTGTCATGCTTGAACACACCACTTCGAATTCTTTCAGATGCTTGTTCGGATCCTCCATGGACAACCCATGGTATTTTGGAATGTGGTGGAGCAAACTTGACTTCAACTCGAACTCTTCGGTCTTACCTTGGGCAGGCGTGGGATATTGGATACACAAAGGTGTGGCATTATCCAATCCCGAAGCAGAAAGCTCCTTGCGTGTCCGGTTGTCCACGGCCATGCCTTGTGGTTCTTCAAAAATCCTTGCCGTGGCCTCTCTTTCCTCTTCTAAGACTTGTTCTTCAAGGTCAGGTTCCGGGCTTGGTTGATTTGATTTGTGTTGCTTCCTCTTTCGTCTCAAAGTCCTCTCGAAATCGCTGTCAAAATCCAAGATATGCTCATGCATCGGTTGAGAACTCCGAGTCATACACTAGTACCTAAGACAAGAAGAACAAAACAAAGTCAGAAACTTTAACAAACTAAAATAAACAGAAAGTAAACAATCCAAGGGATTAGCAAAGTTGCTAATCCCCGGCAATGGCGCCAAAAATTTGGTGCGAAATAATTAAGCACATAAATTAAAACCCTCTTTTGACAATTGTAGTATATGTATAAGTAGGGATCGTTCTAAACTGGGGATTAGGAGGGATTGCTAAATCACTTGAAAACTGATTCAAAAACGTAAAACAAAGGTTATAACACTAAACTAGACTCAAAGAATGCAAAACTAACCACTAAAACAAACCAAAAGAATCAAAACAGCAACAAAACACTCAAAACTGCCTTAAAAACACAATCTGGGCAGTTTTGAACACCTAACCTAATTTGGACGAATTTGGGTTGTAACTTGAATCAAAATACTTAGAAACACAAACTAAGACACTTTCTAACTAAATTGAAACACTAAAGTAAAGGGGGATTTAGTTTTGACGAAATTCAAACAAAGAAAACAGATTATAATAAAAATAGATTGTAAAAACGAATTTGATGAAAATATGGATGGAATGCTAGCTAGAAGGTTTTTCTCCACACATGTCACACTTGCATACAAGATGATTTTTGATAGGAGCATATTCATGCGACTTAAATGGCTTGTTCTCATGCATTTACGTTATGTTTCTCTAGTTATTTTAGTCCTTTATGCTTCTTTTGTGTGTTTTCAGGTTCTAAGGGCTTAGGGAGCAAGAAAGTGCATTTTGAGGCTATTTGGAGCATTTTTGGGCATGGATTGGATAGCTTATCCATGGAGCTAAGATGATGGACGAATTTGAAGGCCTTGTATGCTCTTTGGGACATAAAACAAAGGGCCTAGCCCAATCAAACAAACCTTTGAGCCATGCAAAACCTCTAGCCCAATCAAACAATACATCACAAACCCAAAACCATCAAGAAACCATCCTTTGCCGTGCCTTCCACATCAATTCCAGCTTGTCTTCATCATTGCAGCCACTTTGCCCTTTTATTTATGCATTAAACCTATTTCCTTTCCCTAAATTGCAGCCACAATCCACACCTTTCCAACCTAGCTGCACCCTACATACATTAATTAGTCATTCTTTTTATATTGCACTCACATGCATTCACTTGCATTTCAAGAACCAAAACAACATTGTGCCGTGCCTTCCCTTGCCACTTTCTAGCCATTTCATTTCATCATTACACCACCATTCACACCCCTTTAATCCACATGCATCCACATACTCATTCACTTAATCATTAAGCCACACATTCACACACACACACACCCAAAACACATCCATGACGTGCCTTCCCTTCAAACTCCCTTTGCATTTCCCTTTTCATTTCAGCTGCACCTTTGTCCTAACACTAGAGCACTAATCATTCACTTTTCATTATATAATTCATGCTCCAACATGCATATGTTCCCCCCCTAGCTGTCTATCCCATGGATTAATCATCCAAGCCATATTCTATCCTTGAACACATGCAATCACATGCATTTCCAACACAAAAACACCTTTAATGCCGTGCATCCCTTCCAGTTTTGCAATTCCAGCTTTCCACCCACTTTCCTAGCTGTTTTTCACATGCATTGCAGCCACATTCTCACCCATTCTCTCCCTATATAAACCACACACACTTCATTCATTTCATGGATTCACTCCCCATTCCATCTCTCCATTCGATTCACAACACTTCACACAACACAAACACAACCCTTGTGCCGCAAATCCCCTTCCATTTCTGTGCAGTTTTTCTCCTCCATTGCAGCCACTATCCAACCACTTCCCATCCCTCCAAAACACTTCACATAATCCCCAAAGCTCACCTTAGACCTTGTGCTACAACAACGAGGAAGAAAAGAGTGCCTAAACGTTCATACAATTCAAGTTTGAGTTGTTGGAATGTTTAGGTGTTTCTTTGATTTCAAAGTTTAAATTTAATTCTCTTTGTTTTGTACGTATGAGGAATGGAAGAGAAGAGTGCCTAAACGTTCATACAATTCAAGTTTGAGTTGTTGGAATGTTTAGGGGTTTCTTTGATTTCAAAGTTATGAGGAACTAAACCCCCTTTAGCTAGGGGGTGATTCGAAACTATGTTTATATTTGCAATATGAATTGATTAACTTTCGTTGGAATTTCATAAGTTGTGGATTCAATTTGTTTAACCGTTTGATTGATAACTTATTTATGAATGTTTATTAAGAATGCGCGCTTAATTTTCATGCATGAATATGACGCTAGAATATAAGTGAATTTCACCTAATCGTTATGAACTTATATTCACAAGTAGTGGAGGTTGCTTATAAACAATCGCGTTAAATGAATTCTTGGCACGAGTTTCATGCTCATCATAGTAACGAATGCCTCATCAACACTTATAGTTTTCATAATGCTTAATGATCTTTGATTGTATCTTTATTGTGCTTTTCACGTAAAGGACTTTTGGAGAATGTGGTGAATTGCGTTGCGCTAACCCATCCAATTCATTAACTTAAGGAGAACTTGACGGTTAATTTAAGCGGACCTAATTAACCCGGAGTGTTGAGTTTCATAATTTATCGAAAGACCAACTGAGAATCAATCTTGTATGTAAGTGTAACATGTGTGGAGAAGAACCCCTTGGCTATTCCATCATCCATATTTTCATCACATTCATATTTACGTTTTGCCTTTAATTACAATTTGTCCATTTAATTTAATCTCGTCCAAACACAATCCCCCCCCATCTTTTGTTAAGTCTTAATCATTCGTATTTGTTTTATTTTTGTGTTTTCGAGTATTTGAAGTCTTGTGTACTTGTTTTGAGTTCTTGTTAAGTAAGTTAAGTGTTTTAAAAATTAGTTTTATTTATTTGAATCAAGTGTTTAGCACCCCTAGTTAATCCCCGGTTAGAACGATCCCTACTTACATCATTACTACAATTGTCACAAATAGGGTTTAGTTTGTGTGCGTATAATCTACGTATCAAATTTTAGCGCCGTTGCTGGGGATTGGCAAAGTTGCTAATCCCTTGTCTTGAGTCTTGTTTAAATTGTTTAGTTTCTGTTTTGTTTTAAATTTTTTTTGCACCGTGTGTATGTGTTTTGTTTTTGTGCCGTGTGTGGCAACTTGTTTTCTTACTTGTGCCAAGTCTATTAAGTTGGTTACTTATCTTGTTTACTTTTGTGTGTAGGTACTAGTTTATGACCCGTAGCTCACAACCTGTTCGTAAGCATATCTCCGACTTTGACGGTGATTTCGAGAGGACTTTGAGAAGGAACAAGAAATTGCAAGATTCTACTCCTCCTAGTCCCGAACCTGAAGTAGAAGAGGAAGCCACGGATTGGGTTAAAGAGGAAGTACCAACCATGGCCGTGGACAATCGAACCATCAAAGAGCTTTCTGCCTCGGGTTTGGCCAACGCAGCCCCTCTTTGCATTCAATACCCCGCGGCTGCCCAAGGCAAGACCGATGAATTCGAGTTGAAGTCAAGCTTGTTGCACCACATTCCGAAATACCATGGGCTTTCCATGGAAGATCTCAACAAGCATCTCAAGGAGTTCGAGGTTGTTTGTTCGAGCATGACACCCATAAATGTCGATGGGAACATTCTGATGATAAAAGCTTTTCCATTCTCTCTTGTGGAAAAGGCTAAGGATTGGCTTTATGAATTGGCACCCGGGACCGTTACTTCTTGGGAAAGCATGAAGAGAGCGTTCTTGGAAAAGTTCTTCCCTACTTCAAGAAAATTAGCGGAATCCAACAAAGTCAAGGAGAATCTTTTCCGGCATACTACGAGCGTTTTAAAGCCCTTGTTGCATCATGTCCTCAACATCAAATGAAGGAGGAGCTTCTCCTTCAATACTTTTACGAAGGTCTTCTACCACTTGAACGGCAAATGTTGGATGCATCCGCGGGAGGAGCTCTAGTGGACAAGACACCTAGGGATGCCAAAACTCTCATTGCTAATCGAGCACTCAATGCACAACAATATGAAGGTGTTGGGCAAAGAGACACCCCACGGCCACATCATGTAAATGAGGTAAGTTCTATTTCTGAGTTACAATCCCAAATGGCTAACCTTACATCTATGTTGTCGCAGTTTGTGGAGGGCCCCAAAGCGCAAGGAGCTACAATTTGTGGTGTATGCTCCATTCAAGGACACCAATCTGATCAATGCCCTCAATTAATTGAGAACGGAAGATGGGAATCTGCCAATGCCATGGGCTATGGGAATCAAAACCAACCGAGGAACGATCCATATTCTAACACATATAATCCAGGTTGGAGAGACCACCCAAATTTCAGATGGAGAGATGCACAACAACCTGCCCAACAAAGTGGATTCCGACAACCCCCAGGTTTCTTTCCAAGGCCAATGGCACCACAACCACCTCCTCAAGCACAATCATCCCAAACCAACTCAGGTACGTCTATGAATGACGATAAAACATATCAGTTACTAACCACAATGGCGCAGGGAATGCAGAACCAAGCAAAGGAGGTTAATGAGCTAAAGAAGCAAATGGGCCAAATGGCCGAATTTTTGGGACAATTCCGTGAAAATGGTAAGTTACCAAGCACTACGGTGGTCAATCCCAAGGGTGGTTTCGAATCTGCAAAGGCTATCACACTAAGAAGTGGGAAACAAGGAAGATGAGAAGATACGAATCGAAGAAGAGGAGAAAAATTACCCTACGGCAAGGATGGCACCACCCATGCCGCAGCCATCTACGACTTCCCATCCGTCCATCTCAGGTAATGTTGTCCCAAATGTTGTGATTTCGAACACTAATCTGCCCAATGTTCCTTTCCCCCGCAGATTTGCACAATCGAAGAAGGAAGAAAGCGAAAATGACATTTTGGATACCTTTCGAAAAGTCCAAGTAAACATTCCTTTACTTGATGCCATTAAG
Organism: Pyrus communis; assembly: GCF_963583255.1. Taxonomy (NCBI): domain Eukaryota; kingdom Viridiplantae; phylum Streptophyta; class Magnoliopsida; order Rosales; family Rosaceae; genus Pyrus; species Pyrus communis. The sequence continues at coordinate 20,541,835 of NC_084809.1, forward strand.
CAAGTGCCCAGGTATGCAAAGTTTTTAAAAGAGTTATGCACAACTAGGAAAAGAATTTCAAACAAAGAAGTTGTGAAAGTAAGTGAAAATGTATCCGCAGTTTTGCAACGAAAGTTACCTCCAAAGTGTAAGGATCCAGGGAGCTTTACTATTCCATGCATAATTGGAAACACTAGATTTGAACAATGCATGTTAGATTTAGGTGCTTCTATTAATGTCATGCCATATTCCATTTATGCATCTATGAACCTGGGTGAGTTAAAACAAGATGGCGTTATAATTCAATTGGCCGATCGTTCTAACGCTTATCCCAAGGGAGTCCTTGAGGATGTTTTAGTGCAAGTCAATCATCTTATTTTTCCTGCAGATTTTTATGTATTAGAAATGGAGGATTCGAGCCATGCTCCATCATTGCCAATCTTGCTAGGCCGTCCATTCATGAAAACAGCGAGAACAAAGATAGACGTGTTTACGGGAACATTAACCATGGAGTTTGATGGGGACATTATTAATTTTAATCTTTCTGAAACCATTAAATATCCAATTGAGGACCATTCTTGTTTTGCTATTGACATTGTGGATTCGTTGGCACAGATGCATTTGGATCAAATGAACGAAGATGCACTCGAAGTAGCCTTAGTGCACGACATAGGAGCAAGAAATGAGGGTGGGGGAATCCTTGCAAGCCACGGCATGGAATCTGACCATATTGCTGTGCCCCCTTGTAGTGAAGTGCTTGAAATGGTCGCGGCCCTTGAGTCATTGCCCTCACACTCTGGTAAGTCTCCACTCTCACTTTTAGATTCGGTTTTGACTAACAAGTTACTTCCATCAATTGTGCAGCCACCTACACTTGAGTTAAAGCCATTACCTAGTCACTTGAAGTATGTTTTCTTGGGAGAAGATCATACACTACCTGTCATCATTTCTAGCTCACTCACGGCCCAAGAAGAAGACAAGTTGTTAAGGGTGTTAAAGGAGCACAAATCTGCCATTGGATGGACCTTGGCGGATATCAAAGGCATTAGTCCCACCACATGCATGCATCGCATCCTTTTGGAGGAGGGAGCCAAGCCATCTCGTGAAGCTCAACGTCGCCTTAATCCACCCATGTTGGAAGTAGAGAAAAAGGAGGTTATAAAATTGCTTGATTGTGGTGTTATATATCCTATTTCTGATAGTCGTTGGGTGTCACCCGTGCAGGTTGTTCCAAAGAAGTCCGGAGTCACAGTGGTGAAGAATGAAGAACAAGAGCTTATACCCACTCGTGTTGTTACCGGTTGGCGTGTTTGTATTGATTACAGGAAGTTAAATGCCATGACAAGGAAGGATCACTTTCCATTGCCATTCCTTGACCAAATGCTAGAAAGGTTAGCCGGTTATAAATTTTATTGCTTTCTTGATGGATATTCCGGATATAACCAAATTGTGATAGCTCCAGAGGACCAAGAGAAGACAACCTTCACGTGCCCCTTCGGCACCTTTACATATAGGTGCATGCCCTTTGGTTTGTGTAATGCCCCTGTGACATTTCAACGATGCATGGTGAGTATATTTTCTGATTATGTGGAGAAAATTATTGAGATATTTATGGATGACTTTAGCGTGTTTGGTAATTCATTTGATCATTGTTTGAATAATCTGACCTTAATTTTGAGACGTTGTGTTGAAACGAATCTTGTGCTTAATTGGGAAAAATGTCACTTCATGGTTAAGCAAGGTATTGTTCTAGGACATATTATTTCTGAAAAAGGCATTGAAGTGGATAAATCTAAGGTGGACCTTGTTCGTCACTTACCCTCTCCAACTTCGGTTAGAGAGATTCGTTCGTTTCTTGGTCACGCAGGTTTTTATAGGCGTTTCATAAAGGATTTCTCCAAGATTGCGCAACCACTATGCCGATTGCTTCAAAAAGAGGTGGCTTTCGAGTTTGATGATGCATGCTCCACGGCATTCAAGCATTTAAAGGAGGCTCTCACTTCGGCTCCCATTATCACACCTCCAGATTGGAGCATTCCATTCGAATTGATGTGCGATGCTTCGGACTATGCAATTGGTGCTGTGTTGGGGCAGCGAAAGAACAAACAACCTCATGTCATTTATTATGCATCTAGGACACTAAATGATGCTCAATTGAATTACTCAACCACTGAAAAAGAATTACTGGCTGTGGTATTTGCATTAGATAAGTTTCGGTCATACTTACTTGGTACTAAAGTTATTATTTTTACTGATCATGCAGCACTCAAGTATTTGCTCACGAAGAAGGAGGCCAAGCCTAGACTAATTCGATGGCTGTTGCTTTTACAAGAGTTTGACATTGAGATTCGGGATAAGAAGGGCGTGGAGAATGTGGTGGCTGACCACCTAAGTCGAATGGTACACGAGGAAACATCGCCAATTTCTGAAACCTTTCCCGATGAGCAATTAATGTCTATCCAGGTAAGTGAGCCTTGGTATGCAGATTTGGTGAACTTTTTGGTATCTAAACATACTCCTAGTACACTTAATAGGAATCAACGTGATAAGCTTAAAAAGGATGCTAGGTTTTATGTTTGGGATGACCTATACCTCTGGAAATTTTGTCCCGATCAGATTGTACGACGTTGTGTGAATGAATCTGAGTTTCAATCTATTTTAACATTCTGTCATTCATATGCATGTGGGGGACATTTTGGCACCCAACGCACTGCCCTTAAAGTCTTAGAATGTGGGTTTTATTGGCCAACCATTTTTAGGGATGCTAGGACATTTTGCCTTACATGTGATCGTTGTCAACGAATGGGTAATATAAGTGTTAAGGATCAAATGCCACAAAACCCTATACTTTCTGTTGAAATATTTGATGTGTGGGGCATTGATTTTATGGGTCCTTTTCCTTCCTCACATGGTTTTCTCTATATCTTGTTGGCGGTGGATTATGTTTCCAAATGGGTGGAAGCAAAAGCCACCCGTACTAACGATTCCAAAGTGGTTGCAGATTTTGTGAAGTCTAACATTTTTGCTAGGTTTGGAATGCCTCGAGTCCTCATAAGTGATGGAGGTTCACATTTTTGTAATCGCACAATCGAGGCACTGCTCAAGAAGTACAAAGTTACGCATAGGGTTTCGACACCCGATCATCCTCAAACAAGCGGGCAAGCTGAGGTGTCGAATCGCGAGATAAAACAGATTCTTGAGAAGACGGTTGGCCCATCAAGAAAAGATTGGAGCTTGAGGTTAGAGGATGCATTGTGGGCTTATAGGACCGCCTACAAAACACCCATAGGAATGTCCCCCTTTCGGCTTGTTTATGGCAAATCATGTCGCTTACCTGTGGAGTTGGAGCACAAGGCTCATTGGGCCGTAAGGAAGTTCAACATGGATGTAGATGAGGCGGGAATTCATCGTAAGCTTCAATTGAATGAACTTGAGGAGATACGGAATGAAGCTTACGAGAATGCCCGCATTTACAAGGAAAAGACAAAGGCCTTTCATGACAAGATGATTCGCACCAAGTCCTTCTCTGTTGGATGATGCGTGTTTTATACGCGCACAAATTAAACCCTCGTTTGACAATTGTAGTAGAATGGATAAGTGAGGGATCGTTCTGGACCGGGGATTAGGAGGGATTGTTAATCACTTGGATTTGACTTAAAAACGTAAAAACATAATATAAAACACTAAACTAGACTCAAAGAATGTAAAACTAAACTTTAAAACACTAAAACAAATCAAAAGACTCAAAATGCTTTTAAAAACACAAACTAAAATGCTATACTAAACTCGAAGAATTCAAAACTAAAAATAAGAAAGATTAAGACTAAGACTTAAACGAAATATGGGGGGATTGATTTTGGACGAATTTAAACTAAAATGGATAGATTGTAAAGAAAACAAATTGTAAATATGAAATTGACGGAAATGAATGGATGGTATGGCTAGCTAAGGGGTTCATCTCCATACATGTTACACTTGCATAATAAAATGATTTCCAATTGCATTTCAATAAACCATGAATTCTCAACACCCCGGGTTAATTAGGTCCGCTTAAATTAACCGTCAAGTTTTCCTTAAGTTAATGAATTGGATGATTGCATACGACAACCCAAAGCATTCCTCACAAGTTCCCTACATGAATTGCATAATAGAGAAACAAGCAAGAATCATTAAGCATCATGAAAACTATAAGTGTTGACGAGGCATTCGTTACTATGATTGCATGAAACTTATGCCAAGAATTCGTTTAACGCGATTGTTTATAAGCAACCTCCACTACTTGTGAATATAAGTTCATAACGATTAGGTGAAACTCACTTATATTCTAGCGTCATATTCATGCATGAAAATTAAGCGCGCATTCTTAATAAACATACATAAATAAGTTATCAATCAAACGGTTAAACAAATTGAATCCACAACTTATGAAACGCAATTAGAAGTAATCAAATCAAAATGCAAGCATAAATATATATTTCGAATCCCCCCCTAGCTAAAGGGGGGTTTAGTTCCTCATACAAAACAAAGAGAATTGAAATTAAACATTGAAATCAAAGAAACGCCTAAACATTCCAACAACTCAAACTTGAATTGTATGAACGTTTAGGCCCTCTTCTCTTCCTCTTTATTGTAGCATAAGGTCTAGGGATAATTGGTTTGGGGGATGGAAGTGTGGAATGGAAAAGGAGTGGTGGAGAAGTGGAAGGGGAATGGAAAAATGGTTTTGGATTCTAAGGGGACTCACGGCAAAGAGAAGGAATGGAAATGTTTGTGGTGTGTTGTGTATGAAATGAGATGTGAGATGTGATGAATGAATGAATGCTAGGGTATTTATAGGGGTAGTGGAGGGAACATATGGCTGTTTGTTTAAGCATTTGTGTGGAGGAATGATGGAAAAACAGCTAGGACACATGTGAAAACTGGAATTGCACAAAAGGGAGCAAAGGGAACCCACGGCATGGATGGATTTGCATGTGTGTGCTGAAAATGGTGTGTGTATGCATGTGTTTGGGAAGCTTTCTTGCTCATTTTCTGGATGCAATGATGAAGAGTTTAATAATTAATGCATGTAGGTGGCTGAAATGATGAAGAATGAGTGGTGGAAATGAAAGGGAAAGCTAGAAAGACATGTGAAGATGCTGAAAATGCAATGGAACTCACGGCACAAGGGTTCTTTGGTGATGAATGTGGTTGATTTAATGGAGGAACAAGTGCATGTGTTGAATTGGTGGTGCTTGTGATTAAAGATGGAGAAGGTGGTGTAATGATGAAGTGGAATGGCTGAAAATGCAAGGGGGAGTGAAGGCCACGGCAAAGGTGTTTTGGTGCATGTGTTGGCTGTTTTGTTTGTTGGTTAAAGCTTGTGTTTGCATGTGAATGTTGTTTGTGTGAAGTGTGTGTGAATGTGCATGTGTTTTAAAGAATGAATGGTGGTATAATGATGAAGTGTGATGAGTGATAAGTGTATGATATGTTGAGTGATATGTTGAGTGGTAAGTGAATGATAAGATAAGTGATAAGTGAATGATAAGATAAGTGATAAGTGAATGATATGTTGAGTGATAAATGAATGATATGTTAAGTAATAAATGAATGATATGTGGTGATTGATAGGAGCATATTCATGCGACTTAAATGGCTTGTTCTCGTACATTTACGTTATGTTTCTTTAGTTATTTTAGTTCTTTATGCTTCTTTTGTGTGTTTTCAGGTTCTAAGGGCTTAGGGAGCAAGAAAGTGCATTTTGAGGCCATTTGGAGCATTTTTGGGCATGGATTGGATAGCTTATCCATGGAGCCAAAGTTTGGACGAATTTGAAGGCCTTATTTTCACTTTGGACATAAAACAAAGGGCCTAGCCCATTCTCTCTTATTCTATCCCTTATAGCCATGCAAAGAACCATCCATTCCATCAAAAACAATCCATCAATTCACATGCAAAACCACCATTAACATACATGCACCCAAACAAAGCCAACCTAGCTAACCCTACATGCATTATTTATTAGCACCTTTACAAGACATTATCATTGCATAACATTCCACTTCCACCTCTTTCCAACCTAATTCACATGCATATCAACCCTACATACATTAATTAGTCATTCTTTTCATATTACACTCAAATGCATTCACATGCATTTCAAGAAGCAAAACAACATTGTGCCGTGAGCTTCCCTTGCATTTTCAGCTTTCCTCCTTGCATTCACATGCATAACCAACCTAGTGTCACTCCCATTCAGTCCCTTTAATTATTTAGCCATTATCATACATTTATTCTCCCATAAACAACCCAACAATGCCGTGAGTTCCCACTCCCATTTCCAACTTTCCATAACTTTTCCTAGTTGTTTTATTACATACATTCCCCCTTCATTATTCCAAACACATGCACCCATAATCATTCATCCCCTCCTAGCTGCAATATTCCCTCTTTTGTTCCCCCATTTCACCTATAAATAAGCATCCAACACTCCTCAAAATTCATTCACTCTTCCATACACATTTTCAGTTACAAACACTTCCATTTTCTGTGCAGTTTTTCTCCTTCATTGCAGCCACTATCCAACCACTTCCCATCCCTCCAAAACACTTCACATAATCCCCAAAGCTCACCTTAGACCTTGTGCTACAACAACGAGGAAGAAAAGAGTGCTTAAACGTTCATACAATTCAAGTTTGAGTTGTTGGAATGTTTAGGTGTTTCTTTGATTTCAAAGTTTAAATTTAATTCTCTTTGTTTTGTACGTATGAGAAGGGAAGAGAAGAGTGCCTAAACGTTCATACAATTCACGTTTGAGTTGTTGGAATGTTTAGGTGTTTCTTTGATTTCAAAGTTATGAGGAACTAAACCCCCTTTAGCTAGGGGGTGATTCGAAACTATGTTTATATTTGCATTTTGAATTGATTACGTTTGGTTGGAATTTCATAAGTTGTGGATTCAATTCGTTTAACTGTTTGATTGATAACTTATTTATGTATGTTCATTGAGATTGCAAGCTTAATTTTCATGCATAAATATGACGCTAGAATATAAGTGAATTTCACCTAATCGTTATGAACTTATATTCACAAGTAGTAGAGGTTGCTTATAAACAATCGCGTTAAACGAATTCTTGGCATAAGTTTCATGCGTATTCCATAGTAACGAATGCCTCGTCGATGTTTATGATTTCCGTTGAACTTAATGATCTTGGTTAAATGTCTCTATCATGCGTATTCCATAGTTAGGGACTTTGATTAAAAATAATTTGGTTGTAATGCGTATTCCATTCAATCCAACGAATTTAGGGAAATCTGAAAGTTAATCTAAGCGGATCTAATTAACTTGGAGCATTGAGTTTCACAACTTATCGAAAGACCAACTGAGAATCAATTTTGTTTGCAAGTGTAACATGTGTGGAGAAGAACCCCTTGGCTATTCCATCATCCATATTTTTATCACATTCATATTTACATTTTGCCTTTAATTATATTCTGTCTTTTTAATTTAATATCGTCCAACCACAATTCCCCCCCTATTTTGTTAAGTCTTAATCATTCGTATTTGTTTTATTTTTGTATCTTTAAGCTTTTGGAGTCATAAACAATTGCAAATTCATCTAAATCAAGTTCTAGCTTCTATTTGAGTCAATTTGATTGTTTTAGACAATTTGAGTTTTTCAAAGCCATTCTGAGTCATAGTAGTCTTGTTAAGAGTATTTTAATTTAGTTTTTATGTTTTTAAGTCAATTTAGAAGGTTTTAGCAAGCCCTCCTAATCCCCGGTCTAGAACGATCCCTCACTTATCCATTCTACTACAATTGTCAAACGAGGGTTTAATTTGAGTGTCAAGTAATTCTCGCATCAAATTTTGGCGCCGTTGCCGGGGATTAGCAACTTTGCTAATCCTTTGTCTTTATTTTTATATTTTGTTTTTCGTGCATTCTTATTTCAAATTCTTAGTTTGTTTGTTTCCTTGTTTTTTTTTAGGTACTGTGTATGACTCGTAGCTCTCGGCCTATTATAGAGAACATCTCCGACTTTGACGGTGATTTTGAACGCACTTTGAGGAGAACGAGGAGTCAACAAGAGCCACCACAACCTCCACCACAACCTGGGCTTGAAGAAGACGAAGTAGGTGTAGAAGAAAAGCCCACGGATCAGATTTTTGAAGAAGAACAAGCCATGGCAGCAGATAATAGAACCATCAAGGAGCTTTCGGCCTCGGGTCTGGATAATGCATTGCCTCTTTGTATCCAATACCCCACGGCTGCCCAAGGCAAGACCGATGAATTTGAACTCAAATCCAGTTTGTTACACCATATTCCGAAGTTCCATGGCTTGTCTATGGAAGACCCCAACAAACACTTGAAGGAGTTCGAGGTGGTTTGTTCGAGCATGACCCCCGTCAATGTGGATGGGAGTATATTGAAGATGAAGGCCTTTCCATTTTCACTTATGGACAAGGCCAAAGATTGGCTCTACGAACTAGCCCCGGGAACTGTGACTTCGTGGGAGAGTATGAAGCGTGCTTTCTTGGAGAAATTCTTCCCTACTTCGAGAGTGATTCTCCTACGGAAGAAAATTAGTGGTATTCAACAGAATCATGGTGAGACATTCCCGGCTTATTATGAGCGCTTCAAGGGCCTTGTAGCTTCATGTCCTCAACATCAAATGAAGGAGGAACTTCTCCTTCAATATTTCTATGAGGGCCTCCTTCCTATCGAACGTCAAATGCTTGATGCATCAGCGGGAGGAGCATTGGTGGACAAAACACCAAGGGATGCCAAGGTTCTCATAGCCAACCGAGCGCTCAACGCTCAACAATATGAAGGAGTGGGCCAAAGGGAAGCCCCACGGCAACAAAGTGTAAATGAGGTGAGTGCTATTTCTGAAATTCAATCACAACTTGCTAATCTTACTTCTCTTGTTTCTCAGGTTGTGATTGGTCCAAAAGCACAAGAACACCAAGTCTGTGGCGTGTGCTCAATTCAAGGGCATCCATCCGACAAGTGCCCTCAACTAATCGAGAATGGTGGGTGGGAATCTGCCAATGCAATTGGTTTCCAAGGACAAAATCAAAACAACCCATACTCGAACACTTATAATGCCGGATGGAGGGACCATCCAAACTTCAAATGGAGGGAGCCACAACAAGCTGCCCAACAAGGAGGATTTAGGCCAAACCCCCCTGGTTTTTATTCCAAGCCGTATGCACCCCAACAATCCCAACAACCTTCGGCATCATCTCATTCAGGTACGTCTTTGGAAAGTAATCAAGCTATGCAATTACTAACCTCTATTTCACAGGGGTTGCAAAATCAAAACAACCGGATAGAAAATAACGAGAAGGAGATGATGGATATGAAGAAACAAATAGGGCAGATTTCTGAGTTCCTTGGACAGATTAGAGAGCAAGGAAAGCTTCCTAGCTCAACCACAGTCAATCCAAAGGGAGGATTCGAATCCGCCAAGGCCATCACCCTAAGGGGTGGAAAAGAAGTTGGGACCGAGCCAAACAATCCCACATCTGCCCAGAAAGTAGATGAAGAGAAGACACAACCTGAGGCAGATCACCCTAACTCGGCCAAATCAGGTAATTTAAGTTCAAATTCATGTACTTCACGTCCTAATCTGCCCAATGTACCTTTTCCTCGTAGGTTCATGCAAGAAAAAAAGGAAGAAAGCGAGAAGGACATTCTTGAAACGTTCCTGATGCGAGATTTATACGCACACAAATTAAACCCTCTTTTCGTCAAATTGTAGTATATGTATAAGTAGGGATCGTTCTGGACCGGGGATTAGGAGGGATTGTTAATCACTTGGATTTGACTAAAAAAAAAAACGTAAAAACACAAAATAAATGTATTTCTAACTAATCTAACACTTTAAAATAAATGGGGGATTGGTTTTGGACGAAATTAAACTAAAATAGAAACTTGGAAACAAAACAGATTGTACAAACGAAATTGATGGAATAGAATGAAGAAAAACTAGTTAGAGGGTTCCTTATCCACACATGAACATAAGCATATAATTTGACTCCCAGTTATGACTTCAACAAACAATGAATGACAATGCTCCAAGTTAATTAGGTCCGCTTAAATTAACCTTCAGATTTCCCTAGATTCATTGGATTGAATGGGATACGCATTACAACCAAATTATTCCTAATCAAAGTCTCTCACATGGAATACGCATGATAGAGACATTCAACAAAGATCATTAAGTTCAACGGAAATCATAAACATTGACTAGGCATTCATAACTATGGAATACGCATGTTAATCCAGCCTAGGGTTTACTAAACACAATCGTGACTAGCGATTTTTACTACTCATGAATATAAGTTCATAACGATTAGGTGAAATTCCCTTATATCCTAGCATCAAGTCTTAGGCATGCAAATTAAGTGTCGACCCTCAACCCACATACATAAACAAGTTCTTAATCAAAACAGAAAAGTAACCCACATCTAAAGTTCATGAATTCATAACTGGAGTAAATCAAATCATAACCAACATATGTCCATGGCTTCAAATTTGCCTCTAACTAAAAAGAAATTAGTTTCACATGTTTAACATAATTGAATAACAAGTTAAATTAAACATGAAAACAAAAACAAGAAAAGAAAGAACAAATGGATGGAAAGTTAGCTACGGGGTTCATCTCCACATATGTTATACTTGCATAATAAAACGATTTCCAATTGCATTTCAACAAATCATTAATTCTCAACGCCCCGGGTTAATTAGGTCCGCTTAAATTAACCGTCAAGTTTTCCTTAAGTTAATGAATTGGATGGGTTAGCGCAACGCAATTCACAACATTCTCCAAAAGTCCTTTACGTGAAAAGCACAATAAAGATACAATCAAAGATCATTAAGCATCATGAAAACTTTAAGTGTTGACGAGGCATTCGTTACTATGGACTACGCATGAAACTTATGCCAAGAATTTATTTAACGCGATTGTTTATAAGCAACCTCCACTACTTGTGAATATAAGTTCGTAACTATTAGGTGAAACTCACTTATATTCTAGCGTCATATTGATGCATGAAAATTAAGCGCGCATTCTTAATAAACATTCATAAATAAGTTATCAATCAAACGGTTAAACAAATTGAACCACAACTTATGAAACGCAATTAGAATTAATCAAATCAAAATGCAAGCATAAACATATATTTCGAATCACCCCCTTGCTAAAGGGGGTTTAGTTTATTATAACTTTGAAATCAAAGAAATACATAAACATTCCAACAACTCAAACTTGAATTGTATGAACGTTTAGGCACTCTTCTCTTCCATTCCTCATACGTACAAACAAAGAGAATTGAATTTAAACATTGAAATCAAAGAAACACCTAAACATTCCAACAACTCAAACTTGAATTGTATGAACGTTTAGGCACTCTTCTCTTCCTCGTTGTTGTAGCACAAGGTCTAAGGATAGTTTGATGGTGTGAATGGTTTGGGGAGTGGTGTTTGGATTAATAGGGAAATGGAAAAATGGTGTTTGGATTACAAGGGAACTCACGGCAAAGAGAAGGAATGGAAGTGTTTGTGGTGTGTTGTGTATGAAAATGAGATGTGGAATGTTGGAATGTTATGCACGGCTAAGGATAAAGGAAAGGTTTAAATGTCCTAAAACTAAAGGGAACAAGGTTCCAACACTTTGGTCTTTAATTAGGTCTTCAATTTCGTCCAACACTTTGGCTTCAAGCATAAGCTATCCGTCCTTAGCCCAAAAGTGCTCCAAAAGTCTCCAAAATGCATCTTTTTGCTCCTTTAGCCCTTTGGACCTACAAACACACGAAAATAGCTTAAAGTACTAAAATAACTAAAGAAACATAACGTAAATGCACGAGAACAAGCTATTTAAGTCGCATGAATATGCTCCTATCAAATACCCCCACACTTATCTTTTGCTAGTCCTCGAGCAAAACAAAACAAAAGAACACGAAACTAGACAAAACGAACAAAACACAACCTACACCTTCCAACAATCGTCTCACGGATTTCCAATGCACAAGACAAGTTAAAAATCATTATTCCCATAGATTTTAGTCATCTTCACACTTGAATACATTCTTAATCATAGTCACCACATACTATTTCACAATTAAGCATTTAAAACCATGTTTTGAATGTAGTAACATGCCTTAGAGAATTTGCTCAAATCCTTACAAGATATGCTCTCGTTTTTCACACAGATTTTCTGACTACACACCCTAAACTAGTTATATGTGAGAAGATTGATGTAATCATAAAAACAAACACTCACATATATGTATTTCAAAGGAAGCAATTTCTGGAGTTAATAAGCATGTTTAGATATGATCTCATGAATGGAATGCTACTATTTAGACGCGAGAACCAGTGATACCATAAGCTCATACCAAGTTCAAACTCCACAAATTGAAATACACAACACTCAAGATAGAAGTCAAGGGTTGTAACGGGGCTTGGGGTATGTGGATAACAAAGAAGGGATATGGAAAACAAAGGTTTTTAAAGAAATAGTGAGCAAAGCATTTGAATCAACTTAGATTTCACTTTTGAATGAAAACTGAACTTTTGAACAAAAAGGGAGAATTTAGACAATTTACACCCAGAATTGGTGTTTTGGAACCTTTCTTCAATCACTTATTCTTTCATTTTTTTCTTTTCTCTTCTTTTTTTTTTTTTTTTTTTTTTTCTTTTCTTTTGAATCTCAAAACATCAACACTTAAACATTCTCTCCCCCACACTTATTTTCTTTCATAATGTAACTCAAAAGGAATTCAATTAAGTCAGCTCACTATCTTTTAAGAACAAGGGTGGGGATTGTCCTAAACTAGGCTAGGTGAGGAAAATGTGGGTAAACAAAGAATAAAGGCTAAACAAGGCTCAACGGGGTTAAAACTTACAACATATACGAAGTATGGGAAGTAAGGCTATTTGGCTATGGTGGTGGTCACTACACAACTTCTTCTTGAATATGTGTTATGCAAATCAATAACATGCTTTGAATGAAATGGGCATGAGTCCTAGCATTTGGAACTATATGATAAAATGCCTTCTAAGTAGTAACCAAGCAAAGAATAATGAGATCATGCAACGACTTTAGAAAACAAGAAATCACAGATTATACTCTCCAACGAACGTTATAGGCTCAAGTCTCTCAGGGTTGTAGCGTTTGTTTGAGTTCCTTCCTTCAAGCATGTTACAAAAACGAATTTTTCTTTTATGATTGCATGTGAAGTCATACATTATAACCATAACCAAGCATATACCAAGAGTAAATCAAACTTTTCTCTATGTTTATAACTCTTTCTAACCGTCATGCATTTATAAACCAAATCCTTATCATTGTGTTGGAAGGTACCCTAAGACACAAACACACAAAAACGACTCAAAACACTCTTTTTAGGGTTTTTAAAACAAGTTTTTCAAATTTTTATGTGATTTTCGGAGTTATAAAACAAAACACACTAAAACACTCTAAAACAACTTAAAAACACCTTAAAACAGCAAGGAACAACATTTGAAGTTATGGGTGATAAAATCCCACGAATTTGCATTAAATAAACTTAGTTACCCCCCCACACTTAAATCAAACATTGTCCTCAATGTTTTAAGCATATGGTTCACACAAAACATAAGTAAACACACAAAAAACATTTAAACATACTAAACATGGCAGAATGTAATTAACAAAGAGAAGAGTTTAGGGACGCAAATCTGGTTATGGAGTGTAAATTCCCTCTTCTCCTTGGTGATTGCATTGAGGCTTTGATCTTTGTGATTCCACAGGCTTACTCTTGAACTGGTTTCCGCCCATCGTTGATTTTCCTTTGTGCTACTCTTGAACTGGGCAGCAGGATTCCTTTTAGGGTCTCCCCCGAAGGTCTGAGCTTCCTCCTGTTATCTGTTTCTTTGTTCAATCTTTGCAGGAGTGGTCCCTTCTTTGGAAGTGTATCAACCGTTGAAGATGACTACTCGAGAGCAACGCTAGGTAAGCAATCAGGAATAGATTCCAGGCAGTTGGCTCCAGATCGGTAGACTGACTCCAAGTGCCGGCTGATTGCTTCTTTTACTTTGCCATGCAAGTAAGAACAAGGACAAAGAAAAAGACAGGGAAAGAGCATGATATGAGATATTTTTGCTTTTGACCTTGATGATATGAGATACCTTTGCTTTGAAGAAGCGGTGAATGAATCAGCACATGCTTCAATCCGCCGTTTCCTCCTGGGTCATATGTACTCCAGGCATCTGGTATCATCTTTGGGGAAGAAGAAAGAATTGAGTATTTCGAAAGGCTTTGCTGGGAGTGCGCCCTCAGAGGTGAGAGAGAGTTGGGCATTTTCTTCAGGTTTGCCCTGCCATAAAAGACGAAGGTCGACATATATAGAGATAATATCAAGTGGTGGTACCTTTTACCCTTGTCGACAAACATTTTGATCCCGCAAATTCGGCTTTTTGAAATAGTGGCGCCTTTTCGATCTTTGAATACACCTCTTCGATTTCTGAGCAGGCGCCCCTTCGATTTCTGAACGACGCCCCTTCGCTTTCTGAACGACACGTAGTAGTGCGGATGCAGCTCCTTTTGACAAAGCTGCACGCGTTTTCTTAAAAGCAGAGAAAGCGTCGCCGAACTTTGCGCTTGTCGGCTAAAGATGTGTAGTTGCGATGATGGCCTCCACGTGTTGTCTGAAAAGAAGAAATCTTTTGACAAAGTTGAACGCGCCTTCAGAAAAGCCGAGAAAGCGTCGCCTAAATTACGCCGGAAATTCCGGCTTCTTGAATCGGTGGACGCGTCACCTTGGCTTTTATAGAGCTATCGATCACCACAACAAACACACTCTGAAGAATTCCCATTCTTGAAAATCGACTCCGGCCCTTTGAGAATTAACTCCATCCGCCCCTCTCTTTGAACACTTTTGAAAAATGGCAAACCCATCGAACCTTAGCTTGGAATTGAGCCTTAGCAGTGATACGGGCGCGCCGCGTCAAGGTAACGTATGGCGCCCTTCTTTCTTATCTTCTAACGGTCCTCTCACAGGTGAAGACTCCGTGATGCAGGACGCCACAACAGCTACAATAGTAGCTAAGAACCTCCTCACTCCAAAAGATAGTAGGCTGCTGTCAGGACGGTCCGATGAGTTGGCCGTTCAAGAGTCCCTCGCACTTAGTGTTCAGTGTGCGAGTTCTGTGTCCAACATGGGCCAACGCCTGCTTGCCCGCTCCCGTCAGGTGGAATCATTGATGGCAGAGGTGGAAAGTCTTAAGCAGGAGATCAAACTGCTTAAGCATGAGAATAGAAGTTTGCACGTGCTTGCCAACAACTATTCGACGGGCATGAAGAGGAAGCTTGATGAACTGCAAGAGTCTGAAGGTCGGATTCAAAGTGACCGTCAAAGGTTTTCGTCTTTCCTCCAGAGGCACCTTTTTCCTGGATCATCCAGCGTTTGGCCAAGTATTGAGGCCTCGAATGCTCTATCTTCGATGCTTCCAGCTCCGATGCCTTCCGCTCCTATGTCTTTAGCCCCGATGCCTTCCGTCCCGATGTCTTCCGTCCCGATGCCTTCCGCTTCAAGAGTTTTGCCACGTAGTGGGTCTTTAAGTAAACAACCTTTGTGAAGCCTCCATCGTTCTGCCATGTTTTTTTTTTTTTTTTTTTTTTTTTTTTTTTCAAAATGCATTGGGTTGCCTCCCAAGTAGCGCTTTCTTTTACGTCTTGCAGCCGGACGAAGAACCCAATCACTCCAGGATACGTTCACGAATCGGATGAGAACTCCGAGTCATAAACTAGTACCTAGAACAAGAAACAAAATAACATAAGAATCTGGAATAAAATAAAAACAAACGAAAATAAAACAATCCAAGGGATTAGCAAATTTTCTAATCCCCGGCAACGGCGCCAAAATTTGATGCGAGATTTATACGCACACAAATTAAACCCTCTTTTCGTCAAATTGTAGTATATGTATAAGTAGGGATCGTTCTGGACCGGGGATTAGGAGGGATTGTTAATCACTTGGATTTGACTAAAAAAAAAACGTAAAAACACAAAATAAATGTATTTCTAACTAATCTAACACTTTAAAATAAATGGGGGATTGGTTTTGGACGAAATTAAACTAAAATAGAAACTTGGAAACAAAACAGATTGTACAAACGAAATTGATGGAATAGAATGAAGAAAAACTAGTTAGAGGGTTCCTTATCCACACATGAACATAAGCATATAATTTGACTCCCAGTTATGACTTCAACAAACGATGAATGACAATGCTCCAAGTTAATTAGGTCCGCTTAAATTAACCTTCAGATTTCCCTAGATTCATTGGATTGAATGGGATACGCATTACAACCAAATTATTCCTAATCAAAGTCTCTCACATGGAATACGCATGATAGAGACATTCAACAAAGATCATTAAGTTCAACGGAAATCATAAACATTGACTAGGCATTCATAACTATGGAATACGCATGTTAATCCAGCCTAGGGTTTACTAAACACAATCGTGACTAGCGATTTTTACTACTCATGAATATAAGTTCATAACGATTAGGTGAAATTCCCTTATATCCTAGCATCAAGTCTTAGGCATGCAAATTAAGTGTCGACCCTCAACCCACATACATAAACAAGTTCTTAATCAAAACAGAAAAGTAACCCACATCTAAAGTTCATGAATTCATAACTGGAGTAAATCAAATCATAACCAACATATGTCCATGGCTTCAAATTTGCCTCTAACTAAAAAGAAATTAGTTTCACATGTTTAACATAATTGAATAACAAGTTAAATTAAACATGAAAACAAAAACAAGAAAAGAAAGAACAAATGGATGGAAAGTTAGCTACGGGGTTCATCTCCACATATGTTATACTTGCATAATAAAACGATTTCCAATTGCATTTCAACAAATCATTAATTCTCAACGCCCCGGGTTAATTAGGTCCGCTTAAATTAACCGTCAAGTTTTCCTTAAGTTAATGAATTGGATGGGTTAGCGCAACGCAATTCACAACATTCTCCAAAAGTCCTTTACGTGAAAAGCACAATAAAGATACAATCAAAGATCATTAAGCATCATGAAAACTTTAAGTGTTGACGAGGCATTCGTTACTATGGACTACGCATGAAACTTATGCCAAGAATTTATTTAACGCGATTGTTTATAAGCAACCTCCACTACTTGTGAATATAAGTTCGTAACTATTAGGTGAAACTCACTTATATTCTAGCGTCATATTGATGCATGAAAATTAAGCGCGCATTCTTAATAAACATTCATAAATAAGTTATCAATCAAACGGTTAAACAAATTGAACCACAACTTATGAAACGCAATTAGAATTAATCAAATCAAAATGCAAGCATAAACATATATTTCGAATCACCCCCTTGCTAAAGGGGGTTTAGTTTATTATAACTTTGAAATCAAAGAAATACATAAACATTCCAACAACTCAAACTTGAATTGTATGAACGTTTAGGCACTCTTCTCTTCCATTCCTCATACGTACAAACAAAGAGAATTGAATTTAAACATTGAAATCAAAGAAACACCTAAACATTCCAACAACTCAAACTTGAATTGTATGAACGTTTAGGCACTCTTCTCTTCCTCGTTGTTGTAGCACAAGGTCTAAGGATAGTTTGATGGTGTGAATGGTTTGGGGAGTGGTGTTTGGATTAATAGGGAAATGGAAAAATGGTGTTTGGATTACAAGGGAACTCACGGCAAAGAGAAGGAATGGAAGTGTTTGTGGTGTGTTGTGTATGAAAATGAGATGTGGAATGTTGGAATGTTATGCACGGCTAAGGATAAAGGAAAGGTTTAAATGTCCTAAAACTAAAGGGAACAAGGTTCCAACACTTTGGTCTTTAATTAGGTCTTCAATTTCGTCCAACACTTTGGCTTCAAGCATAAGCTATCCGTCCTTAGCCCAAAAGTGCTCCAAAAGTCTCCAAAATGCATCTTTTTGCTCCTTTAGCCCTTTGGACCTACAAACACACGAAAATAGCTTAAAGTACTAAAATAACTAAAGAAACATAACGTAAATGCACGAGAA
Organism: Pyrus communis; assembly: GCF_963583255.1. Taxonomy (NCBI): domain Eukaryota; kingdom Viridiplantae; phylum Streptophyta; class Magnoliopsida; order Rosales; family Rosaceae; genus Pyrus; species Pyrus communis. Next base: position 20,559,870 of record NC_084809.1, read on the forward strand.
CAAGCTATTTAAGTCGCATGAATATGCTCCTATCAGTTCCGGAAGGTGCAAGTGAACATACCACTTCTCGATGCAATCAAACAGGTTCCAAAGTATGCTAAATTCCTCAAGGACCTATGCAATACAAAGAGAAGAAGGGCAAACAAAGAGGTAGTGAAGGTAAGCGAGAATGTGTCCGCTGTTTTGCAACGTAAACTGCCTACCAAGTGCAAAGACCCCGGTAGTTTCACGATTCCTTGTGTGATTGGACATAATCGTTTTGAACATGCCATGCTTGATTTAGGTGCATCCATAAATGTCATGCCTTATTCGATTTATGCATCTATGAATTTGGGTGAATTAAAACAAGATGGTGTAATTATACAATTGGCCGATCGTTCTAACGCGTATCCAAAAGGAGTTTTGGAAGATGTGCTTGTGCAGGTGAACCATTTAATTTTTCCGGCTGATTTCTACGTCCTAGACATGGAGGATTCAGCCCATTCTACATCTTTGCCGATTCTCCTTGGTAGGCCATTCATGAAGACGGCCCGAACGAAGATTGATGTATACAAAGGCACCTTGACAATGGAATTCGATGGGGAAGTGATTGATTTTAATATTTCTGAAACTATGAGATATCCCGTTGATGACCATTCTTGTTTTTCCATTGATGTTATCAATTCTTTGGCGCAGGTATACCTTGAAGAATTGAATGAGGACGCCCTGGAAACAACCATCACTAAGGCCATAGAGCGCAAAAATGAAGGATTTGGGCCAATGCAAGGCCACGGCAAGGAGGAGGAATTCTTTGCAATGGGTTCTAGTGAAGAAATAATTGAGGTTGTGGCAGCCCTTGAGTCATTACCACAACAATATGGTAAGGTTCCACTCTCACTTTCAAATTCAGTTTCCACTAAGATGCTACCTTCTGTTGTTCAGGCACCATCGCTTGAACTTAAGTCGTTGCCGGACCATTTGAAGTATGTGTTTTTGGGAAAAGGCGAAACATTGCCCGTCATCATTTCATCAAGTCTCACGGCAATGGAGGAGGAGAAGCTTGAGAGGGTGCTGCGAGAGCACAAAACGGCCATAGGGTGGACTTTGGCCGACATTAAAGGAATAAGCCCTACCACATGCATGCACCGTATACTTCTTGAGGAGGGGACTAAGCCATCCCGAGAGGCTCAACGCCGTCTCAACCCTCCGATGATGGAAGTGGTGAAGAAGGAAATAATCAAGCTTTTGGATTGCGGAGTGATCTACCCTATCTCCGATAGCCGTTGGGTCTCTCCAGTTCAAGTCGTTCCCAAGAAGTCCGGAGTAACTGTTATCAAGAATGATGAGAATGAGCTCGTGCCTACACGCATTCAGACTGGATGGTGAGTATGTATCGATTACCGGAAGCTAAATGCCATGACTAGGAAAGATCACTTTCCTTTGCCATTCATCGACCAGATGCTCGAAAGGTTAGCCGGTCATGCCTTTTACTGTTTTCTTGATGGATACTCTGGATATAACCAAATTGTGATAGCCCCGGATGATCAAGAGAAGACCACATTCACATGTCCCTTTGGAACATTTGCTTATCGTCGCATGCCATTTGGCTTATGCAACGCACCGGCCACTTTCCAAAGGTGTATGGTAAGTATATTTTCCGATTTTGTTGAAAAGATCATTGAGGTTTTCATGGATGATTTCAGTGTATTTGGGAGTTCATTTGATAATTGCTTGGATAATCTGACCTTAATTTTGAAACGATGTGTTGAAACTAACCTTGTCTTGAATTGGGAGAAATGTCACTTTATGGTGAAACAAGGTATAGTTTTAGGACATATTGTTTCAGAAAAAGGAATTGAAGTAGATAAATCAAAAATAGACCTTGTACGTCACTTACCCTCTCCTACTTCGGTTAGAGAGGTACGTTCGTTTCTTGGCCATGCAGGGTTCTATAGGCGTTTTATCAAGGACTTCTCCAAGATGTCCAACCCTCTTTGCCGATTGCTTCAAAAAGATGTGCCATTCAAGTTTGATGGAGAGTGTAATTCGGCATTTAACCAACTCAAGGAGAAGCTAGTCTCGGCCCCCATTATTATACCTCCAGATTGGAGCCTTCCGTTCGAGCTCATGTGCGATGCATCCGACTATGCATTAGGAGCTGTTCTAGGACAAAGAAGAGACAAGCGGCCGCATGTCATATACTATGCCTCTCGGACTCTCAATGATGCCCAATTGAACTACTCCACGACGGAAAAAGAACTTCTAGCTGTGGTTTTTGCTTTAGATAAATTCCGTTCATATTTAATTGGTACTAAAGTAATCGTTTATTCTGATCATGCAGCTTTGAGGTACTTGCTCACGAAAAAGGAAGCAAAGCCGAGGCTTATCCGTTGGATTCTTCTTCTTCAAGAATTTGATATTGAAATCCGGGATAAGAAAGGAAGCGAGAATGTAGTGGCTGACCATTTAAGCCGAATGATCCACGAGGAGCATGAACATGCCGTACCTATCCCTGAAACTTTTCCCGATGAGCAGCTGCTTTCCATTGAGGTAAGTGAACCATGGTATGCAGATTTAGTGAATTACTTGGTGGCTAAACAAATTCCAAATGAACTAAACAAGCACCAACGTGATAAGCTTAAAAATGATGCACGTTTCTATGTTTGGGATGACCCTTATTTGTGGAAGTATTGCTCAGATCAAATTGTACGTAGATGTGTGCATGATTCTGAATTTCACTCAATTCTAAGCTTTTGTCACACATATGCATGTGGTGGTCATTTTGGCACACAACGCACTGCCCTCAAGGTTTTAGAGTGTGGTTTTTATTGGCCGACTATATTTAGGGATGCTAGAACCTTTTGTATGTCTTGTGATCGTTGCCAACGAATGGGTAACATAGGTACCAAGGACCAAATGCCGCAAACCCCTGTCTTTAATGTTGAAATTTTTGATGTTTGGGGCATTGATTTCATGGGCCCTTTCCCTCCATCTTATGGTTTCACTTATATCTTGCTAGCCGTTGATTATGTTTCTAAATGGGTGGAAGCAAAAGCCACCCGTACTAACGATTCTAAGGTGGTTGCAGATTTCGTGAAAACTAACATTTTTGCTAGGTTTGGAATGCCGAGAGTAATCATAAGTGATGGAGGGTCTCACTTTTGCAATCGGACCATTGAGGCGTTGCTAAGAAAGTACCATGTCAACCATAAGGTCTCCACACCTTACCATCCTCAAACAAATGGCCAAGCCGAGGTGTCTAACCGAGAAATCAAACAAATTTTGGAGAAGACCGTTGGACCAACAAGGAGGGATTGGAGCTTACGTTTAGATGATGCACTGTGGGCATATCGTACGGCATACAAAACACCCATTGGGATGTCACCTTTTCGGCTCGTCTATGGTAAGCCATGTCATTTGCCCGTAGAGTTAGAGCACAAGGCACATTGGGCCGTGAAGATTTTCAACATGGACATAGATGCAGCGGGAGTTCATAGGAAGCTCCAATTGAATGAACTTGAGGAGATTCGGAATGAAGCCTATGAGAATGCCCGGATGTACAAAACCAAGACCAAAGCATTCCATGATAAAATGATTCGAACCAAGACCTTCACAGTTGGGCAGAAAGTGTTACTTTTCAACTCTCGCCTACGGTTGTTTCCTGGTAAGTTGCGTTCTAAATGGATTGGCCCGTTTGTTGTTACTAATGTTTTCCCTCATGGTGCAGTGCAAATCAAAAGTTCAAGGACGCAGCAAGAATTCAAAGTGAATGGGCATCGATTGAAGCCCTATTACGAGATGTTTGAGGAGCATGTCGTGGAGGAGGTACCCCTCCATGCCGTGGAACCTAGTCAAGCTTAAACGGAGGTACCGTCCGGCTGCAAGACGTAAAAGAAAGCGCTACTTGGGAGGCAACCCATGCATCCGAATAGAGAAGAACTTGGAAAACCCCTTTAAGAGACTTATTTTTATTCCTTTCTTTTTCTTTACTGCCTTACTTTGCTTTCTTTCTCGTATTTGTTTATTTGCTTGCTCTGTTGTGACTTTCTGCTTAAAACATTGAGGACAAGGTTTGATTTAAGTGTGGGGGGGTAAACAATTTGTATTTGCATGAATTTCGTGGGATTTATTCACCTATCACTTAGAATGTTGTTTCTTGCTGTTTTAAGCGTTTTTAGAGTGTTTTATAGTGTCTTGGTATAAAACTTCGAAAATTTGATAAAAAAAAAAAAATAATAAAAAAAAAAAAAAAAAAAAGATCTTTTGAAAAACCCAAAAATATGTGTTTTTAGAGTCATTTGAGTCATTTTGGTGTTTGTTTGTGTCTTAGCGCTACTTAGGTTGTTTAGTTGTTATTGTTTGTTTGTTTATTAATTATGTGAGTCTATGATTGTAACATTGAGAAAATGTTTGATTTATTGATAGGCACTGCTAAACAAAGAAAGATGGTGCTTCACAAAGGGTGTTTGCTTGAGGCCCCACTACGTGGCTTTACTCTTGAAGCGGAAGGCGTAGGAGCAGAAGGCATCGGAGCGGAAGGCGTAGGAACAGAAGGCGTTGGAACAGAAGGCATAGGAGCAGAAGGCATCGAAGATAGAGCATTCCAGGCCTCAATACTTGGCCAAGCGCTGGATGAGCCAGGAAAAAGTTGCCTCTGGAGGAAAGACGAGAACCTTTGACGGTCACTGTGAATCCGACCTTCAGACTCTTGCAGCTCATCAAGCTTCCTCTTCATGCCCGTCGAATAGTTGTTTGCAAGCACGTGCAAACTTCTATTCTCATACTTCAGCTGCTGGATCTCCTGCTTGAGACTTTCCACTTCTGCCATCAATGATTCCACCTGACGGGAGCGGGCAAGCAGGCGTTGGCCCATGTTGGACACAGAACTCGCACACTGAACACTAAGTGCGAGGGACTCTTGAACGGCCAGCTCATCGGACCGTCCTGACAGCAGCCTGCTATCTTTCGGAGTGAGGAGGTTCCTAGCTACTATTGTAGCTGTTGTGGCGTCCTGCATCACGGAGTCTTCACCTGTGAGAGGACCGTTAGAAGAAAAGAAAGAAGGGCGCCATACGTTACCTTGACGCGGCGCGCCCGTATCACTGCTAAGGCTCAATTCCAAGCTAAGGTTCGATGAGTTTGCCATTTTTCAAAAGTGTTCAGAAAGAAGGGGTGGTTGGAGTTAATTCTCAAAGGGCCGGAGTCGATTTTTCAAGAATGGGATTTCTTCAGAGTGTATTTGTTGGGGTGATCGATAGCTCCATAAAAAGCCATGGCGACGCGTCCACCGATTCAGAGATCCGGATTTTCCTCCGCAAATTTCGACGACGCTTTCGCGGTTTTTCAGAAAACGCGTTCAGCTTTGTCAAAAGATATCTGACAAAGCTGATAACACGTGGAGGCCATCATCTCAATTACACGTCTTTAGCCGACAAGCGCAAAGTTCGGCGACACTTTCTCAGCTTTTCAGAAGACGCGTGCAGCTTTGTCAAAAGGAGCCGCATCTGCACTACCACATGTCGTTCAGCACTCGAAGGGGCGCCTGCTCAGAAATCGAAGAGGCGTGTTCAGAGATCGAAGAGGCGCCATTATTTCAAAAAGCCGGATTTGCGGGATCAAAACGTTTGTCGACGAAGGTAAAAAGTACCACCACTTGATATTATCTCTATATATGTCGACCTTCGTCTTTTATGGCAGGGTAAACCTGAAGAAAAATGCCCAACTCTCTCTCACCTCTGAGGGCGCACTCCCAGCAAAGCCTTTTGAATTACTCAAAATTTTCTTCTTCCCCAAAGATGATACCAGATACCTGGAGTACATATGACCCAGGAGGAAATACATGCGCTGATTCCTTCACCGCTTCTTCAAAAGCAAAGGTATCTCATATCATCAAGGTCAAAAGCAAAAGTATCTCATATCATGCTCTCTCCCTGTCTTTTTCTTTGTCCTTGTTCTTACTCGCATGGCAAAGTGAAAGAAGCAATCAGCCGGCACTTGGAGTCAGTCTTCCGATCTGGAGCCAACTGCCTGGAACCTATTCCTGATTGCTTACCTAGCGTTGCTCTCGAGTAGTCATCTTCAACGGTTGATACACTTCCAGAGAAGGGACCACTCCTGCACAGATTGAACAAAGAAATAGACAAAAGGGATAAGCTCAGACCTTCGGGGAAGACCAAAAGAATCCTCCAGCCTAGTAGCACAAAGGAAAATCAATGATGGGCGGAAACCAGTTCGAGAGTAAGCCTGTGGATCATCAAGATCAAGCCTCATTGCAATCAACAAAGAGAAGATGGAATTTACACTCCATAACCAGATTTGCGTCCCTAAACTCTTCTCTTTGTTAATTACATTTTGCCATGTTTAGTATGTTTAAGTGCTTTTTGTGTATTTACTTATGCTTTGTGTGAATCTATGCTTAAAACATTGAGGACAATGTTTGATTTAAGTGTGGGGGGGGGTAACTAAGTATATTTGATGCAAATTCGTTGGATTTTATCACCTATCACTTCACATGTTGTTTCTCACTGTTTTAAAACTATTTTAGTGTGTGTTGTTTTATAACTCCGAAAAGCACATAAAAATTTGAAAAATTGTTTTGAAAAGCCTAAAAAGAGTGTTTTGAGTCGTTTTTGTGAGTTTGTGTCTTAGGATACCTTCCAACACAATGTTAAGGATTTGGTTTATAATTGCATGACGGTTAGAAAGAGTTATAAACATAGAGAAAAGTTTGATTTACTCTTGGTTTATGCTTAGTTATGGTTATAATATATGACTTCACATGCAATCATAAAAGAAAAATTCGTTTTTGTAACATGCTTGAAGGAAGGAACTCAAACAAACGCTACAACCCTGTGAGACTCGAGCCATTACCTTCTTTGGAGAGTTATTTTCTGTGATTCTTTGTTTTCTAAAGTTGTTGCATGATCTCATTATTCCTTGCTTGGTTACTACTTAGAATGCAATTGTATCATGATAGAACTAAATGCTAGAACTTATATCCGTTTCATTCAAAGCATGACATTGAATTGCATAACATATATCAAGATGAAGTTGTGTAGTTGCCACCATAACCAAATAGCCTTACTTCCCATATTTCGTATTTATTGTAAGTTTTAACCCCGTTGAGCCTCGTTTAGCCTTTATTCTTTGTTAACCCACATCACCCCTTACCTAGCCTAGAGTAGGACTTTCCTATACCCTTGTTCTTAAAGGATAGTGAGCATGACTTAATTGAATTCCTTTTTATTAATATGTTGCAGAAAATAAGTGTGGGGGAAGGGATTTTTGTGTGTATGTATGTGCCTAAGTCTTAAAGGAGGCACGGAAAAAAAAAAAAAAAAAAAAAAAAAAAAAAAAAAAAGAAAAGAAAAGAAAAGAAAAGAAAAAGAGTGAAAATAAGTGAGAATGGACTCACAAGTGTGATTGTTGATGAAAGGGCCCAAAAAGTTTGAATATGGCCCTAAGTGTTGTGACTTCCCCTTGGGTGTTCAAAGTTAACTTCTGCGTTCTAAAGGGAATTCTAAGTGCCTAATTCAATACTTTACTCACTATTGCTTTAAGAACGTTTGTGTACTCTACCTTTCTTTGTTAAACCATTACCCTTAGCCCCGTTACCTCCCTCAACTTCTATCTTGAGTGTTATGTGTTTCAATTTGCGGAGTTTGAAATTGATATGAGCTTATGGAATCACTGGTTCTCATTCTAAGTAGTAGCATTCCATTCATGAGATCATACCTAAACATGCTTATTAACTCCAGAAATTGCTCTCTTTATGATACATATATGTGAGTGTTCGTTTTCATGTTTACATCAATCTTCTCACATATGACTAGATTAGGGTGTGTAGTTAGAAATTCTGAGTGAAAATCGAGTGCATATCTTGTAAGGAATTGAGCAAATTCTCTAAGGCATGTTACTACATTCAAAACATGGTTTTAAATGCTTAATTGTGAACTAGTATATGGTGACTATGATTAAGAATGTACTTAAGTGTGAAGATGACTAAAAATCTGTGAGAATGATGATTTTTAACATGTCATGTGCATTGGAAATCCCTAAGACGGTTGTTGGAAGGTTTAGGTTGTGTTTTACGTGTTTAGTGTCGTTTTGTTTATTTGTTTTTATTCTGTTTTGCTCGAGGACTAGCAAAAGCTAAGTGTGGGGGTATTTGATAGGAGCATATTCATGCGACTTAAATGGCTTGTTCTCGTACATTTACGTTATGTTTCTTTAGTTATTTTAGTTCTTTATGCTTCTTTTGTGTGTTTTCAGGTTCTAAGGGCTTAGGGAGCAAGAAAGTGCATTTTGAGGCCATTTGGAGCATTTTTGGGCATGGATTGGATAGCTTATCCATGGAGCCAAAGTTTGGACGAATTTGAAGGCCTTATTTTCACTTTGGACATAAAACAAAGGGCCTAGCCCATTCTCTCTTATTCTATCCCTTATAGCCATGCAAAGAACCATCCATTCCATCAAAAACAATCCATCAATTCACATGCAAAACCACCATTAACATACATGCACCCAAACAAAGCCAACCTAGCTAACCCTACATGCATTATTTATTAGCATCTTTACAAGACATTATCATTGCATAACATTCCACTTCCACCTCTTTCCAACCTAATTCACATGCATATCAACCCTACATACATTAATTAGTCATTCTTTTCATATTACACTCAAATGCATTCACATGCATTTCAAGAAGCAAAACAACATTGTGCCGTGAGCTTCCCTTGCATTTTCAGCTTTCCTCCTTGCATTCACATGCATAACCAACCTAGTGTCACTCCCATTCATTCCCTTTAATTATTTAGCCATTATCATACATTTATTCTCCCATAAACAACCCAACAATGCCGTGAGTTCCCACTCCCATTTCCAACTTTCCATAACTTTTCCTAGTTGTTTTATTACATACATTCCCCCTTCATTATTCCAAACACATGCACCCATAATCATTCATCCCCTCCTAGCTGCAATATTCCCTCTTTTGTTCCCCCATTTCACCTATAAATAAGCATCCAACACTCCTCAAAATTCATTCACTCTTCCATACACATTTTCAGTTACAAACACTTCCATTTTCTGTGCAGTTTTTCTCCTTCATTGCAGCCACTATCCAACCACTTCCCATCCCTCCAAAACACTTCACATAATCCCCAAAGCTCACCTTAGACCTTGTGCTACAACAACGAGGAAGAAAAGAGTGCTTAAACGTTCATACAATTCAAGTTTGAGTTGTTGGAATGTTTAGGTGTTTCTTTGATTTCAAAGTTTAAATTTAATTCTCTTTGTTTTGTACGTATGAGAAGGGAAGAGAAGAGTGCCTAAACGTTCATACAATTCACGTTTGAGTTGTTGGAATGTTTAGGTGTTTCTTTGATTTCAAAGTTATGAGGAACTAAACCCCCTTTAGCTAGGGGGTGATTCGAAACTATGTTTATATTTGCATTTTGAATTGATTACGTTTGGTTGGAATTTCATAAGTTGTGGATTCAATTCGTTTAACTGTTTGATTGATAACTTATTTATGTATGTTCATTGAGATTGCAAGCTTAATTTTCATGCATAAATATGACGCTAGAATATAAGTGAATTTCACCTAATCGTTATGAACTTATATTCACAAGTAGTAGAGGTTGCTTATAAACAATCGCGTTAAACGAATTCTTGGCATAAGTTTCATGCGTATTCCATAGTAACGAATGCCTCGTCGATGTTTATGATTTCCGTTGAACTTAATGATCTTGGTTAAATGTCTCTATCATGCGTATTCCATAGTTAGGGACTTTGATTAAAAATAATTTGGTTGTAATGCGTATTCCATTCAATCCAACGAATTTAGGGAAATCTGAAAGTTAATCTAAGCGGATCTAATTAACTTGGAGCATTGAGTTTCACAACTTATCGAAAGACCAACTGAGAATCAATTTTGTTTGCAAGTGTAACATGTGTGGAGAAGAACCCCTTGGCTATTCCATCATCCATATTTTTATCACATTCATATTTACATTTTGCCTTTAATTATATTCTGTCTTTTTAATTTAATATCGTCCAACCACAATTCCCCCCCTATTTTGTTAAGTCTTAATCATTCGTATTTGTTTTATTTTTGTATCTTTAAGCTTTTGGAGTCATAAACAATTGCAAATTCATCTAAATCAAGTTCTAGCTTCTATTTGAGTCAATTTGATTGTTTTAGACAATTTGAGTTTTTCAAAGCCATTCTGAGTCATAGTAGTCTTGTTAAGAGTATTTTAATTTAGTTTTTATGTTTTTAAGTCAATTTAGAAGGTTTTAGCAAGCCCTCCTAATCCCCGGTCTAGAACGATCCCTCACTTATCCATTCTACTACAATTGTCAAACGAGGGTTTAATTTGAGTGTCAAGTAATTCTCGCATCAGTGATGATAAGATAAGTGTATGATATGATAAGTGGTGAATGAAGGAGTGGAATGTTGGAATGTTGTGCACGACTAAGGATATAGGAAAGGTTTAAATATCCTAAAACTAAAGGGAACAAGGTTCCAACACTTTGGTCTTCAATTAGGTTTTCAATTTCGTCCAACACTTTGGCTCCAAGCATAAGCTTTCCATCCTTAGCCCAAAAGTGCTCCAAAAGTCTCCAAAATGCATCTTTTTGCTCCTTTAGCCCTTTCGACCTACAAACACACGAAAATAGCTTAAAGTACTTAAATAACTAAAGAAACATAACGTAAATGCACGAGAACAAGCCATTTAAGTCGCATGAATATGCTCCTATCTTTGGACAGAAAGTGTTGTTATTTAATTCTCGTCTTCGTCTATTTCCGGGTAAGTTACGTTCACGTTGGATTGGACCCTTTGTTATTACTAATGTTTTTCCTCATGGTGCAGTCCAAGTTCGTAGTTTCAAAACAGGTCAAGAGTTCAAGGTGAATGGGCATCGATTGAAGCCTTACTACGAGAGCTTTGTAGAACATGATGTGGAGGAGACTACCCACTATGCTGTGGGTTCCCATGAAGGTTGATCAATGTGGCATCGTCCGGCTGCAAGACGTAAAAGAAAGCGCTACTTGGGAGGCAACCCAATACACTGAATAAAATAAAGTTGTCCATTGATCTCCGATTTGAAAAAAAAAAAAAAAAAAAAAAAAAAAAAAAAAAACTAGATACTAAACATGGAGAAAGATGGAGCCTTCACAAAGGATGTTTACGTGAAGCCCCACTACGAGGCGTCGAAGCAGAAGGCATAGAAGCGGAAGGCATAGAAGCGGAAGACATCGGAGCGGGAGGCATCGGAGCTAGAGCATTCCAGACCTCAGTACTTAGCCAAACGCTGGATGACCCAGGAAAAAGGTGCCTCTGGAGATAAGACGCAAGCCTTTGACGGTCACTGTGAATTCGACCCTCAGATTCTTGCAGCTCATCAAGCTTCCTCTTCATGCCCGACGAATAGTTATTTGCAAGCACATGCAAACTTCTATTCTCGTACTTAAGCTGCTGGTTCTCTTGCTTAAGACTTTCCACCTCTGCCATCAATGATTCCACCTGACGGGACCGAGCAAGCAGGCGTTGGCCCATGTTGGACACAGAACTCGCACACTGAACACTAAGTGTGAGGGACTCTTGAACGGCCAACTCATCGGACCGTCCTGACAGCAGCCTACTATCTTTTGGAGTGAGGAGGTTCCTAGCTACTATTGTAACTGTTGTGGCGTCCTGCATCACGGAGTCTTCACCTGTAAGAAGACCGTTAGAAGATAAGAAAGAAGGGCACCATACGTTACCTTGACGCGGCGCGCCCGTATCACTGCTGAGACTCAATTCTAAGCTAAGGTTCGATGGGTTTGCCATTTTTCAAAAGTGTTCAAAGAGATGGGGTGGATGGAGTTAATTCTCAAAGGGCCGGAGTCGATTTTCAAGAATGGGAAATCTTCAGGGTGTGTTTGTTGTGGTGATCGATAGCTCTATAAAAAGCCAAGGCGACGCGTCCACCGATTCAAAAAGCCAGAATTTCCGACGTAATTTTGGCGACGCTTTCTCGGCTTTTCAGAAGACGTGTTCAACTTTGTCAAAAGATTTCTTCTTTTCAGAAAACACGTGGAGGCCATCATCGCAACTACACATCTTTAGCCGACAAGCGCAAAGTCCGGCGACGCTTTCTCTGCTTTTCAGAAAACGCGTGCAGCTTTGTCAAAAGGGGCGCCTGCTCAGAAATCGAAGGGGCGTCGTTCAGAAATCGAACGGGCGCCTGCTCAAAAATCGAAGAGGCGTCGTTCTGATATCGAAGAGACATTTGTCGACAAGGGTAAAAGAACAGTACCACCACTTGATATTATCTCTATATATGTCGACCTTCGTCTTTTATGGAAAGGCAGACCTGAAGAAAATGCCCAACTCTCCCTCACCTCTGAGGGCGCACTCCCAGCAAAGCCTTTCGAATTACTCAATTTTTTCTTCTTCCCCAAAGATGATACCAGATGCCTGGAGTACAGATGACCCAGGAGGAAACAGCACAACAAATACATGTATCTCATATCATCAAGGTCAAAAGCAAAAGTATCTCATATCATGCTCTTTCCCTGTCTTTTTCTTTGTCCTTGTTCTTACTCGCATGGCAAAGTGAAAGAAGCAATCAGCCAACACTTGGAGTCAGTCTTCCGAGTTGGAGCCAACTGCCTGGAATCTATTCCTGATTGCTTACCTAGCGTTGCTCTCGAGTAGTCATCTTCAACGGTTGATACACTTCCAGAGAAGGGACCACTTCTGCAAAGGGGAGCGAGTAAGGCAAGTGAAAATGATACATTGAAGCATGTGGAGACAAACATAGGCTGAGTTATCCTCCAACCCTTTTCAATACGAATTGGAAAGATTGAACAAAGAAACAGACCAAAGGGGTAAGCTCAGACCTTCGGGGGAAGACCAAAAGAATCCTGCTGCCCAGATCAAGAGTAGCACAAAGGAAAATCAATGATGGGCGGAAACCAGTTCAAGAGTAAGCCTGTGGAGTCACTATGATCAAAGCCTCAATGCAATTACCAAGGAGAAGAGGGAATTTACACTCCATAACCAGATTTGCGTCCCTAAACTCTTCTCTTTGTTAATTACATTCTGCCATGTTTAGTATGTTTAAATTGCTTTTTGTGTTTTTACTTATGTTTTGTGTGAATCTATGCTTAAAACATTGAGGACAATGTTTGATTTAAGTGTGGGGGGGGGGGGGGGGGGGGGGTAACTATGTATATTTAATGCAAATTCGTGGGATTTTATCACCCATAACTTCAAATGTTGTTCCTTGCTGTTTTAAGGTGTTTTTTTAAGTTGTTTTAGAGTGTTGTAGTATGTTTTGTTTTTATAAACTCCTAAAATCACATAAAAATTTGAAAAACATGTTTTAAAAAGCCTAAAAAGAGTGTTTTGAGTCGTTTTTGTGTGTTTGTGTCTTAGGGTACCTTCCAACACAATGATAAGGATTTGGTTTGTAATTGCATGACGGTTAAAAAGAGTTATAAACATAGAGAAAAGTTTGATTTACTCTTGGTATATGCTTGGATATGGTTATAATGTATGACTTCACATGCAATCATAAAAAATAAAAAAAAAATCGTTTTTGTAACATGCTTGAAGGAAGGAACTCAAACAAACGCTACAACCCTGTGAGACTCGAGCCATTACCTTCTTTGGAGAGTTATTTTCTGTGATTCTTTGTTTTCTAAAGTTGTTGCATGATCTCATTATTCCTTGCTTGGTTGCTACTTAGAATGCAATTGTATCATGATAGAACTAAATGCTAGAACTTATATCCGTTTCATTCAAAGCATGACATTGATTTGCATAACATATATCAAGATGAAGTTGTGTAGTGCCACCATAGCCAAATAGCCTTACTTCCCATATTTCGTATATATTAGTTTTAACCCCGTTGAGCCTCGTTTAGCCTATTTTCTTTGCTAACCACATCACCCCTTACCTAGCCTAGAGTAGGACTTTCCTATACCCTTGTTCTTAAAGTATAGTGAGCATGACTTAAATGAATTCCTTTTGAGTTACATTATGCAAAAAAATGAGTGTGGGGGAGTAAAAGTTGTTCTTACGGTTATATGTATGTTTTGAGATTCAAAAGAAAAAGAAGAAGAAAAGAAAAAAAAAAGGGAGTGAAAATAAGTAAGAATGAACTCGCGAGTGTGATTGTTGAAGAAAGGGCCCAAAAAGTTTGAATATGGCCCTAAGTTTTGTGACTTCCCCTTGGGTGTTCAAAGTTGACTTCTGCGTTCTAAAGGGAATTCTAAGTGCCTAATTCAATACTTTGCTCACTATTGCTTTAAGAATGTTTGTTTATCCTTCACCTTTCATTGTTAGCCAATACCCTAGCCCCGTTACAACCCTTTGACTTCTATCTTGATTGTTATGTGTTTCAATATGTGGAGTTTAAAGTGGGTTTGAGCTTATGGAATCACTGGTTCTCATTCTAAGTAGTAGCATTCCATTCATGAGATCATATCTAAACATGCTTATTAACTCCAGAAATTGCTTCCTTTGAAATACATATATGTGAGTGTTCGTTTTTATGTTCACATCAATCTTCTCACATATAACTAGTTTAGGGTGTGTAGTCAGAAAATCTGAATGAAAATTGAATGCATAACTAGTGAGGAATTGAGGGAATTCTCTAAGGCATGTTACTACATTCAAAACATGGTTTTAAATGCTTAATTGGGAACTAGTATGTGGTGACTATGATTAAGAATGTACTTAAGTGTAAAGATGACTAAAATCTATGGGAATGATGATTTTTAACATGTCATGTGATTTGGAAATCCCTGAGGCAAACGTTGGAAGGTTTAAGATTGTCTTTGGTTTGTTTTGTTTCGTTTCGTTTTGTTTTATTTTTCTGTTTTGCTCGAGGACTAGCAAAAGCTAAGTGTGGGGGAATTTGATAGGAGCATATTCATGCGACTTAAATGGCTTGTTCTCATGCATTTACGTTATGTTTCTCTAGTTATTTTAGTCCTTTATGCTTCTTTTGTGTGTTTTCAGGTTCTAAGGGCTTAGGGAGCAAGAAAGTGCATTTTGAGGCTATTTGGAGCATTTTTGGGCATGGATTGGATAGCTTATCCATGGAGCTAAGATGATGGACGAATTTGAAGGCCTTGTATGCTCTTTGGGACATAAAACAAAGGGCCTAGCCCAATCAAACAAACCTTTGAGCCATGCAAAACCTCTAGCCCAATCAAACAATGCATCACAAACCCAAAACCATCAAGAAACCATCCTTTGCCGTGCCTTCCACATCAATTCCAGCTTGTCTTCATCATTGCAGCCACTTTGCCCTTTTATTTATGCATTAAACCTATTTCCTTTCCCTAAATTGCAGCCACAATCCACACCTTTCCAACCTAGCTGCACCCTACATACATTAATTAGTCATTCTTTTCATATTGCACTCACATGCATTCACTTGCATTTCAAGAACCAAAACAACATTGTGCCGTGCCTTCCCTTGCCACTTTCTAGCCATTTCATTTCATCATTACACCACCATTCACACCCCTTTAATCCACATGCATCCACATACTCATTCACTTAATCATTAAGCCACACATTCACACACACACACCCAAAACACATCCATGCCGTGCCTTCCCTTCAAACTCCCTTTGCATTTCCCTTTTCATTTCAGCTGCACCTTTGTCCTAACACTAGAGCACTAATCATTCACTTTTCATTATATAATTCATGCTCCAACATGCATATGTTCCCCCCCTAGCTGTCTATCCCATGGATTAATCATCCAAGCCATATTCTATCCTTGAACACATGCAATCACATGCATTTCCAACATAAAAACACCTTCAATGCCGTGCATCCCTTCCACTTTTGCAATTCCAGCTTTCCACCCACTTTCCTAGCTGTTTTTCACATGCATTGCAGCCACATTCTCACCCATTCTCTCCCTATATAAACCACACACACTTCATTCATTTCATGGATTCACTCCCCATTCCATCTCTCCATTCGATTCACAACACAAACACAACACAAACACAACCCTTGTGCCGCAAATCCCCTTCCACTTCTGTGCAGTTTTTCTCCTCCATTGCAGCCACTATCCAACCACTTCCCATCCCTCCAAAACACTTCACATAATCCCCAAAGCTCACCTTAGACCTTGTGCTACAACAACGAGGAAGAAAAGAGTGCCTAAACGTTCATACAATTCAAGTTTGAGTTGTTGGAATGTTTAGGTGTTTCTTTGATTTCAAAGTTTAAATTTAATTCTCTTTGTTTTGTACGTATGAGGAATGGAAGAGAAGAGTGCCTAAACGTTCATACAATTCAAGTTTGAGTTGTTGGAATGTTTAGGGGTTTCTTTGATTTCAAAGTTATGAGGAACTAAACCCCCTTTAGCTAGGGGGTGATTCGAAACTATGTTTATATTTGCAATATGAATTGATTAACTTTCGTTGGAATTTCATAAGTTGTGGATTCAATTTGTTTAACCGTTTGATTGATAACTTATTTATGAATGTTTATTAAGAATGCACGCTTAATTTTCATGCATGAATATGACGCTAGAATATAAGTGAATTTCACCTAATCGTTATGAACTTATATTCACAAGTAGTGGAGGTTGCTTATAAACAATCGCGTTAAATGAATTCTTGGCACGAGTTTCATGCTCATCATAGTAACGAATGCCTCGTCAACACTTATAGTTTTCATAATGCTTAATGATCTTTGATTGTATCTTTATTGTGCTTTTCACGTAAAGGACTTTTGGAGAATGTGGTGAATTGCGTTGCGCTAACCCATCCAATTCATTAACTTAAGGAGAACTTGACGGTTAATTTAAGCGGACCTAATTAACCCGGAGTGTTGAGTTTCATAATTTATCGAAAGACCAACTGAGAATCAATCTTGTATGCAAGTGTAACATGTGTGGAGAAGAACCCCTTGGCTATTCCATCATCCATATTTTCATCACATTCATATTTACGTTTTGCCTTTAATTACAATTTGTCCATTTAATTTAATCTCGTCCAAACACAATCCCCCCCCATCTTTTGTTAAGTCTTAATCATTCGTATTTGTTTTATTTTTGTGTTTTCGAGTATTTGAAGTCTTGTGTACTTGTTTTGAGTTCTTGTTAAGTAAGTTAAGTGTTTTAAAAATTAGTTTTATTTATTTGAATCAAGTGTTTAGCACCCCTAGTTAATCCCCGGTTAGAACGATCCCTACTTACATCATTACTACAATTGTCACAAATAGGGTTTAGTTTGTGTACGTATAATCTACGTATCAATTTTCAGTTGGTCTTTCGATGAATCATGAAACTCAAGACCCCAGGTTAATTAGGTTCGCTTAAATTAACCTTCAAGTTCTCCTTAAGTTAATGAATTGGATGAGACAGCGCATACTACAATTCAAAACATTCTCCAAAAATCCTTTACGTGAAAAGCACAATAAAGATACAATCAAATATCATTAAGCAACATGAAAACTATAAGTGTTGACGAGGCATTCGTTACTATGATGAGCATGAAACTAGTGCCAAGAATTCATTTAACGCGATCGTTTATAAGCGACCTCCACTACTTGTGAATATAAGTTTGTAACTATTAGGTGAAACTCACTTATATTCTAGCATCATATTCATGCATGAAAACTAAGCGTGCACTCTCAATAAACATACACGAATAAGTTATCAATCAAGCAGTTAAACAAATTGAATCCACAACTCATGAAATTCCAACTGAAGGTAATCAATTTATATTGCAAGCATAAACATGGTTTCGAATCACCCCCTAGCTAACTAGGGTTTTAGCCTCTCATATTCACAGCAAGAGAAAGAAAATTGAAATTAAACATAGAGAACAAAAGATTGATTACACCTAAAACGCCCAACGATTCCACTTGAATTTCTGCATGTTTAAGCTCCTCTCTCTTCTTCCCCTTGCTGCGGCACAGAGTTCTTAGGATGATTTGGATGTTATTTTGGTTTAGGAAGGGATTTAGGGTGGGATGGTAGTGCAGCAAGGCTTAGTGGTGGTGTAGGGAGGTTTGGATGGAGGTTTTGGAGTAGAGGAATGGTGGGATGTTGAAGGGGATGCTGCGACAAAGGATGGAAGGTGGCTGGAATGGATGGAATTTGTGGATTGAAGGTGGGAGAGTGATGGTGGCTGCAGCAGAGAGGGATTAGGGTGAATGAATGATTAAAAGAATGCTCTAGGGTGCGGCAAGGCTTAGAATATATAGGGTTTCCAGAAATTAAAACCCTAACTTATTTTGGTTAACTAAAATTAAGTCAAAAGCTTCTAGAATTAGAAAATCAAATCAGAAACTAAAAGGAAATTGGCTAAAATATGCGGCTAGGGTTTTATTTAGAAAGGGGAATGTGTTTAAGTGCATAAAATAAGACATAAATACCCCCCTTGCACGGCAAGGGATGGGGAGAAAGGGAAAGGTGCGGCAAAGGTTGGAAGGAGGTCTAGGGCCTTTGTTTTGTGTCCTAAAGTGCATACAAAGCCTTCAAAGTGGCTGGAAAATAAGGACTTTTAAGATTAGGAAAGGTTACCAAAATGGGAAACCTAGGCTTAACTTTCCTACTTCAAGTAGGAATCCTTGTTGGAGTAGGAATCCATCTTCAATTAGGAATTCATATTTCTTCAAGTCTTCAACTCATTCATTCCTCTTTTGCTCCAAAAGACTCCAATTTGCTTCTTCTTGCACACTTTGGCTTTATAATCTGAAAACACACAAAAGTGACTTTAAACACTAAAATAACTAAGGAAACACAACATAAATGCACGAGAACAAGCCAATTAAGTCGCATAAATATGCTCCTATCAAAAGTCCTATTCTAGGCTAGGTAAGGGGGATGTGGTTAACAAGGAAAATAGGCTAAATAAGGCTCAACGGGGTTTAAACCTACAATACAAATGACAAGGGTGGATTCGGTTGTTTGGCTATGGTGGTGACTACTACACAACTTCATCTTGTTATTTGTTATGCTAGTCAATTTCATGCTTTGAATGAAACGGGTATGAGTTCTAGTATTTGGAACTATAGTGATGAAACGCATTCTAAGTAGCAACCAAGCAAAGAATAATGAGATCATGCAATGACTTTAGAAAACAAGAATGCATAGATTAATAACTCTCCAAATAAACGTTTAGGCTCAAGTCTCTCAGAAATATAGCGTTTGTTTGAGTTCCTTCCTTCAAGCATGTTACAAAAACTGATTTTATCCTTCGTGATTACATGTGAATTCGTGAACTATAACTACAACCAAGCATAAACCAAGGAGCAAATCAAACTTCCATCATTGTTTGTAACTCTCTTTAACAGTCATGCATTAAAAACCAAATCCTCATCATTGTGTTGGAAGGTACCCTAAGACACAAACAAACACACAAAAACAACTCTTTTTGGCTTTTTCAAAACACTTTTTTCAATTTTTTTCAAATTTTCGGATTTATAAACCAAGGAGCAAATCAAACTTCCATCATTGTTTGTAACTCTCTTTAATAGTCATGCATTAAAAACCAAATCCTCATCATTGTGTTGGAAGGTACCCTAAGACACAAACAAACACACAAAAACAACTCTTTTTGGCTTTTTCAAAACACTTTTTTGAATTTTTTTCAAATTTTCGGATTTTTACTTCAAAACACACCAAAACAGCTTAAAACGCACTAAAAACACTTAAAAATAGTGAGAAACAACATTAGAAGTGATAGGTGATAGAATCCCACGAATTTTGCATAAAAACACTTGTTTACCCCCCCCCCCTCCAAACACTTAAATCAAACATTGTCCTCAATGTTTCACACAAAGACTCACATAAAAGCAAACAAATAATAAACAACTAAGCATGATAAAATAAACAGCAAGGAGAAGGGTTTAGAAACGCAAATCTGGGTTTGGAGTGGAAGTTTCATCTTCTCCTTGTCGAATACATGGGTTGCCTCCCAAGAAGCGCTTGATTTTACGTCTTCCAGCCAGACGAATACGCCATGCTAAGCTTCACTAGTAGTACCCACTGCATGGAGGGGTACATCATCCACAACATGCTCCTCGAAATTTTCATAGTAGGTCTTTAATCGATGACCATTCACCTTGAACTGTTGTCTTGTTTTCAAGCTTTGAACTTGGACTGCACCATAAGGAAAGACATTAGTAATAACAAACGGGCCAACCCACTTAGAACGCAACTTACCAGGAAACAAGCGAAGGCGAGAATTAAAGAGTAGCACTTTGTGCCCAATGGAGAATGATTTGCCTCAAATCATCTTATCATGGAAAACCTTTGTCTTCTCCTTGTAAATTTGAGTGTTCTCATACGTGTCGTTCCTAATCTCTTCAAGTTCATTCAATTGGAGCTTCCTATGAATTCCAGAGGCATCAATGTCCATATTGAATGTTTTGACGGCCCAATGCGCCTTGTGCTCCAATTCCACGGGAAGATGGCATGGTTTGCCATAAATGAGCCGAAATGGGGACCTGCCTAGGGGTGTCTTATATGTCGTGCGATATGCCCACAATGCATCCTTTAAACGTACACTCCAATCCATCCTTGTTGGGCCCGCGGTTTTCACTAGAATTTGCTTGATCTCCCTATTTGAAACCTCAGCTTGCCCATTGGTCTGAGGATGATAAGGTGTTGAAACCTTATGCGTGACGTTGTACTTCATGAGCAAAGCCTCAATGGTTCGATTGCAAAAGTGAGACCCTCCATCACTTATGATCACTCGTGGCATTCCAAACCTTTCAAATAGGTTAGTTTTAATGAAATCTGCAACCACTCGAGAATCATTAGTTTGGGTGGCTTTTGCTTCCACCCATTTCGACACATAATCCACAGCAAGTAAGATATAAAGGAAACCATGTGAGGAAGGAAAATGACCCATAAAATCAATGCCCCAAACATCAAAAATTTCAACAGGAAGTATAACATTTTGTGGCATTTGATCCTTTGAACTAATGTTACCCATTCTTTGGCAACGATCACAAGACATACAAAAGGTTCTAGCATCCTTAAATAAAGTTGGCCAATAGAATCCACATTCTAAAACCTTAAGGGCTGTGTGTTGTGTCCCAAAGTGTCCCCCACATGCATAAGTGTGACAGAATGTCAAAATAGAATTGAATTCCATGTCATGCACACACTTACGTATAATCTGATCTGAGCAATATTTCCACAAGTATGGATCATCCCAAACATAAAAACTAGCATCTTTTTTCAATTTATCATGTTGGTTTCTGTTTAGAATGTTTGGAACTTGTTTAGTCACCAAATAATTCACCAAATCCGCATACCAAGGCTCACTTACCTTAATGGATAGCAATTGCTCATCGGGGAAGGTTTCTGAAATAGGGTACGGCTCCTCCTCATGTATCATACGGCTTAGGTGGTCAGCCACCACATTTTCACTTCCCTTTTTGTCCTTGATTTCGATGTCAAACTCTTGAAGAAGTAGCATCCATCGAATTAGCCTTGGTTTGGCTTCCTTCTTGGTGAACAAATACTTTAAAGCTGCATGATCAGTGAAAATAATAACCTTAGTATCGAGTAAATATGATCGAAATTTATCTAAAGCAAAGGCAATGGCAAGAAGTTCTTTTTCAGTGGCCGAATAATTTAATTGAGCGTCATTCAACGTCCGGGATGTGTAATAGATAACATGCTGCTTCTTGTCCTTCCTTTGGCCTAAAACAGCCCCTAACGCATAGTCGGATGCATCACACATAAGCTCGAATGGAAGGCTCCAATCCAATGGCACAATGATGGGTGCCGTGGTTAGCAAGTCCTTGAGGAGTTGGAAAGCTGCCGTGCACTCCTTGGTGAAATCAAAAGGTGCATCTTTTTGTAGGAGACGGCATAGAGGTTGGGAAACCTTCGAGAAATTCTTAATGAACCTTCGATAAAAACCTGCATGTCCAAGGAACGAACGAACCTCTCTAACCAAAGTAGGAGAGGGTAAGTGGCGCACAAGATCTATCTTTGATTTGTCAACCTCAATACCTTTTTTAGAAATGGTATGACCTAAAACTATGCCTTGTTTATGATGTGATAAAAGATAGCACTCAAATTAAACCCTCTTTTTGACAATTGTAGTATAGATATAAGTAGGGATCGTTCTAGGCCGGGGATTAGGAGGGATTGCTAATCTAATGAAAATTGACTCAAAGATGTAAAAATATGTTTTAAAACACTTTAAATAGACTCACAAGACTCTTACTAACTTATATGACTCAAAACAAACTTTAAAGACTCGAAACAACCAAAAACAACCAAAAAGACTTAATTTAGACTCTGGGACTTAATTTGGACGAAAATACACTTGGTTTTGACTCTAAAGACTCAAAAAGACTCTTTTGGACAAATTTGGAACAAATAAGAAAAGGGGTTTTGATTTTGGACGAATTTAAAAGAAAACAAGTAACTTCAAAGTTTAAAATAGATTTTTGACGAAAATAAGACAAACTAATGGATGATGGGATAGCCAAGGGATACTTCTCCACACATGATACGTTCTAACATAAATTGATTTTCAGTTGCTTTTCCGATAAACCATGAACCTCAACACCCCAGATTAACCGTGAATTGAACTAATTAACCCTTAGATTTTCCTCACGTTATTGAATTGGATGATTGCATACGACAACTCAAAGCATTCCCCACAAGTTCCCTACATGAATTGCATAATAGAGATACAAGCAAGAATCATTAAGTTCTTTGAAAACCATAAGCATTGACGAAGCACTCGTTACTATGAATTGCATGAAACTTATGCCAAGAATTTACTTAACATGATTGTGAAAACAACCTTAACTACTTGTGAATATTAGTTTGTGACGATTATGTGAAACACCCTAATATTCTAGCCCCAAATTCAAGCATGCAAATTAAGTAGGCCTCCCTAATAAACATACAAGAATAAGTTATCCGTCAAACGGTTAAGTAAATTGCGTTCACAATTTATGAAATCACAACTGGACTTAATCAACTCATATTATAAATGTAATCATGGTTTCAAAGCATCCCTAGGCTAAAACGAGTTTAGCCTCTCATGTTCATGACAAAACAAAGCAACATAGATTTAAACATTAACAATAAAGGATAGATTACACCTAGAAACGTCCAACACTCCAACTCGAATGCACAAACGCCCAAGGCTTGGTCTTCCTTCTCCTCCTCCTTGCTAAGTCACGGCCAAGGGTCTATGGTGGTGTATGGAGGTTGGGATGGAGGTGTGGAAGTAGGGGAATGATGAATGGGTGGTTGTAAGGTCACGGCAAGGGATGGTTGTGTTTATGAATGAATGATTGTTGTGTGAAGGTTGGTGTTGATTAAATGGCACGGCAAGGAGTTTATATAGGCTAGTTTGGCACACTTAGTGAAGGAAAAGGATTGCCTAATCCCATTGGAAAAAGGTTAACTCAAGGCAGAAATCAAGTGGGATTTGGAATAGGAATTTCGGCTAGGATTTAGGGATTCTAGAAGGGAAGGTGCGGCACACATGTAGGGATGAGATAAGGTTTCTAGAATAGAAGGTTTAGGGCAGATTCCTAAACCTAAAGGGCCTAGGACATGTGATATAAGAGTAGGAAAAGGTTTTCAATTCCTAAACCTACTAGGAGGGGTGTCTTGCGGCATTGGTATGGATAAGTGTTCTAGAAACTGAATTAGGTGTTTAAATGTGTAATTGATTCCCCCTAATTAGCTAGGTTTAAGCCCCCACCTGATTTGGATAGGATAGAATAGGATAATGTTAGAGATAGGATAGGATAAGGTTTCTAGGATAGGATAAGATAAGGTTGGATAAGGTTCCTTGTTTCTTGCTTCTTCCTTATCTTCATTGTATTAGGACTTCTTCCACCAGATTTGTAGCCTTTCCAAACTCTTCTAGTCTTCAATTTCGTCCATCCTCTTTGCTCCATGGTTAAGTGATAGGAGCATATTTAGGCGACTTACTTAGCTTGTTTTCGTGCATTTATATTGTTAATTCATAGTTGTTTTAGTAGTTTAAGCCATTTTCGTGTGTTTTTAGGTTCATATGGCTAAGGAAGCAAAAAGATGCATTTTGGAGCATTTTGGAGCAAAATTGGACTTGGAATGGATAGCTTATGTTTGGAGCAAAAGGAATGGACGAAATTGAAGGATTCCTAATCCATTGCAGCCACATGTGCCCATAATCATTCACACCTTGCAGCCACATTCATTCACTCTTCATAAATCAGCCACATGCACATTCAATCATTCACACCAAAACCTTGCACATGCTTTCCCATTTCATTATTCATTCACTTTGCACCACCAATTCAGCCACATGCACTTATTCCTTCATTATTTCACCCACATGCTCTCCCATTTCAGATTGCATTCCATTCATTCCACCCTTTAATCACATGCATAAATCAGCCACATGCATCTCCCATCACCATTTCAGATTTCCACCCACCTCCTAGCTGTCATGTTCCCTCTTATTTACCTATAAATAAGCATGCATTTCAGCCACAATTCATTCACACTCATTCATACACATTTCAGTCACAAACTCTTCCATATATTCAGAAAACCATCTCATATACACATTCATTCACGCTAGGAATTCATTCCCTCTCTCTAACACTGCCATACTTCACCATTCTTCATATTTTCTGCCCAAAAACACTCCTTGCCTTCCCCTACATCCATCCCTACCCTAAACACATCATCCATAACCCCCAAAACTCACCAAAACCCCTTGTGCCGCAACAACAAAGAGGAGGAGAAGAGGCCTAAACGTTCATACAATTCAAGTTTGAGTTGTTGGAATTTTTAGGTGTACTTCCTTTCCTTGATTTCAATGTTTACTTTGTTATTACTCTCTAAGTTTGTTGTAATCATGAGTGGCTAAACCCCTAATTAGTTAGGGGAAAGTTTAAAGCCATGAACATGTTTGAAATATGAATTGATTTCTTCCAATTGTGATTTGTTAAGTTGTGATTGTAATTCAATTATCATGTTTATTAAAAACTTGTTTTTGTATGTTGATTAGGGATGCATACTTAGTCTTCATGCATAAACTCGATGCTAGTTTATAAACGAGTTTCACCTAATCGTCACAAGTTTATAAACATGAGTAGTGAAGGTTGCTAGTCACAACCGCGTTAATTGAATTCTTGGCAAGAGTATCATGCATTCATAGTTACAATTGCCTCGTCAACACTTAAAATTTTCATAGAGCATCATGATCTCTCATTGTATCTCTTCTATGCATTCATGTTGAGAACCATTGGAGAATGATTTGAATTGTCGCATGCATCATCCAATTCAATAACATAAGGAAAATTTGAGAGTTAATTAGTGCATCACGGTTAACTTGGGGTGTTGAGCATCATAGTTAATGAAAAGCAATTGGAGAATCGATTCATATATAAATGTGTCATGTGTGGAGAATAGACCTCTAACTAATCCATCCATCAGCTTGTTTCTCAAATCCGTTTATACAATCTGCCTAGTTTATTAACTTGTTTTGTTAATTCAATTTTCGTCAAATCAAAACCCCCCTTTACTTTCTTGCTCTTTGGTGCTTAGAATCTGTTTAATTTATGTTTTAAAGTGTTTTGAATCAAGCCATAATCTTAAATTCGTCCAAAATTGGGTTTAAGGTCAGAAACTGCCTAATTAGTGTTTTTAGGCAGTTTTGAGTCTTTTGAACTTGTTTTGAGTCCTTTGAGTCTTTGTGAACGTTTTTAACTTTGTTTTTATGTTTTTGAGTCAATTTAGAGGTTTTAGCAAGCCCTCCTAATCCCCGGTCTAGAACGATCCCTACTTATACTTATACTACAATTGACAAAAAGAGGGTTTAATTTGTGTGCGTATAATTTTCGCATCAAATTTTGGCGCCGTTGCCGGGGATTAGCAAAATTGCTAATCCCTTGTGTTTTTGCCGTATGTTTTTAGTGTAATTTACCTAGTTTTCTTATTTTGTTTTGTTTTCTTGGTTTAGGTACTAGTGCATGACGCGGAGTTCTCAAACTGTGCATGCACATATCTTGGACTTTAACGACGATTTTGAACGTGATTTGAGAAGAAAGAGGAGGCATCCCGAACCTAGTGAACCTAGTTCAAGTTCAGAGGCCGAATCTGAGTTTGAAAGTGTGGAAGAAGAAGTTATGGCAGCGGACAATCGGACCATTAAAGAGCTTTCGGCCTCGGGGTTGACCAATGCCGCACCATTATGCATTCAATACCCCGCGGCTGCCCAAGGCAAGACCGATGAATTCGAGTTGAAGTCAAGCTTGTTGCACCACATTCCGAAATACCATGGGCTTTCCATGGAAGATCCCAACAAGCATCTCAAGGAGTTCGAGGTTGTTTGTTCGAGCATGACACCCATAAATGTCGATGGGAACATTCTAATGATGAAAGCTTTTCCATTCTCTCTTGTGGAAAAGGCTAAGGATTGGCTTTATGAATTGGCACCCGGGACCGTTACTTCTTGGGAGAGCATGAAGAGAGCGTTCTTGGAGAAGTTCTTCCCTACTTCAAGAGTCATTCTCTTGAGGAAGAAAATTAGCGGAATCCAACAAAGTCAAGGAGAATCTTTTCCGGCATACTACGAGCGTTTTAAAGCCCTTGTTGCATCATGTCCTCAACATCAAATGAAGGAGGAACTTCTCCTTCAATATTTCTATGAGGGACTTCTTCCCATTGAAAGGCAAATGCTCGATGCTTCGGCGGGAGGTGCATTGGTGGACAAAACTCCTATGTCAGCCAAGACCCTAATTGCAAACCGTGCTCTAAATGCACAACAATATGAAGGACTTGGGCAAAGGGACCCCCCACGGCAACACTTGAATGAGGTAAGTTCTCAATCCGATATTCAATCTCAGATAGCTAATCTTACTTCTATTGTGTCTCAGATGGCCGAAGGAATGAAGATACAAGGACCGATTGTATGTGGTGTATGTTCTATCCAAGGACAGCCTTCGGAAAAATGCCCTCAATTGATTGAGAATGGGGGATGGGAGAGTGCAAATGCCATTGGATTTCCGAGCCACAATCAACCAAGGAATGATCCATATTCCAACACATACAATCCGGGTTGGAGAGACCATCCAAACTTCAAGTGGAGGGAACCTCAACAACCTCAACAACAAGGAGGCTTTAGACAACAACCCCCGGGGTTCTACACCAAGCCATTCACCCCCAATCCAAACCAAGCACAACCTGCCCAAAACAATCAAGGTACGTCGTTGGGCAATGAAACACTTCTTAAATTACTTACCAATTTGTCTCAGGCGCAAGAGGATCAAACCAAAGCCATGCAAAACCAAGACAAAAGGGTGGATCACTTAGAGAAACAAATTGGGCAGATTGCGAAATTTGTAGGACAATTCCGAGACAAAGGCAAGCTCCCTAGCTCAACCATTGTCAATCCAAGGGGAGGGTGCGAATCTGCCAAGGCAATCATGTTGAGAAGTGGTAAGGAGGTCGGAACCACCTCAAGGCCATCCAAAACAAGTCAAGAAGAGGACATGTTGCTGCAAGAAGAGGAGGAACAAGCAAAGAAGGCCACGGTAAGGGTGAAAGAAACTTTGCCGCAGCCCCCTATTGTGCCAAAACCGTCCAACACGCCTAAAGTAAGTCCAAATTCGACTTTGTCAAGTTCTATTCCACTAAACGTGCCTTTTCCTCACAGATTTTTGCAAACAAAGAAGGAGGAGCATGAGAAGGACATTCTTGAGACGTTTAGGAAAGTTCAAGTCAATATCCCACTCCTAGATGCCATAAAGCAAGTCCCAAATACGCTAAGTTCTTAAAGGAATTGTGCACTACAAGGAAGAGGGCGTCACATAAAGAGGTAGTAAGGGTAAGTGAGAACGTTTCCGCTGTTTTACAAAGAAAGTTACCACCAAAGTGCAAAGATCCAGGTAGCTTTACAATCCCTTGTATTATTGGTCAAACCAAGTTCGAACATGCTATGTTAGACTTAGGAGCTTCAATTAACGTCATGTGATAGGAGCATATTCATGCGACTTAAATGGCTTGTTCTCGTGCATTTACGTTATGTTTCTTTAGTTATTTTAGTACTTTAAGCTATTTTCGTGTGTTTGTAGGTCCAAAGGGCTAAAGGAGCAAAAAGATGCATTTTGGAGACTTTTGGAGCACTTTTGGACTAAGGATGGATAGCTTATGCTTGGAGCCAAAGTGTTGGACGAAATTGAAGACCTAATTGAAGACCAAAGTGTTGGAACCTTGTTCCCTTTAGTTTTAGGACATTTAAACCTTTCCTAATCCCATTCATGAACACATGCATCCACATGCATTCACCCTTTAAACCATTAAATCCACATGCTTTCCTATTCAATTAAATCAGCCACATGCATTCATCATCATAACCTAGCTGTCATTCCACTTCATTGCACATGCATCTTCAAATAAATCAGCCATTCCACATGCATATTCAACCTAGCTGTCATTGCACATGCATTCACTCTTTAATTCACATGCATTTACTCTTTAATTCACATGCAAAACATCCCATTCCATCTCCCATCAGATTTCCATCATATTCACATGCATTCCATCCTTTAAAACATTGCACATGCACTCCCTTTAATTAATTAAGCCACATGCACTCCCATCCATTTCATCATTGCAGCCAACACATGCTTTCACATGCATTTTCAGATTGTCCCCTTGCACATGCAGCCACATATTCATTGCACATGCAATTCCAACCCACATGCATCCTTTAATCATTCAAACATGCAGCCACATTCCCTCCTAGCTGTCATGTTCCCCCCATTTCACCTATAAATAAGCATCCATTGCATACACATTTCATTCATACACTCTTCCATATTCCAGAAATTCGTCAAAACCTCTCCACACCCTCATTGCAGCCACCAAAACACTTTTCTCCTCCATTGCAGCCACTCCAACCACTCCCCAAACCATTCACACCATCAAACTATCCTTAGACCTTGTGCTACAACGAAGAGGAAGAGAAAAGTGCCTAAACGTTCATACAATTCAAGTTTGAGTTGTTGGAATGTTTAGGTGTTTCTTTGATTTCAATGTTTAATTTCAATACTCTTTGTTTTGTACGTATGAGGAATGGAAGAGAAGAGTGCCTAAACGTTCATACAATTCAAGTTTGAGTTGTTGGAATGTTTAGGTGTTTCTTTGATTCCAATGTTTAAATTCAACTAAACCCCCCTTGGCTAGGGGGGAATTCGAAATATATGTTTATGCTTGCATTTTGATTTGATTACTTCTAATTGCGTTTCATAAGTTGTGGATTCAATTTGTTTAACCATTTGATTGATAACTTATTTAAGTATGTTTATTGAGAATGCGCGCTTAATTTTCATGCATGAATATGACGCTAGAATATAAGTGAGTTTCACCTAATAGTTACGAACTTATATTCACAAGTAGTGGAGGTTGCTTATAAACAATCGCGTTAAACAAATTCTTGGCATAAGTTTCATGCAATCATAGTAACGAATGCCTCGTCAACACTTATAATTTTCATAGAGCGTAATGATTCTTGCTTGTACCTCTTCTATGCATTCATGTTGAGGACTTGTGGGGAATGTTTTGAATTGTCGCATACATCATCCAATTCAATAACGTTAGGAAGATTTGAAGGTTAATTAGTGCATCACGGTTAACTTGGGGTGTTGAGTATCATAGTTTATTGAAATGCAATTGGAAATCATTTTATTATGCAAGTATAACATGTATGGAGATGAACCCCTTAGCTAGCCTTCATTCCATTCAATTCTATCACACATTCACATTTACATTTTGCTTTTACTTACAATCTGTTCTTTTAGTTTAAATTCGTCAAAACCTAACCCCCCCTTTACTTTCTTGTTCTTTAGTGTTTAGACTTTGTTTAGTTTATGTTTTAAAGTGTTTTGATTCAATTTATTTCCCAAAATTCGTCCAAATTCACCAAAGTGCTCAAAACTGCCCAGAAAGTGATTTTAAGGCTGTTTTGAGTGTTTTGGGTGATGTTTGAGTCTTTTGGTTTGTTTTAGTGTTTTAAAGTTTAGTTTTGCATTCTTTGAGTCTAGTATAGTGTTTTATATTGTTATTTTACGTTTGAATCAAGCCATAATCCTAAATTCGTCCAACATTGGGGTTAAGGTCAGAAGCTGCCTAGTTAGTGTTTTTAGGCAGTTTTGAGTCTTTTGAACTTGTTTTGAGTCCTTTGAGTCTTTGTGAACGTTTTTAACTTTGTTTTTATGTTTTTGAGTCAAATCCAAGTGATTAACAATCCCTCCTAATCCCCGGTCCAGAACGATCCCTACTTATACTTATACTACAATTGACAAAAAGAGGGTTTAATTTGTGTGCGTATAAATCACGCATCAAATTTTGGCGCCGTTGCCGGGGATTAGCAAAATTGCTAATCCCTTGTGTTTTTGCCGTATGTTTTTAGTGTAATTTACCTAGTTTTCTTATTTTGTTTTGTTTTCTTGGTTTAGGTACTAGTGCATGACGCGGAGTTCTCAAACTGTGCATGCACATATCTTGGACTTTAACGACGATTTTGAACGTGATTTGAGAAGAAAGAGGAGACATCCCGAACCTAGTGAACCTAGTTCAAGTTCAGAGGCCGAATCTGAGTTTGAAAGTGTGGAAGAAGAAGTTATGGCAGCGGACAATCGGACCATTAAAGAGCTTTCGGCCTCGGGGTTGACCAATGCCGCACCATTATGCATTCAATACCCCGCGGCTGCCCAAGGCAAGACCGATGAATTCGAGTTGAAGTCAAGCTTGTTGCACCACATTCCGAAATACCATGGGCTTTCCATGGAAGATCCCAACAAGCATCTCAAGGAGTTCGAGGTTGTTTGTTCGAGCATGACACCCATAAATGTCGATGGGAACATTCTAATGATGAAAGCTTTTCCATTCTCTCTTGTGGAAAAGGCTAAGGATTGGCTTTATGAATTGGCACCCGGGACCGTTACTTCTTGGGAGAGCATGAAGAGAGCATTCTTGGAGAAGTTCTTCCCTACTTCAAGAGTCATTTTCTTGAGGAAGAAAATTAGCGGAATCCAACAAAGTCAAGGAGAATCTTTTCCAGCATACTACGAGCGTTTTAAAGCCCTTGTTGCATCGTGTCCTCAACATCAAATGAAGGAGGAGCTTCTCCTTCAATATTTCTATGAGGGCCTTCTTCCCATTGAAAGGCAAATGCTCGATGCTTCGGCGGGAGGTGCATTGGTGGACAAAACTCCTATGTCGGCCAAGACCCTAATTGCAAACCGTGCTCTAAATGCACAACAATATGAAGGACTTGGGCAAAGGGACCCCCCACGGCAACACTTGAATGAGGTAAGTTCTCAATCCGATATTCAATCTCAGATAGCTAATCTTACTTCTATTGTGTCTCAGATGGCCGAAGGAATGAAGATACAAGGACCGATTGTATGTGGTGTATGTTCTATCCAAGGACACCCTTCGGAAAAATGCCCCCAATTGATTGAGAATGGGGGATGGGAGAGTGCAAATGCCATTGGATTTCCGAGCCACAATCAACCAAGGAATGATCCATATTCCAACACATACAATCCGGGTTGGAGAGACCATCCAAACTTCAAGTGGAGGGAACCTCAACAACCTCAACAACAAGGAGGCTTTAGACAACAACCCCCGGGGTTCTACACCAAGCCATTTGGCCCCAATCCAAACCAAGCACAACCTGCCCAAAACAATCAAGGTACGTCGTTGGGCAATGAAACACTTCTTAAGTTACTTACCAATTTGTCTCAGGGGCAAGAGGATCAAACCAAAGCCATGCAAAACCAAGACAAAAGGGTGGATCACTTGGAGAAACAAATTGGGCAGATTACGGAATTTGTAGGACAATTCCGAGACAAAGGCAAGCTCCCTAGCTCAACCATTGTCAATCCAAGGGGAGGGTGCGAATCTGCCAAGGCAATCATGTTGAGAAGTGGTAAGGAGGTCGGAACCACCTCAAGGCCATCCAAAACAAGTCAAGAAGAGGACATGTTGCTGCAAGAAGAAGAGAAACAAGCAAAGAAGGCCACGGCAAGGGTGAAAGAAACTTTGCCGCAGCCCCTATTGTGCCAAAACCGTCCAACACGCCTAAGGTAAGTCCAAATTCGACTTTGTCAAGTTCTATTCCACTAAACGTGCCTTTTCCTCACAGATTTTTGCAAACAAAGAAGGAGGAGCATGAGAAGGACATTCTTGAGACGTTTAGGAAAGTTCAAGTCAATATCCCGCTCCTAGATGCCATAAAGCAAGTGCCCAAATACGCTAAGTTCTTAAAGGAATTGTGCACTACAAGGAAGAGGGCATCACATAAAGAGGTAGTAAGGGTAAGTGAGAACGTTTCCGCTGTTTTACAAAGAAAGTTACCACCAAAGTGCAAAGATCCAGGTAGCTTTACAATCCCTTGTATTATTGGTCAAACTAAGTTCGAACATGCTATGTTAGACTTAGGAGCTTCAATTAACGTCATGCCATACTCTATTTATGCTTCAATGAACCTTGGCGAATTGAAAAATGATGGTGTGGTTATTCAGTTGGCTGATAGATCTAATGCCTATCCAAAGGGCGTATTGGAAGATGTCTTAGTGCAGGTGAATGATTTGATCTTCCCGGCGGATTTCTATGTCCTTGAAATGGAGGAAACCACCCATGCTCCATCCTTGCCGATTCTTCTTGGGAGGCCATTCATGAAGACGGCCCGAACTAAGATAGACGTGTTTAAAGGCACTTTAACAATGGAATTCGATGGGGAAGTGATTGATTTTAATATTTCTGAAACTATGAGATTTCCTAATGATGATCACTCATGTTTCTCTATTGATATTCTTGATTTTTTGGCACAGGCACACCTTGATCAATTACATGGCGATGCACTTGAAACAGTCATTACAAATGGCATCGAAATGAAGGATCACATGGATGTCACCATAACAAACCACGGCACACAATTGAACACCCATGCCGTGGCCTTTGATGAAGATGTAATTGAGACCGTGGCAGCCCTAGAGTCATTGCCACGGCTCCAAGGTAAGTTCCCTAGTTCAATTTCAATCCCAATTTCGACTGATAAGTTGCTTCCTTCTATAGAACAACCACCTACACTCGAGCTCAAACCGTTGCCAAATCACTTGAAGTATGTGTTTTTGGGCGAGCAAGACACATTGCCCGTCATTATAGCTTCATCACTCACGGCACAAGAGGAGGAGAAGTTGGTGAGGGTTCTCAAAGAGCACAAGACGGCAATAGGGTGGACTTTGGCCGACATCAAGGGTATAAGTCCTACCACGTGCATGCATCGAATTCTCATGGAAGAAGGCGCCAAACCATCAAGGGAAGCCCAACGTCGACTCAACCCACCAATGATGGAAGTAGTGAAGAAGGAAATCATCAAGTTACTAGATTGTGGCGTCATCTATCCCATCTCGGATAGTTGTTGGGTTTCACCGGTCCAAGTGGTTCCCAAAAAGTCCGGAGTCACTGTGGTGAAGAATGAAGAAGATGAACTTGTGCCTACACGCATTCAAACCGGTTGGAGGGTGTGCATTGACTATAGGAAGCTAAATGCCGCAACAAGGAAAGATCACTTCCCTTTACCATTCATTGATCAAATGCTTGAAAGGTTAGCCGGTCATTCTTTTTATTGCTTTCTTGATGGTTATTCGGGTTACAATCAAATTGTCATAGCGCCGGATGATCAAGAAAAGACCACCTTTACTTGTCCATTTGGTACTTTTGCATATCGTCGTATGCCATTTGGTTTATGCAATGCACCAGCCACTTTCCAACGATGCATGGTAAGTATCTTCTCTGATTATGTTGAAAAGATAATTGAAGTATTTATGGACGATTTTAGTGTGTTTGGAGACTCATTTGATGCTTGTTTGCATAATCTCACTTTAATCTTGAAAAGATGCATGGAAACTAACCTTGTTTTGAATTGGGAAAAATGTCATTTTATGGTTAAACAAGGTATAGTTTTGGGTCATATCATCTCTGAAAAAGGAATTGAAGTTGATAAGTCTAAAATAGATCTTATACGTCACTTACCCTCTCCTACTTCGGTTAGAGAGGTCCGTTCTTTTCTTGGCCATGCAGGATTCTATAGACGATTTATCAAGGATTTTTCTAAAATTGCACAACCACTATGCCGTCTCCTACAAAAAGAAGTGGCGTTTGAATTCACTAAGGAGTGCACGGCATCATTCAACCAACTCAAGGAGTTGTTGACCACGGCACCCATTATTGTTCCCCCGGATTGGAGCCTCCCGTTCGAGCTTATGTGTGATGCGTCCGACTATGCTTTAGGAGCAGTTGTAGGACAAAGAAAGGACAAAAGGCCGCATGTCATCTACTACGCCTCACGGACGTTGAATGATGCTCAACTTAATTATTCCACAACCGAAAAAGAACTCTTGGCTATTGTATTTGCATTAGATAAGTTTAGATCATATCTTCTTGGTACTAAAGTAATTGTTTTCACTGACCATGCAGCCTTGAAGTATCTTCTCACCAAAAAGGAGGCTAAGCCAAGACTCATTCGTTGGATGCTCCTACTTCAAGAGTTCGATCTTGAAATCCGAGACAAGAAAGGGTGTGAAAACGTGGTGGCTGACCACCTAAGTAGAATGGTGCGTGAGGAAGAGTCCACCCCCATTTTAGAAACGTTTCCGGACGAGCAACTTCTGTCCATTGAGGTAAGAACCCCTTGGTATGCCGATTTGGTCAATTTCTTGGTGTCTAAGCAAGTTCCTAGTACCCTAAACAAGTTCCAACGTGATAAACTTGTTCATGATGCACGTTTTTATGTTTGGGATGATCCATATTTATGGAAATTCTGCCCAGATCAGATTGTGCGTAGATGTGTGCCCGAATCTGAATTTAATTCCATTCTTACGTTCTGCCATACTTATGCATGTGGGGGACATTTTGGCACCCAAAGGACAGCCCTAAAGGTGTTACAATCTGGATTTTATTGGCCTAATCTCTTTAAAGATGCTAAAATGTTTTGTTTAACATGCGATAAGTGTCAAAGAACAGGTAACATAGGGCCTAAGGACCAAATGCCGCAACAATCTCTCTCATTTGTGGAAATTTTTGATGTTTGGGGTATTGATTTCATGGGCCCCTTCCCTCCATCTTTTGGTTTCACTTATATCTTGCTAGCTGTCGATTATGTTTCCAAATGGGTGGAAGCCAAAGCCACCCGTACTAACGATTCTAAGGTTGTTGCCGATTTTGTGAAATCTAATATTTTTGCTAGGTTTGGGATGCCACGAGTTTTAATAAGTGATGGGGGTTCTCACTTTCGTAACCGCACCATTGAAGCTTTGCTCAAGAAGTACAACGTTACTCACAAGGTTTCCACACCTTATCACCCTCAAACTAATGGGCAAGCGGAGGTTTCAAATAGGGAGATCAAACAAGTCCTAGAGAAAACCGTGGGACCCTCAAGAAGAGATTGGAGTTTGCGCTTGGACGATGCATTGTGGGCCTATCGTACGGCTTACAAAACTCCCCTTGGCATGTCACCTTTTCGGCTTATATATGGTAAGCCATGTCATTTGCCCGTTGAGTTAGAGCACAAGGCACATTGGGCTGTGAAAACCTTCAATTTGGACATAGACGCTGCTGGAGTTCATAGGAAGCTCCAATTAGATGAACTTGAGGAGATTAGGAACGAGGCTTACGAGAATGCTCGCATCTACAAGGACAAAACGAAGGCTTATCATGATAAGATGCTTCGTACCAAAACGTTCTCCAAGGGGCAGAAAGTGTTGCTTTTTGATTCAAGACTTCGGTTATTCCCTGGTAAGTTACGTTCCAAATGGATTGGACCTCTTGTTGTTACTAATGTTTTTCCTCATGGTGCAGTCCAAGTCCAAAGCTTAAAAAGTGGCCACGAGTTCAAGGTGAACGGACATAGATTGAAGCCATACTATGAGAGCTTTGTGGAGCATGTTGTGGAAGAACTTCCCTTGGGTGTCGTGGGCTCCAATCTGGAGTGATTTGGGTTCTTCGTCCGGCTGTACGACATTAAAGCAAGTGCTACTTGGGAGGCAACCCATGCATTTAACAAAAGAAGACCTAGAATGCACTCCAATTCCAGATTTGCGTTCCTAAACTCTTCTCTTTGTTGCTATTTCGTTTCTGCCATGTTAGGTTGTTTAGTTGCTTTTTGTGTGTTTACTTATGATTTGTGTGAATCTAAGCTTAAAACATTGAGGACAATGTTTGATTTAAGTGTGGGGGGGTAACTAAGTTTATTTAATGCAAATTCGTGGGATTTTATCACCCATTACTTAAAATGTTGTTCCTTGCTGTTTTAAGGTGTTTTTAAGTTGTTTTAGAGTGTTTTAGTATGTTTTGTTTTTATAACTCCGAAAATCACATAAAAATTTGAAAAACTTGTTTTAAAAAGCCTAAAAAGAGTGTTTTGAGTCGTTTTTGTGTGTTTATGTTTTAGGGTACCTTCCAACACAATGATGAGGATTTGGTTTTAAATTACATGACTATTATAGAATGTTGTAAACATGGCTGGAAGATGATTTATGCTTTGGTTTACGCTTGGTTATGGTTATAGCTTATGAATTCACATGTAATTACAAAGAGAAAATCTGTTTTTTTTTTTGTAACATGCTTGAACGAAGGAACTTAAACTAAAGCTACATCCTTGTGAGACTTGAGCCTATAACGTTCTTTGGAGAGTATAAATCTGTGATTTCTTGTTTTCTAAAGTCGTTGCATGATCTCATCATTCTTTGCTTGGTTGCTACTTGGAATGCATTTCATTATAGTTCCAAATACTAGAACTCATGCCCAATTCATTCAAAGCAGGATATTGATTGCATAACATACAATAAGATGAAGTTGTTAGCCAAAAAGCCTATCCCTTTTCACATGTATTGTAGGATTACCCCTTTTGAGCCTTTTCAAGCTTATTTTCTTTGTTAAACCACATTATCCTCACCTAGCTTAGATTAGGACTTTCCATACCCTTGTTCTTAAAGGATAGTGAAGCATGACTTAGAATGAACTCCTTTTGATTAATATGTTGCAGAAAATAAGTGTGGGGGAAGGGATTTTTGTGTGTATGTATGTGCCTAAGTCTTAAAGGAGGCACGGGAAAAAGAAAAAAAAAATGTGAGAAAAAGAAGAAGAAAAGAAAGAAAAAGAGTGAAAATAAGTGAGAATGGACTCACAAGTGTGATTGTTGAAGAAAGGGCCCAAAAAGTTGAATATGGCCCTAAGTTTTGTGACTTCCCCTTGGGTGTTCAAAGTTGACTTCTGCGTTCTAAAGGGAATTCTAAGTACCTAATTCAATACTTTGCTCACTATTGCTTTAAGAATGTTTGCTTATCCTTCACCTTTCATTGTTAGCCAATAGCCTAGCCTCGTTACAACCCTTTGACTTCTATCTTGATTGTTATGTGTTTCAATTTGTGGAGTTTGAACTTGGTATAAGCTTATGGTGTCACTGGTTCTCGCTTCTAAGTAGTAGCATTCCATTCATGAGATCATACCTAAACATGCTTATTAAGTCCAGAAATTGCTCTCTTTATGATACATATATGTGAGTGTTCGTTTTCATGTTTACATCAATCTTCTCACATATAACTAGTGTAGGGTGTGAAGTTAGAAAATCTGTGTGAAAAACGAGAGTACATCTAGTAAGGAATTGACGGAATTCTCTAAGGCATGTTACTACATTCAAAACATGGTTTTAAATGCTTAATTGTGAACTAGTATGTGGTGACTATGATTAAAAATGTACTTAAGTGTAAAGATGGCTAAAATCTGTGGGAATAATGATTTTTACCTTGTCATGTGCATTGGAAATCCCTGAGACGATTGTTGGAAGGTATAGGTTGTGTTTTGTTCGTTTTGTTTTGTTTTTGGTTTCTTTTGTTTTGTTTTGCTCGAGGACTAGCAAAAGATAAGTGTGGGGGTATTTGATAGGAGCATATTCATGCGACTTAAATGGCTTGTTCTCGTGCATTTACGTTATGTTTCTTTAGTTATTTTAGTACTTTAAGCTATTTTCGTGTGTTTGTAGGTCCAAAGGGCTAAAGGAGCAAAAAGATGCATTTTGGAGACTTTTGGAGCACTTTTGGACTAAGGATGGATAGCTTATGCTTGGAGCCAAAGTGTTGGACGAAATTGAAGACCTAATTGAAGACCAAAGTGTTGGAACCTTGTTCCCTTTAGTTTTAGGACATTTAAACCTTTCCTAATCCCATTCATGAACACATGCATCCACATGCATTCACCCTTTAAACCATTAAATCCACATGCTTTCCTATTCAATTAAATCAGCCACATGCATTCATCATCATAACCTAGCTGTCATTCCACTTCATTGCACATGCATCTTCAAATAAATCAGCCATTCCACATGCATATTCAACCTAGCTGTCATTGCACATGCATTCACTCTTTAATTCACATGCATTTACTCTTTAATTCACATGCAAAACATCCCATTCCATCTCCCATCAGATTTCCATCATATTCACATGCATTCCATCCTTTAAAACATTGCACATGCACTCCCTTTAATTAATTAAGCCACATGCACTCCCATCCATTTCATCATTGCAGCCAACACATGCTTTCACATGCATTTTCAGATTGTCCCCTTGCACATGCAGCCACATATTCATTGCACATGCAATTCCAACCCACATGCATCCTTTAATCATTCAAACATGCATCCACATTCCCTCCTAGCTGTCATGTTCCCCCCATTTCACCTATAAATAAGCATCCATTGCATACACATTTCATTCATACACTCTTCCATATTCCAGAAATTCGTCAAAACCTCTCCACACCCTCATTGCAGCCACCAAAACACTTTTCTCCTCCATTGCAGCCACTCCAACCACTCCCCAAACCATTCACACCATCAAACTATCCTTAGACCTTGTGCTACAACGAAGAGGAAGAGAAAAGTGCCTAAACGTTCATACAATTCAAGTTTGAGTTGTTGGAATGTTTAGGTGTTTCTTTGATTTCAATGTTTAATTTCAATACTCTTTGTTTTGTACGTATGAGGAATGGAAGAGAAGAGTGCCTAAACTTTCATACAATTCAAGTTTGAGTTGTTGGAATGTTTAGGTGTTTCTTTGATTCCAATGTTTAAATTCAACTAAACCCCCCTTGGCTAGGGGGGAATTCGAAATATATGTTTATGCTTGCATTTTGATTTGATTACTTCTAATTGCGTTTCATAAGTTGTGGATTCAATTTGTTTAACCGTTTGATTGATAACTTATTTAAGTATGTTTATTGAGAATGCGCGCTTAATTTTCATGCATGAATATGACGCTAGAATATAAGTGAGTTTCACCTAATAGTTACGAACTTATATTCACAAGTAGTGGAGGTTGCTTATAAACAATCGCGTTAAACAAATTCTTGGCATAAGTTTCATGCAATCATAGTAACGAATGCCTCGTCAACACTTATAATTTTCATAGAGCGTAATGATTCTTGCTTGTACCTCTTCTATGCATTCATGTTGAGGACTTGTGGGGAATGTTTTGAATTGTCGCATGCATCATCCAATTCAATAACGTTAGGAAGATTTGAAGGTTAATTAGTGCATCACGGTTAACTTGGGGTGTTGAGTATCATAGTTTATTGAAATGCAATTGGAAATCATTTTATTATGCAAGTATAACATGTATGGAGATGAACCCCTTAGCTAGCCTTCATTCCATTCAATTCTATCACACATTCACATTTACATTTTGCTTTTACTTACAATCTGTTCTTTTAGTTTAAATTCGTCAAAACCTAACCCCCCCCTTTACTTTCTTGTTCTTTAGTGTTTAGACTTTGTTTAGTTTATGTTTTAAAGTGTTTTGATTCAATTTATTTCCCAAAATTCGTCCAAATTCACCAAAGTGCTCAAAACTGCCCAGAAAGTGATTTTAAGGCTGTTTTGAGTGTTTTGGGTGATGTTTGAGTCTTTTGGTTTGTTTTAGTGTTTTAAAGTTTAGTTTTGCATTCTTTGAGTCTAGTATAGTGTTTTATATTGTTATTTTACGTTTGAATCAAGCCATAATCCTAAATTCGTCCAACATTGGGGTTAAGGTCAGAAACTGCCTAGTTAGTGTTTTTAGGCAATTTTGAGTCTTTTGAACTTGTTTTGAGTCCTTTGAGTCTTTGTGAACGTTTTTAACTTTGTTTTTATGTTTTTGAGTCAAATCCAAGTGATTAACAATCCCTCCTAATCCCCGGTCCAGAACGATCCCTACTTATACTTATACTACAATTGACAAAAAGAGAGTTTAATTTGTGTGCGTATAAATCACGCATCATCATGCCATACTCTATTTATGCTTCAATGAACCTTGGTGAATTGAAAAATGATGGTGTGATTATTCAGTTGGCCGATAGATCTAATGCCTATCCAAAGGGCGTATTGGAAGATGTCTTAGTGCAGGTGAATAATTTGATCTTCCCGGCGGATTTCTATGTCCTTGAAATGGAGGAAACCACCCATGCTCCATCCTTGCCAATTCTTCTTGGGAGGCCATTCATGAAGACAGCCCGAACTAAGATAGACGTGTTTAAAGGCACTTTAACAATGGAATTTGATGGCGAAGTGATTGATTTTAATATTTCTGAAACTATGAGATTTCCTAAACATGATCACTCATGTTTCTCTATTGATATTCTTGATTCTTTGGCGCAGGCACACCTTGATCAATTACATGGCGATGCACTTGAAACGGTCATTACAAATGGCATAGAAACGAAGGGTCACATGAATGGCACCATAGCAACCCACGGCATACAAATGAACAATTATGCCGTGGCCTTTGATGAAGATGTAATAGAGACCGTGGCAGCCCTAGAGTCATTGCCACGGCTCCAAGGTAAGTCCCCTAGTCCAATTTCCATTCCAATTTCAACTAATAAGTTGCTTCCTTCTATAGAACAACCACCTACCCTTGAGTTCAAACCGTTGCCAAATCACTTGAAGTATGTGTTTTTGGGAGAGCAAGACACATTGCCCGTCATTATAGCTTCATCACTCACGGAACTAGAGGAGGAGAAGTTGGTGAGGGTTCTCAAAGAGCACAAAACAGCCATTGGGTGGACTTTGGCCGATATCAAGGGTATAAGCCCTACCACGTGCATGCATCGAATTCTCATGGAAGAAGGCGCCAAACCATCAAGGGAAGCCCAACGTCGACTCAACCCACCAATGATGGAAGTAGTGAAGAAGGAAATCATCAAGTTACTAGATTGTGGCGTCATCTATCCCATCTCGGATAGTTGTTGGGTTTCACCGGTCCAAGTGGTTCCCAAAAAGTCCGGAGTCACTGTGGTGAAGAATGAAGAAGATGAACTTGTGCCTACACGCATTCAAACCGGTTGGAGGGTGTGCATTGACTATAGGAAGCTAAATGCCGCAACAAGGAAAGATCACTTCCCTTTACCATTCATTGATCAAATGCTTGAAAGGTTAGCCGGTCATTCTTTTTATTGCTTTCTTGATGGTTATTCGGGTTACAATCAAATTGTCATAGCGCCGGATGATCAAGAAAAGACCACCTTTACTTGTCCATTTGGTACTTTTGCATATCGTCGTATGCCATTTGGTTTATGCAATGCACAGGCCACTTTCCAACGATGCATGGTAAGTATCTTCTCTGATTATGTTGAAAAGATAATTGAAGTATTTATGGACGATTTTAGTGTGTTTGGAGACTCATTTGATGCTTGTTTGCATAATCTCACTTTAATCTTGAAAAGATGCATGGAAACTAACCTTGTTTTGAATTGGGAAAAATGTCATTTTATGGTTAAACAAGGTATAGTTTTGGGTCATATCATCTCTGAAAAAAGAATTGAAGTTGATAAGTCTAAAATAGATCTTATACGTCACTTACCCTCTCCTACTTCGGTTAGAGAGGTCCGTTCTTTTCTTGGCCATGCAGGATTCTATAGACGATTTATCAAGGATTTTTCTAAAATTGCACAACCACTATGCCGTCTCCTACAAAAAGAAGTGGTGTTTGAATTCACTAAGGAGTGCACGGCATCATTCAACCAACTCAAGGAGTTGTTGACCACGGCACCCATTATTGTTCCCCCGGATTGGAGCCTCCCGTTCGAGCTTATGTGTGATGCGTCCGACTATGCTTTAGGAGTAGTTGTAGGACAAAGAAAGGACAAGAGGCCGCATGTCATCTACTACGCCTCACGGACGTTGAATGATGCTCAACTTAATTATTCCACAACCGAAAAAGAACTCTTGGCTATTGTATTTGCATTAGATAAGTTTAGATCATATCTTCTTGGTACTAAAGTAATTGTTTTCACTGACCATGCAGCCTTGAAGTATCTTCTCACCAAAAAGGAGGTGATGCGTGATTTATACGCACACAAATTAAACCCTCTTTTCGTCAAATTGTAGTATATGTATAAGTAGGGATCGTTCTAGACCGGGGATTAGGAGGGATTGTTAACCACTTGGATTTGACTCAAAAACGTAAAATAACAATATGAAACACTATACTAGACTCAAAGAATACAAAACTAAACTTTAAAACACTAAGACAAACCAAAAGACTCAAAACAACACAAACACACTCAAATCTGCCTAAAAACCACTTTCTGGGCAGATTTGAGCACAAACACTAATTTGGACGAAATTAAGTAATAACTTGACTCAAGAACATAAAAACACAATATAAAACACTAAACTAACTCAAAGAATGTAAAACTAAACACTTAAAACATTAAAACAAACCAAAAGACTCAAACATCACCCAAAACACTCAAAACTGCCTTAAAATCACTTTCTGGG
The DNA here is from genome assembly GCF_963583255.1 of Pyrus communis. Taxonomy (NCBI): domain Eukaryota; kingdom Viridiplantae; phylum Streptophyta; class Magnoliopsida; order Rosales; family Rosaceae; genus Pyrus; species Pyrus communis. Next base: position 20,602,696 of record NC_084809.1, read on the forward strand.
CAGTTTTGAGCACTTTGGTGAATTTGGATGAAATTGGGAAATAAAATGAATCAAAACACTTAAAAGCACAAACTAAATTGATTTCTAACTAAATTGGACATTAAAGTAAAGGGGGATTGAGTTTTATACGAAATTAAATAAAATGTACAGATTCGAATTAAGACAGATAGTATATATGAATGTGATGAAATGGAATGAATGGATGGATGCTAGCCAAGGGGTTCATCTCCATACATGTTATACTTGCATAATAAATGATTTCCAATTGCATTTCAATAAACCATGAATTCTCAACACCCCAAGTTAACCGTGATGCACTAATTAACCTTCAAATCTTCCTAACGTTATTGAATTGGATGATGCACGCGACAATTCAAAACATTCCCCACAAGTCCTCAACATGAATGCATAGAAGAGGTACAAGCAAGAATCATTATGCTCTATGAAAATTATAAGTGTTGACGAGGCATTCATTACTATGAATGCATGAAACTCTTGCCAAGAATTCGTTTAACGCGATTGTTTATAAGCAACCTCCACTACTTATGAATATAAGTTCGTAACTATTAGGTGAAACTCACTTATATTCTAGCATCATATTCATGCATGAAAATTAAGCGTGCACTCTCAATAAACATACATAAATAAGTTATCAATAAAACGGTTAAACAAATTGAATCACAACTTATGAAACGCAATTAGAAGTAATCAAATCAAAATGCAAGCATAAACATATATTCGAATCACCCCCCAACCAAGGGGGAGTTTAGTTCCTTATGATACAAAACAAAGAGAATCAAAGAAACACCTAAACATTCCAACAACTCAAACTTGAATTGTATGAACGTTTAGGCACTCTTCTCTTCCATGCCTCATTCGTACAAAACAAAGAGTATTGAAATTAAACATAGAAATCAAAGAAACACCTAAACATTCCAACAACTCAAACTTGAATTGTATGAACGTTTAGGCATTCTTATCTTCCTCTTCGTTGTAGCACAAGGTCTAAGGATAGTTTGATGGTGTGAATGGTTTGGGGAGTGGTGGAGGAATGGAAGAGGAGTGGTGGAGATGGAAGGATGGTGTTTGGATTGTAAGGGAGTGGCTCACGGCACAAAGGTGGTTTATGGTCTACATTTCTGCAATGGATGAGTTTGTGACTGAAATTGTCTATGAATGAGTGTTTGGAATGGGTGGATTTCTGGCACAAAGGCCTTATTTCTGTGGTGAATGGATTGTGAATGAGAATGAATGCAATGGATGCTTATTTATAGATGAAATGGGGGGAACATGACAGCTAGGAAAGCATGTGAAAGCTGGAATTGCATGTGTGTGAATGTGAAATCTGCCAAGATGCATGTGTGTGAATGTGTGGCTGAAATGATGAAGTGAGATGCATGTGAATGCAAAGGGAGGCCACGGCAATGATGTTGTTTGTGTGAATGATGGCAGATTGTGTGAATGAATGATTAGGGTCTTGTAAGGGTGGAAATGCATGTGAAATCTGCCAAGATGCATGTGTTGTGTTGGTTGAATTAAAGAATGGGAATGCAATCTGAAATGCATGTGAATTAAAGCTATGTGAATGATTAGGGTGAATGTGCATGTGGATTAAAGGTTGGAATGAACATGAAATGCACGGTTTTGAGAGGATTTCTGGTGGTGAATGGGTGTATGTTTGAATGATTAAAGGGTGTGGAAGATTTATGAAGTGGAAATGCATGTGAATTAAAACTAGAGTGATGATGATAAATGCATGTGCAGAAAATCCACTTCCTTTGGGTGAATGTGCATGGCTGAAAATGCATGTGAAAGCATGTGAATTAAATGGATGTGAGTGGAAATGCATGTGGGTGAATGTGTGGCTGCATGGACTAAAGAATGGGAGTGCATGTGTTGAATGATTAAAGTGCATGTGCAATGTTTTAAAGGATGGAATGATGGAGGAACAAGTGCATGTGAATGCATGGTGATAGCATGTGCACAGTTTTGGTTGGAATGATGGCAGATTGTGAAAACATGTGAATGCATGTGTTTGATGAATGATAAGTGGTGAATGATATGATAAGTGATAAGTGGTGAATGATAAGTGATGAATGATAAGTGGTGAATGATATGATAAGTGGTGAATGATAAGTGATATGATATGTGATTATGATAAGTAATGGGAGAATGTGAGGGAATGAATAATGAATGCATGTGTATGGTTTTGGGAAAAAGGTGGAGATGCACTGCATAAGGGAATTGGAAAGGTTTAAATGTCCTAAAACTAAAGGGAACAAAGTCCCAACACTTTGGTCTTCAATTTCGTCCAACATTTTGGCGCCAAGCATAAGCTATCCATCCTTAGCCCAAAAGTGCTCCAAAAGTCTCCAAAATGCATCTTTTTGCTCCTTTAGCCCTTTGGACCTACAAACACACGAAAATAGCTTAAAAGACTAAAATAACTAAAGAAACATAACGTAAATGCACGAGAACAAGCCATTTAAGTCGCATGAATATGCTCCTATCAAATACCCCCACACTTATCTTTTGCTAGTCCTCGAGCAAAACAAAACAACAAAAGAACACGAAACTAGACAAAACGAACAAAACACAACCTACACCTTCCAACAATCGTCTCATGGATTTCCAATGCACATGACAAGTTAAAAATCATTAGTCCCATAGATTTTAGTCATCTTCACACTTAAGTACATTCTTAATCATAGTCACCACATACAATTTCACAATTAAGCATTTAAAACTATATTTTGAATGTAGTAACATGCCTTAGAGAATTTGCTCAAATCCTTACAAGATATGCACTCGTTTTCACACAGATTTTCTGACTACACACCCTACACTAGTTATATGTGAGAAGATTGATGTAAATATGAAAACGAACACTCACATATGTTATAACAAGGAAAGCATTTTCTGGAATTATTAACATGTATATATATGATCTCATGAATGGAATGCTACTACTTAGAACGAGAACCAGTGATTCCATAAGCTCATATCAATTCCCCACATTATTGAACACATAACGATCAAGATAGAAGCATAAGGGTTGAAACGGGGCTAAAGGTGTTTGGCTAACAAAGAAAGGATAGGGAAAACAAATGTTCTTTAAGCAATAGTGAGCAAAGTATTGAATTAGGCACTTAGAATTTCCTTTAGAACGCAGAAGTCAACTTTGAACACCCAAGGGGAAGTCACACAAAACTTAGGGCCATATTCAAACTTTTTGGGCCCTTTCTTCAACAATCACACTTGTGAGTCCATTCTCACTTATTTTCACTCTTTTTCTTTCTTTTCTTCTTCTTTTTCTCACATTTTTTTTTCTTTTTCCCGTGCCTCCTTTAAGACTTAGGCACATACATACACACAAAAATCCCTTCCCCCACACTTATTTTCTGCAACATATTAATCAAAAGGAATTCATTTAAGTCATGCTCACTATACTTCAAGAACAAGGGTATAGGAAAGTCCTACTCTAGGCTAGGTAAGGGGTGATGTGGTTAGCAAAGAAAATAGGCTAAACGAGGCTCAACGAGGTTAAAACTAATATATACGAAATATGGGAAGTAAGGCTATTTGGCTATGGTGGCAACTACACAACTTCATCTTGATATATGTTATGCAACTCAATGTCATGCTTTGAATGAAACGGATATAAGTTCTAGCATTTAGTTCTATCATGATACAATTGCATTCTAAGTAGCAACCAATCAAGAAATAATGAGATCATGCAACAACTTTAGAAAACAAAGAATCACAGAAAATAACTCTCCAAAGAAAGTAATGGCTCGAGTCTCACAGGGATGTAGCGTTTGTTTGAGTTCCTTCCTTCAAGCATGTTACAAAAACGAATTTTTCTTTTATGATTGCATGTGAAGTCATACATTATAACCATATCCAAGCATATACCAAGAGTAAATCAAACTTTTCTCTATGTTTATAACTCTTTTTAACCGTCATGCAATTACAAACCAAATCCTTATCATTGTGTTGGAAGGTACCCTAAGACACAAACACACAAAAACGACTCAAAACACTCTTTTTAGGCTTTTTAAAACCTGTTTTTCAAATTTTTATGTGATTTTCGGAGTTATAAAAACAAAACATACTAAAACACTCTAAAACAACTTAAAAACACCTTAAAACAGCAAGGAACAACATTTGAAGTTATGGGTGATAAAATCCCACGAATTTGCATTAAATATACTTAGTTACCCCCCCCCCCACTTAAATCAAACATTGTCCTCAATGTTTTAAGCATAAGTAAACACACAAAAAGCAATTTAAACATACTAAACATGGCAGAATGTAATTAACAAAGAGAAGAGTTTAGGGACGCAAATCTGGTTATGGAGTGTAAATTCCCTCTTCTCCTTGGTAATTGCATTGAGGCTTTGATCATAGTGACTCCACAGGCTTACTCTTGAACTGGTTTCCGCCCATCATTGATTTTCCTTTGTGCTACTGTTGAACTGGGCAGCAGGATTCTTTTGGTCTTCCCCGAAGGTCTGAGCTTACCCCTTTGGTCTGTTTCTTTGTTCAATCTTTCCAATTCGTATTGAAAAGGGTTGGAGGATAACTCAGCCTATGTTTGTCTCCACATGCTTCAATGTATCATTTTCACTTGCCTTACTCGCTCCCCTTTGCAGAAGTGGTCCCTTCTCCGGAAGTGTATCAACCGTTGAAGATGACTACTCGAGAACAACGCTAGGTAAGCAATCAGGAATAGATTCCAGGCAGTTGGCTCCAGATCGGAAGATTGACTCCAAGTGCCGGCTGATTGCTTCTTTTACTTTGCCATGCGAGTAAGAACAAGGACAAAGAAAAAGACAGGGAAAGAGCATGATATGAGATACTTTTGCTTTTGACCTTTATGATATGAGATACCTTTGCTTTTGAAGAAGCGGTGAATGAATCAGCACATGTATTTGTTGTGCTGTTTCCTCCTGGGTCATATGTACTCCAGGCATCTGGTATCATCTTTGGGGAAGAAGAAAGAATTGAGTCTTTCGAAAGGCTTTGCTGGGAGTGCGCCCTCAGAGGTGAGGGAGAGTTGGGCATTTTTCTTCAGGTTTGCCTTGCCATAAAAGACGAAGGTCGACATATATAGAGATAATATCAAGTGGTGGTACTGTGTTTTTACCCTTGTCGACAAACGTTTTGATCCCGCAAATCCGGCTTTTTGAAATAGTGGCGCCTCTTCGATCTTTGAAGACGCCTCTTCGATTTCTGAACGACGCCCCTTCGCTTCCTGAACGACACGTGGTAGTGCAGATGCGGCTCCTTTTGACAAAGCTGCACGCGTTTTCTGAAAAGCAGAGAAAGCGTCGCCGGACTTTGCGCTTGTCGGCTAAAGATGTATAGTTGCGATGATGGCCTCCACGTGTTGTCTGAAAAGAAGAAATCTTTTGACAAAGTCGAACGCGTCTTCTGAAAAGCCGAGAACGCGTCGCCTAAATTACGCCGGAAATTCCAGCTTTTTGAATTGGTGGACGCGTCGCCTTGGCTTTTTTATTGAGCTATTGATCACCACAATAAACACACTCTGAAGAATTCCCATTCTTGAAAATCGACTCCGGCCCTTTGAAATTTAACTTCATCCCTTCTCTTTGAACACTTTTGAAAAATGGCAAACTCATCGAACCTTAGCTTGGAATTGAGCCTTAGCAGTGATACGGGCGCGCCGCGTCAAGGTAACGTATGGCGCCCTTCTTTCTTATCTTCTAACGGTCTTCTTACAGGTGAAGACTCCGTGATGCAGGACGCCACAACAGCTACAATAGTAGCTAGGAACCTCCTCACTCCAAAAGATAGTAGGCTGCTGTCAGGACGGTCCGATGAGTTGGCCGTTCAAGAGTCCCTCGCACTTAGTGTTCAGTGTGCGAGTTCTGTGTCCAACATGGGCCAACGCCTGCTTGCCCGCTCCCGTCAGGTGGAATCATTGATGGCGGAGGTGGAAAGTCTTAAGCAGGAGATCCAGCAGCTTAAGTACGAGAATAGAAGTTTGCATGTGCTTGCAAATAACTATTCGTCGGGGATGAAGAGGAAGCTTGATGAGCTGCACGAATCTGAGGGTCGAATCCAAAGTGACCGTCAAAGGCTTGCGGCTTATCTCCAGAGGCACCTTTTTCCTGGGTCATCCAGCGCTTGGCCAAGTATTGAGGCCTGGAATGCTCTAGCTCCGATGCCTCCCGCTTCGATGGCTTCCGCTCCGATGGCTTCCGCTCCGATGCCTCCCGCTTCTATGCCTTCTGCTTCTATGCCTTCCGCTTCTGTGCCTCGTAGTGGGGCTTCACGTAAACAACCTTTGTGAAGCTCCACCTTTCTCCATGTTTAGTATCTTTTTTTTTTTTTATTTTTTTTTTTTTTTATGAACATGCTTTGTTTTATTCAGTGCATTGGGTTGCCTCCCAAGTAGCGCTTTCTTTTACGTCTTGCAGCCGGACGAAGAACCCAATCACTCCAGGATATGTTCACGAATCGGATGAGAACTCCGAGTCATAAACTAGTACCTAGAACAAGAAACAAAACAAGATTAAGAAACTGGAATAAAATAAAAACAAACGAAAATAAAACAATCCAAGGGATTAGCAAATTTTCTAATCCCCGGCAACGGCGCCAAAATTTGATGCGTGATTTATACGCACACAAATTAAACCCTCTTTTCGTCAAATTGTAGTATATGTTATACTTGCATAATAAATGATTTCCAATTGCATTTCAATAAACCATGAATTCTCAACACCCCAAGTTAACCGTGATGCACTAATTAACCTTCAAATCTTCCTAACGTTATTGAATTGGATGATGCATGCGACAATTCAAAACATTCCCCACAAGTCCTCAACATGAATGCATAGAAGAGGTACAAGCAAGAATCATTACGCTCTATGAAAATTATAAGTGTTGACGAGGCATTCGTTACTATGAATGCATGAAACTCTTGCCAAGAATTCGTTTAACGCGATTGTTTATAAGCAACCTCCACTACTTATGAATATAAGTTCGTAACTATTAGGTGAAACTCACTTATATTCTAGCGTCATATTCATGCATGAAAATTAAGCGTGCACTCTCAATAAACATACATAAATAAGTTATCAATAAAACGGTTAAACAAATTGAATCACAACTTATGAAACGCAATTAGAAGTAATCAAATCAAAATGCAAGCATAAACATATATTCGAATCACCCCCCAACCAAGGGGGAGTTTAGTTCCTTATGATACAAAACAAAGAGAATCAAAGAAACACCTAAACATTCCAACAACTCAAACTTGAATTGTATGAACGTTTAGGCACTCTTCTCTTCCATGCCTCATTCGTACAAAACAAAGAGTATTGAAATTAAACATAGAAATCAAAGAAACACCTAAACATTCCAACAACTCAAACTTGAATTGTATGAACGTTTAGGCATTCTTATCTTCCTCTTCGTTGTAGCACAAGGTCTAAGGATAGTTTGATGGTGTGAATGGTTTGGGGAGTGGTGGAGGAATGGAAGAGGAGTGGTGGAGATGGAAGGATGGTGTTTGGATTGTAAGGGAGTGGCTCACGGCACAAAGGTGGTTTATGGTCTACATTTCTGCAATGGATGAGTTTGTGACTGAAATTGTCTATGAATGAGTGTTTGGAATGGGTGGATTTCTGGCACAAAGGCCTTATTTCTGTGGTGAATGGATTGTGAATGAGAATGAATGCAATGGATGCTTATTTATAGATGAAATGGGGGGAACATGACAGCTAGGAAAGCATGTGAAAGCTGGAATTGCATGTGTGTGAATGTGAAATCTGCCAAGATGCATGTGTGTGAATGTGTGGCTGAAATGATGAAGTGAGATGCATGTGAATGCAAAGGGAGGCCACGGCAATGATGTTGTTTGTGTGAATGATGGCAGATTGTGTGAATGAATGATTAGGGTCTTGTAAGGGTGGAAATGCATGTGAAATCTGCCAAGATGCATGTGTTGTGTTGGTTGAATTAAAGAATGGGAATGCAATCTGAAATGCATGTGAATTAAAGCTATGTGAATGATTAGGGTGAATGTGCATGTGGATTAAAGGTTGGAATGAACATGAAATGCACGGTTTTGAGAGGATTTCTGGTGGTGAATGGGTGTATGTTTGAATGATTAAAGGGTGTGGAAGATTTATGAAGTGGAAATGCATGTGAATTAAAACTAGAGTTATGATGATAAATGCATGTGCAGAAAATCCACTTCCTTTGGGTGAATGTGCATGGCTGAAAATGCATGTGAAAGCATGTGAATTAAATGGATGTGAGTGGAAATGCATGTGGGTGAATGTGTGGCTGCATGGACTAAAGAATGGGAGTGCATGTGTTGAATGATTAAAGTGCATGTGCAATGTTTTAAAGGATGGAATGATGGAGGAACAAGTGCATGTGAATGCATGGTGATAGCATGTGCACGGTTTTGGTTGGAATGATGGCAGATTATGAAAACATGTGAATGCATGTGTTTGATGAATGATAAGTGGTGAATGATATGATAAGTGATAAGTGGTGAATGATAAGTGGTGAATGATATGATAAGTGGTGAATGATAAGTGATATGATATGTGATTATGATAAGTAATGCGAGAATGTGAGGGAATGAATAATGAATGCATGTGTATGGTTTTGGGAGAAAGGTGGAGATGCACTGCATAAGGGAATTGGAAAGGTTTAAATGTCCTAAAACTAAAGGGAACAAAGTTCCAACACTTTGGTCTTCAATTTCGTCCAACATTTTGGCGCCAAGCATAAGCTATCCATCCTTAGCCCAAAAGTGCTCCAAAAGTCTCCAAAATGCATCTTTTTGCTCCTTTAGCCCTTTGGACCTACAAACACACGAAAATAGCTTAAAAGACTAAAATAACTAAAGAAACATAACGTAAATGCACGAGAACAAGCCATTTAAGTCGCATGAATATGCTCCTATCAGGAGGCTAAGCCAAGACTCATTCGTTGGATGCTCCTACTTCAAGAGTTCGATCTTGAAATCCGAGACAAGAAAGGGTGTGAAAACGTGGTGGCTGACCACCTAAGTAGAATGGTGCGTGAGGAAGAGTCCACCCCCATTTTAGAAACGTTTCCGGACGAGCAACTTCTGTCCATTGAGGTAAGAACCCCTTGGTATGCCGATTTGGTCAATTTCTTGGTGTCTAAGCAAGTTCCTAGTACCCTAAACAAGTTCCAACGTGATAAACTTGTTCATGATGCACGTTTTTATGTTTGGGATGATCCATATTTATGGAAATTCTGCCCAGATCAGATTGTGCGTAGATGTGTGCCCGAATCTGAATTTAATTCCATTCTTACGTTCTGCCATACTTATGCATGTGGGGGACATTTTGGCACCCAAAGGACAGCCCTAAAGGTGTTACAATCTGGATTTTATTGGCCTAATCTCTTTAAAGATGCTAAAATGTTTTGTTTAACATGCGATAAGTGTCAAAGAACAGGTAACATAGGGCCTAAGGACCAAATGGCGCAACAATCTCTCTCATTTGTGGAAATTTTTGATGTTTGGGGTATTGATTTCATGGGCGCCTTCCCTCCATCTTTTGGTTTCACTTATATCTTGCTAGCTGTCGATTATGTTTCCAAATGGGTGGAAGCCAAAGCCACCCGTACTAACGATTCTAAGGTTGTTGCAGATTTTGTGAAATCTAAGATTTTTGCTAGGTTTGGGATGCCACGAGTTTTAATTAGTGATAGGGGTTCTCACTTTCGTAACCGCACCATTGAAGCTTTGCTCAAGAAGTACAACGTTACTCATAAGGTTTCCACACCTTATCACCCTCAAACTAATGGGCAAGCGGAGGTTTCAAATAGGGAGATCAAACAAGTCCTAGAGAAAACCGTGGGACCCTCAAGAAGAGATTGGAGTTTGCGCTTGGACGATGCATTGTGGGCCTATCGTATGGCTTACAAAACTCCCCTTGGCATGTCACCTTTTCGGCTTATATATGGTAAGCCATGTCATTTGCCCGTTGAGTTAGAGCACAAGGCACATTGGGCTGTGAAAACCTTCAATTTGGACATAGACGCTGCTGGAGTTCATAGGAAGCTCCAATTAGATGAACTTGAGGAGATTAGGAACGAGGCTTACGAGAATGCTCGCATCTACAAGGACAAGACGAAGGCTTATCATGATAAGATGCTTCGTACCAAAACGTTCTCCAAGGGGCAGAAAGTGTTGCTTTTTGATTCAAGACTTCGGTTATTCCCTGGTAAGTTACGTTCTAAATGGATTGGACCTCTTGTTGTTACTAATGTTTTTCCTCATGGTGCAGTCCAAGTCCAAAGCTTAAAAAGTGGCCATGAGTTCAAGGTGAACAGACATAGATTGAAGCCATACTATGAGAACTTTGTGGAGCATGTTGTGGAAGAGCTTCCCTTGGGTGCCGTGGGCTACAATCTGGAGTGATTAGGTACCGTCCGGCTGGAAGACGTTAAAGCAAGCGCTTCTTGGGAGGCAACCCATGCGTTGAAACACGAGAAGAAGGAACTTTCACTCAAAACCCAGATTTGCGTCCCTAACCTATCTCTTTATTGCTATTACTTTGCCATTTGTGTTATGTTTGCTAGTTGTGTTAGTTGATTGTTTTTGTGTTAATCTAAGTTTGAAACATTGAGGACAATGTTTGGTTTAAGTGTGGGGGGGGGGGGGTAAACAAGTTGTTTTTGATACAAATTTGTGGGATTTTATCACCCATAACTTCAAATGTTGTTCCTTGCTGTTTTAAGGTGTTTTAAAGTTGTTTTAGAGTGTTTTAGTATGTTTTGATTTAATAACTCCGAAAATCACATAAAAATTTGAAAAACATGTTTTGAAAAGCCTAAAAAGAGTGTTTTGAGTCGTTTTTGTGTGTTTGTGTCTTAGGGTACCTTCCAACACAATGATAAGGATTTGGTTTGTAATTGCATGACTGTTAAAAAGAGTTATAAACATAGAGAAAAGTTTGATTTACTCTTGGTATATGCTTGGTTATGGTTATAATGTATGACTTCACATGCAATCATAAAAGAAAAATTAGTTTTTGTAACATGCTTGAAGGAAGGAACTCAAACAAACGCTACAACCCTGTGAGACTCGAGCCATTACCTTCTTTGAAGAGTTATAATCTGTGATTCTTTGTTTTCTAAAGTTGTTGCATGATCTCATTATTCCTTGCTTGGTTGCTACTTAGAATGCAATTGTATCATGATAGAACTAAATGCTAGAACTTATATCCGTTTCATTCAAAGCATGACATTGAACTGCATAACATATATCAAGATGAAGTTGTGTAGTTGCCACCATAGCCAAATAGCCTCACTTCCCATATTTCGTATATGTTGTAAGTTTTACCCCCGTTGAGCTTTGTTTAGCCTTTATTCTTTGTTAACCCATATTATCCTCACCTAGCCTAGTTTAGGACAATCCACACCCTTGTTCTTAAAAGATAGTGAGCATGACTTAAATGAATTCCTTTTGAGTACATTATGAAAGAAAATGAGTGTGGGGGAGAGAATGTTTTGTTCTTAAGTGTTTATGTATGTTTTGAGAGTCAAAAGAAAAAAAAAATTGTGAAAAATATATGAAAAAGAAAAACAGAAAAGAAAGAAAGAAAGAAAAAAGAGCTTGTTCTCCCTTTTTGTTCAAAAGTTGAGTTTTCATTCAAAAGTGAATTCTAAGATGATTCAAATGCTTTGCTCGCTATTTCTTTAAGAACCTTTGTTTTCCATATCCCTTCTTTGTTAGCCAATACCCTAGCCCCGTTACAACCCTTTGACTTCTATCTTGAGTGTTATGTGTTTCAATTTATGGAGTTTGAACTTGGTATGAGCTTATGGTGTCACTGGTTCTCGCTTCTAAGTAGTAGCATTCCATTCATGAGATCATACCTAAACATGCTTATTAACTCCAGAAAATGCTTTCTTTGATAAAACATATGTGAGTGTTAGAATTCATATTTACATCAATCTTCTCACATATACCTAGTGTAGGGTGTGAAGCTAGAAAATCTGTGTGAAAATAGAGTGCATTCTAGTGAGGAATTGAGGAAATTCTCTAAGGCATGTTACTACATTCGAAATGTGTTTTAATTGATTAAATGCGAACTAGTATGTGGTGACTATGAGTAAGAATGTACTTAAGTGTAAAGATGGCTAAAATCTGTGGGAATAATGATTTTTAACATGTCATGTGCATTGGAAATCCCTGAGACGATTGTTGGAAGGTTTAGGTTGTGTTTTACTTGTTTAGTGTCGTTTTGTTTGTTTTGATTTTCTATTTTGCTCGAGGACAAGCAAAAGCTAAGTGTGGGGGAATTTGATAGGAGCATATTTAGGCGACTTACTTAGCTTGTTTTCGTGCATTTATATTGTTAATTCATAGTTGTTTTAGTAGTTTAAGCCATTTTCGTGTGTTTTTAGGTTCATATGGCTAAGGAAGCAAAAAGATGCATTTTGGAGCATTTTGGAGCAAAATTGGACTTGGAATGGATAGCTTATGTTTGGAGCAAAAGGAATGGACGAAATTGAAGGATTCCTAATCCATTGCAGCCACATGTGCCCATAATCATTCACACCTTGCAGCCACATGCATTCACTCTTCATAAATCAGCCACATGCACATTCAATCATTCACACCAAAACCTTGCACATGCTTTCCCATTTCATTATTCATTCACTTTGCACCACCAATTCAGCCACATGCACTTATTCCTTCATTATTTCACCCACATGCTCTCCCATTTCAGATTGCATTCCATTCATTCCACCCTTTAATCACATGCATAAATCAGCCACATGCATCTCACATCACCATTTCAGATTTCCACCCACCTCCTAGCTGTCATGTTCCCTCTTATTTACCTATAAATAAGCATGCATTTCAGCCACAATTCATTCACACTCATTCATACACATTTCAGTCACAAACTCTTCCATATATTCAGAAAACCATCTCATATACACATTCATTCACGCTAGGAATTCATTCCCTCTCTCTAACACTGCCATACTTCACCATTCTTCATATTTTCTGCCCAAAAACACTCCTTGCCTTCCCCTACATCCATCCCTACCCTAAACACATCATCCATAACCCCCAAAACTCACCAAAACCCCTTGTGCCGCAACAACAAAGAGGAGGAGAAGAGGCCTAAACGTTCATACAATTCAAGTTTGAGTTGTTGGAATTTTTAGGTGTACTTCCTTTCCTTGATTTCAATGTTTACTTTGTTATTACTCTCTAAGTTTGTTGTAATCATGAGTGGCTAAACCCCTAATTAGTTAGGGGAAAGTTTGAAGCCATGAACATGTTTGAAATATGAATTGATTTCTTCCAATTGTGATTTGTTAAGTTGTGATTGTAATTCAATTATCATGTTTATTAAAAACTTGTTTTTGTATGTTGATTAGGGATGCATACTTAGTCTTCATGCATAAACTCGATGCTAGTTTATAAACGAGTTTCACCTAATCGTCACAAGTTTATAAACATGAGTAGTGAAGGTTGCTAGTCACAACCGCGTTAATTGAATTCTTGGCAAGAGTATCATGCATTCATAGTTACAATTGCCTCGTCAACACTTATAATTTTCATAGAGCATCATGATCTCTCATTGTATCTCTTCTATGCATTCATATTGAGAACCATTGGAGAATGATTTGAATTGTCGCATGCATCATCCAATTCAATAACATAAGGAAAATTTGAGAGTTAATTAGTGCATCACGGTTAACTTGGGGTGTTGAGCATCATAGTTAATGAAAAGCAATTGGAGAATCGATTCATATATAAATGTGTCATGTGTGGAGAATAGACCTCTAACTAATCCATCCATCAGCTTGTTTCTCAAATCCGTTTATACAATCTGCCTAGTTTATTAACTTGTTCTGTTAATTCAATTTTCGTCAAATCAAAACCCCCCTTTACTTTCTTGCTCTTTGGTGCTTAGAATCTGTTTAATTTATGTTTTAAAGTGTTTTGAATCAAGCCATAATCTTAAATTCGTCCAAAATTGGGTTTAAGGTCAGAAACTGCCTAATTAGTGTTTTTAGGCAGTTTTGAGTCTTTTGAACTTGTTTTGAGTCCTTTGAGTCTTTGTGAACGTTTTTAACTTTGTTTTTATGTTTTTGAGTCAATTTAGAGGTTTTAGCAAGCCCTCCTAATCCCCGGTCTAGAACGATCCCTACTTATACTTATACTACAATTGACAAAAAGAGGGTTTAATTTGTGTGCGTATAATTTTCGCATCATTAAGCTATCCAATCCATGCCCAAAAATGCTCCAAATAGCCTTAAAATGCACTTTATTGCTCCCTTTGCCATTAGAACCTAAAAACACACGAAAATACTTTAAAAGACTAAAACAACTATGAAATAATAACATAAATGCATAAAAACAAGCTAAGTAAGTCGCCTAAATATGCTCCTATCAGTTTAACCATGAAATGACATTTTTCCCAATTTAAAACAAAGTTAGTTTCAATGCATCGTTTTAAAATCAAACTAAGATTATTCAAACAACCATCAAATACCAAAAACGCTGAAATCATCCATAAAAACCTCAATAATTTTCTCAACATAATCTGAAAATATGCTCATCATGCATCTTTGAAATGTGGCAGGTGCATTACATAAACCAAATGGCATGCAAAGATAAGCAAATGTACCAAAGGGGCATGTGAAAATGGTTTTCTCTTGATCCTCCGGATCTATCACAATTTGATTATAACCTGAATATTCATCAAGAAAACAATAAAAAACATAACCCGCTAACCTTTCAAGCATTTGATCAATGAATGGCAAGGGAAAATGATCCTTCCTTGTAGTGGCATTGAGCTTCCTATAATCAATACAAACCCTTCAACCTGTTTGGATTCGAGTAGGAACAAGCTTATGTTCGACATTTGTCACCACAATTACTCCGGATTTCTTTGGAACACATTGAACCGGAGACACCCAACGACTATCAAAAATTGGATAGATCACTCCACAATCCAAGAGCTTGATTATCTTCTTCTTCACAACTTCCATCATTGGAGGGTTGAGTCGGCATTGAGCCTCTCGAGATGCTTTGGACCCTTCCTCCAAAAGTATACGATGCATGCACATGGTCGGGCTTATTCCCTTGATGTCGGCCAAGGTCCAACCAATTGCAGTTTTGTACTCCTTTAACACCCTTACTAACTTACCTTCTTCTTGTGTCGTGAGTGAGGAGGATATAATGACGGGCAAGGTCTCTTGGTTTCCCAAGAAAACATACTTTAAATAGCTCGGCAATGGTTTAAGTTCAAGGGAAGGTGGCTGCACAACTGAAGGAATGGGCTTATTAGTCGAAATTGGAATTGAAATTGGGTCCGAAGACTTACCAGATTGTAGTGGCAATGACTCAAGGGCAGCCACTATCTCAATCATATCAACACTAGGGGGCACGACATGGTGTTCTCCATGCATGCCGTGGGTAGTCAATAGGCCAAATTCCTTGTCTTGGAGTTCCATTCCTCTTGTAATGACCAATTCAAGTGCATCTTCGTTCAATTGTTCAAAATGGTCCTGCGCCAACAAGTCAATTACATCAATAGCAAAACATGAATGATCATCAATAGGGTACTTGATAGATTCAGAAAGATTGAAATTAATAACTTCCCTATCAAATTCCATTGTCAAAGTCCCATTAAACACATCAATCTTAGTGCGGGCAGTTTTCATGAAGGGGCAGCCAAGAAGAATTGGCAACGAAAGGGAATGGTTTGATTCTTCCATTTCCAGCACGTAGAAATCCGCCAGAAAGATTAAATGATTGACCTGCACTAAAACATCTTCCAAAACACCCTTTGGATAGGCATTAGATCTATCGGCCAATTGAATAATCACACCATCATTTTTTAACTCACCTAGGTTCATAGATGCATAAATTGAGTAAGGCATAACATTAATAGATGCACCTAAGTCTAGCATGGCATGTTCAAAACGATTATTGTCAATAACATAAGGAATTGTAAAACTATGCGGATCTTTGCATTTAGGGGGCAATTTACGTTGCAAGATGGCTGAGACATTTTCACTTACCTTTACAACCTCTTTGTTCGAAATTCTCTTCCTAGTAGTGCAAAGTTTTTTAAAAAACTTAGCATACCTTGGAACTTGCTTAATTGCATCCAAAAGTGGTATATTGACTTGTACTTTTCTAAATGTCTCCAAAATGTCCTTTTCAGCCTCTTCCTTCTTTGTTTGCATGAATCTACGAGGAAATGGTACATTTGGAGGAATAACATTAGAAATAATCGAATTTGGAACCTCCTTACCCTTGGAAGCCGAATGGTGTTGTTTGGGTGGCTGTGGCATGGGTGGTGTTACCCATGCCGTGGGTTGCTCTTGCTCCCCCTCCTCAAATTGCAACTTTTCGTCCCCCGTTAGGGCTGATTTAGAGGGTTGTGAGGCCGTTCCAACTTGTTTTCCACTTCGCAACATGATTGCTTTGGCAGATTCGAATCCTCCTTTTGGGTTGACAACGGTTGAACTAGGCAACTTGCCTTGCTCTCTGAATTGGCCCATGAACTCCGCAATCTGCCCTACTTGCTTTTTTAATTCATCAACCTTTTTGTCCTTATTTTACATTCCCTGCGCCATAGAAGTTAGTAATTGAAAATTTTGATCATTATCTATGGACGAATCTGATTTGGGTTGTGTAGGTTGTGCTTGGGGTGGTGTGGGTGCATACGGCCTTTGGTAGAATCCCGGAGGTTGCTGCCTAAATGTGCTTTATTGTTGGGGTTGTTGTGGCTCCTTCAAGTGTTTATTAGGATCTTCCATGGACAACCCATGGAACTTGGGAATATGGTGCAATAAGCTGGACTTGAGTTCGAACTCGTCAGTCTTGTCTGGGGCTGCCCTTGGATATTGAATGCATAGAGGCATGGCATTATCCAATCCCGAAGCGGAAAGCTCCTTGATTGTTCGGTTGTCGGCTGCCATAACTTGTTCTTCCTCAAAAATGCCTGTCGTGGCCTCCTCTCCCACTTGTATTTCATCCTCTTCAAGCTCAGGTACAGCTTGAGGTGGTTGAGGCTCTTGTTGATTCTTATTTCTTCTCAAGGCTCGCTCAAAATCGTCGTCAAAGTCAAAGATATGCACATGAACCGGTTGAGAACTCCGAGTCATATACTAGTGCCTAAAACAAGAAAACAAACAAGTCAGAAACTAAAACCAATAACACATGAAAATAACCAAAAAAAAGAAATAACAAGGGATTAGCAAAGTTGCTAATCCCCAGCAACGGCGTCAAAATTTGATGCGAAAATTAACTTAACACACAAATTAACCCTCTTTTGACAATTGTAGCATATAAATAAGCAGGGATCGTTCTTAAGCTGGGGATTAGGAGGGATTGCTAAACACTTTAAACTGACTCAAATAAATAAAACTAACCTTTAAAACACTTAACTCAACTTAAAAAGACTCAAAACAAGTTCACAAGACTCAAAATAAGCTAAAAACACTCAAAACTGCCTAAAAACACAAACTGGGCAGTTTTGACTCTAAACACAAACTTGGACGAAATTTGGTTCTAACTTGACTCAAAACTCTTAAAAACACAATCTAAAACATATTTGAACTAATTAGACACTCTAAAACAAATGGGGATTTGGTTTTGGACGAAAATCAAACAAACAAAACAAGAAATGAAACTAGGCAGATTTGGACGAATTTGATGGAATTAAGTGGATGATGGGATAGCTACGAGGTTTTTCTCCACACATGGCATACTTGCATACAACACAATCTCCAGTTGCTTATTCAATGAATTATGAACCTCAACACCCCAAGTTAATTAGGTACGCTTAAATTAACTCTCAGATTTCCCTTAGGTCATCGAATTGAATGGAATTAGCACATTGCAATCAAATTATTCCTCAAAAGTTCTCTATATGAAAGTGCATAACAGAAAAACAATCAAAGATCATTAGGTTCTATGGAAATCATAGGTGTTGACGAGGCATTCGTAACTATGAAAGCGCATGATACTTATGCCAAGAATTTACTTAACATGATTGTGACCAACAATCTTAACTACTCATGAATATAAGTTCCCAACGATTAGGTGAAGTTTCCTTATACCCTAGCATCAGATTTATGCATGCAAATTAAGTGTGCACTCTCAATTCATATACATAGACAAGTTTTAATTCAAACAGATAAGTAAATTGAATTCACCATTCATGAAATCACAATTGAAAGTAATCAAATCATCATGCAAATATAGCCATGGTTTCGAAATTCCCCCTGGCCAAAAAGGGGATTAGGTCCTCATTCTCGCAACACAAAGATTATTGAATTTAAACATTGAAATCATAAGAAAGATTACACCTAAACGTTTCAGCAATTCCAGGATGAATTTGATGCACGGCTAGGGCTTCTCTTCCTCCTCCTTGCTGCGGCACAAGGTGTGGGTGGTGGATTTGGGGGTTTTGAATGGTGTGTTCTTGTTTCGATGAAGGATGGCTGATTATGGTGGTAGGGGTGCGGCCGGTGTGTATGGAGGTGTATGGAGTGGATGGAGGAAGGTGAATGGAGAATAGGGGTTGCGGCAATAGGGTTTTTGAATAGCATAAAGGGTGGTGCGAATTTGTGGCTGATTTTATGTTTATATAGTCCTAGGGTTAACTAGATTAGGGTTACACTTAACAGATTTAGTGGATTAGGGCCCTAGGGTTCGGCAATAGGTGATCAAATCCACCTAGGAGGGGGTTTGGCCCACTTAGTTTCATACAAGGTTTGTGTAACCCAAATCCAGAAGGAATTAGGCCCTAGAAATTAGAATCCAAAAGGGATAGGGCCTAGAAAGGTGCAGCACACATGGAGGAAAGGGTGGAATGGCTTGCAAGGCAAGGCAAGGCCTTCTAGAAGGGATTAGGCGCCACCATTGTAGGGTTTCTAGAAAGAATGAGCTTTGTGGCTGATTTGGACCTTCTAGAAGAGGATGCTTCTAGAAATAGGTTCTAGAAATATCTATCTAGGTCCCCTTGCAACTAGGATTAAGACATGATAAGGTTAGGATAGGATAAGATAAGATAAGGTTTGGATAATGTTTTGGATAAGGTTGGATAAGGTTTTGGATAGGGTTTCCTCTTTTGAGCTACTTCCTTATCCACATTGTCTTGAGCTTAGTTCCTTCCTCTTCTCATCATATTTCTAGTCTCTTGAAGTCCAAATTCGTCCATCCATGTTGGCCCATATGCAAGCTATCCACATAGTGTCCAAAATTGCTCCAAAATGCACCAAAATACACTTTCTTGGTACTTTAACCCTTAGGACCTACAAACACACGAAATTCAGTTGAAATACGACATTAACTAAGAAATACTAGCACAAATGCACAAGAATAAGCTAGCTAAGTTGCCTAAATATGCTCCTATCACAAACCCCTTCCTAAGTGTATTTAATGACTTGTGCCGAACTTAGGGCCCAAATCCTTAAAAATCTGCTAAGTTGTAACCCTAATCTAATTAACCCTAGGATTGGCTGAACTATATATTGATATTTTCAACCACAAATTCGCATGAACCCTTGATGCTATTCAGAAATTCCTTGTCGCAAGCCCTAGCCTCCATTCTCCATCATCCATTCAATCCATACACTTCCATACACAATCTGCTGCACCCTTTCACCCTAATCAGCCATCATTCATCATCCCAAGCAAGAATACATCGTTCATAACCCCCAAAACCATCACCCACATCTTGTGCCGCAGAAAGGAAGAAGGAGGAGAGCCAAAAGACGTGCATGCCATTTGACATGGAGTTGTTGGAACGTTTTAGGTGTAATCTTTCTTGTGTTTTCAATGTTTAAATTCATCTTTGTTTTGTGAGTATGAGGAACTAATCCCCTTTTGGCTAGGGGGAATTTCGAAACCATGGCTATATTTGCATTATGATTTGATTACTTCCAGTTGTGAATTCAATTTACTTATCTATTTGAATTAAAACTTGCTTATGTATGTGGGTTGAGAGTGCACACTTAATTCCATCAAATTCGTCCGAATTTGCCTAGTTTAATTTCTTGTTTTGTTTGTTTGATTTTCGTCCAAAACCAAATCCCCATTTGTTTTAGAGTGTCTAATTAGTTCAAATATGTTTTAGATTGTGTTTTTAAGAGTTTTGAGTCAAGTTAGAACCAAATTTTGTCCAAGTTTGTGTTTAGAGTCAAAACTGCCCAGTTTGTGTTTTTAGGCAGTTTTGAGTGTTTTTAGCTTATTTTGAGTCTTGTGAATTTGTTTTGAGTCTTTTTAAGTTGAGTTAAGTGTTTTAAAGGTTAGTTTTATTTATTTGAGTCAGTTTAAAGTGTTTAGCAATCCCTCCTAATCCGCAGTTTAAGAACAATCCCTACTTATTTATATGCTACAATTGTCAAAAGAGGGTTAATTTGTGTGTTAAGTATGACATCATGATACTCATGCTAGGAATTTACTGAACATGATTGTGAAAACAACCTTAACTACTAGTGAATATAAGTTTGTGACGATTATGTGAAACTCCCTTATATTCTAGCACCAAATTCAAGCATGCAAATTACGTAGGCCTCCCTAATCAACATACAAGAAAAAGTTATCCATCAAACGGTTAAGTAAATTGCATTCACAATTTATGAAATCACAACTGGACTTAATCAATTCATATCATTGATAGGAGCATATTCATGCGACTTAATTAGCTTGTTCTTGTGCATTTATGTTGTGTTTCCTTAGTTATTTTAGTGTTTAAAGTCACTTTTGTGTATTTTCAGATTATAAAGCCAAAGTGTGCAAGAAGATGCAAATTGGAGTCTTTTGGAGCAAAAGAGGAATGAATGAGTTGAAGACTTGAAGAAAGATGGATTCCTACTTCAACGAGGATTCCTACTTCAACGAGGATTCCTATTTCAACAAGGATTCCTACTTGAAGTAGGAAAGTTAAGCCTAGGTTTCCCATTTTGGTAACCTTTCCTAATCTTAAAAGTCCTTATTTTCCAGCCACTTTGAAGGCCTTGTATGCACTTTAGGACACAAAACAAAGGCCCTAGACCTCCTTACAACCCTTGCCGTGGCCTTTCCCCTTCTCTCATTCCCTTGCCGTGCAAGGGGGGGGCATTTTTGTCCCATTTTATGCACTTAAACACATGCCCCTCTCTAAATAAAACCCTAGCCGCACCTTGCAGCCAATCCCTTTTTAATTTCTGATTTGATTTCCTAATTCTAGCAGCCTTTGACTTAATTTTAGTTAATAAAATTAAGCTAGGGTTTTAATTTCTGAAACCCTATATATTCTAAGCCTAGCCGCACCCTAGGGATCATCTTTCATTCATTCTTTCATCATTCCACTCTTAAGCCGCAGCCACCATCACCCTAAATCCATCTCTGCCGCAACTTCCATCCATTGCAGCCACTTTTCCCATCTCTGCCGCAACTCCCATCCATTGCAGCCACTTCTCCCTTCTCTGCCGCAGCCTTCCCACCATTGCAGCCACTTCAAATCATCCATCCACACCTTCATACATCATCCCACCTCTCTGTCGCACCACCATATCCCCATAAACCCATTTAAAAACCAAAATCACAACCAAAAATCCCCAAAAACCTCTCTGCCGCAGCAAGGAGAAGAAGAAAGAGGAGTTAAACGTGCATAAATTCAAGTGGAATCATTGGGCGTTTTAGGTGTAATCAATCTTTTGTTCTCTATGTTTAATTTCAATTTTGTTTCTCTTTCTGTGAACATGAGAGGCTAAATCCCTAGTTAGCTAGGGGGTGATTCAAAACCATGTTTATGCTTGCAATATAAATTGATTACCTTCGGTTGGAATTTCATGAGTTGTGGATTCAATTTGTTTAACTGCTTGATTGATAACTTATTTGTGTATGTTTATTGAAAGTGCACACTTAGTTTTCATGCATGAATATGATGCTAGAATATAAGTGAGTTTCACCTAATAGTTACAAACTTATATTCACAAGTAGTGGAGGTCGCTTATAAACGATCGCGTTAAATGAATTCTTGGCACTAGTTTCATGCTCATCATAGTAACGAATGCCTCGCCAACACTTATAGTTTTCATGTTGCTTAATGATCTTGATTGTATCTTTATTGTGCTTTTCACGTAAAGGACTTTTGGAGACTGTTTTGAATTGTTGTATGCGCTGTCTCATCTAATTCATTAACTTAAGGAGAAACTTGAAGGTTAATTTAAGCGAACCTAATTAACCTGGGGTGTTGAGTTTCATGATTCATCGAAAGACCAACTGAAAATCATCTTGTATGCAAGTGTGACATGTGTGGAGAAGAACCTTCTAGCTAGCATTCCATCCATATTTTCATCAAATTCGTATTTACAATCTGTCTTTATTACAATCTGTGCACTTAGTTTAATTTCGTCAAAACTAAATCCCCCTTTACTCTAGTGTTCAATTTAGTTAGAAAGTGTCTTAGTTTGTGTTTCTAAGTGTTTTGATTCAATTTATCACCCAAATTCGTCCAAATTAGTGTAAGTGCTCAAAACTGCCCAGATTGTGTTTTTAAGGCAGTTTTGAGTGTTTTGGTGCTGTTTTGAGTCTTTTGGTTTGTTTTAGTGTTTTATTGTTTAGTTTTGCATTCTTTGAGTCTAGTTTAGTGTTTTAACCTTTGTTTTACGTTTTTGAGTCAGTTTTCAAGTGATTTAGCAATCCCTCCTAATCCCCGGTCTAGAACGATCCCTACTTATTCATATATTACAATTGTCAAAATAGGGTTTTAATTTGTGTGCTTATATATTTTGCATCAATCATAAACGTAATCATGGTTTCAAAGCCTCCCCTAGCTAAAATGAGTTTAGCCTCTCATGTTCACAACAAAACAAAAGAAAATTGAATTAAACATTGAAAACAAAAGATAGATTACACCTAAAAACGTTCCAACACTCCAACTTGAATGCACAAACGTCCAAGGCTTCTTCTTCTCTTCGTCTTCCTTGCAAGGTTGCGGCACAAGAGTTCTAGGGTGATTTTTGGATGGATTTCTGGGTTTTGGATGGGTTTAGGTTGACGATGGTGTATGGATGTTTGGTTGAAGGTATGAAAGTGTATGAATGATGGAAGAATGGGTTGAAGGCTGCAGCAGAGGGTCTTGTTTCTATGAATGACGGCAGATTGTGTGTGGAGTGATTAGGGTTGAATGAGAGGTGCGGCCTTGATATTTATTTATGAGAAAGAATCCTAAGGTTATTACATAATTTAGGAAAGGATTGGACCCCCAAATCCCTAAGGAAAAAGAGATATGAATTCAAAAATCAAAGGGAAAAAGGAAAGGTTACTCGCGGCATTGATTATATGAAAAGGGAATGTGTTTTAATGCTGAAATTAGGCAAGGATTTAGGATAGAAAAGGTATGTGAGGTGATGCGTGTATTTATACGCACACAAATTAAACCCTCTTTTCGTCAAATTGTAGTATATGTATAAGTAGGGATCGTTCTGGACCGGGGATTAGGAGGAATTGTTAATCACTTGGATTTGACTCAAAAACGTAAAAACACAATATAAAACACTAAACTAGACTCAAAGAATGTAAAACTAAACTTTAAAACACTAAGACAAACCAAAGACTCAAAATGCTTTTAAAAAGACAAACTAAAATGATTTCTAACTAAATTGACATTAAAGTAAAGGGGGATTGGTTTTGGAAGAAATTAAACTAAAATAGAAACTTGGAAACAAAACAGATTGTACAAACGAAATTGATGGAATAGAATGAAGAAAAACTAGTTAGAGGGTTCCTTATCCACACATGAACATAAGCAAATAATTTGACTTCCAGTTATGACTTCAACAAACGATGAATGACAATGCTCCAAGTTAATTAGGTCCGCTTAAATTAACCTTCAGATTTCCCTAGATTCATTGGATTGAATGGGATACGCATTACAACCAAATTATTCCTAATCAAAGTCTCTCACATGGAATACGCATGATAGAGACATTCAACAAAGATCATTAAGTTCAACGGAAATCATAAACATTGACTAGGCATTCATAACTATGGAATACGCATGTTAATCCAGCCTAGGGTTTACTAAACACAATCGTGACTAGCGATTTTTACTACTCATGAATATAAGTTCATAACGATTAGGTGAAATTCCCTTATATCCTAGCATCAAGTCTTAAGCATGCAAATTAAGTGTCGACCCTCAACCCACATACATAAACAAGTTCTTAATCAAAACAGAAAAGTAACCCACATCTAAAGTTCATGAATTCATAACTGGAGTAAATCAAATCATAACCAACATATGTCCATGGCTTCAAATTCGCCTCTAACTAAAAAGAAATTAGTTTCACATGTTTAACATAATTGAATAACAAGTTAAATTAAACATGAAAACAGAAACAAGAAAAGAAAGAACAAATGGATG
Source organism: Pyrus communis (assembly GCF_963583255.1). Lineage (NCBI taxonomy): Eukaryota > Viridiplantae > Streptophyta > Magnoliopsida > Rosales > Rosaceae > Pyrus > Pyrus communis. The sequence goes on from NC_084809.1 coordinate 20,627,121, forward strand.
GAAAGTTAGCTACGGGGTTCATCTCCACATATGTTATACTTGCATAATAAAACGATTTCCAATTGCATTTCAACAAATCATTAATTCTCAACGCCCCGGGTCAATTAGGTCCGCTTAAATTAACCGTCAAGTTTTCCTTAAGTTAATGAATTGGATGGGTTAGCGCAACGCAATTCACAACATTCTCCAAAAGTCCTTTACGTGAAAAGCACAATAAAGATACAATCAAAGATCATTAAGCATCATGAAAACTTTAAGTGTTGACGAGGCATTCGTTACTATGGAATACGCATGAAACTTATGCCAAGAATTTATTTAACGCGATTGTTTATAAGCAACCTCCACTACTTGTGAATATAAGTTCGTAACTATTAGGTGAAACTCACTTATATTCTAGCGTCATATTGATGCATGAAAATTAAGCGCGCATTCTTAATAAACATTCATAAATAAGTTATCAATCAAACGGTTAAACAAATTGAACCACAACTTATGAAACGCAATTAGAATTAATCAAATCAAAATGCAAGCATAAACATATATTTCGAATCACCCCCTAGCTAAAGGGGGTTTAGTTTATTATAACTTTGAAATCAAAGAAATACCTAAACATTCCAACAACTCAAACTTGAATTGTATGAACGTTTAGGCACTCTTCTCTTCCATTCCTCATACGTACAAACAAAGAGAATTGAATTTAAACATTGAAATCAAAGAAACACCTAAACATTCCAACAACTCAAACTTGAATTGTATGAACGTTTAGGCACTCTTCTCTTCCTCGTTGTTGTAGCACAAGGTCTAAGGATAGTTTGATGGTGTGAATGGTTTGGGGAGTGGTGTTTGGATTAATAGGGAAATGGAAAAATGGTGTTTGGATTACAAGGGAACTCACGGCAAAGAGAAGGAATGGAAGTGTTTGTGGTGTGTTGTGTATGAAATGAGATGTCCATGAATGAATGAATGCAAGGGTATTTATAGGAGTAGTGGAGGGAACATATGGCTATGTCATTTGTAGGTGAAGTAGGTGGATGTTGTAGGTGAAGTAGGTGGATGTTGTAGGTGAAGTAGGTGGATGTTGTAGGTGAAGTGGATGTTGTAGGTGAAGTAGGTGGATGTTGTAGGTGAAGTAGGTGGATGATATGTTAAGTGATAAGTGATAAGTGATATGATATGTGGTTATGATATGATAAGTGGTTAAGTGGTGATGATAAGTGATAAGTGATTAAGTGATATGATATGTGGTGATGATAAGTGATAAGTGCATGTGGGGTTAACTAATGAAGGAAATGCATGTGCAATGACAATGTGTTAGAATGGATGTGTGTTATGCATGGCATGATTGGGATTAGGAAAGGTTTAAATGTCCTAAAACTAAAGAGAACAAGGTTCCAACACTTTGGCTCCAATTAGGTCTTCAATTTCGTCCAACACTTTGGCTTCAAGCATAAGCTATCCGTCCTTAGCCCAAAAGTGCTCCAAAAGTCTCCAAAATGCATCTTTTTGCTCCTTTAGCCCTTTGGACCTACAAACACACGAAAATAGCTTAAAGTACTAAAATAACTAAAGAAACATAACGTAAATGTACGAGAACAAGCCATTTAAGTCGCATAAATATGCTCCTATCAAATACCCCCACACTTAGCTTTTGCTAGTCCTCGAGCAAAACAGAAAAACAAAACAAAAAGAACAAAACACAACCTACACCTTCCAACAATCGTATCAGGGACTTCCAATGCACATGACAAGTTAAAAATCATTATTCTCACAGATTTGAGCCATCTTTACACTTAAGTACATTCTTAATCATAGTCACCACATACTAGTTCACAATTAAGCAATTAAAACACATTTCAAATGTAGTAACATGCCTTTAGAGAATTCCCTCAATTTCTTACTAGATGTACTCTCGTTTTTCACACAGATTTTCTGACTACACACCCTACACTAGGTATATGTGAGAAGATTGATGTAAACATGTAGACGAACACTCACATATGTTATAATAAGGAAAGCATTTTCTGGAGTTAATAAGCATGTTTAGATATGATCTCATGAATGGAATGCTACTACTTAGACGCGAGAACCAGTGACACCATAAGCTCATACCAAGTTCAAACTCCACAATTGAAATACATAACACTCAATATAGAAGTCAAAGGGTAGTAACGGGGCTAGGGTATTGGCTAACAATGAAAGGTGAAGGATAAACAAACATTCTTAAAGCAATAGTGAGCAAAGTATTGAATTAGGCACTTAGAATTCCCTTAAGAACGCAGAAGTCAACTTTGAACACCCAAGGGAAAATCACACAAAACTTAGGGCGATATTCAACTTTTTGGACCCTTTCTTCAACCATCAACGCTCGTGAGTTCATTCTTACTTATTTTCACTCTTTTTTTTTTTTTTTTTTTTTTTTTTTTTTTTTTTTCTTTTGAATCTCAAAACATACATATAAACGTAAGAACAAACTTTTACTCCCCCACACTCATTTTCTTGCATAATGTAACTCAAAAGGAATTCATTTAAGTCATGCTCACTAAACTTTAAGAACAAGGGTATAGGAAAGTCCTACTCTAAGCTAGGTAAGGGGTGATGTGGGTAAACAAGGAATAAAGGCAAAACGAGGCTCAACGGGGTTAAAACTTACAACATATACGAAGTATGGGAAGTAAGGCTATTTGGCTATGGTGGTGGTCACTACACAACTTCTTCTTGAATATGTGTTATGCAAATCAATAACATGCTTTGAATGAAATGGGCATGAGTTCTAGCATTTGGAACTATATGATGAAACGCCTTCTAAGTAGTAACCAAGCAAAGAATAATAAGATCATGCAACGACTTTAGAAAACAAGAAATCACAGATTATACTCTCCAAAGAACGTTATAGGCTCAAGTCTCTCAGGTTTGTAGCGTTTGTTTGAGTTCCTTCCTTCAAGCATGTTACATAACTAATTTTTTTCTTTTATGATTGCATGTGAAGTCATACATTATAACCATAACCAAGCATATACCAAGAGTAAATCAAACTTTTCTCTATGTTTATAACTCTTTTTAACAGTCATGCAATTAGAAACCAAATCCTTATCATTGTGTTGGAAGGTGACCTACGACACAAAAACGACTCAAAACAACTCTTTTTGGGTTTTTCAAAACAATTTTTCAAATTTTTATGGGATTTTCGAATTATAAAACAAAACACACTAAAACACTCTAAAACAACTTAAAAACACCTTAAAACAGCAAGGAACAACAACTCTTTTTGGGTTTTTCAAAACAATTTTTCAAATTTTTATGGGATTTTCGAATTATAAAACAAAACACACTAAAACACTCTAAAACAACTTAAAAACACCTTAAAACAGCAAGGAACAACATTAGAAGTTATGGTGGATAAAACCCTACGAATTTGCATCAAAACACTTTAGTTACCCCCCCACACTTAAATCAAACATTGTCCTCAATGTTTTAAGCATAGATTCACACAAAACATAAGTAAACACACAAAAAGCAACTAAACATATTAAACATGGCATAATGTAATTAACAAAGAGAAGAGTTTAGAGATGCAAATCTGGTTATAGAGTGTAAATTCCATCTTCTCCTTGGTAATTGCATTGAGGCTTTTGATCTTTGTGATTCCACAGGCTTACTCTTGAACTGGTTTCTGCCCATCGTTGATTTTCCTTTGTGCTACTTCTTGAACTGGGCAGCAGGACGGTTCATTTGGTCTCCCCCGAAGGTCTGAGCATACCCTTTTGGTCTGTTTCTTTGTTCAATCTTTCCAATTCGTATTGAAAAGGGTTGGAGGATAACTCAGCCTATGTTTGTCTCCACATGCTTCAATGTATCATTTTCACTTACCTTACTCGCTCCCCTTTGCAGAAGTGGTCCCTTCTCCGGAAGTGTATCAACCGTTGAAGATGACTACTCGAGAGCAACGCTAGGTAAGCAATCAGGAATAGATTCCAGGCAGTTGGCTCCAGAACGGAAGACTGACTCCAAATGCCGGCTGATTGCTTCGTTTACTTTGCCATGCGAGTAAGAACAAGGACAAAGAAAAAGACAGGGAAAGAGCATGATATGAGATACTTTTGCTTTTGACCTTGATGATATGAGATACCTTTGCTTTTGAAGAAGCGGTGAATGAATCAGCACATGTATTTGTTGTGCTCTTTCCTCCTGGGTCATCTGTACTCCAGACATCTGGTATCATCTTTGGGGAAGAAGAAAGAATTGAGTATTTCGAAAGGCTTTGCTGGGAGTGCGCCCTCAGAGGTGAGGGAGAGTTGGGCATTTTCTTCAGGTTTGCCCTGCCATAAAAGACGAAGGTCGACATATATAGATAAAATATCAAGTGGTGGTACTGTGTTTTTACCCTTGTCGACAAATGTCTCTTCGATATCTGAACGACGCCTCTTCGATTTCTGAGCAGGCGCCCCTTCGATTTCTGAACGACGCCCCTTCGATTTCTAAATGACGCCCCTTTGCTTTCTGAACGACACGTAGTAGTGCGGATGCGGCTCCTTTTGACAAAGCTGCACGCGTTTTCAGAAAAGCAGAGAAAGCGTCGCCGAACTTTGCGCTTGTCGGCTAAAGAGGTGTAGTTGCGATGATGGCCTCCACGTGTTTTCGGCTTTGTCAGATATCTTTTGACAAAGTTGAACGCGTCTTCTGAAAAGCCGAGAAAGCGTCGCCTAAATTACGCCGGAAAATCTGGCTCTTTGAATCGATGGACGCGTCACCTTGGCTTTTTATAGAGCTATCAATCACCCCAACACACACACTCTGAAGAATTCCCATTCTTGAACATCGTCTCCGGCCCTTTGAAATTTTAACTCCATCCCTTCTCTTTGAACATTTTTGAAAAATGGCAAACTCATCGAACCTTAGCTTGGAATTGAGCCTTAGCAGTGATACGGCCGCGCCGCGTCAAGGTAACGTATGACGCCCTTCTTTCTTATCTTCTAACGGTCTTCTTACAGGTGAAGACTCCGTGATGCAGGACGCCACAACAGCTACAATAGTAGCTAGGAACCTCCTCACTCCAAAAGATAGTAGGCTGCTGTCAGGACGGTCCGATGAGTTGGCCGTTCAAGAGTCCCTCGCACTTAGTGTTCAGTGTGCGAGTTCTGTGTCCAACATGGGCCAACGCCTGCTTGCCCGCTCCCGTCAGGTGGAATCATTGATGGCAGAGGTGGAGAGTCTTAAGCAAGAGATCCAGCAGCTTAAGTACGAGAATAGAAGTTTGCATGTGCTTGCAAATAACTATTCGTCGGGCATGAAGAGGAAGCTTGATGAACTGCAAGAGTTTGAAGGTCGGATTCAAATTGACCGTCAAAGGTTTTCGTCTTTCCTCCAGAGGCACCTTTTTCCTGGATCATCCAGCGTTTGGCCAAGTATTGAGGCCTGGAATGCTCCCGCTCCGATGCCTTCCGCTCCAATGCCTTCTGCACCGATTGAGGCCTGGAATGCTCCCGCTCCAATGCCTTCCGCTCCGATGCCTTCCGCTTCAATGCCTTCCGCTTCAATGCCTTCCGCTTCGACGCCTCGTAGTGGGGCTTCACGTAAACAACCTTTGTGAAGCACCATCTTTCTCCATGTTTAGTATTTTATTTAATATATGAATTTTTTTTTTTTTTTTTTTTTTTTTTCAGTGCATTGGGTTGCCACCCAAGTAGCGCTTTCTTTTACGTCTTGCAGCCGGACGAAGAACCCAATCACTCCAGGATATGTTCACGAATCGGATGAGAACTTCGAGTCATAAACTGGTACCTAGAACAAGAAACAAAATAACATAAGAATCTGGAATAAAATAAAAAGAACAAACGAAAATAAAACAATCCAAGGGATTAGCAAATTTTCTAATCCCCGGCAACGGCGCCAAAATTTGATGCGTGTATTTATACGCACACAAATTAAACCCTCTTTTCGTCAAATTGTAGTATATGTATAAGTAGGGATCGTTCTGGACCGGGGATTAGGAGGAATTGTTAATCACTTGGATTTGACTCAAAAACGTAAAAACACAATATAAAACACTAAACTAGACTCAAAGAATGTAAAACTAAACTTTAAAACACTAAGACAAACCAAAGACTCAAAATGCTTTTAAAAAGACAAACTAAAATGATTTCTAACTAAATTGACATTAAAGTAAAGGGGGATTGGTTTTGGAAGAAATTAAACTAAAATAGAAACTTGGAAACAAAACAGATTGTACAAACGAAATTGATGGAATAGAATGAAGAAAAACTAGTTAGAGGGTTCCTTATCCACACATGAACATAAGCAAATAATTTGACTTCCAGTTATGACTTCAACAAACGATGAATGACAATGCTCCAAGTTAATTAGGTCCGCTTAAATTAACCTTCAGATTTCCCTAGATTCATTGGATTGAATGGGATACGCATTACAACCAAATTATTCCTAATCAAAGTCTCTCACATGGAATACGCATGATAGAGACATTCAACAAAGATCATTAAGTTCAACGGAAATCATAAACATTGACTAGGCATTCATAACTATGGAATACGCATGTTAATCCAGCCTAGGGTTTACTAAACACAATCGTGACTAGCGATTTTTACTACTCATGAATATAAGTTCATAACGATTAGGTGAAATTCCCTTATATCCTAGCATCAAGTCTTAAGCATGCAAATTAAGTGTCGACCCTCAACCCACATACATAAACAAGTTCTTAATCAAAACAGAAAAGTAACCCACATCTAAAGTTCATGAATTCATAACTGGAGTAAATCAAATCATAACCAACATATGTCCATGGCTTCAAATTCGCCTCTAACTAAAAAGAAATTAGTTTCACATGTTTAACATAATTGAATAACAAGTTAAATTAAACATGAAAACAGAAACAAGAAAAGAAAGAACAAATGGATGGAAAGTTAGCTACGGGGTTCATCTCCACATATGTTATACTTGCATAATAAAACGATTTCCAATTGCATTTCAACAAATCATTAATTCTCAACGCCCCGGGTCAATTAGGTCCGCTTAAATTAACCGTCAAGTTTTCCTTAAGTTAATGAATTGGATGGGTTAGCGCAACGCAATTCACAACATTCTCCAAAAGTCCTTTACGTGAAAAGCACAATAAAGATACAATCAAAGATCATTAAGCATCATGAAAACTTTAAGTGTTGACGAGGCATTCGTTACTATGGAATACGCATGAAACTTATGCCAAGAATTTATTTAACGCGATTGTTTATAAGCAACCTCCACTACTTGTGAATATAAGTTCGTAACTATTAGGTGAAACTCACTTATATTCTAGCGTCATATTGATGCATGAAAATTAAGCGCGCATTCTTAATAAACATTCATAAATAAGTTATCAATCAAACGGTTAAACAAATTGAACCACAACTTATGAAACGCAATTAGAATTAATCAAATCAAAATGCAAGCATAAACATATATTTCGAATCACCCCCTAGCTAAAGGGGGTTTAGTTTATTATAACTTTGAAATCAAAGAAATACCTAAACATTCCAACAACTCAAACTTGAATTGTATGAACGTTTAGGCACTCTTCTCTTCCATTCCTCATACGTACAAACAAAGAGAATTGAATTTAAACATTGAAATCAAAGAAACACCTAAACATTCCAACAACTCAAACTTGAATTGTATGAACGTTTAGGCACTCTTCTCTTCCTCGTTGTTGTAGCACAAGGTCTAAGGATAGTTTGATGGTGTGAATGGTTTGGGGAGTGGTGTTTGGATTAATAGGGAAATGGAAAAATGGTGTTTGGATTACAAGGGAACTCACGGCAAAGAGAAGGAATGGAAGTGTTTGTGGTGTGTTGTGTATGAAATGAGATGTCCATGAATGAATGAATGCAAGGGTATTTATAGGAGTAGTGGAGGGAACATATGGCTATGTCATTTGTAGGTGAAGTAGGTGGATGTTGTAGGTGAAGTAGGTGGATGTTGTAGGTGAAGTGGATGTTGTAGGTGAAGTAGGTGGATGTTGTAGGTGAAGTAGGTGGATGATATGTTAAGTGATAAGTGATAAGTGATATGATATGTGGTTATGATATGATAAGTGGTTAAGTGGTGATGATAAGTGATAAGTGATTAAGTGATATGATATGTGGTGATGATAAGTGATAAGTGCATGTGGGTTAACTAATAAAGGAAATGCATGTGCAATGACAATGTGTTAGAATGGATGTGTGTTATGCATGGCATGATTGGGATTAGGAAAGGTTTAAATGTCCTAAAACTAAAGAGAACAAGGTTCCAACACTTTGGCTCCAATTAGGTCTTCAATTTCGTCCAACACTTTGGCTTCAAGCATAAGCTATCCGTCCTTAGCCCAAAAGTGCTCCAAAAGTCTCCAAAATGCATCTTTTTGCTCCTTTAGCCCTTTGGACCTACAAACACACGAAAATAGCTTAAAGTACTAAAATAACTAAAGAAACATAACGTAAATGTACGAGAACAAGCCATTTAAGTCGCATAAATATGCTCCTATCATGAGGTGCGGCTGAGATTGGAGTGAAAAGGAATGTGGTTTTATGACATAGAATAGAAAACAAGGGCCTCCCTTGCACGGCAAGGAAGGGAAAGTTTATGGGGTACACGGCAAGGATTGTTAGGTTGCAAGAAAGGCTTGGTTTGTGTCCTAAAATGCATAGGAGTCTTCAATGTTGCTGAAACATAAGGTCTTTTAGGATTAGGAAAGATTAAACCAAAATAGGAAACCTTGGCTTAACTTTCCTACTTCAAGTAGGAAACCTTCTTTGACTAGGATTCCTCTTTTGATTAGGAATCCTCTTGTGATTAGGAATCCTCACACCTTTAGGTCTTCAATTTCGTCCATTCCTTTTACTCCAAGCATATGTTATCCATTCCAAGACCAATTTTGCTCCAAAATGCACCTTTTTGCTTCCTTAGCCATACGAACCAATAAACACACGAAAATAGCTTAAACTACTAAAATAACTATGAACTAACAACATAAATGCATGAAAACAAGCTAACTAAATTGCCTAAATATGCTCCTATCAGTGAACTTATATTCATAAGTAGTAAAGGTTGTTAGTCACAATCATGTTAAGTAAATTCTTGGCATAAGTATCATGCGCTTTCATAGTTATGAACGCCTCGTCAACACTTACGATTTTCATAGAATTTAATGATCTTTGATTGTTTTTCTATTATGTGCTTTCACGTTGATAGGAGCATATTTATGCGACTTAATTGGCTTGCTCTCGTGCATTTATGTTGTGTTTCCTTAGTTATTTTAGTGTTTAAAGTCACTTTTGTGTGTTTTCAGATTATAAAGCCAAAGTGTGCAAGAAGATGCAAATTGGAGTCTTTTGGAGCAAAAGAGGAATGAATGAGTTGAAGACTTGAAGAAATATGAATTCCTAATTGAAGATGGATTCCTACTTAAAGTAGGAAAGTTAAGCCTAGGTTTCCCATTTTGGTAACCTTTCCTAATCTTAAACGTCCTTATTTTCCAGCCACTTTGAAGGCCTTGTATGCACTTTAGGACACAAAACAAAGGCCCTAGACCCCTTAGGGACCTTTGCCGTGGGTTTCCCTTCCTCCCCATCCCTTGCCGTGCAAGGGGGGTATTTATGTCCTATTTTATGCACTTAAACACATTCCCCTTTCTAAATAAAACCCTAGCCGCATGTTTTAGCCTATTTTCCTTTTAATTTCTGATTTGATTTCCTAATTCTAGAAGCCTTTGACTTAATTTTAGTTAACCAAAAAGAAGCTAGGGTTTTAATTTCTGAAAACCCTTTATATTCCCTTTCTTAGCCGCACCCTAGGGGATTTTAATTATTCATTCAGCCACTTTCCAATCTCTGCCGCAGCCACCATCACCCTAATACCTTCAATCCGCAACTTCCATCCATTCCAGCCATATTCCATCTCTGCCGCAACCTTCTATCCATTCCAGCCACCATTTTACACCTCCATACACTACCCACACCCCTTGCCGCACCACCATACCATCCTAACTCCCTTCCTAAACCAAAATCACATCCAAAAATCCCCTAAAACCTCTCTGCCGCATCAAGGAGAAGAAGAAAGAGGAGCTTGAACGTGCAGAAATTCAAAGTGGAATCGTTGGGCGTTTTAGGTGTAATCAATCTTTTGTTCTCTATGTTTAATTTCAATTTTGTTTCTCTTTCTGTGAACATGAGAGGCTAAAACCCTAGTTAGCTAGGGGGTGATTTGACACCATGTTTATGCTTGCAATATAAATTGATTACCTTCAGTTGGAATTTCATGAGTTGTGGATTCAATTTGTTTAACTGCTTGATTGATAACTTATTTGTGTATGTTTATTGAGAGTGCACACTTAGTTTTCATGCATGAATATGATGCTAGAATTTATGGGAGTTTCACCTAATAGTTACAAACTTATATTCACAAGTAGTGGAGGTCGCTTATAAACGATCGCGTTAAATGAATTCTTGGCACTAGTTTCATGCTCATCATAGTAACGAATGTCTCGTCAACACTTACAGTTTTCATGTTGCTTAAAGATCTTTGATTGTATCTTTATTGTGCTTTTCATGTAAAGGACTTTTGGAGAATGTTTTGAATTGTTGTATGCGCTGTCCCATCCAATTCATTAACTTAAGGAGAACTTGAAGGTTAATTTAAGCGATCAGTTTCATGATTCATCGAAAGACCAACTGAAAATCATCTTGTATGCAAAAGTGACATGTGTGGAGAAAAACCTTCTAGCTAGCATTCCATCCATATTTTCATCAAATTCGTTTTTACAATCTGTTTTTATTATAATCTGTTTTCTTTGTTTTAATTTCGTCAAAACTAAATCCCCCTTTACTTTAGTGGTTCAATTTAGTTAGAAAGTGTCTTAGTTTGTGTTTCTAAGTGTTTTGATTCAAGTTATAACCCAAATTCGTCCAAATTAGTGTACGTGTTCAAAACTGGCCAGATTGTGTTTTTAAGGCAGTTTTTAGTGTTTTGTTGCTGTTTTGAGTCTTCTGGTTTGTTTTAGTGTTTTAGTGTTTAGTTTTGCATTCTTTGAGTCTAGTTTAGTGTTTTAACCTTTGTTTTACGTTTTTGAATCAGTTTTCAAGTGATTTAGCAATCCCTCCTAATCCCCGGTTTAGAACGATCCCTACTTGATAGGAGCATATTCATGCGACTTAAATGGCTTGTTCTCGTGCATTTACGTTATGTTTCTCTCGTTATTTTAGTCCTTTATGCTTCTTTTGTGTGTTTTCAGGTTCTAAGGGCCTAGGGAGCAAGAAAGTGCATTTTGAGGCCATTTGGAGCATTTTTGGGCATGGATTGGATAGCTTATCCATGGAGCCAAGAGGATGGACGAATTTGAAGGCCTTGTATTCACTTTGGACATAAAACAAAGGGCCTAGCCCATTCTCTCTTATTCTCTCCCTTATAGCCATGCAAAGAACCATCCATTCCATCAAAAACAATCCATCAATTCACATGCAAAACCACCATTAACACACATGCACCCAAACAAAGCCAACCTAGCTAACCCTACATGCATTCTTTATTCACTCTTCATCATTGCATTCATTCTCCAAACACTTTCATTAATTAAAACACATTTGCACATCCACTCATTCTTTCCCCAAAGCCGTGCATTCCCAATCCCTTTCCAACATTTCACATGCATTTCCACCTTGGTCATGCTTTCCCATTTCATTATTCATTCACTTTGCATTCATTCAATCAACCCACATGCACTTTAATCATTCAAACATGTAGCCACATAATCATTCACCCTATCCATTCTTTGTCACAAAACAATGTCACATACACTCATCATCACACAACCTAGCTAACCCTACATGCATTATTTATTAACTCTTCATCATGCATCAACATTTTAAATCATCGAAAAAAAACCAACCCATTGCCGTGCATAATCTCTCATCATTTCAGCCACATTTCTAACTCACATGCATCACATTCATTTCCAAACAACAATCATTTCAAATGCCATGCATTCACATGCATTTACACCACCAAAAACCCCTTTGCCGTGGGCTTTCAATGCCTTTCCAGCTTTCCCTTTTATTTTCCAGCTTTCATTCTTCATCATTGCAGCCATTCCACATGCAATTCTCCATCATTCCTCCACACAAACACCTTAAACAAACAGCCATATACATCTCCACTCCTCCTATAAATACCCTTGCATTCCCATCATTCAATCACATTTCATTCACAACACAACACCCCTCAAACACTTCCATTCTTCCCTAGCCTTGAGCTTCCCATCTATCCCTTATAATCCAAACACCACTCCTCATCCATTTCCATAATTCCCCAATCCATTCAACACAACCTCACCTTACACCTTGTACTACAACAACGAGGAAGAGAAGAGTGCCTAAACGTTCATACAATTCAAGTTTGAGTTGTTGGAATGTTTAGGTGTTTCTTTGATTTCAATGTTTCATTTTAATTCTCTTTGTTTTGTACGTATGAGGAATGGAAGAGAAGAGTGCCTAAACGTTCATACAATTCAAGTTTGAGTTGTTGGAATGTTTAGGTGTTTCTTTGATTTCAAAGTTATGAGGAACTAAACCCCCTTTAGCTAGGGGGTGATTCGAAACTATGTTTATATTTGCAATATGAATTGATTAACTTTCGTTGGAATTTCATAAGTTGTGGATTCAATTTGTTTAACCGTTTGATTGATAACTTATTTATGAATGTTTATTAAGAATGCGCGCTTAATTTTCATGCATAAATATGACGCTAGAATATAAGTGAATTTCACCTAATCGTTATGAACTTATATTCACAAGTAGTGGAGGTTGCGTATAAACAATCGCGTTAAATGAATTCTTCGCACGAGTTTCATGCTCATCATAGTAACGAATGCCTCGTCAACACTTATAGTTTTCATAATGCTTAATGATCTTTGATTGTATCTTTATTGTGCTGTTCACGTAAAGGACTTTTGGAGAATGTGGTGAATTGCGTTGCGCTAACCCATCCAATTCACTAACTTAAGGAAAACTTGACGGTTAATTTAAGCGGACCTAATTAACCCGGGGCGTTGAGTTTCATAATTTATCGAAAGATCAACTGAGAATCAATCTTGTATGCAAGTGTAACATGTGTGGAGAAGAACCCCTTAGCTATTCTATCATCCATTCATTCCATTTCATCAATTTCATATTTACATTCTGTTTTAATTTGTTCATTTAATTTCGTATAAACTTAAATCCCCCTTTACTTTAATGTCAAATTAGTTAGAAATCAATTTAGTTTATGTTTTAAAGCATTTTGAGTTTTTGGTTTGTTTTAGAGTTTTAAAGTTTAGTTTTACATTCTTTGAGTCTAGTTTAGTGTTTTATATTACGTTTTTATGTTTTTGAGTCAGTTTCCAAGTGATTAACAATCCCTCCTAATCCCCGGTCCAGAACGATCCCTACTTGCACCTATACTACAATTGATAAAAAGAGGGTTTAATTTGTGTGCGTATAAATCACGTATCAAATTTTGGCGCCATTGCCGGGGATTAGAAAATTTGCTAATCCCTTGGATTGTTTTATTTTCGTTTGTTTTTATTTTTCCAGATTCTTAATTTTGTTTTGTTTCTTGTTTTAGGTACTAGTTCATGACTCGGAGTTCTCATCCGATTCGTGAACATATCCTGGAGTGATTGGGTTCTTCGTCCGGCTGCAAGACGTAAAAGAAAGCACTACTTGGGAGGCAACCCAATGCACTGAAGAAACAAAGCATGTTCAAAAAAAGAAAAAAAAAAAAGAAAAAAAAAAAAGATACTAAACATGGAGAAAGGTGGAGCTTCACAAAGGTTGTTTACGTGAAGCCCCACTACGAGGCGCAGAAGCGGAAGGCATAGAAGCAGAAGGCATAGAAGCGGGAGGCATCGAAGCGGAAGGCATCGGAGTGGGAGGCATCAGAGCTAGAACATTCCAGGCCTTAATACTTGGCCAAACGCTGGATGACCCAGGAAAAAGGTGCCTCTGGAGACAAGCCGCAAGCCTTTGACGGTCACTGTGAATTTGACCCTCAGATTCTTGCAGCTCATCAAGCTTCCTCTTCATGCCCGACGAATAGTTATTTGCAAGCACATGCAAACTTCTATTCTCGTACTTAAGCTGCTGGATCTCTTGCTTAAGACTCTCCACCTCTGCCATCAATGATTCCACCTGACGGGAGCGGGCAAGCAGGCGTTGGCCCATGTTGGACACAGAACTCGCACACTGAACACTAAGTGCGAGGGACTCTTGAAGGGCCAACTCATCGGACCGTCCTGACAGCAGCCTACTATCTTTTGGAGTGAGGAGGTTCCTAGCTACTATTGTAGCTGTTGTGGCGTCCTGCATCACGGAGTCTTCACCTGTAAGAAGACCGTTAGAAGATAAGAAAGAAGGGCGCCATACGTTACCTTGACGCGGCGCGCCCGTATCACTGCTAAGGCTCAATTCCAAGCTAAGGTTCGATGAGTTTGCCATTTTTCAAAAGTGTTCAAAGAAAAGGGATGGAGTTAAATTTCAAAGGGCCGGAGTCGATTTTCAAGAATGGGAAATCTTCAGAGTGTGTTTGTTGTGGCGATCGATAGCTCAATAAAAAAGCCAAGGCGACGCGTCCACCGATTCAAAAAGCCAGAATTTCCGGCGTAATTTTGGCGACGCTTTCTCGGCTTTTCAGAAGACGCGTTCAACTTTGTCAAAAGATTTCTTCTTTTCAGACAACACGTGGAGGCCATCACCGCAACTACATATCTTTAGCCGACAAGCGCAAAGTTCGGCGACGCTTTCTCTGCTTTTCAGAAAACGCGTGCAGCTTTGTCAAAAGGAGCCGCATCCGCACTACTACGTGTCGTTCAGAAACCAAAGGGGCGTCGTTCAGAAATCGAAAGGGCGCCTGCTCAGAAATCGAAGAGGCGTCGTTCAGATATCGAAGAGACATTTGTCGACAAGGGTAAAAGAACAGTACCACCACTTGATATTATTTCTATATATGTCGACCTTCGTCTTTTATGGCAAGGCAAACCTGAAGAAAATGCCCAACTCTCTCTCGCCTCTGAGGGCGCACTCCCAGCAAAGCCTTTCGAAATACTCAATTTTTCCTTCTTCCCCAAAGATGATACCAGATGCCTGGAGTAAAGATGACCCAGGAGGAAATACATGTGCTGATTCATGCACCGCTTCTTCAAAAGCAAAGGTATCTCATATCATCAAGGTCAAAAGCAAAAGTATCTCATATCATGCTCTTTCCCTGTCTTTTTCTTTGTCCTTGTTCTTACTCGCATGGCAAAGTAAAAGAAGCAATCAGCCGGCACTTGGAGTCAGTCTTCCGATCTGGAGCTAACTGCCTGGAACCTATTCCTGATTGCTTACCTAGCGTTGCTCTCGAGTAGTCATCTTCAACGGTTGATACACTTCCGGAGAAGGGACCACTTCTGCAAAGGGGAGCGAGTAAGGCAAGTGAAAATGATACATTGAAGCATGTGGAGACAAACATAGGCTGAGTTATCCTCCAACCCTTTTCAATACGAATTGGAAAGATTGAACAAAGAAACAGATAAAAGGGATAAGCTCAGACCTTTGGGGGAGACCAAAAGAACCATCATGCTGCCCAGTTCAAGAAGTAGCACAAAGGAAAATCAACGATGGGCAGAAACCAGTTCAAGAGTAAGCCTGTGGAATCACAAAGATCAAAAGCCTCAATGCAATTACCAAGGAGAAGATGGAATTTACACTCTATAACCAGATTTGCGTCTCTAAACTCTTCTCTTTGTTAATTACATTCTGCCATGTTTAGTATGTTTAAGTGCTTTTTGTGTATTTACTTATGCTTTGTGTGAATCTATGCTTAAAACATTGAGGACAATGTTTGATTTAAGTGTGGGGGGGGTAACTAAGTATGTTGATGCAAATTCGTTGAATTTTATCACCCATAACTTCAAGTGTTGTTCCTTGCTGTTTTAAATGTTTTTAAGGTGTTTTTAAACTGTTTTAGCGTGTTTTGTTTTATAACTCCGAAAATCACATAAAAATTTGAAAAACATTTTTTTGAAAAGCCTAAAAAGAGTGTTTTGAGTTGTTTTTGTGTCTTAGGGAACCTTCCAACGTTATGATGAGGATTTGGTTTGTAATTGCATGACTGTTAAAAAGAGTTATAAACATGGATGAAAGTTTGATTTACTCTTGGTATATGTTTAGTTATGGTTATAATGTATGACTTCACATGCAATCATAAAAGAAAATTTCGTTTTTGTAACATGCTTGAAGGAAGGAACTCATAATAACGCTACATCCCTGTGAGACTCGAGCCATTACCTTCTTTGGAGAGTTATTTTCTGTGATTCTTTGTTTTCTAAAGTTGTTGCATGATCTCATTATTCCTTGCTTGGTTACTACTTAGAATGCAATTGTATCATGATAGAACTAAATGCTAGAACTTATATCCGTTTCATTCAAAGCATGACATTGAATTGCATAACATATATCAAGATGAAGTTGTGTAGTTGCCACCATAACCAAATAGCCTTACTCCCCATATTTCGTATTTGTTGTAAGTGTTAACCCCGTTGAGCCTCGTTTTGCCTTTATTCCTTGTTTACCCACATCACCCCTTACCTAGCTTAGAGTAGGACTTTCCTATACCCTTGTTCTTAAAGTATAGTGAGCATGACTTAAATGAATTCCTTTTGAGTTACATTATGCAAGAAAATGAGTGTGGGGGAGTAAAAGTTTGTTCTTACGTTTATATGTATGTTTTGAGATTCAAAAGAAAAAGAAGAAGAAAAGAAAAAAAAAAGGAGTGAAAATAAGTAAGAATGAACTCACGAGCGTTGATGGTTGAAGAAAGGGTCCAAAAAGTTGAATATGGCCCTAAGTTTTGTGTGACTTTCCCTTGGGTGTTCAAAGTTGACTTCTGCGTTCTTAAGGGAATTCTAAGTGCCTAATTCAATACTTTGCTCACTATTGCTTTAAGAATGTTTATTTATCCTTCACCTTTCATTGTTAGCCATTACCCTAGCCCCGTTACTACCCTTTGACTTCTATCTTGAGTGTTATGTGTTTCAAAATGTGGAGTTTGGAATTGATATGAGCTTATGGTGTCACTGGTTCTCGCGTCTAAGTAGTAGCATTCCATTCATGAGATCATATCTAAACATGCTTATTAACTCCAGAAATTGCTTCCTTTGAAATACATATATGTGAGTGTTCGTTTTTATGTTTACATCAATCTTCTCACATATAACTAGTTTAGGGTGTGTAGTCAGAAAATCTGAGTGAAAACTGAGTGCATATCTTGTAAGGAATTGAGCAAATTCTCTAAGGCATGTTACTACATTCAAAACATGGTTTTAAATACTTAATTGTGAAATAGTATGTGGTGGCTGTGATTAAGAATGTAATTAAGTGTGAAGATGACTAAAATCTATGGGAATGATGATTTTTAACATGTCATGTGCATTGGAAATCCCTAAGACGATTGTTGGAAGGTTTAGATTTTGTTTTGTTTTTTTTGTTTTGCTCGAGGACTAGCAAAAGATAAGTGTGGGGGAGTTTGATAGGAGCATATTCATGCGACTTAAATGGCTTGTTCTCGTGCATTTACGTTATGTTTCTCTCGTTATTTTAGTCCTTTATGCTTCTTTTGTGTGTTTTCAGGTTCTAAGGGCCTAAGGAGCAAGAAAGTGCATTTTGAGGCCATTTGGAGCATTTTTGGGCATGGATTGGATAGCTTATCCATGGAGCCAAGAGGATGGACGAATTTGAAGGCCTTGTATTCACTTTGGACATAAAACAAAGGGCCTAGCCCATTCTCTCTTATTCTCTCCCTTATAGCCATGCAAAGAACCATCCATTCCATCAAAAACAATCCATCAATTCACATGCAAAACCACCATTAACACACATGCACCCAAACAAAGCCAACCTAGCTAACCCTACATGCATTCTTTATTCACTCTTCATCATTGCATTCATTCTCCAAACACTTTCATTAATTAAAACACATTTGCACATCCACTCATTCTTTCCCCAAAGCCGTGCATTCCCAATCCCTTTCCAACATTTCACATGCATTTCCACCTTGGTCATGCTTTCCCATTTCATTATTCATTCACTTTGCATTCATTCAATCAACCCACATGCACTTTAATCATTCAAACATGTAGCCACATAATCATTCACCCTATCCATTCTTTGTCACAAAACAATGTCACATACACTCATCATCACACAACCTAGCTAACCCTACATGCATTATTTATTAACTCTTCATCATGCATCAACATTTTAAATCATCGAAAAAAAACCAACCCATTGCCGTGCATAATCTCTCATCATTTCAGCCACATTTCTAACTCACATGCATCACATTCATTTCCAAACAACAATCATTTCAAATGCCATGCATTCACATGCATTTACACCACCAAAAACCCCTTTGCCGTGGGCTTTCAATGCCTTTCCAGCTTTCCCTTTTATTTTCCAGCTTTCATTCTTCATCATTGCAGCCATTCCACATGCAATTCTCCATCATTCCTCCACACAAACACCTTAAACAAACAGCCATATACATCTCCACTCCTCCTATAAATACCCTTGCATTCCCATCATTCAATCACATCTCATTCACAACACAACACCCCTCAAACACTTCCATTCTTCCCTAGCCGTGAGCTTCCCATCTATCCCTTATAATCCAAACACCACTCCTCATCCATTTCCATAATTCCCCAATCCATTCAACACAACCTCACCTTACACCTTGTACTACAACAACGAGGAAGAGAAGAGTGCCTAAACGTTCATACAATTCAAGTTTGAGTTGTTGGAATGTTTAGGTGTTTCTTTGATTTCAATGTTTCATTTTAATTCTCTTTGTTTTGTACGTATGAGGAATGGAAGAGAAGAGTGCCTAAACGTTCATACAATTCAAGTTTGAGTTGTTGGAATGTTTAGGTGTTTCTTTGATTTCAAAGTTATGAGGAACTAAACCCCCTTTAGCTAGGGGGTGATTCGAAACTATGTTTATATTTGCAATATGAATTGATTAACTTTCGTTGGAATTTCATAAGTTGTGGATTCAATTTGTTTAACCGTTTGATTGATAACTTATTTATGAATGTTTATTAAGAATGCGCGCTTAATTTTCATGCATAAATATGACGCTAGAATATAAGTGAATTTCACCTAATCGTTATGAACTTATATTCACAAGTAGTGGAGGTTGCGTATAAACAATCGCGTTAAATGAATTCTTCGCACGAGTTTCATGCTCATCATAGTAACGAATGCCTCGTCAACACTTATAGTTTTCATAATGCTTAATGATCTTTGATTGTATCTTTATTGTGCTGTTCACGTAAAGGACTTTTGGAGAATGTGGTGAATTGCGTTGCGCTAACCCATCCAATTCACTAACTTAAGGAAAACTTGACGGTTAATTTAAGCGGACCTAATTAACCCGGGGCGTTGAGTTTCATAATTTATCGAAAGATCAACTGAGAATCAATCTTGTATGCAAGTGTAACATGTGTGGAGAAGAACCCCTTAGCTATTCTATCATCCATTCATTCCATTTCATCAATTTCATATTTACATTCTGTTTTAATTTGTTCATTTAATTTCGTATAAACTTAAATCCCCCTTTACTTTAATGTCAAATTAGTTAGAAATCAATTTAGTTTATGTTTTAAAGCATTTTGAGTTTTTGGTTTGTTTTAGAGTTTTAAAGTTTAGTTTTACATTCTTTGAGTCTAGTTTAGTGTTTTATATTACGTTTTTACGTTTTTGAGTCAGTTTCCAAGTGATTAACAATCCCTCCTAATCCCCGGTCCAGAACGATCCCTACTTGCACCTATACTACAATTGATAAAAAGAGGGTTTAATTTGTGTGCGTATAAATCTAGCATCACTACTTATACATATACTACAATTGTCAAAAGAGGGTTTTAATTTGTGTGCTTATATATTTCGCATCAAATTTTTGGCGCCATTGCCGGGGATTAGCAACTTTGCTAATCCCTTGGATTGTTTACTTTCTGTTTATTTTAGTTTGTTAAAGTGTCTGACCTTGTTTTGTTTTTCTTGTTTTAGTTACTAGTGTATGACTCGGAGTTCTCAACCGATTCGTGAGCATATCTTGGACTTTGACAGCGATTTCGAGAGGACTTTGAGACGAAAGAGGAAGCAACACGAATCAAATCCACCAAGCCCGGAACCTGACCTTGAAGAACAAGTCCTAGAAGAGGAAGAAGAGGCCACGGCAAGGATTTTTGAAGAACCACAAGGCTTGGCCGTGGACAACCGGACACTCAAGGAGCTTTCTGCTTCGGGATTGGATAATGCCACACCTTTGTGTATCCAATATCCCACGCCTGCCCCAGGGAAGACCGAAGAGTTCGAGTTGAAGTCAAGTTTGCTCCACCACATTCCAAAATACCATGGGTTGTCCGTGGAGGATCCGAACAAGCATATGAAGGAATTCGAAGTCGTGTGTTCAAGCATGACTCCTGTCAACGTCGATGGAAGTATTTTGAAGATGAAGGCTTTTCCATTTTCTTTAATGGACAAAGCCAAAGATTGGTTGTATGAATTAGCTCCTGGAACCGTCACATCATGGGAGAGTATGAAGAGGGCATTTCTGGAGAAGTTTTTCCCAACTTCTCGAATCATCTTTCTACGTAAAAGGATAAGTGGAATTCAGCAAGATGAAGGTGAATCTTTCCCTACATATTATGAACGTTTTAAATCACTTGTTGCTTCTTGTCCACAGCATCAGATGAAGGAGGAGTTACTTCTACAATATTTCTACGAGGGGCTCCTACCAATTGAACGTCAAATGCTCGATGCCTCGGCGGGTGGAGCATTGGTGGACAAGACACCCATGGCTGCCAAAGTCTTAATTGCTAATCGAGCGTTGAACGCTCAACAATACGAAGGAGTAGGCCAAAGAGGACCCCCACGGCAACAAGTTCATGAGGTAAGTTCCACACCCGACATTCATTCACAATTAGCTAATCTTACTTCCATTGTGTCTCAGATGGCCGAAGGAATGAGGGTGCGAGGACCAATGGTATGCGGAGTGTGTTCTATCCAAGGACATGCTTCTGAGAAGTGGCCACAATTAATTGAAAATGGTGGATGGGAAAACGCAAATACAATTGGATTTCAAGGCCAAAACCAACCAAGGAACGATCCATATTCTAACACATATAATCCAAGTTGGAGAGACCACCCAAACTTCAAATGGAGGGAGCCCCAACAACCACCACAATAAGGAGGCTTTAGACAACAACCCCTGGGTTTCTTCACTAAGCCATACGCACCCACACATGCTCGACAACAATTTGCCCCAAATGCTTCAGGTACATCCCTAGACAATTTGTCTCAGGGGCAAGAGAATCAAGCCAAAGCCATGCAAAACCAAGACAAGAAGGTGGATCAATTGGAGAAACAAATTGGGCAGATTGCAGATTTTGTAGGGAAGTTTCGTGACCCGGGCCAACTTCCTAGTTCTACCATTCCAAATCCAAAGGGAGGTTTCGAAAGTGCAAAGGCCATACTCTTGAGAAGTGGAAAAGAAGTTGGGGCAGGTCCTACACCATCACCATCAGGTTCCAAAGAGGATGAAAAACTGAGATTTGAAGAGGAAGAAGCAAGCCAACCCACGGCAAAGGTGGAAACACCTTTGCCGCAAGTTTCTAGTGACCCCAAACTGTCCAATTTGTTCAAAAAGGGTAAGAATGTGTCAAATTCGGTTCCTACTAATGTTTTTCCTTCGAATGTGCCTTTTCCTAGTAGGTTCATGCAAACAAAGAAAGAAGAAGCCGAGAAGGACATCCTTGAGACATTTAGGAAAGTTCAAGTTAACATACCCCACTTGGATGCAATTAAGCAAGTCCCGAGATACGCCAAGTTTTTAAAGGAGCTTTGCACCACTAGAAAGAGGATGTCGACCAAAGAGGTGGTAAAGGTAGGTGAAAATGTCTCCGCCATCTTGCAACGCAAACTACCCCCCCAATGCAAAGATCCGGGTAGTTTTACCATTCCTTGTGTCATAGGTAACACTCGTTTTGAATCTGCCATGCTAGACCTAGGTGCCTTTATAAATGTCATGCCATATTCAATTTATGCATCTATGAATTTAGGAGTATTGAAAAATGATGGTGTGATCATACAATTGGCCGATAGATCTAATGCCTATCCAAAGGGAGTTTTGAAAGATGTGTTAGTGCAAGTCAATCATTTAATCTTTCCGGCGGACTTCTATGTGCTTGAGATGGATGAATCTGACCATGCCCCTTCGTTGCCAATCCTCCTTGGACGACCATTCATGAAGACGGCTCGCACGAAGATTGATGTGTTTAATGGAACTTTGTCCATGGAATTTGATGGGGAAGTTGTTAATTTTAATCTTTCTGATTCTATTAAGTATCCTAGTGAGGATCATTCATGCTTCTCCATTGATATAATTGACTCATTGGCGCAGGGATACCTTGAAGAGTTGAACGCCGATGCACTTGAAAATGTCATTACAAGAAGCATGGAACTCAAAACCAAGGGAGGGGAACTTTTGCTAACCCACAGCACACATACTCCATTGCATGCCGTGCCTCCTAGGGAGGAGTTCATTGAGTTGGTTGCTGCCCTTGAGTCATTGCCTAAGCACGATGGTAAGTTTTCTAACTTTGAGTCAATTCCCATTTCGACTAACAAGTTGCTTCCATCCATAATTCAGGCACCTATTGATGCGAGATTTACTTGACACTCAAATTAAACCCTCGTTTGACAATTGTAGTAGAATGGATAAGTGAGGGATCGTTCTAGACCGGGGATTAGGAGGGCTTGCTAAAACCTTCTAAATTGACTTAAAAACATAAAAACACAATATAAAACACTATTTAATGCTTGAAGAAAGCAAAACTAAAAATAAGAAAGATTAAGACTAAGACTTCAACGAAATAGGGGGGAATTGGATTTGGACGAATTTCAACTAAAATGAATACTTGGAAACAAAACAAATTGTAAATATGGATTTGACGGAAATGAATGGATGGGAAGCTAGCTAAGGGTTCTTTCTCTACACATGATATTTATGCATATGAATCAATTTCCAGTTATTCCTTCATTGAATTATGAACGACAATGCCCCAAATTAACCGTGACATCACTAGTTAACCCTTAGATTTTCCTTATATTATTGGATTGGATGGCATCATTCGACAACCCAAAACATTCTCAAAAGTTCCCTATATGTCATCATAATAGAGATACAATCGAAGATCATTAAGAATAATGAAAACCATAAGCATTGACAAAGCATTTGTAACTATGACATCATGTTACTCATGCTAAGAATTAAACTTAACGCGATCGTGACAAGCGACCTTCACTACTTTCAAGTATAAGTTAGTAACGATTATGTGAAACCTTCTTAAACTTTAGCCACATATTCATGCATGCTAATTAAGTGTCGACCCTCAATCAACAAACACAAATAAGTTAATCATCAAATAGTTAAGCCAATTGCATTCACGAATCAAGAGTTCATAACCGGAATTCATCAATTCATATCACATAAATAAACATGGTATTGAAATCACCCCTAGCCAAAAAGGGTTTAGTTCCTCATAACTTTGAAATCAAAGAAACACCTAAACATTCCAACAACTCAAACTTGAATTGTATGAACGTTTAGGCACTCTTCTCTTCCATTCCTCATATTACAAAACAAAGAGAATTGAATTTAAACATTGAAATCAAAGAAACGCATAAACATTCCAACAACTCAAACGTGAATTGTATGAACGTTTAGGCCCTCTTCTCTTCGTCTTCGTTTGAGCACAAGGACTAAGGGATGTTGTTGGTGTGTTGAATGGATTGGGGGATTATGGAAATGGAAGAAATGGAGGAGAAAGGGAAGGGAATGGTGCAGAAAATGGAGAGACTCACGGCTAGGGAGAAGATGGAAGTGTTTGTGGTGTGTTGTGTATGAAAATGAGATGATCTTGAATGAATGAATGCAAGAGTATTTATAGGAGTAGTGGAGGGAACATATGGCTGTTTGTTTAAGATGCAAGTGGCTAATTAATGATGGAAAATCAGTTAGGAAAACATGTGAAAACTGGAATTGCATGTGAAGGTGTTGGAATGTGCTGAAATGGTGAAGGGGATACACGGCATTGAGAAGCTTTCTTGCTCATTTTCTGAATGCAATGATGAAGAGTTTAATAATTAATGCATGTAGGTGGCTGAAATGATGAAGAATGAGTGGTGGAAATAAAAGGGAAAGCTAGAAGACATGTGAAGATGCTGGAATTGATGAAGGGGATACACGGCAATGAGTTTTCAGGATGGTTCTTTGTGGTTGTGATGCATGTGATTGCATGTGTTGATTGCTAAGGTGTGTGATGATGAGTGTAAGTGGAATAAAGAATGAATGAAGGCATGTGAATTAGGTGGAATGCTGGAATGATGAAGGGGATACACGGCACAAGGTTTGGAATGTGGAGAAAAGGGTGCATGTGGGTGCAAAGGGAAGCCACGGCATTGAGTGAATGGGAGTGCATGTGGTTGTAATGTTTGTTGGTTAAAGATGCATGTGGATGTATTATACAAATGGGAAAGTATGTGATTGAATTAAAGGATGCAAAGTGAATGAATCATGAATCATTGTGGATGAAAGGTGGAAGTGCATGTGTTGATGACTAGGTTAGTGGGTGGAAATCTGAAAATGGCATAAAGGAATGGGAGCTCACGGTTTGGCTAGTGTTTGAATGTGTAAAGTGTGTGTGAATGCATGTGAAGATGCAATAAATAATGCATGTAGGGTTAGGAAATAAAATCATAACTTAAAGGGGGATGATTAAAGGGTGTTGAAAGGTTTTGCATGGCTTTGAAGTGATTGTGGATTGGGCTAGGGTTTAAGTACATGAAATGGACCCAAATTGCCATTGTTTTGTGTCTTCAAGTGCATACAAGGCCTTCAAATTCGTCCATCCTCTTGGCTCCATGGATAAGCTATCCAATCCATGCCCAAAAATGCTCCAAATGGCCTCAAAATGCACTTTCTTGCTCCCTAGGCCCTTAGAACCTGAAAACACACAAAAGAAGCATAAAGGACTAAAATAACGAGAGAAACATAACGTAAATGCACGAGAACAAGCCATTTAAGTCGCATGAATATGCTCCTATCAAATACCCCCACACTTAGCTTTTGCTAGTCCTCGAGCAAAACAGAATAAAAACAAATAAACAAAACGACACTAAACACGTAAAACACAACCTAAACCTTCCAACAACCGTCTTAGGGATTTCCAATGACATGTTAAAAATCATCATTCTCACAGATTTTAGTCATCTTCACACTTAAGTACATTCTTAATCATAGTCACCATATACTAGTTCACAATTAAGCATTTAAAACCATGTTTTGAATGTAGTAACATGCCTTAGAGAATTTGCTCAATTCCTTACATGATATGCACTCGAATTTCACTCAGAATTTCTAACTACACACCCTAATCTAGTCATATGTGAGAAGATTGATGTAACATGAAAACGAACACTCACATATAAGTATCACAAAGAACGCAATTTCTGGAGTTAATAAGCATGTTTAGATATGATCTCATGAATGGAATGCTACTACTTAGACGCCAGAACCAGTGACACCATAAGCTCATACCAAGTTCAAACTCCACAAATTGAAATACACAACACTCAAGATAGAAGTCAAGGGTTGTAACGGGGCTTGGGGTATGTGGATAACAAAGAAGGGATATGGAAAACAAAGGTTCTTAAAGAAATAGTGAGCAAAGCATTTGAATCAACTTAGAATTCACTTTTGAATGAAAACTCAACTTTTGAACAAAAAGGGAGAATTTAGACAATTTACGCCCAGAATTGGTGTTTTGGAACCTTTCTTCAATCACTTATTCTTTTTTTTTTTTTTTTTTTTTTTTTTTTTTTTTTTTTTTTTCTTTTGAATCTCAAAACATAAACACTTAAACATTCTCTCCCCCACACTTATTTTCTTTCATAATGTAACTCAAAAGGAATTCAATTAAGTCATGCTCACTATCTTTTAAGAACAAGGGTGGGGATTGTCCTAAACTAGGCTAGGTGAGGAAAAAGTGGGTTAACAAAGAACATGGGCTAACACGGCTCAACGGGGGTACAACTTACAACATATACGAAATATGGGAAGTGAGGCTATTTGGCTATGGTGGCAACTACACAACTTCATCTTGATATATGTTATGCAAATCAATAACATGCTTTGAATGAAATGGGCATGAGTTCTAGCATTTGGAACTATATGATGAAACGCCTTCTAAGTAGTAACCAAGCAAAGAATAATGAGATCATGCAACGATTTTAGAAAACAAGAAATCACAGATTATACTCTCCAAAGAACGTTATAGGCTCAAGTCTCTCAGGGTTGTAGCATTTGTTTGAGTTCCTTCCTTCAGGCATGTTACAAAAACTAAATTTTCTTTTATGATTGCATGTGAAGTCATACATTATAACCATAACCAAGCATATACCAAGAGTAAATCAAACTTTTCTCTATGTTTATAACTCTTTTTAACAGTCATGCAATTACAAACCAAATCCTTATCATTGTGTTGGAAGGTATCCTAAGACACAAACACACACACAAAAACAACTTTAAAACAACTCTTTTTGGGTTTTTCAAATTTTTATGGGATTTTCGAATTTTTAAGACAAAACACACTAAAACAGTTTTAAAACAGTGAGAAACAACATGTGAAGTGATAGGTGATAAAATCCAACGAATTTGCATCAAATATACTTAGTTACCCCCCCACACTTAAATCAAACATTGTCCTCAATGTTTTAAGCATAGATTCACACAAAGCATAAGTAAATACACAAAAAGCACTTAAACATACTAAACATGGCATAATGTAATTAACAAAGAGAAGAGTTTTAGAGACGCAAATCTGGTTACAGAGTGTAAATTCCATCTTCTCCTTGGTAATTGCATTGAGGCTTTGATCTTTGTGATTCCACAGGCTTACTCTTGAACTGGTTTCTGCCCATCGTTGATTTTCCTTTGTGCTACTTCTTGAACTGGGCAGCAGGAATCTTTTGGTCTCCTCCACTTGTTGATTTTCCTTTGTGCTACTGGGCTGGAGGATTCTTTTGGTCTTCCCCGAAGGTCTGAGCTTACCCCTTTGGTCTGTTTCTTTGTTCAATCTTTCCAATTCGTATTGAAAAGGGTTGGAGGATAACTCAGCCTATGTTTGTCTCCACATGCTTCAATGTATCATTTTTACTTGCCTTACTCGCTCCCCTTTGCAGAAGTGGTCCCTTCTCCGGAAGTGTATCAACCGTTAAAGATGACTACTCGAGAGCAACGCTAGGTAAGCAATCAGGAATAGATTCCAGGCAGTTGGCTCCAGAACGGAAGACTGACTCCAAGTGCCGGCTGATTGCTTCTTTTACTTTGCCATGCGAGTAAGAACAAGGACAAAGAAAAATACAGGGAAAGAGCATGATATGAGATACTTTTGCTTTTGACCTTGATGATATGAGATACCTTTGCTTTTGAAGAAGCGGTGAATGAATCAGCACATGTATTTGTTGTGCTGCTTCCTCCTGGGTCATCTGTACTCCAGGCATCTGGTATCATCTTTGGGGAAGAAGAAAGAATTGAGTATTTCGAAAGGCCTTGCTGGGAGTGCGCCCTCAGAGGTGAGGGAGAGTTGGGCATTTTCTTCAGGTTTGCCCTGCCATAAAAGACGAAGGTCGACATATATAGAGATAATATCATGTGGTGGTACTTTTTACCTTTGTCGACAAACGTTTTGATCCCGCAAATCCGGCTTTTTGAAATAGTGGCGCCTCTTCGATCTCTGAACACGCCTCTTCGATTTCTGAGCAGGCGCCCCTTCGATTTCTGAACGACGCCCCTTCGCTTTCTGAACGACACGTGGTAGTGCAGATGCGGCTCCTTTTGACAAAGCTGCACGCGTCTTCTGAAAAGCCGAGAAAGCGTCGCCTAAATTACGCCGGAGATTCCGGCTTTTTGAATTGGTGGACGCGTCGCCTTGGCTTTTTTATTGAGCTATCGATCACCACAACAAACACACTCTGCAGATTTCCCATTCTTGAAAATCGACTCTGGCCCTTTGAAATTTAACTCCATCCCTTCTCTTTGAACACTTTTGAAAAAAATGGCAAACTCATCGAACCTTAGCTTGGAATTGAGCCTTAGCAGTGATACGGGCGCGCCGCGTCAAGGTAACGTATGGCGCCCTTCTTTCTTTTCTTCTAACGGTCCTCTCACAGGTGAAGACTCCGTGATGCAGGACACCACAACAGCTACAATAGTAGCTAGGAACCTCCTCACTCCAAAAGATAGTAGGCTGCTGTCAGGACGGTCCGATGAGTTGGCCGTTCAAGAGTCCCTCGCACTTAGTGTTCAGTGTGCGAGTTCTGTGTCCAACATGGGCCAACGCCTGCTTGCCCGCTCCCGTCAGGTGGAATCATTGATGGCAGAGGTGGAAAGTCTCAAGCAGGAGATTCAGCAGCTGAAGTATGAGAATAGAAGTTTGCACGTGCTTGCAAACAACTATTCGACGGGCATGAAGAGGAAGCTTGATGAGCTGCAAGAGTCTGAAGGTCGGATTCACAGTGACCGTCAAAGGTTCTCGTCTTTCCTCCAGAGGCACCTTTTTCCTGGCTCATCCAGCGCTTGGCCAAGTATTGAGGCCTGGAATGCTCTATCTTCGATGCCTTCTGCTCCTACGCCTTCCGCTCCGATGCCTTCTGTTCCTACGCCTTCCGCTTCAAGAGTAAAGCCACGTAGTGGGGCCTCAAGCAAACACCCTTTGTGAAGCACCATCTTTCTTTGTTTAGCAGTGCCTATCAATAAATCAAACATTTTCTCAATGTTACAATCATAGACTCACACAATTAATAAACAAACAAACAATAACAACTAAACAACCTAACAAGGCAGAAACGAAATAGCAACAAAGAGAAGAGTTTTTTAGGAATCTGGATTTGGAGTGCTTTCTAAGTCTTCCTTTGTTGAATGCATGGGTTGCCTCCCAAGTAGCGCTAAGACACAAACAAACACCAAAATGACTCAAATGACTCTAAAAACACATATTTTTGGGTTTTTCAAAAGATTTTTTTTTTTTTTTTTTTTTTTTTAAATTTTTATCAAATTTTCGGAGTTTTATACCAAGACACTATAAAACACACTAAAACACTCTAAAAACGCTTAAAACAGCAAGAAACAACATTCTAAGTGAAAGGTGAACTAGTTAAGGTACAACCGACTCTCATGAAAAGACGTCTTCCTCGTGTTCCTAGAGTACGCCAATTTCTCTATTCGTTACTAATCATTCTCTCATTACTCTCCATATTCTATTCCACTATTTTACTACTTGGCGTAGACCCGACTTTCCTATTAGGGAAGATAAAGGGAATGCTACCCCTTTTTATTCCCGGTCCAATATTTGTTCTCGAAAGTCTTCGTTTTCGTTGCTCTAAGGTACACCCGAGCACCTTTTGGTGATGCGATGGTTTGATCCTCACTTGAAGCCTTCAAACAAAGAAAGCACTTTTTCACTACTATATATACTAAAATTAGTTCATATACGAGATTTCTGTTCCATTCCTGCCGACACTAACTATATATAAGACCACTATAGTATGATGGACTAGGCGTCCCCAACTGCTACTGTTTTTGACTTACCAAAAAAGGTGCATGTCAATCCCAATCCTTGAAGCTTGCAAAAAGAGGAAGCGAAGGCAAAAGATTTTAGGGTTTAATTCGTTCTGCGATTCGGGTAGCTCGATCAGTCGTCCTCATGGTCCATTTCGTGATAACATTCGGGTGTTTCTTCAAGAATGTGCTGAGCTTGAAGACTACAGTGTCCGGGGCATGCCCATTTGGTGCACTCTTCTTGTCCACGACAAGGGAGTTTACTTTCTTATTATTATGTTAGAGTGTTAGAATGTCTTCCCCAATGTACAATCCGGGCATCCAATAACACTAAGTACCTCGAGTAAAAAAAGACTTTCGCTAGGACCAGAAGTAGCTAAACCATAGGATTAAGTCACTGAAGCCGAGCTTTCTTTTTCATGAGTGGTTTAAGTTTAATGTAAGTATGTTGTTATAGCCGTTTCAAAGCTATACTAATAATAGCCAGCCAACAGGGGCATCTTCCGTGGGGTTGCCGGAATGTTGGAAACTCTTTTTCAATTATATGTTCTGCAGAGTGAGTAAAGCCCTCAAGCGGTAATCGAAATTAGCTGTTTTTATTGAAACAACGCGAGCATATCCGGGTACATTGGGGAGGCCGAGTAACCATGAGTGCAGATAGACCCGGGGTCCGCCATAAATAGAAGGCCTCTTAAATCCCACGAAATTCATGCAAATACAAATTGTTTACCCCCCCCACACTTAAATCAAACTTTGTCCTCAATGTTTTAAGCAGAAAGTCACAACAGAGCAAGCAAATAAACAAATACGAGAAAGAAAGCAAAGTAAAGGCAGTAAAGAAAAAGAAAGGAATAAAAATAAGTCTCTTAAAGGGGTTTCCAAGTTCTTCTCTATTCGGATGCATGGGTTGCCTCCCACGAAGCGCTTTCTTTTACGTCTTTTAGCCGGACGAGTACCCTCTTTTAATCTTCATTTGAGCCCACGGGATGGAAAAGAATGTCTTCCACCACTTGCCCCACACCATGCTCGTAATATGGCTTCAACCGATGCCCGTTCACCTTGAATTCTACGCCATTCCTTAAGCTTTTTATGTGGACTGCACCATAAGGTAAAACGTTAGTAACAACAAACGGGCCAATCCATTTAGAACGCAACTTACCAGGAAACAAACGTAGGCGAGAGTTGAAAAGTAACACTTTCTGCCCAACTGTGAAGGTCTTGGTTCGAATCATTTTATCATGGAATGCTTTGGTCTTGGCTTTGTACATCCGGGCATTCTCATAGGCTTCATTCCGAATCTCCTCAAGTTCATTCAATTGGAGCTTCCTATGAATTCCCGCTGCATCTATGTCCATGTTGAAAGTCTTCACGGCCCAATGTGCCTTGTGCTCTAACTCTACGGGCAAATGACATGGCTTACCATAGACGAGCCGAAAAGGTGACATCCCAATGGGTGTTTTGTACGCCGTACGATATGCCCATAATGCATCATCTAAACGTAAGCTCCAATCCCTCCTTGTTGGTCCAACGGTCTTCTCCAAAATTTGTTTGATTTCTCGGTTAGACACCTCGGCTTGGCCATTGGTTTGAGGATGGTAAGGTGTGGAGACCTTATGGTTGACATGGTACTTTCTTAGCAACGCCTCAATGGTCTGATTGCAAAAGTGAGACCCTCCATCACTTATGATTACTCTCGGCATTCCAAACCTAGCAAAAATGTTAGTTTTCATGAAATCTGCAACCACCTTAGAATCGTTAGTACGGGTGGCTTTTGCTTCCACCCATTTAGAAACATAATCAACGGCTAGCAAGATATAAGTGAAACCATAAGATGGAGGGAAATGGCCCATGAAATCAATGCCCCAAACATCAAAAATTTCAACATTAAAGACAGGGGTTTGCGGCATTTGGTCCTTGGTACCTATGTTACCCATTCGTTGGCAACGATCACAAGACATACAAAAGGTTCTAGCATCCCTAAATATAGTCGGCCAATAAAAACCACACTCTAAAACCTTGAGGGCAGTGCGTTGTGTGCCAAAATGACCACCACATGCATATGTGTGACAAAAGCTTAGAATTGAGTGAAATTCAGAATCATGCACACATCTACGTACAATTTGATCTGAGCAATACTTCCACAAATAAGGGTCATCCCAAACATAGAAACGTGCATCATTTTTAAGCTTAGCACGTTGGTGCTTGTTTAGTTCATTTGGAATTTGTTTAGCCACCAAGTAATTCACTAAATCTGCATACCATGGTTCACTTACCTCAATGGAAAGCAGCTGCTCATCGGGAAAAGTTTCAGGGATAGGTACGGCATGTTCATGCTCCTCGTGAATCATTCGGCTTAAATGGTCAGCCACTACATTCTCGCTTCCTTTCTTATCCTGGATTTCAATATCAAATTCTTGAAGAAGAAGAATCCAACGGATAAGCCTCGGCTTTGCTTCCTTTTTCGTGAGCAAGTACCTCAAAGCTGCATGATCAGAATAAACGATTACTTTAGTACCAATTAAATATGAACGGAATTTATCTAAAGCAAAAACCACAGCTAGAAGTTCTTTTTCCGTCGTGGAGTAATTCAATTGGGCATCATTGAGAGTCCGAGAGGCATAGTATATGACATGCGGCCGCTTGTCTCTTCTTTGTCCTAGAACAGCTCCTAATGCATAGTCGGATGCATCGTACATGAGCTCGAACGGAAGGCTCCAATCTGGAGGTACAATAATGGGGGCCGAGACTAGCTTCTCCTTGAGTTGGTTAAATGCCGAATTACACTCTTCATCAAACTTGAATGGCACATCTTTTTGAAGCAATCGGCAAAGAGGGTTGGACATCTTGGAGAAGTCCTTGATAAAACGCCTATAGAACCCTGCATGGCCAAGAAACGAACGTACCTCTCTAACCGAAGTAGGAGAGGGTAAGTGACGTACAAGGTCTATTTTTGATTTATCTACTTCAATTCCTTTTTCTGAAACAATATGTCCTAAAACTATACCTTGTTTCACCATAAAGTGACATTTCTCCCAATTCAAGACAAGGTTAGTTTCAACACATCGTTTCAAAATTAAGGTCAGATTATCCAAGCAATTATCAAATGAACTCCCAAATACACTGAAATCATCCATGAAAACCTCAATGATCTTTTCAACAAAATCGGAAAATATACTTACCATACACCTTTGGAAAGTGGCCGGTGCGTTGCATAAGCCAAATGGCATGCGACGATAAGCAAATGTTCCAAAGGGACATGTGAATGTGGTCTTCTCTTGATCATCCGGGGCTATCACAATTTGGTTATATCCAGAGTATCCATCAAGAAAACAGTAAAAAGCATGACCGGCTAACCTTTCGAGCATCTGGTCGATGAATGGCAAAGGAAAGTGATCTTTCCTAGTCATGGCATTTAGCTTCCGGTAATCGATACATACTCGCCATCCAGTCTGAATGCGTGTAGGCATGAGTTCATTCTCATCATTCTTGATAACAGTTACTCCGGACTTCTTGGGAACGACTTGAACTGGAGAGACCCAACGGCTATCGGAGATAGGGTAGATCACTCTGCAATCCAAAAGCTTGATTATTTCCTTCTTCACCACTTCCATCATCGGAGGGTTGAGACGGCGTTGAGCCTCTCGAGTTGGTTTAGCCCCCTCCTCAAGAAGTATACGGTGCATGCATGTGGTAGGGCTTATTCCTTTAATGTCGGCCAAAGTCCACCCTATGGCCGTTTTGTGCTCTCGCAGCACCCTCACAAGCTTCTCCTCCTCCATTGCCGTGAGACTTGATGAAATGATGACGGGCAATGTTTCGCCTTTTCCCAAAAACACATACTTCAAATGGTCCGGCAACGGCTTAAGTTCAAGCGATGGTGCCTGAACAACAGAAGGTAGCATCTTAGTGGAAACTGAATTTGAAAGTGAGAGTGGAACCTTACCATATTGTTGTGGCAATGACTCAAGGGCTGCCACAACCTCAATTATTTCTTCACTAGAACCCATTGCAAAGAATTCCTCCTCCTTGTCGTGGCCTTGCATTGGCCCAAATCCTTCATTTTTGCGCTCTATGGCCTTAGTGATGGTTGTTTCCAGGGCGTCCTCGTTCAATTCTTCAAGGTATACCTGCGCCAAAGAATCGATAACATCAATGGAAAAACAAGAATGGTCATCAACGGGATATCTCATAGTTTCAGAAATATTAAAATCAATCACTTCCCCATCGAATTCCATTGTCAAGGTGCCTTTGTATACATCAATCTTCGTTCGGGCCGTCTTCATGAATGGCCTACCAAGGAGAATCGGCAAAGATGTAGAATGGGCTGAATCCTCCATGTCTAGGACGTAGAAATCAGCCGGAAAAATTAAATGGTTCACCTGCACAAGCACATCTTCCAAAACTCCTTTTGGATACGCGTTAGAACGATCGGCCAATTGTATAATTACACCATCTTGTTTTAATTCACCCAAATTCATAGATGCATAAATAGAATAAGGCATGACATTTATGGATGCACCTAAATCAAGCATGGCATGTTCAAAACGATTATGTCCAATCACACAAGGAATCGTGAAACTACCGGGGTCTTTGCACTTGGTAGGCAGTTTACGTTGCAAAACAGCGGACACATTCCCGCTTACCTTCACTACCTCTTTGTTTGCCCTTCTGATAGGAGCATATTCATGCGACTTAAATGGCTTGTTCTCGTGCATTTACGTTATGTTTCTTTAGTTATTTTAGTACTTTAAGCTATTTTCGTGTGTTTGTAGGCCAAAAGGGCTAAAGGAGCAAAAAGATGCATTTTGGAGACGTTTGGAGCACTTTTGGGCTAAGGATGGATAGCTTATGCTTGGAGCCAAAGTGTTGGACGAAATTGAAAACCTAATTGAAGACCAAAGTGTTGGAACCTTGTTCCTTTTAGTTTTAGGATATTTAAACCTTTCCTATATCCTTAGTCGTGCATAACATTCCAACATTCCACTCCTTCATTCACCACTTATCATATCATACACTTATCTTATCATCACCACATATCATTCATTTATTACTTATCATATCATTCATTCATCTACATATCAATAACCACTTATCATTCATTTATTACTTATCATATCATTCATTCATCTACATATCAATAACCACTCATCTTATCACTCAACATATCATTCATTTATCACTCAACATATCATACACTTATCACTCATCACACTTCATCATTATACCACCATTCATTCTTTAAAACACATGCACATTCACACACACTTCACACAAACAACATTCACATGCAAACACAAGCTTTAACCAACAAACAAAACAGCCAACACATGCACCAAAACACCTTTGCCGTGGCCTTCACTCCCCCTTGCATTTTCAGCCATTCCACTTCATCATTACACCACCTTCTCCATCTTTAATCACATGCACCACCAATTCAACACATGCACTTGTTCCTCCATTAAATCAACCACATTCATCACCAAAGAACCCTTGTGCCGTGAGTTCCATTGCATTTCCAGCATCCTCACATGCATTCCCTTCACATTCACCCACATGCACATTCAATCATTCACTCATGCACCCTTTATTCTTCATCATTCAAGCCATGCCTTCACATTCATTTCCAAACAATAATCACTTCAAATCACATGCACAAACATGCATTTTCAGCACCATTACACTAGTCCATGCCGTGGATCCCCCATTGAAATTCCAGCTTTCCCATTCATCATTTCACCAACAATTCAGCCACATTCCACATGCATAACCAACCTAGTGTCACTCCCATTCATTCCCTTTAATCATTCAGCCACCATCATACATTTATTCTCTTCCCAAACACATGCACAACCTGCCATCATTCCAGAAAAACATCCCATGCCGTGGCCTTCATTCACATTCCAACACCTTCACATGCAATTCCAGCTTTCACATGTTTTCCTAGCTATTTGTCCATCATTAATTAGCCACTTGCATGCTTAAACAAACAGCCATTTATACCTTCATTCTCCTATAAAAGCCCTTGCATTCCCATCATTCAAACACATCTCATTTCATACACAACACACCACAAACACTTCCATTCCTTCTCTTTGCCGTGAGTCCCCTTAGAATCCAAAACCATTTTTCCATTTCCCTTCCACTTCTCCACCACTCCTTTTCCATTCCACACTTCCATCCCCCAAACCAATTATCCCTAGACCTTATGCTACAATAAAGAGGAAGAGAAGACGGCCTAAACGTTCATACAATTCAAGTTTGAGTTGTTGGAATGTTTAGGCGTTTCTTTGATTTCAATGTTTAATTTCAATTCTCTTTGTTTTGTATGAGGAACTAAACCCCCCTTTAGCTAGGGGGGGATTCGAAATATATGTTTATGCTTGCATTTTGATTTGATTACTTCTAATTGCGTTTCATAAGTTGTGGATTCAATTTGTTTAACCGTTTGATGGATAACTTATTTATGTATGTTTATTAAGAATGCGCGCTTAATTTTCATGCATGAATATGACGCTAGAATATAAGTGAGTTTCACCTAATCGTTATGAACTTATATTCACAAGAAGTGGAGGTTGCTTATAAACAATCGCGTTAAACGAATTCTTGGCATAAGTTTCATGCAATCATAGTAACGAATGCCTCGTCAACACTTATAGTTTTCATGATGCTTAATGATTCTTGCTTGTTTCTCTATTATGCAATTCATGTAGGGAACTTGTGAGGAATGCTTTGGGTTGTCGTATGCAATCATCCAATTCATTAACTTAAGGAAAACTTGACGGTTAATTTAAGCGGACCTAATTAACCCGGGGTGTTGAGAATTCATGGTTTATTGAAATGCAATTGGAAATCATTTTATTATGCAAGTGTAACATGTATGGAGATGAACCCCTTAGCTAGCCATACCATCCATTCATTTCCGTCAATTTCATATTTACAATTTGTTTTCTTTACAATCTATCCATTTTAGTTTAAATTCGTCCAAAATCAATCCCCCCATATTTCGTTTAAGTCTTAGTCTTAATCTTTTTTTTATTTTTAGTTTTGAATTCTTCGAGTTTAGTATAGCATTTTAGTTTGTGTTTTTAAAAGCATTTT
Source organism: Pyrus communis (assembly GCF_963583255.1). Taxonomy (NCBI): domain Eukaryota; kingdom Viridiplantae; phylum Streptophyta; class Magnoliopsida; order Rosales; family Rosaceae; genus Pyrus; species Pyrus communis. The sequence continues at coordinate 20,663,937 of NC_084809.1, forward strand.
GAGTCTTTTGATTTGTTTTTGTGTTTTAAAGTTTAGTTTTACATTCTTTGAGTCTAGTTTAGTGTTTTATATTATGTTTTTACATTTTTAAGTCAATTTAGAAGGTTTTAGCAAGCCCTCCTAATCCCCGGTCTAGAACGATCCCTCACTTATCCATTCTACTACAATTGTCAAACGAGGGTTTAATTTGAGTGTCAAGTAAATCACGCATCACCTTCTTCTCTTTGTATTGCATAGGTCCTTGAGGAATTTAGCATACTTTGGAACCTGTTTGATTGCATCGAGAAGCGGTATGTTCACTTGCACCTTCCGGAATGTTTCAAGAATGTCCTTCTCGCTTTCTTCCTTTTTTTTCTTGCATGAACCTGCGAGGAAAAGGTACATTGGGCAGATTAGGACGTGAAGTACATGAATTTGAACTTAAATTACCTGATTTGGCCGAGTTAGGGTGATCTGCCTCAGGTTGTGTCGTCTCTTCATCTACTTTCTGGGCAGATTTGGGATTGTTTGGCTCGGTCCCAACTTCTTTTCCACCCCTTAGGGTGATGGCCTTGGCGGATTCGAATCCTCCCTTTGGATTGACTGTGGTTGAGCTAGGAAGCTTTCCTTGCTCTCTAATCTGTCCAAGGAACTCAGAAATCTGCCCTATTTGTTTCTTCATATCCGTCATCTCCTTCTCGTTATTTGCTATCCGGTTGTTTTGATTTTGCAACCCCTGCGAAATAGAGGTTAGTAATTGCATAGCTTGATCACTTTCCAAGGACGTACCTGAATGGGATGATGCCGAAGGTTGTTGGGGTTGTTGGGGTGCATACGGCTTGGAATAAAAACCAGGGGGGTTTGGCCTAAATCCTCCTTGTTGGGCAGCTTGTTGTGGCTCCCTCCATTTGAAGTTTGGATGGTCCCTCCATCCGGCATTGTAAGTGTTCGAGTATGGGTTGTTTTGATTTTGTCCTTGGAAACCAATTGCATTGGCAGATTCCCACCCACCATTCTCGATTAGTTGAGGGCACTTGTCGGATGGATGCCCTTGAATTGAGCACACGCCACAAACTTGGTGTTCTTGTGCTTTTGGACCAATCACAACCTGAGAAACAAGAGAAGTAAGATTAGCAAGTTGTGATTGAATTTCAGAAATAGCACTCACCTCATTTACACTTTGTTGTCGTGGGGCTTCCCTTTGACCCACTCCTTCATATTGTTGAGCGTTGAGCGCTCGGTTGGCTATGAGAATCTTGGCATCCCTTGGTGTTTTGTCCACCAATGCTCCTCCCGCTGATGCATCAAGCATTTGACGTTCGATAGGAAGGAGGCCCTCATAGAAATATTGAAGGAGAAGTTCCTCCTTCATTTGATGTTGAGGACATGAAGCTACAAGGCCCTTGAAGCGCTCATAATAAGCCGGGAATGTCTCGCCATGATTCTGTTGAATACCACTAATTTTCTTCCGTAGGAGAATCACTCTCGAAGTAGGGAAGAATTTCTCCAAGAAAGCACGCTTCATACTCTCCCACGAAGTCACAGTTCCCGGGGCTAGTTCGTAGAGCCAATCTTTGGCCTTGTCCATAAGTGAAAATGGAAAGGCCTTCATCTTCAATATACTCCCATCCACATTGACGGGGGTCATGCTCGAACAAACCACCTCGAACTCCTTCAAGTGTTTGTTGGGGTCTTCCATAGACAAGCCATGGAACTTCGGAATATGGTGTAACAAACTGGATTTGAGTTCAAATTCCTCAATCTTCCCCTCTGCAGCCGTGGGGTATTGGATACAAAGAGGCAATGCATTATCCAAACCCGAGGCCGAAAGCTCCTTGATGGTTCTATTATCTGCTGCCATGGCTTGTTCTTCTTCAAAAATCTGATCCGTGGGCTTTTCTTCTACACCTACTTCGTCTTCTTCAAGCCCAGGTTGTGGTGGAGGTTGTGGTGGCTTTTGTTGACTCCTCGTTCTCCTCAAAGTGCGTTCAAAATCACCGTCAAAGTCGGAGATGTTCTCTATAATAGGCCGAGAGCGACGAGTCATACACAGTACCTAAAAAAACAAGGAAACAAACAAACTAAGAATCTGAAAAAAGAATGCACGAAAAACAAAAAAAATATCAAAATAAAGACAAAGGATTAGCAAAGTTGCTAATCCCCGGCAACGGCGCCAAAATTTGATGCGAGATTTACTTGACACTCAAATTAAACCCTCGTTTGACAATTGTATTAGAATGGATAAGTGAGGGATCGTTCTAGACCGGGGATTAGGAGGGCTTGCTAAAACCTTCTAAATTGACTTAAAAACATAAAAACACAATATAAAACACTATTTAATGCTCGAAGAAAGCAAAACTAAAAATAAGAAAGATTAAGACTAAGACTTCAACGAAATAGGGGGGAATTGGATTTGGACGAATTTAAACTAAAATGAATACTTGGAAACAAAACAAATTGTAAATATGGATTTGACGGAAATGAATGGATGGGAAGCTAGCTAAGGGTTCTTTCTCTACACATGATATTTATGCATATGAATCAATTTCCAGTTATTCCTTCATTGAATTATGAACGACAATGCCCCAAATTAACCGTGACATCACTAGTTAACCCTTAGATTTTCCTTATATTATTGGATTGGATGGCATCATTCGACAACCCAAAACATTCTCAAAAGTTCCCTACATGTCATCATAATAGAGATACAATCGAAGATCATTAAGAATAATGAAAACCATAAGCATTGACAAAGCATTTGTAACTATGACATCATGTTACTCATGCTAAGAATTAAACTTAACGCGATCGTGACAAGCGACCTTCACTACTTTCAAGTATAAGTTAGTAACGATTATGTGAAACCTTCTTTAACTTTAGCCACATATTCATGCATGCTAATTAAGTGTCGACCCTCAATCAACAAACACAAATAAGTTAATCATCAAATAGTTAAGCCAATTGCATTCACGAATCAAGAGTTCATAACCGGAATTCATCAATTCATATCACATAAATAAACATGGTATTGAAATCACCCCTAGCCAAAAAGAGTTTAGTTCCTCATAACTTTGAAATCAAAGAAACACCTAAACATTCCAACAACTCAAACTTGAATTGTATGAACGTTTAGGCACTCTTCTCTTCCATTCCTCATATTACAAAACAAAGAGAATTGAATTTAAACATTGAAATCAAAGAAACGCATAAACATTCCAACAACTCAAACGTGAATTGTATGAACGTTTAGGCCCTCTTCTCTTCGTCTTCGTTTGAGCACAAGGACTAAGGGATGTTGTTGGTGTGTTGAATGGATTGGGGGATTATGGAAATGGAAGAAATGGAGGAGAAAGGGAAGGGAATGGTGCAGAAAATGGAGAGACTCACGGCTAGGGAGAAGATGGAAGTGTTTGTGGTGTGTTGTGTATGAAAATGAGATGATCTTGAATGAATGAATGCAAGGGTATTTATAGGAGTAGTGGAGGGAACATATGGCTGTTTGTTTAAGATGCAAGTGGCTAATTAATGATGGAAAATCAGTTAGGAAAACATGTGAAAACTGGAATTGCATGTGAAGGTGTTGGAATGTGCTGAAATGGTGAAGGGGATACACGGCATTGAGAAGCTTTCTTGCTCATTTTCTGAATGCAATGATGAAGAGTTTAATAATTAATGCATGTAGGTGGCTGAAATGATGAAGAATGAGTGGTGGAAATAAAAGGGAAAGCTAGAAGACATGTGAAGATGCTGGAATTGATGAAGGGGATACACGGCAATGAGTTTTCAGGATGGTTCTTTGTGGTTGTGATGCATGTGATTGCATGTGTTGATTGCTAAGGTGTGTGATGATGAGTGTAAGTGGAATAAAGAATGAATGAAGGCATGTGAATTAGGTGGAATGCTGGAATGATGAAGGGGATACACGGCACAAGGTTTGGAATGTGGAGAAAAGGGTGCATGTGGGTGCAAAGGGAAGCCACGGCATTGAGTGAATGGGAGTGCATGTGGTTGTAATGTTTGTTGGTTAAAGATGCATGTGGATGTATTATACAAATGGGAAAGTATGTGATTGAATTAAAGGATGCAAAGTGAATGAATCATGAATCATTGTGGATGAAAGGTGGAAGTGCATGTGTTGATGACTAGGTTAGTGGGTGGAAATCTGAAAATGGCATAAAGGAATGGGAGCTCACGGTTTGGCTAGTGTTTGAATGTGTAAAGTGTGTGTGAATGCATGTGAAGATGCAATAAATAATGCATGTAGGGTTAGGAAATAAAATCATAACTTAAAGGGGGATGATTAAAGGGTGTTGAAAGGTTTTGCATGGCTTTGAAGTGATTGTGGATTGGGCTAGGGTTTAAGTACATGAAATGGACCCAAATTGCTCCCCCTTGCATGGCAAGGAATGGTGTTTGTGTTAAGCCCAAGGCAAGGTGAATGTGATTGGGTTAGGGCCATTGTTTTGTGTCTTCAAGTGCATACAAGGCCTTCAAATTCGTCCATCCTCTTGGCTCCATGGATAAGCTATCCAATCCATGCCCAAAAATGCTCCAAATGGCCTCAAAATGCACTTTCTTGCTCCCTAGGCCCTTAGAACCTGAAAACACACAAAAGAAGCATAAAGGACTAAAATAACGAGAGAAACATAACGTAAATGCACGAGAACAAGCCATTTAAGTCGCATGAATATGCTCCTATCACCTATCCTTGATCTCAAACCACTACCTAGCCATTTGAAGTACATTTTCTTGGGGGAAAAGGAGACCTTACCTGCCATTATTTCTTCATCACTCACGGCACAAGAAGAAGAGAAACTAGTGCGTGTTTTGAAGGAGTACAAATCTGCCCTAGGTTGGACCTTGGCCGATATCAAAGGTATTAGTCCCACAACATGTATGCATCACATATTTCTTGAGGAGGGGGCCAAACCAACTAGAGAGGCTCAACGCCGTCTCAACCCTCCGATGATGGAAGTGGTGAAAAATGAGATAATCAAACTCCTTGATTATGGAGTGATTTACCCCATCTCCGATAGCCGTTGGGTTTCACCTATCCAATGTGTTCCCAAGAAATCTGGAGTGACGGTTGTGGAGAATGCGGAGAATGAGCTTGTGCCCACCTAAATCCAAACCGGTTGGCGTGTATGCATTGATTATAGGAAGATAAACGCCACCACAAGGAAGGACCATTTCCCATTGCCGTTCCTAGATCAAATGCTTGAGAGGTTAGCGGGTCATTCATTTTATTGTTTTCTTGATGGATATTCTGGTTATAATCAAATTGTTATTGCCCCGGACGATCAAGAAAATACCACTTTTACTTGTCCCTTTGGAACGTTTGCATATCGACGCATGCCATTTGGTTTGTGCAATGCTCCTGCCACGTTTCAAAGGTGTATGGTTAGCATATTTTTTGATTATGTTGAGAGGATTATTGAGATATTCATGGATGACTTTAGTGTGTTTGGTGATTCCTTTGATAATTGTTTGGCTAATCTCACTTTAATATTGAAACGTTGTGTTGAAACAAACCTTGTGTTAAATTGGGAGAAATGCCACTTTATGGTTAAACAAGGTATTGTTTTGGGTCATATAATCTCTGAAAAAGGAATTGAAGTTGATAAGTCTAAAATAGATCTTGTACGCTACTTAGCCTCTCCTACTTCGGTGCGAGAGGTTCGTTCTTTTCTTGGTCATGCAGGATTCTATCGATGATTTATCAAGGACTTTTCCAAGATTGCACAACCCCTATGCCGTCTCCTACAAAAGGAAGTATCTTTCGAGTTCAACGAGGTGTGTGAGAAAGCATTCAACCATCTCAAGGACCTCCTCACCACAGCACCAATCATCACTCCACCAGATTGGTCCATTCCATTTGAATTGATGTGTGATGCATCAGATTATGCCCTTGGAGCTGTTTTGGGCCAAAGGAAAAACAAACAGCCACATGTTATTTATTATGCTTCACGCACCTTAAATGATGCCCAATTGAATTATTCTACAACTGAAAAAGAACTTTTGGTGGTTGTATTTGCATTAGATGAGTTTAGATCATATCTAATTGGTACTAAAGTAATTGTTTTCACTGACCATGCAGCCTTGAAGTATCTTCTCACCAAAAAGGAGGCCAAACCAAGGCTTATTCGTTGAATGCTCCTACTTCAAGAATTTGACATTGAAATTAGGGACAATAAGGGATGTGAAAACGTGGTGGCTGACCCCCTAAGTCAAATGGTGCGTGAAGAAGAGGCCCTTCCCATTTTAGAAACGTTTCCGGATGAATAACTTCTGTCCGTTGAGGTAAGTACCCCTTGGTATGCCGATTTGGTCAATTTTTTGGTGTCTAAGCAAGTTCCTAACACCTTAAGCAAGGCCCAACGTGATAAACTAAAAAAGGATGCAAGTTTTTATGTTTGGGACGACCCTTATTTATGTTCATGAATCTGAGTTTAATTCCATTTTGAGTTTTTTCCATACATATGCATGTGGTGGACACTTTGGCACACAACGCACAGCGTTTAAGGTTCTTGAAAGTGGTTTTTATTGGCCTACATTGTTTAGAGATGCTAGGGCTTTTTGCTTAACATGTGATCGATGTCAAAAGACAGGAAGTTTAGGCCAAAGAGACCAAATGCCGTAAACCCCAATCCTTGTTGTTGAAATCTTTGATGTTTGGGGTATTGATTTTATGGGTCCTTTCCCTATCTCTTTTGGTTTTACTTACATTTTACTTGCGGTTGATTATGTGTCAAAGTGGGTGGAAGCTAAAGCCACCCGAACTAACGATTCTAGAGTTGTTGCAGATTTTGTAAAATTTAACATTTTCTCTAGATTTGGGATGCCTCGAGTGCTCATAAGCGATGGTGGATCTCATTTTTGCAACCGCACTATTGTGGCATTGCTTAAGAAGTACAACGTGATGCATAAGGTTTCCACACCTTATCACCCCCAAACCAGTGGCCAAGCCGAAGTTTCAAATCGAGAAATAAAACAAATCTTGGAAAAGACCGTTGGGCCAAATAAAAAAATTGGAGCTTGCGGTTGGAGGATGCATTGTGGGCGTATCGAACGGCTTACAAAACGCCCATTGGTATGTCCCCATTTCGGCTAGTCTATGGCAAGCCATGCCATCTACCCGTGGAGCTTGAACACAAGGCACATTGGGCGGTCAAGACCTTCAATATGGATGTGGACACGGCTGGAAACCATAGGAAGCTACATTTGAACGAGCTTGAAGAGATTAGGCATGAGGCTTATGAGAATGCCCGGATTTACAAAGAAAAGACCAAGGCAATCCATGACAAGATGATTAGAGGCAAAACCTTCTCAATCGGGCAGAAAGTGTTGTTATTCAATTCCCGTCTTCGGTTATTCCCCGGTAAGTTACGTTCTAAGTGGGTTGGTCCATTTGTTATCAGTAATGTTTTTGTGCATGGTGCAGTCCAAATACAAAGTTTGAAAACTGGACAAGAATTCAAGGTGAATGGCCATAGGTTGAAACCCTACTATGAGAACTTTGTTGAGCATGTTGTGGAAGAGATCCCATTGCATGCCGTGGGCTCCCATGAGGAATGAGCATACCATCGTCCGGCTGCAAGACGCTAAAGCAAGCGCTTCGTGGGAGGCAACCCATGCAATCACCAAGGAGAGGATGGCATTTACACTCCATAACCAGATTTGCGTCCCTAGCCTCTTCTCTTTGTTATTTACATTCTGCCATGCTTAGTGTGTTTAGTTGCTGTTTGTGTGTTTATTGATAGGAGCATATTTAGGCGACTTACTTAGCTTGTTTTCGTGCATCTTTGTTGTTAATTCATAGTTGTTTTAGTAGATTAAGCCATTTTCGTGTGTTTTTAGGTTCATATGGCTAAGGGAGCAAAAAGATGCATTTTGGAGCATTTTGGAGCAAAATTGGGCTTGGAATGGATAGCATATGATTGGAGCCAAAGTGTTGGACGAATTTGAAGACCTTGTATTCACTTTGGACATAAAACAAAGGGCCTAGCCCATTCTCTCTTAAACCAACCCCAAGGCCATGCATTTCCTTCCAATTCCAAAACCCACAATCACTTCAAAAGCCATGCAAATCCATATTCAACACCCTAAACTACAACCATGCATCATTACACCACCTTCTCCATCTTCATTCCACATGCATTTCAACTCACATGCACTCATCATCATTCAACCTAGTGTCACTCCCATACTTTTCCATTGTATAATTCATCCACATACATCTTTAATCATTCACTCACAAGCTTTAACCAACAAACAAATCATCCAACACATGCACCCATCTTCATTGCCGTGGCTTTCCCCCTTAATTCCAGCTTCACAACCATGCACAACACATGCATTCCCACCCTTACAAGACCCTAATCATTCATCCATACAATCTTGCATAATTCACAAACACATAATCATTCACCCTAGCTTTAATTCACATGCATTCACACACTAACAACAACTTAATGCCGTGTATTCCCTTGCCTTTCCACAACTTTTCCTAGCTAATTTTCACATGCATTCACTTCATCATTACACCATCACTCATTCTTTAAAAATCCACATGCACATTCAATCATTCATTCAAGCCCCCTTGTGCCATGTTTCCCCCTTTTGTTCCCACCCATCACATGCATCATCATCAAACAAACACTCAATGCCGTGGGTTCCCTTTGCTTCCCTTGTGCAATTCCAGTTTTCACATGTGTCCTAGCTGTTTTTCCATCATTCCTCCACACAAATACTTAAACAAACAGCCATATGTTCCCTCCACTACCCCTATAAATACCCTAGCATTCATTCATTCAATTCATATCTCATATTTCCATTCACAACACTTCACACAACACCAATACACATCCATTGCCGCAATTCCCCTTCCATTTTCTGTGCAGTTTTTCTCCTTCATTGCAGCCACTATCCAACCACTTCCCATCCCTCCAAAACACTTCACATAATCCCCAAAGCTCACCTTAGACCTTGTGCTACAACAACGAGGAAGAAAAGAGTGCCTAAACGTTCATACAATTCAAGTTTGAGTTGTTGGAATGTTTAGGTGTTTCTTTGATTTCAAAGTTTAAATTTAATTCTCTTTGTTTTGTACGTATGAGAATGGAAGAGAAGAGTGCCTAAACGTTCGTACAATTCACGTTTGAGTTGTTGGAATGTTTAGGTGTTTCTTTGATTTCAAAGTTATGAGGAACTAAACCCCCTTTAGCTACGGGGTGATTCAAAATACATGTTTATGCTTGCAATATGAATTGATTACTTTTGGTTGGAATTTTATAAGTTGTGGATTCAATTTGTTTAACCGTTTGAATGAATATGACGCTAGAATATAAGTGAGTTTCACCTAATAGTTACGAACTTATATTCACAAGTAGTGGAGGTTGCTTATAAACAATCGCGTTAAACGAATTCTTGGCATAAGTTTCATGCGTATTCCATAGTAACGAATGCCTCGTCAATGTTTATGATTTCCGTTGAACTTAATGATCTTTGTTGAATGTCTCTATCATGCGTATTCCATAGTTAGGGACTTTGATTAAGAATAAATTGGTTGTAATGCGTATTCCATTCAATCCAACGAATCTAGGGAAATCTGACAGTTAATGTAAGCGGACCTAATTAACTTGGAGCATTGAGTTTCATAACTTATCGAAAGACCAACTGAGAATCAATTTTGTTTTGCAAGTGTAACATGTGTGGAGAAGAACCCCTTGGCTATTTCATCATCCATATTTTTATCACATTCATATTTACATTTTGCCTTTAATTATATTCTGTCTTTTTAATTTAATATCGTCCAACCACAATTTCCCCCCCCTATTTTGTTAAGTCTTAATCATTCGTATTTGTTTTATTTTTGTATCTTTAAGCTTTTGGAGTCATAAACAATTGCAAATTCGTCTAAATCAAGTTCTAGCTTCTATTTGAGTCAATTTGATTGTTTTAGACAATTTGAGTTTTTCAAAGCCTTTCTGAGTCATAGTAGTCTTGTTAAGAGTATTTTAATTTAGTTTTTATGTTTTTAAGCCAATTTAGAAGGTTTTAGCAAGCCTTCCTAATCCCCGGTCTAGAACGATCCCTCACTTATCCATTCTACTACAATTGTCAAACGAGGGTTTAATTTGAGTGTCAAGTAAATCTCGCATCAAATTTTGGCGCCGTTGCCGGGGATTAGCAACTTTGCTAATCCTTTGTCTTTATTTTTATATTTTTTTTAGTTTTTCGTGCATTCTTATTTCAGATTCTTAGTTTGTTTGTTTCCTTGTTTTTTAGGTACTGTGTATGACTCGTCGCTCTCGGCCTATTATAGAGAACATCTCCGACTTTGACGGTGATTTTGAACGCACTTTGAGGAGAACGAGGAGTCAACAAGAGCCACCACAACCTCCACCACAACCTCCACCACAACCTGGGCTTGAAGAAGACGAAGTAGGTGTAGAAGAAAAGCCCACGGATCAGATTTTTGAAGAAGAACAAGCCATGGCAGCAGATAATAGAACCATCAAGGAGCTTTCGGCCTCGGGTTTGGATAATGCATTGCCTCTTTGTATCCAATACCCCACGGCTGCAGAGGGGAAGACTGAGGAATTTGAACTCAAATCCAGTTTGTTACACCATATTCCGAAGTTCCATGGCTTGTCTATGGAAGACCCCAACAAACACTTGAAGGAGTTCGAGGTGGTTTGTTCGAGCATGACCCCCGTCAATGTGGATGGGAGTATATTGAAGATGAAGGCCTTTCCATTTTCACTTATGGACAAGGCCAAAGATTGGCTCTACGAACTAGCCCCGGGAACTGTGACTTCGTGGGAGAGTATGAAGCGTGCTTTCTTGGAAAAATTCTTCCCTACTTCGAGAGTGATTCTCCTACGGAAGAAAATTAGTGGTATTCAACAGAATCATGGGGAGACATTCCCGGCTTATTATGAGCGCTTCAAGGGCCTTGTAGCTTCATGTCCTCAACATCAAATGAAGGAGGAACTTCTCCTTCAATATTTCTATGAGGGCCTCCTTCCTATCGAACGTCAAATGCTTGATGCATCAGCGGGATGAGCATTGGTGGACAAAACACCAAGGGATGCCAAGATTCTCATAGCCAACCGAGCGCTCAACGCTCAACAATATGAAGGAGTGGGCCAAAGGGAAGCCCCACGGCAACAAAGTGTAAATGAGGTGAGTGCTATTTCTGAAATTCAATCACAACTTGCTAATCTTAATTCTCTTGTTTCTCAGGTTGTGATTGGTCCAAAAGCACAAGAACACCAAGTTTGTGGCGTGTGCTCAATTCAAGGGCATCCATCCGACAAGTGCCCTCAACTAATCGAGAATGGTGGGTGGGAATCTGCCAATGCAATTGGTTTCCAAGGACAAAATCAAAACAACCCATACTCGAACACTTACAATGCCGGATGGAGGGACCATCCAAACTTCAAATGGAGGGAGCCACAACAAGCTGCCCAACAAGGAGGATTTAGGGCAAACCCCCCTAGTTTTTATTCCAAGCCGTATGCACCCCAACAACCTTCGACATCATCTCATTCAGGTACGTCCTTGGAAAGTGATCAAGCTATGCAATTACTAACCTCTATTTCGCAGGGGTTGCAAAATCAAAACAACCGGATAGCAAATAACGAGAAGGAGATGACGAATATGAAGAAACAAATAGGGCAGATTTCTGAGTTCCTTGGACAGATTAGAGAGCAAGGAAAGCTTTCTAGCTCAACCACAGTCAATCCAAATGGAGGATTCGAATCCGCCAAGGCTATCACCCTAAGGGGTGGAAAAGAAGTTGGGACCGAGCCAAACAATCCCAAATCTGCCCAGAAAGTAGATGAAGAGACGACACAACCTGAGGCAGATCACCCTAACTCGGCCAAATCAGGTAATTTAAGTTCAAATTCATGTACTTCACGTCCTAATCTGCCCAATGTACCTTTTCCTCGCAGGTTCATGCAAGAAAAAAAGGAAGAAAGCGAGAAGGACATTCTTTAAACGTTCCGGAAAGTGCAAGTGAACATACCGCTTCTTGATGCAATCAAACAGGTTCCAAAGTATGCTAAATTCCTCAAGGACCTATGCAATACAAAGAGAAGAAGGGCAAACAAAGAGGTAGTGAAGGTAAGCGAGAATGTGTCCGCTGTTTTGCAACGTAAACTGCCTACCAAGTGCAAAGACCCCGGTAGTTTCACGATTCCTTGTGTAATTGGACATAATCGTTTTGCACATGCCATGCTTGATTTAGGTGCATCCATAAATGTCATGCCTTATTCTATTTATGCATCTATGAATTTGGGTGAATTAAAACAAGATGGTGTAATTATACAATTGGCTGATCGTTCTAACGCGTATCCAAAAGGAGTTTTGGAGGATGTGCTTGTGCAGGTGAACCATTTAATTTTTCCGGCTGATTTCTACGTCCTAGACATGGAGGATTCAGCCCATTCTACATCTTTGCCGATTCTCCTTGGTAGGCCATTCATGAAGACGGCCCGAACGAAGATTAATGTATACAAAGGCACCTTGACAATGGAATTCGATGGGGAAGTGATTGATTTTAATATTTCTAAAACTATGAGATATCCCGTTGATGACCATTCTTGTTTTTCCATTGATGTTATCGATTCTTTGGCGCAGGTATACCTTGAAGAATTGAACGAGGACGCCCTGGAAACAACCATCACTAAAGCCATAGAGCGCAAAAATGAAGGATTTGGGCCAATGCAAGGCCACGGCAAGGAGGAGGAATTCTTTGCAATGGGTTCTAGTGAAGAAATAATTGAGGTTGTGGCAGCCCTTGAGTCTTTGCCACAACAATATGGTAAGGTTCCACTCTCACTTTCCAATTCAGTTTCCACTAAGATGCTACCTTCTGTTGTTCAGGCACCATCGCTTGAACTTAAGCCGTTGCGGGACCATTTGAAGTATGTGTTTTTGGGAAAAGGCGAAACATTGACCGTCATCATTTCATCAAGTCTCACGGCAATGGAGGAGGAGAAGCTTGTGAGGGTGCTGCAAGATCACAAAACGGCCATAGGGTGGACTTTGGCCGACATTAAAGGAATAAGCCCTACCACATGCATGCACCGTATACTTCTTGAGGAGGGGGCTAAACCAACTCGAGAGGCTCAACGCCGTCTCAACCCTCCGATGATGGAAGTGGTGAAGAAGGAAATAATCAAACTTTTGGATTGCGGAGTGATCTACCCTATCTCCGATAGCCGTTGGGTCTCTCCAGTTCAAGTCGTTCCCAAGAAGTCCGGAGTAACTGTTATCAAGAATGATGAGAATGAGCTCGTGCCTACACGCATTCAGACTGGATGGCGAGTATGTATCGATTACCAGAAGCTAAATGCCATGACTAGGAAAGATCACTTTCCTTTGCCATTCATCGACCAGATGCTCGAAATGTTAGCCGGTCATGCTTTTTACTGTTTTCTTGATGGATACTCTGGATATAACCAAATTGTGATAGCCCCGGATGATCAAGAGAAGACCACATTCACATGTCCCTTTGGAACATTTGCTTATCGTCGCATGCCATTTGGCTTATGCAACGCACCGGCCACTTTCCAAAGGTGTATGGTACGTATATTTTCCGATTTTGTTGAAAAGATCATTGAGGTTTTCATGGATGATTTCAGTGTATTTGGGAGTTCATTTGATAATTGCTTGGATAATCTGACCTTAATTTTGAAACGATGTGTTGAAACTAACCTTGTCTTGAATTGGGAGAAATGTCACTCTATGGTGAAACAAGGTATAGTTTTAGGACATATTGTTTCAGAAAAAGGAATTGAAGTAGATAAATCAAAAATAGACCTTGTACGTCACTTACCCTCTCCTACTTCGGTTAGAGAGGTACGTTCGTTTCTTGGCCATGTGATAGGAGCATATTCATGCGACTTAAATGGCTTGTTCTCGTGCATTTACGTTATGTTTCTCTCGTTATTTTAGTCCTTTATGCTTCTTTTGTGTGTTTTCAGGTTCTAAGGGCCTAGGGAGCAAGAAAGTGCATTTTGAGGCCATTTGGAGCATTTTTGGGCATGTATTGGATAGCTTATCCATGGAGCCAAGAGGATGGACGAATTTGAAGGCCTTGTATGCACTTGAAGACACAAAACAATGGCTCTAGCCCAATCAAACACATTATGCCATACAAACCAACCTATTTTAGGCCCATTCTATGTACTTAAACCCTAGCCCTTTAAACTAATTCATTTATCACTTATCAAACCATTCACTTATCACTCACCACATATCATTCACTTATCACTTAACATATCATTCATTTATTTCACTTCCATACTCCTCTTAATTCCACATGCATTCTCACACATGCACATCATTCACTCACATTTCCACCATTCATTCTTTATTCCTTTCCAAACATCTCACATGCATTTCCACCTTCCTACTTCATCATTTCACCACATTCTCCCTCTTTAACTCACATGCATTCATCATAATTCACAACACAAAACAACTTCATTGCCGTGGGTTCCCATTTCCTTTCCAAACATCTCACATGCATTTCTTCATTATTTCCTAACCCTACATGCATTATTTATTGCATCTTCACATGCATTCACACACACTTTACACATTCAAACCGTGAGCTCCCATTCCTATATGCCATTTTCAGATTTCCACCCACTAACCTAGTCATCAACACATGCACTTCCACCTTTCATCCACAATGATTCATGATTCATTCACTTTGCATCCTTTAAATCACATACTTTTCCATCATTAATTAGCCACTTGCATCTTAAACAAACAACCATATGTTCCCTCCACTACTCCTATAAATACCCTTGCATTCATTCATTCAAGATCATCTCATTTCATACACAACACACCACAAACACTTCCATTCCTTCTCTTTGCCGTGAGTCCCCTTAGAATCCAAAAACCATTTTTCCATTCCCCTTCCACTTCTCCACCACTCCTCTTCCATTCCACACTTCCATCCCCCAAACCAATTATCCCTAGACCTTATGCTACAATAAAGAGGAAGAGAAGAGGGCCTAAACGTTCATACAATTCAAGTTTGAGTTGTTGGAATGTTTAGGCGTTTCTTTGATTTCAATGTTTAATTTCAATTCTCTTTGTTTTGTATGAGGAACTAAACCCCCCTTTAGCTAGGGGGGGATTCGAAATATATGTTTATGCTTGCATTTTGATTTGATTACTTCTAATTGTGTTTCATAAGTTGTGGATTCAATTTGTTTAACCGTTTGATTGATAACTTATTTATGTATGTTTATTAAGAGTGTACACTTAATTTTCATGCATGAATATGACGCTAGAATATAAGTGAGTTTCACCTAATCGTTATGAACTTATATTCACAAGTAGTGGAGGTTGCTTATAAACAATCGCGTTAAACGAATTCTTGGCATAAGTTTCATGCAATCATAGTAACGAATGCCTTGTCAACACTTATAGTTTTCATGATGCTTAATGATTCTTGCTTGTTTCTCTATTATGCAATTCATGTAGGGAACTTGTGAGGAATGCTTTGGGTTGTCGTATGCAATCATCCAATTCATTAACTTAAGGAAAACTTGACGGTTAATTTAAGCGGACCTAATTAACCCGGGGTGTTGAGAATTCATGGTTTATTGAAATGCAATTGGAAATCATTTTATTATGCAAGTGTAACATGTATGGAGATGAACCCCTTAGCTAGCCATACCATCCATTCATTTCCGTCAATTTCATATTTACAATTTGTTTTCTTTACAATCTATCCATTTTAGTTTAAATTCGTCCAAAATCAATCCCCCCATATTTCGTTTAAGTCTTAGTCTTAATCTTTCTTATTTTTAGTTTTGAATTCTTCGAGTTTAGTATAGCATTTTAGTTTGTGTTTTTAAAAGCATTTTGAGTCTTTTGATTTGTTTTAGTGTTTTAAAGTTTAGTTTTACATTCTTTGAGTCTAGTTTAGTGTTTTATATTATGTTTTTACGTTTTTAAGTCAAATCCAAGTGATTAACAATCCCTCCTAATCCCCGGTCCAGAACGATCCCTACTTACATACTTACTACAATTGATAAAAAAGAGGGTTTAATTTGTGTGCGTATAAATCTCGCATCACCATGCAGGGTTCTATAGGCGTTTTATCAAGGACTTCTCCAAGATGTCCAACCCTCTTTGCCGATTGCTTCAAAAAGATGTGACATTCAAGTTTGATGAAGAGTGTAATTCGGCATTTAACCAACTCAAGGAGAAGCTAGTCTCAGCCCCCATTATTGTACCTCCAGATTGGAGCCTTCCGTTCGAGCTCATGTGCGATGCATCCGACTATGCATTAGGAGCTGTTCTAGGACAAAGAAGAGACAAGCGGCCGCATGTCATATACTATGCCTCTCGGACTCTCAATGATGCCCAATTGAACTACTCCACGACGGAAAAAGAACTTCTAGCTGTGGTTTTTGCTTTAGATAAATTCCGTTCATATTTAATTGGTACTAAAGTAATCGTTTATTCTGATCATGCAGCTTTGAGGTACTTGCTCACGAAAAAGGAAGCAAAGCCGAGGCTTATCCGTTGGATTCTTCTTCTTCAAGAATTTGATATTGAAATCCGGGATAAGAAAGGAAGCGAGAATGTAGTGGCTGACCATTTAAGCCGAATGATCCACGAGGAGCATGAACATGCCGTACCTATCCCTGAAACTTTTCCCGATGAGCAGCTGCTATCCATTGAGGTAAGTGAACCATGGTATGCAGATTTAGTGAATTACTTGGTGGCTAAACAAATTCCAAATGAACTAAACAAGCACCAACGTGATAAGCTTAAAAATGATGCACGTTTCTATGTTTGGGATGACCCTTATTTGTGGAAGTATTGCTCAGATCAAATTGTACGTAGATGTGTGCATGATTCTGAATTTCACTCAATTCTAAGCTTTTGTCACACATATGCATGTGGTGGTCATTTTGGCACACAACGCACTGCCCTCAAGGTTTTAGAGTGGTTTTTATTGGCCGACTATATTTAGGGATGCTAGAACCTTTTGTATGTCTTGTGATCGTTGCCAACGAATGGGTAACATAGGAACCAAGGACCAAATGCCGCAAACCCCTGTCCTTAATGTTGAAATTTTTGATGTTTGGGGCATTGATTTCATGGGCCCTTTCCCTCCATCTTATGGTTTCACTTATATCTTGCTAGCCGTTGATTATGTTTCTAAATGGGTGGAAGCAAAAGCCACCCGTACTAACGATTCTAAGGTGGTTGCAGATTTCGTGAAAACTAACATTTTTGCTAGGTTTGGAATGCCGAGAGTAATCATAAGTGATGGAGGGTCTCACGTTTGCAATCGGACCATTGAGGCGTTGCTAAGAAAGTACCATGTCAACCATAAGGTCTCCACACCTTACCATCCTCAAACAAATGGCCAAGCCGAGGTGTCTAACCGAGAAATAAAACAAATTTTGGAGAAGACCGTTGGACCAACAAGGAGGGATTGGAGCTTACGTTTAGATGATGCACTGTGGGCATATCGTACGGCATACAAAACACCCATTGGGATGTCACCTTTTCGGCTCGTCTATGGTAAGCCATGTCATTTGCCCGTAGAGTTAGAGCACAAGGCACATTGGGCCGTGAAGATTTTCAACATGGACATAGATGCAGCGGGAGTTCATAGGAAGCTCCAATTGAATGAACTTGAGGAAATTCGGAATGAAGCCTATGAGAATGCCCGGATGTACAAAGCCAAGACCAAAGCATTCCATGATAAAATGATTCGAACCAAGACCTTCACAGTTGGGCAGAAAGTGTTACTTTTTAACTCTCGCCTACGTTTGTTTCCTGGTAAGTTGCGTTCTAAATGGATTGGCCCGTTTGTTGTTACTAATGTTTTCCCTCATGGTGCAGTGCAAATCAAAAGTTCAAGGACGCAGCAAGAATTCAAAGTGAATGGGAATCGATTGAAGCCCTATTACGAGATGTTTGAGGAGCATGTCGTGGAGGAGGTACCCCTCCATGCCGTGGAACCTAGTCAAGCTTAAACGGAGGTACCGTCCGGCTGCAAGACGTAAAAGAAAGCGCTTCGTGGGAGGCAACCCATGCATCCGAATAGAGAAGAACTTGGAAACCCCTTTAAGAGACTTATTTTTATTCCTTTCTTTTTCTTTACTGCCTTTACTTTGCTTTCTTTCTCGTATTTGTTTATTTGCTTGCTCTGTTGTGACTTTCTGCTTAAAACATTGAGGACAAAGTTTGATTTAAGTGTGGGGGGGTAAACAATTTGTATTTGCATGAATTTCGTGGGATTTATTCACCTTTCACTTAGAATGTTGTTTCTTGCTGTTTTAAGCATTTTTAGAGTGTTTTAGTGTGTTTTATAGTGTCTTGGTATAAAACTCCGAAAATTTGAAAAAAATAAAAATAAAAATAAAAATAAATAAAAATAAAAAAAAAAAAAATTCTTTTGAAAAAACCCAAAAATATGTGTTTTTAGAGTCATTTGAGTCATTTTGTTGCTATTTCGTTTCTGCCTTGTTAGGTTGTTTAGTTGTTATTGTTTGTTTGTTTATTAATTGTGTGAGTCTATGATTGTAACATTGAGAAAATGTTTGATTTATTGATAGGCACTGCTAAACAAAGAAAGATGGTGCTTCACAAAGGTTGTTTGCTTGAGGCCCCACTACGTGGCTTTACTCTTGAAGCGGAAGGCGTAGGAACAGAAGGCATCGGAGCGGAAGGCGTAGGAGCAGAAGGCATCGGAGCGGGAGGCATCGAAGATAGAGCATTCCAGGCCTCAATACTTGGCCAAGCGCTGGATGAGCCAGGAAAAAGGTGCCTCTGGAGGAAAGACGAAAACCTTTGACGGTCACTGTGAATCCGACCTTCAGACTCTTGCAGCTCATCAAGCTTCCTCTTCATGCCCGTCGAATAGTTGTTTGCAAGCACGTGCAAACTTCTATTCTCATACTTCAGCTGCTGGATCTCCTGCTTGAGACTTTCCACCTCTGCCATCAATGATTCCACCTGACGGGAGCGGGCAAGCAGGCGTTGGCCCATGTTGGACACAGAACTCGCACACTGAACACTAAGTGCGAGGGACTCTTGAACGGCCAACTCATCGGACCGTCCTGACAGCAGCCTACTATCTTTCGGAGTGAGGAGGTTCCTAGCTACTATTGTAGCTGTTGTGGCGTCCTGCATCACGGAGTCTTCACCTGTGAGAGGACCGTTAGAAGAAAAGAAAGAAGGGCGCCATACGTTACCTTGACGCGGCGCGCCCGCATCACTGCTAAGGCTCAATTCCAAGCTAAGGTTCGATGAGTTTGCCATTTTTCAAAAGTGTTCAAGGGGTGGATGGAGTTAATTCTCAAAGGGCCGGAGTCGATTTTTCCAGAATGGGATTTCTTCAGAGTGTATTTGTTGGGGTGATCGATAGCTCCATAAAAAGCCATGGCGACGCGTCCACCGATTCAGAGATCCGGATTTTCCTCCGCAAATTTCGACGACGCATTCGCGGCTTTTCAGAAAACGCGCTCAGCTTTGTCAAAAGATATGTGACAAAGCTGATAACACGTGGAGGCCATCATCTCAATTACACGTCTTTAGCCGACAAGCGCAAAGTTCGCCGACGCTTTCTCTGCTTTTCAGAAAACGCGTGCAGCTTTGTCAAAAGAGCCGCACCCGTGACTACTTTTGCCATGCAGAAATCGAAGAGCCGTTCGTTCAGAAATCGAAGAGACGTCTGTCGACAAAGGGTAAAAGAGCAGTACCACCACTTTCTATTCAGAAAATCCCTATATTTGTCGACCTTCATCTCTTATGGCAAGGCAGACTTGAAGAAAATGCCCACCAACTCTCTCTCACCTCTGAGGGCGCACTCCCAGCAAAGCCTTTTGAATTACTCAAAATTTTCTTCTTCCCCAAAGATGATACCAGACGCCTGGAGTAAAGATGACCCAGGAGGAAATGCATGTGCTGATTCATGCACCGCTTCTTCAAAAGCAAAGGTATCTCATATCATAAAGGTCAAAAGCAAAAGTATCTCATATCATGCTCTTTCCCTGTCTTTTTCTTTGTCCTTGTTCTTACTCGCATGGCAAAGTGAAAGAAGCAATCAGCCGGCACTTGGAGTCAGTCTTCTGATCTGGAGCCAACTGCCTGGAACCTATTCCTGATTGCTTACCTAGCGTTGCTCTCGAGTAGTCATCTTCAACGGTTGATACACTTCCGGAGAAGGGACCACTTCTGCAAAAGGGAGCGAGTAAGGCAAGTGAAAATGATACATTGAAGCATGTGGAGACAAACATAGGCTGAGTTATCCTCCAACCCTTTTCAATACGAATTGGAAAGATTGAACAAAGAAACAGATAAAAGGGATAAGCTCAGACCTTCGGGGGAGACCAAAAGAACCATCATGCTGCCCAGTTCAAGAAGTAGCACAAAGGAAAATCAACGATGGGCAGAAACCAGTTCAAGAGTAAGCCTGTGGAATCACAAAGATCAAAAGCCTCAATGCAATTACCAAGGAGAAGATGGAATTTACACTCTATAACCAGATTTGCGTCTCTAAACTCTTCTCTTTGTTAATTACATTCTGCCATGTTTAGTATGTTTAAGTGCTTTTTGTGTATTTACTTATGCTTTGTGTGAATCTATGGTTAAAACATTGAGGACAATGTTTGATTTAAGTGTGGGGGGATAACTAAGTATGTTGATGCAAATTCGTTGAATTTTATCACCCATAACTTCAAGTGTTGTTCCTTGCTGTTTTAAATTGTTTTTAAGTTATTTTAGAGTGTTTTAGTATGTTTTGTTTTTATAACTCCGAAAATCACATAAAAATTTGAAAAACATGTTTTAAAAAGCCTAAAAAGAGTGTTTTGAGTCGTTTTTGTGTGTTTGTGTCTTAGGGTACCTTCCAACACAATGATAAGGATTTGGTTTGTAATTGCATGACGGTTAAAAAGAGTTATAAACATGGATGAAAGTTTGATTTACTCTTGGTATATGTTTAGTTATGGCTATAATGTATGACTTCACATGCAATCATAAAAGAAAAATTCATTTTTGTAACATGCTTGAAGGAAGGAACTCATAATAACGCTACACCCCTGTGAGACTCGAGCCATTACCTTCTTTGGAGAGTTATATTCTGTGATTCTTTCTTTTCTAAAGTTGTTGCATGATCTCATTATTCCTTGCTTGGTTGCTACTTAGAATGCAATTGTATCATGATAGAACTAAATGCTAGAACTTATATCCGTTTCATTCAAAGCATGACATTGAATTGCATAACATATATCAAGATGAAGTTGTGTAGTTGCCACCATAGCCAAATAGCCTTACTTCCCATATTTCGTATATGTTGTAAGTTTTAACCCCGTTGAGCCTTGTTTAGCCTTTATTCTTTGTTTACCCACATTTTCCTCACCTAGCCTAGTTTAGGACAATCCCCACCCTTGTTCTTAAAAGATAGTGAGTATGACTTAATTGAATTCCTTTTGAGTTACATTATGAAAGAAAATAAGTGTGGGGGAGAGAATGTTTTGTTCTTAAGTGTTTATGTATGTTTTGAGAAGTCAGGAAAAAAAAAAAAAAAAATTGTGAAAAACATATGAAAAAGAAAAACAGAAAAGAAAAGAAAGAAAGGAAAAAGAGCTTGTTCCCCCTTGTTCAAAAGTTGAGTTTTCATTCAAAAGTGAATTCTACGTTAATTCAAATGCTTTGCTCGCTATTTCTTTAAGAACCTTTGTTTTCCATATCCCTTCTTTGTTAGCCAAACACCTTTAGCTCCGTTTCAACCCTTATGCTTCTATCTTGAGTGTTATGTGTTTCAATTTGTGGAGTTTGGAATTGATATGAGCTTATGGAATCACTGGTTCTCATTCTAAGTAGTAGCATTCCATTCATGAGATCATATTCATGTCATTATCGTAAATCCAGAAAATGCTTTCTTTGTTATAACATATGTGAGATACTAGTCTTTCATGTTTACATCAATCTTCTCACATATACCTAGTGCAGGGAGTGTAGTCAGAAAATCTGTGTGAAAAACGAGTGCATATCTTGTAAGGATTTGAGCAAATTCTCTAAGGCATGTTACTACATTCAAAACATGGTTTTAAATGCTTAATTGTGAAATAGTATGTGGTGACTATGATTAAGAATGTACTTAAGTGTGAAGATGACTAAAATCTGTGAGAATGATGATTTTTAACATGTCATGTGCATTGGAAATCCCTAAGACGGTTGTTGGAAGGTTTAGGTTGTGTTTTACGTGTTTAGTGTCGTTTTGTTTATTTGTTTTTATTCTGTTTTGCTCGAGGACTAGCAAAAGCTAAGTGTGGGGGTATTTGATAGGAGCATATTTAGGCGACTTACTTAGCTTGTTTTCGTGCATCTTTGTTGTTAATTCATAGTTGTTTTAGTAGATTAAGCCATTTTCGTGTGTTTTTAGGTTCATATGGCTAAGGGAGCAAAAAGATGCATTTTGGAGCATTTTGGAGCAAAATTGGGCTTGGAATGGATAGCATATGATTGGAGCCAAAGTGTTGGACGAATTTGAAGACCTTGTATTCACTTTGGACATAAAACAAAGGGCCTAGCCCATTCTCTCTTAAACCAACCCCAAGGCCATGCATTTCCTTCCAATTCCAAAACCCACAATCACTTCAAAAGCCATGCAAATCCATATTCAACACCCTAAACTACAACCATGCATCATTACACCACCTTCTCCATCTTCATTCCACATGCATTTCAACTCACATGCACTCATCATCATTCAACCTAGTGTCACTCCCATACTTTTCCATTGTATAATTCATCCACATACATCTTTAATCATTCACTCACAAGCTTTAACCAACAAACAAATCATCCAACACATGCACCCATCTTCATTGCCGTGGCTTTCCCCCTTAATTCCAGCTTCACAACCATGCACAACACATGCATTCCCACCCTTACAAGACCCTAATCATTCATCCATACAATCTTGCATAATTCACAAACACATAATCATTCACCCTAGCTTTAATTCACATGCATTCACACACTAACAACAACTTAATGCCGTGTATTCCCTTGCCTTTCCACAACTTTTCCTAGCTAATTTTCACATGCATTCACTTCATCATTACACCACCACTCATTCTTTAAAAATCCACATGCACATTCAATCATTCATTCAAGCCCTGATAGGAGCATATTCATGCGACTTAAATGGCTTGTTCTCGTGCATTTACGTTATGTTTCTCTCGTTATTTTAGTCCTTTATGCTTCTTTTGTGTGTTTTCAGGTTCTAAGGGCCTAGGGAGCAAGAAAGTGCATTTTGAGGCCATTTGGAGCATTTTTGGGCATGGATTGGATAGCTTATCCATGGAGCCAAGAGGATGGACGAATTTGAAGGCCTTGTATGCACTTGAAGACACAAAACAATGGCTCTAGCCCAATCAAACACATTATGCCATACAAACCAACCTATTTTAGGCCCATTCTATGTACTTAAACCCTAGCCCTTTAAACTAATTCATTTATCACTTATCAAACCATTCACTTATCACTCACCACATATCATTCACTTATCACTTAACATATCATTCATTTATTTCACTTCCATACTCCTCTTAATTCCACATGCATTCTCACACATGCACATCATTCACTCACATTTCCACCATTCATTCTTTATTCCTTTCCAAACATCTCACATGCATTTCCACCTTCCTACTTCATCATTTCACCACATTCTCCCTCTTTAACTCACATGCATTCATCATAATTCACAACACAAAACAACTTCATTGCCGTGGGTTCCCATTTCCTTTCCAAACATCTCACATGCATTTCTTCATTATTTCCTAACCCTACATGCATTATTTATTGCATCTTCACATGCATTCACACACACTTTACACATTCAAACCGTGAGCTCCCATTCCTATATGCCATTTTCAGATTTCCACCCACTAACCTAGTCATCAACACATGCACTTCCACCTTTCATCCACAATGATTCATGATTCATTCACTTTGCATCCTTTAAATCACATACTTTTCCATCATTAATTAGCCACTTGCATCTTAAACAAATAACCATATGTTCCCTCCACTACTCCTATAAATACCCTTGCATTCATTCATTCAAGAACATCTCATTTTCATACACAACACACCACAAAACACTTCCATCTTCTCCCTAGCCGTGAGTCTCTCCATTTTCTGCACCATTCCCTTCCCTTTCTCCTCCATTTCTTCCATTTCCATAATCCCCCAATCCATTCAACACACCAACAACATCCCTTAGTCCTTGTGCTACAAAGAAGACGAAGAGAAGATGGCCTAAACGTTCATACAATTCACGTTTGAGTTGTTGGAATGTTTATGCGTTTCTTTGATTTCAATGTTTAAATTCAATTCTCTTTGTTTTGTAATATGAGAAATGGAAGAGAAGAGTGCCTAAACGTTCATACAATTCAAGTTTGAGTTGTTGGAATGTTTAGGTGTTTCTTTGATTTCAAAGTTATGAGGAACTAAACCCTTTTTGGCTAGGGGTGATTTCAATACCATGTTTATTTATGTGATATGAATTGATGAATTCCGGTTATGAACTCTTGATTCGTGAATGCAATTGGCTTAACTATTTGATGATTAACTTATTTGTGTTTGTTGATTGAGGGTCGACACTTAATTAGCATGCATGAATATGTGACTAAAGTTTAAGAAGGTTTCACATAATCGTTACTATCTTATACTTGAAAGTAGTGAAGGTCGCTTGTCACGATCGCGTTAAGTTTAATTCTTAGCATGAGTAACATGATGTCATAGTTGCAAATGCTTTGTCAATGCTTATGGTTTTCATTATTCTTAATGATCTTCGATTGTATCTCTATTATGATGACATGTAGGGAACTTTTGAGAATGTTTTGGGTTGTCGAATGATGCCATCCAATCCAATAATATAAGGAAAATCTGAGGGTTAACTAGTGATGTCACGGTTAATTTGGGGCATTGTCGTTCATAATTCAATGAAGGAATAACTGGAAATTGATTCATATGCATAAATATCATGTGTAGAGAAAGAACCCTTAGCTAGCTTCCCATCCATTCATTTCCGTCAAATCCATATTTACAATTTGTTTTGTTTCCAAGTATTCATTTTAGTTTAAATTCGTCCAAATCCAATTCCCCCCTATTTCGTTGAAATCTTAGTCTTAATCTTTCTTATTTTTAGTTTTGCTTTCTTCGAGCATTAAATAGTGTTTTATATTGTGTTTTTATGTTTTTAAGTCAATTTAGAAGGTTTTAGCAAGCCCTCCTAATCCCCGGTCTAGAACGATCCCTCACTTATCCATTCTACTACAATTGTCAAACGAGGGTTTAATTTGAGTGTCAAGTAAATCTCGCATCAAGCCCCCTTGTGCCATGTTTCCCCCTTTTGTTCCCACCCATCACATGCATCATCATCAAACAAACACTCAATGTCGTGGGTTCCCTTTGCTTCCCTTGTGCAATTCCAGTTTTCACATGTGTCCTAGCTGTTTTTCCATCATTCCTCCACACAAATACTTAAACAAACAGCCATATGTTCCCTCCACTACCCCTATAAATACCCTAGCATTCATTCATTCAATTCATATCTCATATTTCCATTCACAACACTTTACACAACACCAATACACATCCATTGCCGCAATTCCCCTTCCATTTTCTGTGCAGTTTTTCTCCTTCATTGCAGCCACTATCCAACCACTTCCCATCCCTCCAAAACACTTCACATAATCCCCAAAGCTCACCTTAGACCTTGTGCTACAACAACGAGGAAGAAAAGAGTGCCTAAACGTTCATACAATTCAAGTTTGAGTTGTTGGAATGTTTAGGTGTTTCTTTGATTTCAAAGTTTAAATTTAATTCTCTTTGTTTTGTACGTATGAGAATGGAAGAGAAGAGTGCCTAAACGTTCGTACAATTCACGTTTGAGTTGTTGGAATGTTTAGGTGTTTCTTTGATTTCAAAGTTATGAGGAACTAAACCCCCTTTAGCTAGGGGGTGATTCAAAATACATGTTTATGCTTGCAATATGAATTGATTACTTTTGGTTGGAATTTTATAAGTTGTGGATTCAATTTGTTTAACCGTTTGAATGAATATGACGCTAGAATATAAGTGAGTTTCACCTAATAGTTACGAACTTATATTCACAAGTAGTGGAGGTTGCTTATAAACAATCGCGTTAAACGAATTCTTGGCATAAGTTTCATGCGTATTCCATAGTAACGAATGCCTCGTCAATGTTTATGATTTCCGTTGAACTTAATGATCTTTGTTGAATGTCTCTATCATGCGTATTCCATAGTTAGGGACTTTGATTAAGAATAAATTGGTTGTAATGCGTATTCCATTCAATCCAACGAATCTAGGGAAATCTGACAGTTAATGTAAGCGGACCTAATTAACTTGGAGCATTGAGTTTCATAACTTATCGAAAGACCAACTGAGAATCAATTTTGTTTTGCAAGTGTAACATGTGTGGAGAAGAACCCCTTGGCTATTCCATCATCCATATTTTTATCACATTCATATTTACATTTTGCCTTTAATTATATTCTGTCTTTTTAATTTAATATCGTCCAACCACAATTTCCCCCCCCCCCTATTTTGTTAAGTCTTAATCATTCGTATTTGTTTTATTTTTGTATCTTTAAGCTTTTGGAGTCATAAACAATTGCAAATTCGTCTAAATCAAGTTCTAGCTTCTATTTGAGTCAATTTGATTGTTTTAGACAATTTGAGTTTTTCAAAGCCTTTCTGAGTCATAGTAGTCTTGTTAAGAGTATTTTAATTTAGTTTTTATGTTTTTAAGCCAATTTAGAAGGTTTTAGCAAGCCCTCCTAATCCCCGGTCTAGAACGATCCCTCACTTATCCATTCTACTACAATTGTCAAACGAGGGTTTAATTTGAGTGTCAAGTAAATCTCGCATCATTTATTTTTGTTTGGCGTGATTTTAGGCTTGAAACATTGAGGACAATGTTTGATTTAAGTGTGGGGGGGGGGGGGGGGGGGTAACTAAGTGTTGTTGATGCAAATTCGTGGGATTTTATCACCCATAACTTCCAATGTTGTTCCTTGCTGTTTTTAAGTGTTTTTAAGCTATTTTAGAGTGTTTTAGTGTGTGTTGACTTAAAAATCCGAAAATCCCATAAAAATTTGAAAAAATTGTTTTGAAAACCCCAAAAAGAGTTGTTTTTGTGTGTTTGTTTGTGTCGTAGGTTACCTTCCAACACAATGATGAGGATTTGGTTTTTAATTGCATGATGGTTAAAGAAAGTTACAAACATGGATGGACGTTTGATATACTCTTTGGTTTATGCTTGGTTGTAGTTATAGTTTACAAATTCACATGTAATCACAAAGGAAAATTAGTTTTTGTAACATGCTTGAAGGAATGAACTCAAACTAACGCTACATCCCTGTGAGACTTGAGCCTAAACGTTATTTGGAGAGTAATAATCTGTACATCATTGTTTTCTAAAGTCGTTGCATGATCTCATTATTCTTTGCTCGGTTACTACTTAGAAGGCGTTTCATCAATTAGTTCCAAATGCTAGAACTCATGCCCATTTCATTCAAAGCATGTTATTGATTTGCATAACACGTATTCAAGATGAAATTGTGTAGTGACCACCATCAAAGCCAAATAGCCGTGTGCCCTTCACTCAGTTTGTGTTTAAGTTTAACCCCATTGAGCCGTGTTAGCCCATGTTCTTTGTTAACCCATATTATCCTCACCTAGCCTAGATTAGGACCATCCATACCCTTGTTCTTGAAGCATAGTAAGCATGACTAAAAATGAATTCCTTTTGAGTAATGGGTTGCAGAAAATAAGTGTGGGGGAAGGATTATTGATGTGAGTTTATGTGCCATAGGCACGGCTAGTAAAAAAAAAGTTGTGAAAAAAAAAAAAAAAAGTGAAAAAGAGTTGAAAAGAGTTCCAAAGTATTGGTTGTTGATGTAAGGGTCCAAAATAATGAATTAGGCCCTAAGAGTGGCTTGAATCTTCCCTATATGTCTAAAAGTCGATTTCTGCATTCTAAGTGAATTCTAAGTCTTAATTTCATTACTTTGCTTGCTATTGCTTAAAGAACTTTTGTTTATCATTATCTTTCCTTGTTAGCCATTACCCCAAGCCCCGTTACAACCCTTGACTTTTATCTTGAGTGTTGTGCATTTCAATTTGTGGAGTTTGAATTTGGTATGAGCATATGGTGTCACTGGTTCTCGCATCTAAGTAGTAGCATTCCATTCATGAGATCATATCTAAACATGTTTAATTACTCCAGAAATTGCTTTCTTTGTTATAACATATGTGAGTACTAGTCTTTCATGTTTACATCAATCTTCTCACATATAACTATTGTAGGGTGTGTAGTCAGAAAATCTGAGTGAAAATTGAGTGCATAACTAGTGAGGAATTGAGGGAATTCTCTAAGGCATGTTACTACATTCAAAATGTTGTTTTAATTGATTAAATGCGAGCTAGTGAATGATGACTATGATTAAGTATGTGCTCGAGGGGAAGAAAGACAAAAAGCTATGTGAGTAATGATCTTTGACATGTCATGTTTCATTGGAAATCCCTGAGGCAAACGTTGGAAGGTTTAGGTTATGCTTTGTTTGTTTTGTTTCGTCTTGTTTTCTTTAGTTGCTTTGTTTTGCTCGAGGACTAGCAAAAGCTAAGTGTGGGGGAATTTGATAGGAGCATATTTATGCGACTTAATTGGCTTGGTCTCGTGCATTTATGTTGTGTTTCCTTAGTTATTTTAGTGTTTAAAGTCACTTTTGTGTGTTTTCAGATTATAAAGCCAAAGTGTGCAAGAAGATGCAAATTGGAGTCTTTTGGAGCAAAAGAGGAATGAATGAGTTAAAGACTTGAAGAAATATGAATTCCTAATTGAAGATGGATTCCTACTCCAACAAGGATTCCTACTTGAAGTAGGAAAGTTAAGCCTAGGTTTCCCATTTTGGTAACCTTTCCTAATCTTAAACGTCCTTATTTTCCAGCCACTTTGAAGGCCTTGTATGCACTTTAGGACACAAAACAAAGGCCCTAGACCCCTTAGGGACCTTTGCCGTGGGTTTCCCTTCCTCCCCATCCCTTGCCGCGCAAGGGGGGGTATTTATGTCCTATTTTATGCACTTAAACACATTCCCCTTTCTAAATAAAACCCTAGCCGCATGTTGTAGCCTATTTTCATTTTAATTTCCGATTTGATTTCCTAATTCTAGAAGCTTTTGACTTAATTTTAGTTAACCAAAAATAAGCTAGGGGTTTTAATTTCTGAAAACCCTTTATATTCCCTCTCTTAGCCGCACCCTAGGGGATTTTAATTATTCATTCAGCCACTTTCCAATCTCTGCCGCAGCCACCATCACCCTAATACCTTCAATCCGCAACTTCCATCCATTCCAGCCACATTCCATCTCTGCCGCAACCTTCCATCCATTCCAGCCACCATTCTACACCTCCATACACCACCCACACCCCTTGCCGCACCACCATACCATCCTAACTCCCTTCCTAAACCAAAATCACATCCAAAAATCCCCTAAAACCTCTCTGCCGCAGCAAGGAGAAGAAGAAAGATGAGCTTGAACGTGCAGAAATTCAAAGTGGAATCGTTGGGCGTTTTAGGTGTAATCAATCTTTTGTTCTCTATGTTTAATTTCAATTTTGTTTCTCTTTCTGTGAACATGAGAGGCTAAAACCCTAGTTAGCTAGGGGGGTGATTCGAAACCATGTTTATGCTTGCAATATAAATTGATTACCTTCAGTTGGAATTTCATGAGTTGTGGATTCAATTTGTTTAACTGCTTGATTGATAACTTATTTGTGTATGTTTATTGAGAGTGCACACTTAGTTTTCATGCATGAATATGATGCTAGAATTTAAGGGAGTTTCACCTAATAGTTACAAACTTATATTCACAAGTAGTGGAGGTCGCTTATAAACGATCGCGTTAAATGAATTCTTGGCACTAGTTTCATGCTCATCATAGTAACGAATGCCTCATCAACACTTATAGTTTTCATGTTGCTTAATGATCTTTGATTGTATCTTTATTGTGCTTTTCACGTAAAGGACTTTTGGAGAATGTTTTGAATTGTTGTATGCGCTGTCCCATCCAATTCATTAACTTAAGGAGAACTTGAAGGTTAATTTAAGCGAACCTAATTAACCTGGGGTGTTGAGTTTCATGATTCATCGAAAGACCAATTGAAAATCATCTTGTATGCAAGTGTGACATGTGTGGAGAAAAACCTTCTAGCTAGCATTCCATCCATATTTTCATCAAATTCGTTTTTACAATCTGTTTTTATTATAATCTGTTTTCTTTGTTTTAATTTCGTCAAAACTAAATCCCCCTTTACTTTAGTGGTTCAATTTAGTTAGAAAGTGTCTTAGTTTGTGTTTCTAAGTGTTTTGATTCAAGTTATAACCCAAATTCGTCCAAATTAGTGTAGGTGTTCAAAACTGCCCAGATTGTGTTTTTAAGGCAGTTTTGAGTGTTTTGTTGCTGTTTTGAGTCTTTTGGTTTGTTTTAGTGTTTTAGTGTTTAGTTTTTCATTCTTTGAGTCTAGTTTAGTGTTTTAACCTTTGTTTTACGTTTTTGAGTCAGTTTTCAAGTGATTTAGCAATCCCTCCTAATCCCCGGTTTAGAACGATCCCTACTTATACATATACTACAATTGTCAAAAGAGGGTTTTAATTTGTGTGCTTATATATTTCGCATCACATGTAGAGAACTTTGATAGGAGCATATTTATGCTACTTAGTTATGTTGTTTCCTTGCATTTAGTGAGTTAATTACTATTTATTTTAGTCTTTTAAGCTATTTTCATATGTTTTTAGGTCCTAATGGCAAAAGGAGCAAGAAAGGGCATTTTGAAGCTCAATGGAGCAGTTTTGGGCATAGATTGGATAACTTAACCATGGAGCAAAGAGGATGGACGAAATTGAAGTCAAGAAGGGTTAGGAAAGGCTAAAAATCTGGAGAAAGGAGTCCAAATGCAAAGAAGATAAGGAAATAGCAAGAAATAAGGAACCTTATCCAACCTTATCTTATCCTATCCTAACCAACCTTATCCTTTCCTAACTCTAACATTATCCTATCTTGTCCTATACAAATCAGGTTGTGCCTTAAATATAGCTATTTAGGAGGGATTATTATGCATTTAAACACTTAAACTCAGATTCTAGAAGCATAAACCCTTTGTATGCCGCATATAGGCCACACCTTGGAGGTTTAGGAGTTGCAATCCTTCCTCTACACCTATATCGTGAGTCCTTAATCATTTAGGTCCAGAAATCTACCCTTTATCCCTTCTAGAAGTCTAAATTCTGCCAAAAAATACCTAGTTTCTAGAAGCCCTTAATTTCTGGCGAAAATTACCTATCTCATTCCCCTTTGGTTTCTGCCTAGACTTAACCCTTTTTCCATGGGATTGTGCAATCCTTTTCCTTCACTAAGTGTGCATATTTAGCCTATATATACAGCCCTATGCCGCACCCTTTAAATCATCTATTCACTCATTCATTCATTCATACTTTCAGTCATCAAACACCACAATTCACCCTACACCACCCTAGTGCCGCAAGCAAGGAAGGAAGGAGAAGAAGACTTGTGCAATCTGCCATCCAAGGAGGGTTCGAAATCTGCCATTGGAGTGTGGAGCGTTTCTAGGTGTATTCTATCCTTAGCCTTAGTTCAATGTTTAAATTTAATTATCTTCGTTTTACGAACATGAGGAACTAATTTCTTTTTAGTTGGAGGTGAATTCGAAGCCATGATTATATGTTTTATATGAATTGATTACGTTCGGTTATTGTTTCTTAAGGCATGAATGTGATTTGCTTATCTAAGTTATTAAAACTGGTTTATGTATGTGGGTTGGGGGTTAACACTTAATTTGCATGCATAAATTTGACGCTAGAATATAAGGGGGTTTCACTGATGCGAAAATAGTTAAGCACACAAATTAACCCTCTTGTTGTCAAATTGTAGTAAGGATGCAAGTAGGGATCGTTCTAGACCGGGGATTAGGAGGGCTTGCTAAAACCTCTAAACTGACTCAAAAACACAAAAACAAAGTTAAAAACGTTCACAAGTACTCAAAGGACTCAAAACAAGTTCAAAAGACTCAAAACTGCCTAAAACACTAAATAGGCAGTTTCTGACCTTAAACACAATTTTGGACGAATTTAAGGTTATGGTTTGAATCAAAACACTTTAAAACACAAACTAAACAGATTCTAAACACTCTAGAACAAGAAAGTAAAGGGGGGTTTTGATTTGACGAAAATTGAAATAACAAAACAAGTTATAAAACTAGGCAGATTGTAAAACGAATTTGTGAAACAAGATGATGGATGGATTAGTTAGAGGTCCATTCTCCACA
The DNA here is from genome assembly GCF_963583255.1 of Pyrus communis. Classification (NCBI taxonomy): domain Eukaryota; kingdom Viridiplantae; phylum Streptophyta; class Magnoliopsida; order Rosales; family Rosaceae; genus Pyrus; species Pyrus communis. Next base: position 20,696,370 of record NC_084809.1, read on the forward strand.
CATGACACATTTATATATGAATCGATTTTCCAATTGCTTTTCACTAACTATGATGCTCAACACCCCAAGTTAGTCGTGGACAGCACTTTTCTAACTTTCAAGTTTTCCTTAAGTTATTGAATTGGATGGGAATGCGCATACAACAACTCAAAACATTCTCTAAAAGTCCCTTACGTGAAAAGCACAATAAAGGTACAATCAAAGATCATTAAGTTTAATGAAAACTATAAGTATTGACGAGGCAATTGTTACTATGAAAAGCATGAAACTCTTGCCAAGAATTCAATTAACGCGGTTGTGACTAGCAACCTTCACTACTCATGTTTATAAACTTGTGACGATTAGGTGAAACTCGTTTATAAACTAGCATCGAGTTTATGCATGAAGACTAAGTATGCATCCCTAATCAACATACAAAAACAAGTTTTTAATAAACAGATAATTGAATTGCAATCACAACTTAACAAATCACAATTGGAAGAAATCAATTCATATTTCAAACATGTTCATGGCTTCAAACTTTCCCCTAACTAATTAGGGGTTTAGCCACTCATGATTACAGAAAACTTAGAAAGTAATAGCAAAGTAAACATTGAAAACAAGAACGAAGTACACCTAAAACACTCCAATCTGCAAGCATGAAACGTTTTAGGCCTCCTTCCTCTCCTAGTTGCTGCGGCACAAGGGGTTATGTGAGTTTTGGGGATTATGGATGATATAGAATGATGTGTTTAGGATAGGGATGGATGTAGGGGACGGCAAGGGTTGTTTTTGGGCAGAAAGTATGAAGAATGGTGAAGTATGGATGTGTTAGAGGGATGGGATGAATTTCTGGCGTGAATGGTGAATGAATGAATGTTTTGTGGCTGCAACAAGGAGGTTTATTAATAGGATTTCAGGAATTAAAACCCTAGGTTATTTAGGTAATCAGAAATTAAGTCAAAGACTCTAGAAATAGGAAAGAATCCTCCCCCTTGCACGGCAAGGAAGAGGAAGGGTCCAAGGAAGTGCACGGCAAGGGTTTTCAGAAATAGGTAAGTGTTTAATTCCCTAAATCAATTCTAGGAATCAGGAATTAAGTTAAATCCCTTTAGAATAAGTAATTGAAATCAGGAATTAGGGGAAAAAGGCTAAGTCTTGCGGCACAAGGGAGGAAAAGAAGGGGAAAGTGCAAAACTTGCAGATTTTGGGAGAAAAGGAATGTATAGGTTCGGCTAAGGCTTTTAAGGGATTGTGGCATAATCTTGCAGATTTTGGGAGAGAAGAGGAAGGTAAGGTGCGGCACATGTCTAGGGCTTCTAGAACATGTGATTTAGGCAACCACATTATTTGGAAACTTGCATAATTGGAAACCTTTCAAGAATAGAAACTCCCCATAATGGAAACTAGTTTCCAATTCTTGATTCCTCCTTCTTCCTTCGATTCTAGGCTCACTTGGTCTTCAACTTCGTCCAATGCTTTGGCTCCAAGCATAAGCTATCCATCCTTAGCCCAAAAGTGCTCCGAAAGGCTCCAAAGTGCACTTCTTTGCTCCTATAGCCCTTAGAATCTGAAAACACACAAAAGAAGCATAAAGGACTAAACTAACTAAGGAAACACAACGTAAATGCACGAGAACAAGCCAATTAAGTCGCATAAATATGCTCCTATCAAATTCCCCCACACTTAGCTTTTGCTAGTCCTCGAGCAAAACAAAACAACAAAAGAACACGAAACTAAACAAAACAAACAAAAGACAATCTAAACCTTCCAACGTTGCCTCAGGGATTTCCAATGCACATGACATGTTAAAATTCATTATCTCCACAGATTTTAGTCATCTTCACACTTAAGTACATTCTTAATCATAGTCACCACATACTAGTTCACAATTAAGCATTTAAAACCATGTTTTGAACGTAGTAACATGCCTTAGAGAATTTGCTCAATTCCTTACAAGATATGCACTCAATTTTCACTCAGATTTTCTAACTACACACCCTAATCTAGTTATATGTGAGAAGATTGATGTAAACATGAGAACGAACACTCACATATATGTATCACAAAGAAAGCAATTTCTGGAGTTAATAAGCATGTTTAGATATGATCTCATGAATGGAATGCTACTACTTAGATGCGAGAACCAGTGACACCATATGCTCATACCAAGTTCAAACTCCACAAATTGAAACACATAACACTCAAGATTGAAGTCACGGGTTGTAATGGGGCTTGGGGTGTTTGGCTAACAAAGAAGTGATATGGAAAACAAATGTTCTTAAAGAAATAGTGAGCAAAGCATTTGAATCAACTTAGAATTCACTTTTGAATGAAAACTCAATGTTTGAACAAAAGGGGAGAATGTAAACAATTTAGGGCCAGATTTTGTGTTTTGGACCCTTTCTTCAACATTCAACACTTAATCACTCATTCTTACATCTTTTCAAGCTCTTTTTCCTTTCTTTCTTTCTTTTCTTTTCTGTTTTTCTTTTTCATACGTTTTTCACAACTTTTTCTTTTCTTTTGACTCTCAAACATACATATAAACTTTAAGAACAAACATTCCCTCCCCCACACTCATTTTCTTGCATAATGTAACTCAAAAGGAATTCATTTAAGTCATGCTCACTATCTTTTAAGAACAAATGTGTGGATTGTCCTAAACTAGGCTAGGTGAGGATAATGTGGGTTAACAAAGAATAAAGGCTAAACAAGGCTCAACGGGGTTAACTTAAACATAAAATGAAGTAGGATACACGACAATTTGGCTTAAGTGGTGGTCACTACACAACTTCTTCTTGAATATGTGTTATGCAAATCAATAACATGCTTCGAATGAAATGGGCATGAGTTCTAGCATTTGGAACTATATGATGAAACACCTTCTAAGTAATAACCAAGCAAAGAATAATGAGATCATGCAACGACTTTAGAAAACAATAATGCACAGATTTTAACTCTCCAAATAACGTTTAGGCTCAAGTCTCACAAGGTTGTAGCGTTTATTTGAGTTCCTTCCTTCAAGCATGTTACAAAAACGAATTTTTCTTTTATGATTGCATGTGAAGTCATACATTATAACCATAACCAAGCATATACCAAGAGTAAATCAAACTTTTCTCCATGTTTATAACTCTTTTTAACAGTCATGCAATTACAAACCAAATCCTCATCATTGTGTTGGAAGGTACCCTAAGACACAAACACACAAAAACGACTCAAAACACTCTTTTTAGGTTTTTCAAAACATGTTTTTCAAATTTTTTTGTGATTTTCGGAGTTATAAAACAAAACACACTAAAACACTCTAAAACAGCTTAAAAATACTTTAAAACAGCAAGGAACAACACTTGAAGTTATGGGTGATAAAATCCCACGAATTTGCATCAAATATACTTAGTTACCCCCCCCCCCCCCCACTCTTAAATCAAACATTGTCCTCAATGTTTTAAACATAAATTCACACAAAAACACAAGTAAATATGCAAACAGCAACTAAACAACATAACATGGCAGATTAGAAACAACAACAAAGAGAAGGGTTTTAGGAACACAAATCTGGAATTTGGGGGATTCCTAGGGCTTCCTTTGTTGAATAGATGGGTTGCCTCCCACATAGCGCTTGCTTTAACGTCGTACAGCCGGACGAAGAACATGTTCACTCCAAGTTGGAACCCACGGCATGCAAGGGAAGCTCTTCCACAACATGCTCCACGAAGTTCTCATAGTATGGCTTCAATCTATGTCCGTTCACCTTGAATTCGTGGCCACTTTTTAAACTTTGGACTTGGACTGCACCATGAGGAAAAACATTAGTAACAACAAGAGGTCCAATCCATTTAGAACGTAACTTACCGGGGAATAACCAAAGTCTTGAATCAAAAAGCAACACTTTCTGCCCCTTGGAGAACGTTTTGGTACGAAGCATCTTATCATGATAAGCCTTCGTCTTGTCCTTGTAGATGCGACCATTCTCATAAGCTTCGTTCCTAATCTCCTCAAGTTCATCTAATTGGAGCTTCCTATGAACTCCAGCAGCGTCTATGTCCATATTGAAGGTTTTCACAGCCCAATGCGCCTTGTGCTCTAACTCAACGGGCAAATGACATGGCTTACCATAGATAAGCCGAAAAGGTGACATGCCAAGGGGAGTTTTGTAAGCCGTCCTATATGCCCAAAGAGCATCGTCCAAACGTAAACTCCAATCTTTTATATTTGGCCCAACGGTCTTCTCCAAAATCTGTTTGATCTCTCTATTGGACACCTCGGCTTGGCCATTGGTTTGAGGATGGTAAGGTGTGGAAACCTTATGCGTCACATGGTACTTCTTGAGTAAGGCTTCAATGGTACGGTTACAAAAATGAGACCCCCATCACTGATTAGCACCCTAGGCATTCCAAATCTTGAAAAGATATTAGTTTTCACAAAATCTGCCACAACTTTAGAATCATTAGTTCGAGTGGCTTTCGCTTCCACCCACTTTGAAACATAATCAACGGCAAGCAATATGTAATTGAAACCAAAAGATGAAGGAAACGGACCCATAAAATCAATTCCCCACACATCAAAAATTTCAACAACACAAATGGGTACCTGCGGCAATTGGTCTCTTTGGCCTATATTACCTGTCCTTTGGCATCGATCACAAGCTAAACAAAAGGTTCTTGCATCTTTAAACAAAGTAGGCCAATAAAAACCACATTCAAGAACTTTCAAAGCTGTCCTTTGGGTGCCAAAATGACCCCCACTAGCATATGTGTGACAAAAACTTAAAATTGAATGAAAATCTGATTCATGCACACATCTCCTTATAATCTGATCTGGGCAATGTTTCCACAAGTATGGGTCATCCCAAACATAAAATCTAGCATCCTTTTTAAGTTTATCACGTTGGAATTTGTTGAGGGTGCTAGGAACTTGTCGAGAAACCAAATAATTGACCAAATCGGCATACCAAAGGGTACTTACTTGAATGGACAGAAGTTGCTCATCGGGAAACGTCTCTAAAATGGGAATGGGCTCTTCCTCATGCACCATTCTACTTAGATGGTCAGCCACCACGTTTTCACACCCTTTCTTGTCTCGAATTTCAAGATCGAACTCTTGAAGTAGGAGCATCCATCGAATGAGTCTTGGCTTGGCCTCCTTTTTCGTGAAAAGATACCTCAAGGCTGCATGGTCAGTGAAAACAATGACTTTAGTACCAAGAAGATATGATCTAAACTTATCTAATGCAAATACAATAGCCAAGAATTCTTTTTCGGTTGTAGAATAATTTAGTTGTGCATCATTCAACGTCCGTGAGGCATAGTAGATGACATGCGGCCTCTTGTCTTTTCTTTGCCCTAAAACAGCCCCTAGAGCATAATCAGAGGCGTCACACATCAACTCAAAAGGGAGACTCCAATCCGGGGGAGCAATGATTGGTGCCGTGGTCAACAACTCCTTGAGTTGATTGAATGAAGCCGTGCACTCCTTGGTGAATTCAAACGCCACTTCTTTTTGTAGGAGACGGCAGAGAGGTTGTGCAACTTTTGAGAAGTCTTTGATAAACCTACGATAGAATCCTGCATGGCCAAGAAAAGAACGAACCTCTCTAACCGAAGTTGGAGAGGGTAAGTGACGTACAAGATCTATTTTGGATTTGTCTACTTCAATGCCGTTTTCAGAGATGATATGACCTAAAACTATGCCTTGTTTAACCATGAAATGACACTTTTCCCAATTAAGAACAAGGTTAGTTTCAACACAACGTTTTAGAATCAAACTCAGATTATGCAAGCAACCATCAAAAGAATCACCAAAGACGCTAAAATCATCCATAAAAACTTCAATGATTTTCTCAACATAATCAGAAAATATACTCATCATGCATCTTTGAAATGTAGCAGGTGCATTACATAAACCAAAAGGCATGCGACGATATGCAAATGTACCAAAAGGGCATGTGAAAGTGGTTTTTTCTTGGTCCTCGGGTGCTATGACAATTTGATTATAACCAGAGTAACCATCAAGAAAACAATAGAAAGCATAACCCGCTAACCTTTCGAGCATTTGGTCAATGAACGGCAATGGGAAGTGGTCCTTCCTTGTGGTGGCGTTTAGCTTCCTATAGTCGATGCACACCCTCCAACCAGTTTGAATACGTGTAGGAACAAGCTCATTCTCGACATTTTCAACCACAGTCACTCCAGATTTCTTTGGAACGCATTGCACGGGCGAAACCCACCTGCTATCAAAAATAGGATAAATCACTCCACAATCAAGTAATTTGATTACCTCTTTCTTCACTACTTCCATCATCGGAGGGTTGAGACGGCGTTGAGCCTCTCGAGATGTTTTGGACCCCTCCTCTAGAAGTATGCGATGCATGCACATAGTAGGGCTAATTCCCTTTATGTTGGCCAAAGTCCATCCAATTGCCGTTTTGTATTCTTTAAGCACTCGCACCAATTTGATCTCCTCTTGTACCGTGAGTGAGGATGAGATAATGACAGGTAATGTCTCATCCTCTCCCAAGAACACGTACTTCAAATGACTAGGCAACGGCTTGAGTTCAAGTGTAGGTGGCTGCACAATTGAGGGAAGCATTTTATTAGCCGAAACTGAACTTAAAATAGAGTCCAAAAACTTACCTGAATGTGATGGCAATGACTCGAGGGCAGCCACCATCTCAATCATATCTTCACTAGGGGGCACGGCCAAGGATTCCCCATGCATGTCGTGAGGTTCCTTGGTGGTTATTTCAATGTTTTGCATGTCCCTCCCTTGTGCAATGACCAATTCAAGTGCATCGTCCTTCAAATTGTCTAAATAGTCCTGCGCCAAAGAGTCAATTATATCAATAGAAAAACATGAATGATTCTCACTAGGGTACTTCATAGAATCAGAAAGATTGAAATTAATAACTTCCCCATCAAATTCCATGGTCAAATTGCCATTAAATACGTCAATCTTCGTCCGAGCAGTTTTCATGAATGGCCTTCCAAGGAGGATGGGCAATGAGGGGGTATGTTCGGATTCATCCATTTCAAGCACATAGAAATCCGCCGGAAAGACTAAGTGATTGACCTGCACTAACACATCTTCCAAAACTCCCTTTGGATAGGCATTAGATCTATCGGCCAATTGGATAATAACACCATCATTTTTCAATGCTCCTAGATTCATAGATGCATAAATTGAATATGGCATGACATTTATTGATGCACCTAAATCTAACATGGCAGATTCAAAACGAGTATTACCAATGACACATGGAATTGTAAAACTACCCGGATCCTTGCATTTAGGGGGTAGTTTTCTTTGCAAGATGGCGAAGACGTTTTCACCCACTTTGACAACCTCCTTGGTCGAAATCTTCCTCTTATTAGTGCAAAGTTCCTTCAAGAACTTGGCATACCTCGGGACTTGCTTGATTGCATCCAAAAGAGGGATATTGACTTGAACTTTCCGAAACGTCTCGAGAATGTCCTTTTCGGCTTCCTATTTCTTTGTTTGCATGAACCTACTAGGAAAAGGCACATTCGAAGGAAAAACATTAGTAGGAATTGAACTTAACACGTTTTTACCTTTATTGGACAGATTGGGTGATTTAGGCCCACTAGAAGCTTGCGGCAAAGGGGGATCCTTCTTTGCCGTGGGTTTGGTTGCTTCCCCTTCTTCAAAATACAGTTGTTCATCCTCTTTGTGACCTGTTTTTGATGAAGAACCTGCCCCCACTTCTTTTCCGCTTCTCAACACTATGGCTTTGGCCGATTCGAATCCACCTTTCGGATTCACTTGCGTTGAACTTGGTAACTTACCTTGTTCTCTACTAAATTGCCCCATGAATTCAGCCATTTGTCCCACTTGTCTCTTCAAATCCGTCACTTCTCGAGCTTGATTTTGTACCTCATTGGCGTAATTTTGCATGTCCTTGGCTTGTTTTTCTTGCCCCTGCGCCAATGTAGTTAGTAATTGAATAACTTGAGAATTATCAAAAGACGAACCTGAGTTGTTTTGGGACGATGGTGGTTGGTTAGATTGGTATGGCCGTGGGAACCCAGGGGGGTTTTGTTGAAATCCCCTTTGTGGTGCAGATTGTTGGGGCTCTCTCCACTTGAAATTAGGGTGATCTCTCCATCCGGGGTTGTAAGTGTTGGAGTATGGATCATGTTTGGGTTGGTTTTGGCCTTGGAAACCAATAGCATTGGCATCTCCATCCTCCATTCTCTATCAACTGAGGACATGTCTCGGATGGATGCCCTTGTATTGAACACACACCACACACTTGGTTTTCTTGTGGTTTTGACCTCTTGACAACCTGAGACACGAGAGAAGTAAGATTAGCCAACTGTGATTGAATATCAGAAATTGCACTTGCCTCATTCACACTTTGTTGCCGTGGCCCCTCTCTTTGTCCAACATCTTCATATTGTTGAGCGTTGTGTGCTCGGTTGGCAATTAGAGCTTTGGCATCCATTAGAGTCTTGTCCACTAATGCACCACCCGCCGAAGCATCTAGCATTTGACGTTCCATGGGAAGGAGTCCCTCGTAGAAATATTGAATGAGCAGCTCCTCCTTCATTTGGTGCTGTGGACATGAAGCAAGAAGTGATTTAAAACGTTCATAATAAGATGGAAACGACTCACCTTGATTTTGTTGGATGCCACTAATTCGTTTCCTCAAGAGAATGATCTTCGCAGTGGGAAAGAATTTCTCTAAGAATGCACGTTTCATACTCTCCCAAGAATTGACAGTTCCACGGGACAATTCAAACAACCAATCTTTGGCCTTGTCCATAAGTGAGAATGGAAAGGCCTTCATCTTCAAAATACTCCCATCCACGTTGATGGGTGTCATACTTGAGCAAACTACTTCAAATTCCTTAAGATGTTTGTTAGGATCTTCCATGGACAGCCCATGGAATTTAGGAATATGATGTAATAAACTAGACTTAAGTTCAAATTCTTCCGTCTTACCTTCAGCTGTCGTGGGGTATTGTATGCATAAAGGAACGGCATTGCCCATACCTGAGGCAGAGAGCTCTTTGATAGTTCGATTGTCCACGGCCATGGTTTGTACTTCCTCCACAACCTATGCTGTGGCCTCTCCTTCCTCACCTTCTTCGTCAAACTCGGATGTGGAGCTAGAAGATGGTGGATTAGGGTTTTGTTGATGCTTTTTCTTCCTTAAGGTCCGCTCAAAATCGTCGTCAAAGCCAAGGATGTGCTCACTAACAGGTTTTGAACTCCTAGTCATAAACTAGGACCCTAGAAAAAAAAAAAACAAAAATAAGGTCAGTAACTAAAACGAAAATATATGAAAAGGAAATAAGAGAATTAACGAGGGATTAGCAAAGTTGCTAATCCCCGGCAACGGCGCTAAAATTTGATGCGAAAATAGTTAAGCACACAAATTAACCCTCTTGTTGTCAAATTGTAGTAAGGATGCAAGTAGGGATCGTTCTAGACCGGGGATTAGGAGGGCTTGCTAAAACCTCTAAACTGACTCAAAAACACAAAAACAAAGTTAAAAACGTTCACAAATACTCAAAGGACTCAAAATAGGTTCAAAAGACTCAAAACTGCCTAAAAACACTAAATAGGCAGTTTCTGACCTTAAACACAATTTTGGACGAATTTAAGGTTATGGTTTGAATCAAAACACTTTAAAACACAAACTAAACAGATTCTAAACACTCTAGAACAAGAAAGTAAAGGGGGGTTTTGATTTGACGAAAATTGAAATAACAAAACAAGTTATAAAACTAGGCAGATTGTAAAACGAATTTGTGAAACAAGATGATGGATGGATTAGTTAGAGGTCCATTCTCCACACATGACACATTTATATATGAATCGATTTTCCAATTGCTTTTCACTAACTATGATGCTCAACACCCCAAGTTAGTCGTGGACAGCACTTTTCTAACTTTCAAGTTTTCCTTAAGTTATTGAATTGGATGGGAATGCGCATACAACAACTCAAAACATTCTCTAAAAGTCCCTTACGTGAAAAGCACAACAAAGGTACAATCAAAGATCATTAAGTTTAATGAAAACTATAAGTATTGACGAGGCAATTGTTACTATGAAAAGCATGAAACTCTTGCCAAGAATTCAATTAACGCGGTTGTGACTAGCAACCTTCACTACTCATGTTTATAAACTTGTGAAGATTAGGTGAAACTCGTTTATAAACTAGCATCGAGTTTATGCATGAAGACTAAGTATGCATCCCTAATCAACATACAAAAACAAGTTTTTAATAAACAGATAATTGAATTGCAATCACAACTTAACAAATCACAATTGGAAGAAATCAATTCATATTTCAAACATGTTCATGGCTTCAAACTTTCCCCTAACTAATTAGGGGTTTAGCCACTCATGATTACAGCAAACTTAGAAAGTAATAGCAAAGTAATCATTGAAAACAAGAACGAAGTACACCTAAAACACTCCAATCTGCAAGCATGAAACGTTTTAGGCCTCCTTCCTCTCCTAGTTGCTGCGGCACAAGGGGTTATGTGAGTTTTGGGGATTATGGATGATATAGAATGATGTGTTTAGGATAGGGATGGATGTAGGGGACGGCAAGGGTTGTTTTTGGGCAGAAAGTATGAAGAATGGTGAAGTATGGATGTGTTAGAGGGAGGGGATGAATTTCTGGCGTGAATGGTGAATGAATGAATGTTTTGTGGCTGCAACAAGGAGGTTTATTAGGATTTCAGGAATTAAAACCCTAGGTTATTTAGGTAATCAGAAATTAAGTCAAAGACTCTAGAAATAGGAAAGAATCCTCCCCCTTGCACGGCAAGGAAGAGGAAGGGTCCAAGGAAGTGCACGGCAAGGGTTTTCAGAAATAGGTAAGTGTTTAATTCCCTAAATCAATTCTAGGAATCAGGAATTAAGTTAAATCCCTTTAGAATAAGTAATTGAAATCAGGAATTAGGGGAAAAAGGCTAAGTCTTGCGGCACAAGGGAGGAAAAGAAGGGGAAAGTGCAAAACTTGCAGATTTTGGGAGAAAATGAATGTATAGGTTCGGCTAAGGCTTTTAAGAAAGGGATTGTGGCTGATAGGAGCATATTTAGGCGACTTACTTAGCTTGTTTTCATGCATTTATGTTATTAATTCATAGTTGTTTTAGTCTTTTAAAGTATTTTCGTGTGTTTTTAGGTTCTAATGGCAAAGGGAGCAATAAAGTGCATTTTGAGGGTATTTGGAGCATTTTTGGGCATGGATTGGATAGCTTAACCATGGAGCAAAGAGGATGGACGAAATTGAAGACTAGAAGAGCTAGGAAAGGCTACAAATCTTGTGGAAGAAGTCCTAATACAATGAAGATAAGGAAGAAGCAAGAAACAAGGAACCTTATCCAACCTTATCCAACCTTATCTTATCCTATCCTAGAAACCCTATCCTATCCTATCTCTAACATTATCCTATTATATCCTATCCAAATCAGATTGGGACCTAAACCTAGCTACTTAGGGAGAATCAATTACACATTTAAACACCTATTTCAGTTTCGAGAAGACTCATCCATACCATTGCCGCAAATCACCATTCCTTGTAGGTTTAGGAATCACAATCCTTTTCCTACAACTATATCACATGTCCTAGGCCCTTTAGGATTAGGAAATCTGCCTTAAACACAGTTTCTAGAACACCTAATCCTATCCCTACATGTGTGCCGCACCTAGCCTTCTAGAACTCCCTAATTCCTAGCCGAAATTCCTATTCCCAATCCCACTTGATTTCTGCCTTGAGTTAACCTTTTTACAATGGGATTAGGCAATCCTTTTCCTTCACTAAGTGTGCCAAACTAGCCTATATAAACAGCCTTGCCGTGCCATTTAATCACCACCACCCTTCACACAACAATCATTCATTCATAAACACAACCATCCTTTGCCGTGACCTTGCAACCACCCATCCATCATTCCCCTACTTCCATACCTCCATCCCAACCTCCATACACCACCATCTACCCTTGCCGCACCACCATACATACCTAAATCCAACCAAAACCCAGAAAATCATCCATAAACCCATTATAGACCTTGTGCCGTGACTTAGCAAGGAAGAGGAGAAGGAAGACCAAGCCTTGGGCGTTTGTGCATTCGAGTTGGAGTGTTGGACGTTTCTAGGTGTAATCTATCCTTTATTGTTAATGTTTAAATCTATGTTGCTTTGTTTTGTCATGAACATGAGAGGCTAAACTCGTTTTAGCCTAGGGATGCTTGGAAACCATGATTACATTTATAATATGAGTTGATTAAGTCCAGTTGTGATTTCATAAATTGTGAACGCAATTTACTTAACCGTTTGACGGATAACTTATTCTTGTATGTTTATTAGGGAGGCCTACTTAATTTGCATGCTTGAATTTGGGGCTAGAATATTAGGGTGTTTCACATAATCGTCACAAACTAATATTCACAAGTAGTTAAGGTTGTTTTCACAATCATGTTAAGTAAATTCTTGGCATAAGTTTCATGCAATTCATAGTAACGAGTGCTTCGTCAATGCTTATGGTTTTCAAAGAACTTAATGATTCTTGCTTGTATCTCTATTATGCAATTCATGTAGGGAACTTGTGGGGAATGCTTTGGGTTGTCGTATGCAATCATCCAATTCAATAACGTGAGGAAAATCTGAGGGTTAATTAGTGCAATTCACAGTTAATCTGGGGTGTTGAGTTTCATGGTTTATCGGAAAAGCAACTGGAAATCAATTTATGTTAGAACGTATCATGTGTGGAGAAGTATCCCTTGGCTATCCCATCATCCATTAGTTTTTCTTATTTTCGTCCAAAATCTATTTTAAAGTTTTAAGTCACTTGTTTTCTTTTAAATTCGTCCAAAATCAAAACCCCCTTTCTTATTTGTTCCAAATCTGTCCAAAAGAGTCTTTTTGAGTCTTTAGAGTCAAAACCAAGTGTATTTTCGTCCAAATTAAGTCCTAGAGTCTAAATTGAGTCTTTTTGGTTGTTTTTGGTTGTTTTGAGTCTTTAAAGTTTGTTTTGAGTCATATAAGTTAGTAAGAGTCTTGTGAGTCTATTTAAAGTGTTTTAAAACATATTTTTACATCTTTGAGTCAATTTTCATTAGATTAGCAATCCCTCCTAATCCCCGGCCTAGAACGATCCCTACTTATATCTATACTACAATTGTCAAAAAGAGGGTTTAATTTGTGTGCTTATAAATCTCGCATCAAATTTTGGCGCCGTTGCCGGGGATTAGCAGTTTTGCTAATCCCCCGTTGTTTCTTTTTGTTTCTTTTTATTTTCTTTTTGTTTTAGCTACTGACCTAGTTTCTTTTCTTGTTTGTAGGTACTAGTTTATGACTCGTAGTTCTCAACCTGTTAGTGCAAACATCTTGGATTTTGACGACGATTTTGAGCGCACTTTGAGGAAGAAGAAGAAGAACCCATAATCTAGTACGGCTCCCAACCTTGAGGAGGAGGAAGAGCCAACGCCAAGGGAGGAAGAAGAACCCACGACACAAGAGGAAGAAACCATGGCAGTGGACAACCGTACAATCAAGGAGCTTTCCGTTTTGGGATTGGACAATGCCGCACCCCTATGTATTCAATATCCTAGGGCGGCTCCAGATAAGACTGCCGAGTTCGAATTGAAGTCAAGTTTGTTACATCACATTCCGAAGTACCATGGGCTGTCCATGGAGGATCCAAACAAACACTTAAAGGAGTTCGAAGTTGTTTGTTCGAGCATGACCCCGGTGAATGTCGATGGAAGCATCTTGAAGATGAAAGCTTTTCCATTCTCTCTAATGGATAAAGCTAAAGATTGGTTGTATGAATTGGCTCCCGGAATTGTCACATCTTGGGAGAGCATGAAACGGGCTTTCTTGGAGAAGTTTTTCCCAACTTCTCGAGTCATCCTCCTACGAAAAAGGATAAGTGGAATTCAACAAGATGAAGGTGAATCTTTTCCTACTTATTATGAACGTTTTAAATCTCTTGTTACTTCATGTCCACAGCATCAGATGAAGGAGGAACTTCTCTTACAATACTTCTACGAGGGACTTCTACCAATCGAACGTCAAATGCTAGATGCCTCAGCGGGAGGAGCCTTGGTGGACAAGACCCCCACGGCTGCAAAGACCTTGATTGCTAATCGAGCTTTGAACGCTCAACAATACGAAGGCGTTGGACAAAGGAGTACCCCACGGCAACACCAAGTCAATGAGGTAAGTGTCATAACCGAACTTCAAAATCAAATGGCTAACCTCACTACTTTGCTTTCTCAGGTGATGGACGGTCCAAAAGTCCAAACCGTAGCTTCTTGTGGTGTGTGCTCCATGCAAGGACATCCCACGGATAGGTGCCCACAATTGATCGAGAATGGAGGGTGGGAGACACTCAATGCCGTGGGATATGGGAATCAATACCAAAATCGTGGTGACCCCTTCTCCACTACCTACAATCCCGGTTGGCGTGATCATCCAAATTTCAAATGGCGGGATCCTCAACAACCCCAACAACAAGGAGGATTTAGGCAGCAACCACCGAGCTTTTATAGAAAGCCATTCGTCCCCAATCAAACTCAATCGCAATCTACCCCAACAAGCTTAGGTATGTCTTTGGATAATGATCAAGTTGTTAAGTTACTTACTACTTTGACGCAGGAAGTACAAACTCAAACTAAGGAGAGACAAATCCAAGACAAAAGGGTGGACAATTTGGAGAAGCAATTGGGGCAAATTGCCGAGTTCATGGGACAATTTCGAGAGCAAGGTAGGTTGCCAAGTTCAACCGTGGTCAATCCGAAAGGTGGATTCGAAACTGCCAAGGCCATTACGTTGAGAAGTGGTAAGGAGCTTGGAAATCATCCAAAACCATCCAAACAAAACCTTAATGAGGAGGAAAAGCTGCTGCAAGAAGAAGAACATGGAGCAAAGGCCACGGCAAGGGAAGCCAAAACCTTGCCGCAACTCTCTAGTACACCAATGATAGGAGCATATTCATGCGACTTAAATGGCTTGTTCTCGTGCATTTACGTTATGTTTCTCTAGTTATTTTAGTCCTTTATGCTTCTTTTGTGTGTTTTCAGGTTCTAAGGGCAAGGTATGCAAAAGGATGCCTTTTGGAGCCTTTTGGAGCAAATTAGAGATTGGAATGGATATCATATGCTTGGAGCCAAGAGGATGGACGAAATTAAAGACTTGAAGTAGGAAAGTTAAATCCTAAAAGACCTCATGTTTAAGCATCATTGAAGACTCCTACGCATTTTAGAACACAAAAACAACATTCCTTGCAACCTTAGGACATTGTCGTGTGTTTCCTTGTGTCTCCCTTCCTTGCCATGCAAGGAAGGGCTTTGTTCCCTATTTTAAACACTTAAAGCATTCACTTATCATAATCATTCACTTATACACTTATCATAATCATTCACTTATTCTTTCATCATTCAACCACCAATTCAACACATGCATTTCAAACCTTTCAACACCCTTTAATCATCTCCCTTTAAGTTATGATTTTATTTCCTAACCCTACATGCATTATTTATTAGCATCTTCACATGCATTCACACACACTTCACACAAACAAACAACTCAAAACCGTGAGCTCCCATTCCCTTATGCCATTTTCAGATTTCCACCCATTAACCTAGTCATCAACACATGCATTCCCTTCACATTCACCCACATGCACTCCCACTCTTTAATCATATGCACTCCCATCATAATTCCACCACCAATTCAGCCACAAAACATTATCATTGCACCACATTTAACCACTCCACATCCCTCACCAAGAAACCATTCAACACACACATGCATCCTGAAATTCTTTGCCATGCAATCACATGCATTTCCCTTGACATTTTCAGCCATCACACTTCATCATTACACCACCATTCACTCTTTAACCCACACACACTTCACACAAACAACATTCACATGCATTCACATGCATTTCCAACACAAAACACACTCAAAACCGTGGCCACCTTTGCATTTCAGGATTCCCATTTGCATTTTCAGATTTCCAGCTTTCCCTTTTATTTTCCAGCTTTCATTCTTCATCATTGCAGCCATTCCACATGCAATTCTCCATCATTCCTCCACACAAACACCTTAAACAAATAGCCATATACATCTCCACTCCTCCTATAAATACCCTTGCATTCCCATCATTCAAAACATCTCATTCCATTGTAGATACCACAACACAAACACTCCATTCCTTCTCTAGCCGTGAGTTTCTCTCCATTTTCTGCACCATTTTCTCCACCACTCCTCACCTATTTCCATAATTCCCCACTCCATTCCACACTTCCATCCCCCCAAACCAACTATCTTTAGACCTTGTGCTACAACGAAGAGGAAGAGAAGAGGGCCTAAACGTTCATACAATTCAAGTTTGAGTTGTTGGAATGTTTAGGTGTTTCTTTGATTTCAATGTTTAATTTTAATTCTCTTTGTTTTGTATGAGGAACTAAACCCCCCCTAGCTAGGGGGGTGATTCGAAATATATGTTTATGCTTGCATTTTGATTTGATTACTTCTAATTGCGTTTCATAAGTTGTGGATTCAATTTGTTTAACCGTTTGATTGATAACTTATTTATGTATGTTTATTAAGAATGCGCGCTTAATTTTCATGCATGAATATGACGCTAGAATATAAGTGAGTTTCACCTAATCGTTATGAACTTATATTCACAAGTAGTGGAGGTTGCTTATAAACAATCGCGTTAAACGAATTCTTGGCATAAGTTTCATGCAATCATAGTAACGAATGCCTCGTCAACACTTATAGTTTTCATGATGCTTAATGATTCTTGCTTGTTTCTCTATTATGCAATTCATGTAGGGAACTTGTGAGGAATGCTTTGGGTTGTCGTATGCAATCATCCAATTCATTAACTTAAGGAAAACTTGACGGTTAATTTAAGCGGACCTAATTAACCCGGGGTGTTGAGAATTCATGGTTTATTGAAATGCAATTGGAAATCATTTTATTATGCAAGTGTAACATGTATGGAGATGAACCCCTTAGCTAGCTTCCCATCCATTCATTTCCGTCAAATCCATATTTACAATTTGTTTTGTTTCCAAGTATTCATTTTAGTTTAAATTCGTCCAAATCCAATTCCCCCCTATTTCGTTGAAATCTTAGTCTTAATCTTTCTTATTTTTAGTTTTGCTTTCTTCGAGCATTAAATAGTGTTTTATATTGTGTTTTTATGTTTTTAAGTCAATTTAGAAGGTTTTAGCAAGCCCTCCTAATCCCCGGTCTAGAACGATCCCTCACTTATCCATTCTACTACAATTGTCAAACGAGGGTTTAATTTGAGTGTCAAGTAAATCACGCATCAACCAAAACCATCCCAAACTACCAAGGTGAGTCCAAATTCGAATTTGTCTAGTTCTATTCCACTAAATGTGCCCTTTCCTAGCAGGTTTATGCAATCTAAGACAGAGGAGGATGAAAAACACATCCTGGAGACGTTTAGGAAGGTGCATGTCAATATCCCGCTCCTTGATGCAATAAAGCAAATTCCGAAGTACGCTAAGTTTTTGAGGAAGACTTGTACAACAAGGAAACGGATTCGGGAGAAAGAGGTGGTACATGTAAGTGAGAATGTCTCTGCAATGTTGCAAAGAAAGCTGCCACCTAAATGCAAAGATCCAGGTAGTTTCACTATCCCTTGTGTAATTGGTAAAACAAGGTTCGAACATGCTATGCTAGATTTAGGTGCATCAATTAATGTCATGCCATACTCTGTTTATGCATCTATGAATCTAGGAGAGCTTAAAAATGATGGTGTTATTATTCAATTAGTCGATCGATCCAATGCATACCCGAGAGGAGTTTTGGAAGATGTTTTGGTGCAGGTAGACCACTTGATTTTTCCTGCAGATTTCTATGTGCTTGACATGGAGGATTCAACCCACTCTCCACCATCGCCACTCTTACTTGGACGACCTTTCATGAAAACAGCCCATACCAAGATTGACGTGGCCAAGGGAGCCTTAACTATGGAGTTTGGTGGTGATACGATTAACTTTAAAGTTTCTGAATACATTGAGAATCCTAATGATGTTCGTTCTTGTTTTGCCATTGGTACAATTAAAACTATAGGGCAGGAACGTTCAACACCAATCAAGAAGGATGCGTCTAGAACCACCATCGAGGAAGGAATTGAAGGAGAGCATAAGGAGCACGCCACTACTCTACAAACACCCAATCTGGCTGTACCTAAGGACAAAATTGGCGAGATGGTGGCTGCCCTAGGGGCATTGCCACAACATCCTAGTAAGTTTCCAATCCCAATTCCAATTCCCATTTCAACTAATAGGTTGTTACCTTCTTTGGTGCAGGTTCCAAATCGATTTCAAGGTGGTGGGAGCGTCTACATGAACTATAGGAACCAAAATACCACCATTAGGGAGGATCACTATCCCCTCCCATTTATAGAGCCATATTACGAAAGTGTTGAAGGGCAAGTTGTGGAGGACATTCCACTCCATGCCGTGGGCTCCAAGTGAGGATAAGAAGAACGTTCGTCCGGCTGCACGACGTTAAAGCAAGCGCTTCTTGGGAGGCAACCCATGCATTCAACGAGAGAGGAAGTGGGCAATTCACCAATTCAAGCTACAAAATCAGATTTGCGTTCCACAATCTCTATCTCTTTATTATTTTTACTTTTGTCATGTTAGTTAGTTTATATTGTTTGTTTGGATGTGAGTCTTTGTGTGAAACATTGAGGACAATGTTTGATTTAAGTGTGGGGGGGGTAAACAAATTGCTTTTGCATGATTTTACATGATTTTCGTGGTATTTTATCACCTATCACTTATAATGTTGTTTCACACTGTTTTTAAGTGTTTTTAGAGTGTTTTGGAGTGTTTTTATGTCTTTTGATCAGAAAATCCGAAAAATTTACAAAAAAATTACAAAATAGTTTTGAAAAACCCAAAAAGAGTTGTTTTTAAGTTGTTTTTGTGTGTTTGTTTGTGTCTTAGGTCACCTTCCAACACAATGATGAGGATTTGGTTTTTAATTGCATGACTATTAAAGAATGTTGTAAACATGGCTGGAAGTGAATTGTGCTTTGGTTTATGCTTGGTTATGGTTATAGCTTATGAATTCACATGTAATCACAAAAGGAAAAAAATCAGTTTTTGTAACATGCTTGAAGGAAGAAACTCAAACTAACGCTACAACCCTGAGAGACTTGAGCCTATAACGTTCTTTGGAGAGTATAATCTGTGATTTCTTGTTTTCTAAAGTCGTTGCATGATCTCATCATTCTTTGCTTGGTTGCTATTTAGAATGCATTTCATTATAGTTCCAAATACTAGAACTCATGCCCATTTCATTCCAAGCACGGTATTGATTGCATAACATACAATAAGATGAAGTTGTTAGTCAAGCCAGAGCCAAAAAGCCTATCCCTTTTCATATGTATTGTAGGATTAACCCTCTTGAGCCTTTTTAAAAGCCTATTTTCGTTGTTAGCCACATTATCCTCACCTAGCCTAGATTAGGACTTTCCATACCTTTGTTCTTAAAGGATAGTGAAGCACGACTTAGAGTGAACTCCTTTGGTCAATATATGGCAGAAAACGAGTGTGGGGGAAGATGATAGGGCACGACAAAAGAAAAAAAAAAAAAAAAAACAAAGAGAGAAAAGAAAAAAAATTCGTGGAAAAATCAAAAGAAAATAGAAAAGTGTTCAAAAGAAGGAAAAGGAGTTGAAAAACATGTGAGAATGAACTCACAAATGTTGGTTGTTGAAGGAAGGGTCCAAAAGAGTGAATTTGACCCTAAATGTTGCATGAATCTTCCCATGTGTGTACAAGTTGATTTCGGCCATTTGAAGAGAGTTTAAGTGTCAAATTCATTACTTTGCTTACTATTGCTTTAAGAACTTTTGTTTATCCTTACCTTTCTTTGTTAGCCAATACCTTAGCCTCCTTACAACCCTCAACTTCTATCTTGATGTTATGTGTTCAATATGTGGAGTTTGAATTTGGTATGAGCATATGGAATCACTGGTTCTCGTTCTAAGTAGTAGCATTCCATTCATGAGATCATATTCATGTCATTGTCGTAAATCCAAAAAATGCTTTCTTTGATATAACATATGTGAGTGTTAGTCTTCATATTTACATCAATCTTCTCACATATAACTAGTGTAGGGTGTGAAGTTAGAAAATCTGTGTGAAAATAGAGTGCATTCTAGTGAGGAATTGAGGGAATTCTCTAAGGCATGTTACTACATTCAAAACATTGTTTTAATTGATTCTATGTGAACTAATAAGTGGTAACTATGATTAAGTGTTTGTTGAAGTATAAAGAAAGCTAAAAAAACCGTGGGAATGATGTTCAGCAATGTGTCATGTTCGTTGGAAATCCTTGAGGCAATTGTTGGAAGGCTTAGATTGTATTTAGTTTGTTCTATTTATTTCGTTTTGCTCGAGGACTAGCAAAAGCTAAGTGTGGGGGAATTTGATAGGAGCATATTTAGGCGACTTACTTAGCTTGTTTTCATGCATTTATGTTATTAATTCATAGTTGTTTTAGTCCTTTAAAGTATTTTCGTGTGTTTTTAGGTTCTAATGGCAAAGGGAGCAATAAAGTGCATTTTGAGGCTATTTGGAGCATTTTTGGGCATGGATTGGATAGCTTAACCATGGAGCAAAGAGGATGGACGAAATTGAAGACTAGAAGAGCTAGGAAAGGCTACAAATCTGGTGGAAGAAGTCCTAATACAATGAAGATAAGGAAGAAGCAAGAAACAAGGAACCTTATCCAACCTTATCCAACCTTATCTTATCCTATCCTAGAAACCCTATCCTATCCTATCTCTAACATTATCCTATTCTATCCTATCCAAATCAGATTGGGACCTAAACCTAGCTACTTAGGGAGAATCAATTACACATTTAAACACCTATTTCAGTTTCTAGAAGACTCATCCATACCATTGCCGCAAATCACCATTCCTTGTAGGTTTAGGAATCACAATCCTTTTCCTACTCCTATATCACATGTCCTAGGCCCTTTAGGATTAGGAAATCTGCCTTAAACACAGTTTCTAGAACACCTAATCCTATCCCTACATGTGTGTGATGCGAGATTTACTTGACACTCAAATTAAACCCTCGTTTGACAATTGTAGTAGAATGGATAAGTGAGGGATCGTTCTAGACCGGGGATTAGGAGGGCTTGCTAAAACCTTCTAAATTGACTTAAAAACATAAAAACTAAATTAAAATACTCTTAACAAGACTACTATGACTCAGAATGGCTTTGAAAAACTCAAATTGTCTAAAACAATCAAATTGACTCAAATAGAAGCTAGAACTTGATTTAGACGAATTTGCAAGTGTTTATGACTCCAAAAGCTTAAAGATACAAAAATAAAACAAATACGAATGATTAAGACTCAACGAAATATGGGGGAAATGTGTTTGGACGATATTAAATTAAAAAGACAGAATATAATTAAAGGCAAAATGTAAATATGAATGTGATGAAAATATGGATGATGGAATAGCCAAGGGGTTCTTCTCCACACATGTTACACTTGCATACAAAATTGATTCTCAGTTGGTCTTTCGATAAGTTGTGAAACTCAATGCTCCAAGTTAATTAGGTCCGCTTAGATTAACTTTCAGATTTCCCTAAATTCGTTGGATTGAATGGAATACGCATTACAACCAAATTATTCTTAATCAAAGTCCCTAACTATGGAATACGCATGATAGAGACATTCAACAAAGATCATTAAGTTCAATGAAAATTATAAGTGTTGACGAGGCATTCGTTACTATGGAATACGCATGAAACTTATGCCAAGAATTCGTTTAACGCGATTAAATAAGCAACCTCCACTACTTGTGAATATAAGTTCATAACGATTAGGTGAAACTCACTTATATTCTAGCGTCATATTCATGCATGAAAATTAAGCTTGCAATCTCAATGAACATACATAAATAAGTTATCAATCAAACAGTTAAACGAATTGAATCCACAACTTATGAAATTCCAACCAAAAGTAATCAATTCATATTGCAAATATAAACATAGTTTCGAATCACCCCCTAGCTAAAGGGGGTTTAGTTCCTCATAACTTTGAAATCAAAGAAACCCCTAAACATTCCAACAACTCAAACTTGAATTGTATGAACGTTTAGGCACTCTTCTCTTCCATTCTCATACGTACAAAACAAAGAGAATTAAATTTAAACTTTGAAATCAAAGAAACACCTAAAAATTCCAACAACTCAAACTTGAATTGTATGAACGTTTAGGCACTCTTTTCTTCCTCGTTGTTGTAGCACAAGGTCTAAGTGAGCTTTGGGGATTATGTGAAGTGTTTTGGAGGGATGGGAAGTGGTTGGATAGTGGCTGCAATGGAGGAGAAAAACTGCACAGAAATGGAAGGGGATTTGCGGCACAAGGGTTGTGTTTGTGTTGTGTGAAGTGTATGAAATGAGATGAATCCATTGTGGCTAGGTTGCATGCTTATTTATAGGTAAATGAGAGGGAACATGACAGCTTGGAATAGGTGGAAATGTGGCTGCAAGTTTGGTGAATGATTATGAGTGAATGCATGTGAATGTGGCTAGGTTGGAAAGGTGGAATTTCTGGAATTGTAATGTACCCCACGGCATTGATTGTGTTTGAGTGTTTGTGGCTGCAATGTTTGTTGGTTAAAGATGCATGTGGATGTATTATACAATGGGAAAGTATGTGATTGACAATTAGGGTGAATGGTGGCTGCAATGATGAAGTGTGATGGCTGAAAATGCAAGGGAAGTGCACGGCATTGATTAGTTTTAGGTGCATGTGGCTGCAATGTTTGTTTGATGATGATGCATGTGATGGGTGGGAACAAAGGGGGAAACATGGCACAAGGGTGCTTGAGTGAATGATTGAATGTGCATGTGGATTAAAGAATGAGTGGTGGTGTAATGATGAAGTGAATGCATGTGTTGATGACAAGGTTAGTGGGTGGAAATCTGAAAATGGCATAAGGGAATGGGAGCTAATAAATAATGCATGTAGGGTTAGGAAATAAAATCATAACTTAAAGGGGGATGATTTAAAGGGTGTTGAAAGGTTTTGCATGGCTTTGAAGTGATTGTGGATTGGGCTAGAGTTTAAGTACATGAAATGGACCCAAATTGCTCCTCCTTGCATGGCAAGGAATGGTGTTTGTGTTAAGCCCATGGCAAGGTGTTATGTGATTGGGTTAGGGCCATTGTTTTGTGTCTTCAAGTGCATACAAGGCCTTCAAATTCGTCCATCCTCTTGGCTCCATGGATAAGCTATCCAATCCATGCCCAAAAATGCTCCAAATGGCCTCAAAATGCACTTTCTTGCTCCCTAGGCCCTTAGAACCTGAAAACACACAAAAGAAGCATAAAGGACTAAAATAACGAGAGAAACATAACGTAAATGCACGAGAACAAACCATTTAAGTCGCATGAATATGCTCCTATCAAATACCCCCACACTTAGCTTTTGCTAGTCCTCGAGCAAAACAGAATAAAAACAAATAAACAAAACGACACTAAACACGTAAAACACAACCTAAACCTTCCAACAACCGTCTTAGGGATTTCCAATGCACATGACATGTTAAAAATCATCATTCTCACAGATTTTAGTCATCTTCACACTTAAGTACATTCTTAATCATAGTCACCATATACTAGTTCACAATTAAGCATTTAAAACCATGTTTTGAATGTAGTAACATGCCTTAGAGAATTTGCTCAATTCCTTACAAGATATGCACTCGATTTTCACTCAGAATTTCTAACTACACACCCTAATCTAGTCATATGTGAGAAGATTGATGTAACATGAAAACGAACACTCACATATAAGTATCACAAAGAACGCAATTTCTGGAGTTAATAAGCATGTTTAGATATGATCTCATGAATGGAATGCTACTACTTAGACGCGAGAACCAGTGACACCATAAGCTCATACCAAGTTCAAACTCCACAAATTGAAATACACAACACTCAAGATAGAAGTCAAGGGTTGTAACGGGGCTTGGGGTATGTGGATAACAAAGAAGGGATATGGAAAACAAAGGTTCTTAAAGAAATAGTGAGCAAAGCATTTGAATCAACTTAGAATTCACTTTTGAATGAAAACTCAACTTTTGAACAAAAAGGGAGAATTTAGACAATTTACGCCCATAATTGGTGTTTTGGAACCTTTCTTCAATCACTTATTCTTTTCTCTTCTTTTTTTTTTTTTTTTTTTTTTTTTTGAATCTCAAAACATAAACACTTAAACATTCTCTCCCCCACACTTATTTTCTTTCATAATGTAACTCAAAAGGAATTCAATTAAGTCATGCTCACTATCTTTTAAGAACAAGGGTGTGGATTGTCCTAAACTAGGCTAGGTGAGGAAAAAGTGGGTTAACAAAGAACATGGGCTAACACGGCTCAACGGGGGTACAACTTACAACATATACGAAATATGGGAAGTGAGGCTGTTTGGCTATGGTGGCAACTACACAACTT
Source organism: Pyrus communis (assembly GCF_963583255.1). NCBI lineage: Eukaryota > Viridiplantae > Streptophyta > Magnoliopsida > Rosales > Rosaceae > Pyrus > Pyrus communis. The sequence goes on from NC_084809.1 coordinate 20,720,883, forward strand.
CATCTTGAATATGTGTTATGCAAATCAATAACATGCTTTGAATGAAATGGGCATGAGTTCTAGCATTTGGAACTATATGATGAAACGCCTTCTAAGTAGTAACCACGCAAAGAATAATGAGATCATGCAACGACTTTAGAAAACAAGAAATCACAGATTAAACTCTCCAAAGAACGTTATAGGCTCAAGTCTCTCAGGGTTGTAGCGTTTGTTTGAGTTCCTTCCTTCAAGCATCTTACAAAAACGAATTTTTTTTTCTTTTATGATTGCATGTGAAGTCATACATTATAACCATAACCAAGCATATACCAAGAGTAAATCAAACTTTTCTCTATGTTTATAACTCTTTCTAACCGTCATGCAATTATAAACCAAATCCTTATCATTGTGTTGGAAGGTACCCTAAGACACAAACTCACAAAAACGACTCAAAACACTCTTTTTAGGCTTTTCAAAACAATTTTTCAAATTTTTATGTGCTTTTCGGAGTTATAAAAACAAAACATACTAAAACACTCTAAAACAACTTAAAAACACCTTAAAACAGCAAGGAACAACATTTGAAGTTATGGGTGATAAAATCCCACGAATTTGCATTAACAACATTAGTTACCCCCCCCCCCACACTTAAATCAAACATTGTCCTCAATGTTTTAAGCATAGATTCACACAAAACATAAGTAAACACACAAACAACAACTAAACATACTAAACATGGCAGAATGTAATTAACAAAGAGAAGAGTTTAGGGACGCAAATCTGGTTATGGAGCGTAAATTCCCTCTTCTCTTTGTTGATTGCATTGAGGCTTGATCTTGATGATTCCACAGGCTTACTCTCGAACTGGTTTCCGCCCATCGTTGATTTTCCTTTGTGCTACTTCTTGAACTAGGCAGCAGGATGGTTCTTTTGGTCTCCCCCGAAGGTCTGAGCTTATCCCTTTTATCTGTTTCTTTGTTCAATCTTTCCAATTCGTATTGAAAAGGGTTGGAGGATAACTCAGCCTATGTTTGTCTCCACATGCTTCAATGTATCATTTTCACTTGCCTTACTCGCTCCCCTTTGCAGAAGTGGTCCCTTCTCCGGAAGTGTATCAACCGTTGAAGATGACTACTCGAGAGCAACGCTAGGTAAGCAATCAGGAATAGATTCCAGGCAGTTGGCTCCAGAACGGAAGACTGACTCCAAGTGCCGGCTGATTGCTTGTTTTACTTTGCCATGCGAGTAAGAACAAGGACAAAGAAAAAGACAGGGAAAGAGCACGATATGAGATACTTTTGCTTTTGACCTTGATGATATGAGATACCTTTGCTTTTGAAGAAGCGGTGAATGAATCAGCACATGTATTTGTTGTGCTGTTTCCTCCTGGGTCATCTGTACTCCAGACATCTGGTATCATCTTTGGGGAAGAAGAAAGAATTTAGTATTTCGAAAGGCTTTGCTGGGAGTGCACCCTCAGAGGACAGGGAGAGTTGGGCATTTTCTTCAGGTTTGCCTTGCCATAAAAGACAAAGGTCGACATATATAGAGAAAATATCAAGTGGTGGTACTGTGTTTTTACCCTTGTCGACAAACGTCTCTTCGATATCTGAACGACGCCTCTTCGATTTCTGAGCAGGCGCCCCTTTGCTTTCTGAACGACACGTAGTAGTGCGGATGCGGCTCCTTTTGACAAAGCTGCACGCGTTTTCTGAAAAGCAGAGAAAGCGTCGCCGAACTTTGCGCTTGTCGGCTAAAGAGGTGTAGTTGCGATGATGGCCTCCACGTGTTTTCAGCTTTGTCAGATATCTTTTGACAAAGTTGAACGCGTCTTCTGAAAAGCCGAGAAAGCGTCGCCTAAATTACGTCGGAAAATCTGGCTCTTTGAATCGGTGGACGCGTCGCCTTGGCTTTTTATAGAGCTATCAATCACCCCAACACACACACTCTGAAGAATTACCATTCTTGAACATCGTCTCCGGCCCTTTGAAATTGTTACTCCATCCCTTCTCTTTGAACACTTTTGAAAAATGGCAAACTCATCGAACCTTAGCTTGGAATTGAGCCTTAGCAGTGATACAGGCGCGCCGCGTCAAGGTAACGTATGGCGCCCTTCTTTCTTTTCTTCTAACGGTCCTCTCACAGGTGAAGACTCCGTGATGCAGGACGCCACAACAGCTACAATAGTAGCTAGGAACCTCCTCACTCCAAAAGATAGTAGGATGCTGTCAGGACGGTCCGATGAGTTGGCCGTTCAAGAGTCCCTCGCACTTAGTGTTCAGTGTGCGAGTTCTGTGTCCAACATGGGCCAACGCCTGCTTGCCCGCTCCCGTCAGGTGGAATCATTGATGGCAGAGGTGGAAAGTCTCAAGCAGGAGATCCAGCAGCTGAAGTATGAGAATAGAAGTTTGCACGTGCTTGCAAACAACTATTCGACGGGCATGAAGAGGAAGCTTGATGAGCTGCAAGAGTCTGAAGGTCGGATTCACAGTGACCGTCAAAGGTTTTCGTCTTTCCTCCAGAGGCACCTTTTTCCTGGCTCATCCAGCGCTTGGCCAAGTATTGAGGCCTGGAATGCTCTATCTTCGATGCCTCCCGCTCCGATGCCTTCTGTTCCTACGCCTTCCGCTCCGATGCCTTCTGTTCCTACGCCTTCCGCTTCAAGAGTAAAGCCACGTAGTGGGGCCTCAAGCAAACAACCTTTGTGAAGCACCATCTTTCTTTGTTTAGCAGTGCCTATCAATAAATCAAACATTTTCTCAATGTTACAATCATAGACTCACACAATTAATAAACAAACAAACAATAACAACTAAACAACCTAACAAGGCAGAAACGAAATAGCAACAAAGAGAAGAGTTTTTTAGGAATCTGGATTTGGAGTGCTTTCTAAGTCTTCCTTTGTTGAATGCATGGGTTGCCTCCCAAGTAGCGCTTTCTTTTACGTCTTGCAGCCGGACGGTACCTCCGTTTAAGCTTGACTAGGTTCCACGGCATGGAGGGGTACCTCCTCCACGACATGCTCCTCAAACATCTCGTAATAGGGCTTCAATCGATGCCCATTCACTTTGAATTCTTGCTGCGTCCTTGAACTTTTGATTTGCACTGCACCATGAGGGAAAACATTAGTAACAACAAACGGGCCAATCCATTTAGAACGCAACTTACCAGGAAACAAACGTAGGCGAGAGTTGAAAAGTAACATTTTCTGCCCAACTGTGAAGGTCTTGGTTCGAATCATTTTATCATGGAATGCTTTGGTCTTGGCTTTGTACATCCAGGCATTCTCATAGGCTTCATTCCGAATCTCCTCAAGTTCATTCAATTGGAGCTTCCTATGAACTCCCGCTGCATCTATGTCCATGTTGAAAGTCTTCACGGCCCAATGTGCCTTGTGCTCTAACTCTACGGGCAAATGACATGGCTTACCATAGATGAGCCGAAAAGGTGACATCCCAATGGGTGTTTTGTATGCCGTACGATATGCCCACAGTGCATCATCTAAACGTAAGCTCCAATCCCTCCTTGTTGGTCCAATGGTCTTCTCCAAAATTTGTTTGATTTCTCGGTTAGACACCTCGGCTTGGCCATTTGTTTGAGGATGGTAAGGTGTGGAGACCTTATGGTTGACATGGTACTTTCTTAGCAACGCCTCAATGGTCCGATTGCAAAAGTGAGACCCTCCATCACTTATGATTACTCTCGGCATTCCAAACCTAGCAAAAATGTTAGTTTTCACGAAATCTGCAACCACCTTAGAATCGTTAGTACGGGTGGCTTTTGCTTCTACCCATTTAGAAACATAATCAACGGCTAGCAAGATATAAGTGAAACCATAAGATGGAGGGAAAGGGCCCATGAAATCAATGCCCCAAACATCAAAAATTTCAACATTAAAGACGGGGGTTTGCGGCATTTGGTCCTTGGTACCTATGTTACCCATTCGTTGGCAACGATCACAAGACATACAAAAGGTTCTAGCATCCCTAAATATAGTCGGCCAATAAAAACCACACTCTAGAACCTTGAGGGCAGTGCGTTGTGTGCCAAAATGACCACCACATGCATATGTGTGACAAAAGCTTAGAATTGAGTGAAATTCAGAATCATGCACACATCTACGTACAATTTGATCTGAGCAATACTTCCACAAATAAGGGTCATCCCAAACATAGAAACGTGCATCATTTTAAATATGAACGGAATTTATCTAAAGCAAAAACCACAGCTAGAAGTTCTTTTTCCGTCGTGGAGTAGTTCAATTGGGCATCATTGAGAGTCCGAGAAGCATAGTATATGACATGCGGCCGCTTGTCTCTTCTTTGTCCTAGAACAGCTCCTAATGCATAGTCGAATGCATCGCACATGAGCTTGATAGGAGCATATTCATGCGACTTAAATGGCTTGTTCTCGTGCATTTACGTTATGTTTCTCTTGTTATTTTAGTCCTTTATGCTTCTTTTGTGTGTTTTCAGGTTCTAAGGGCCTAGGGAGCAAGAAAGTGCATTTTGAGGCCATTTGGAGCATTTTTGGGCATGGATTGGATAGCTTATCCATGGAGCCAAGAGGATGGACGAATTTGAAGGCCTTGTATGCACTTGAAGACACAAAACAATGGCTCTAGCCCAATCAAACACATTATGCCATACAAACCAACCTATTTTAGGCCCATTCTATGTACTTAAACCCTAGCCCTTTAAACTAATTCATTTATCACTTATCAAACCATTCACTTATCACTCACCACATATCATTCACTTATCACTTAACATATCATTCATTTATTTCACTTCCATACTCCTCTTAATTCCACATGCATTCTCACACATGCACATCATTCACTCACATTTCCACCATTCATTCTTTATTCCTTTCCAAACATCTCACATGCATTTCCACCTTCCTACTTCATCATTTCACCACATTCTCCCTCTTTAACTCACATGCATTCATCATAATTCACAACACAAAACAACTTCATTGCCATGGGTTCCCATTTCCTTTCCAAACATCTCACATGCATTTCTTCATTATTTCCTAACCCTACATGCATTATTTATTGCATCTTCACATGCATTCACACACACTTTACACATTCAAACCGTGAGCTCCCATTCCTATATGCCATTTTCAGATTTCCACCCACTAACCTAGTCATCAACACATGCACTTCCACCTTTCATCCACAATGATTCATGATTCATTCACTTTGCATCCTTTAAATCACATACTTTGCCATCATTAATTAGCCACTTGCATCTTAAACAAACAACCATATGTTCCCTCCACTACTCCTATAAATACCCTTGCATTCATTCATTCAAGATCATCTCATTCCATTGTAGATACCACAACACAAACACTCCATTCCTTCTCTAGCCGTGAGTTTCTCTCCATTTTCTGCACCATTTTCTCCACCACTCCTCATCTATTTCCATAATTCCCCACTCCATTCCACACTTCCATCCCCCAAACCAATTATCCCTAGACCTTATGCTACAATAAAGAGGAAGAGAAGAGGGCCTAAACGTTCATACAATTCAAGTTTGAGTTGTTGGAATGTTTAGGCGTTTCTTTGATTTCAATGTTTAATTTCAATTCTCTTTGTTTTGTATGAGGAACTAAACCCCCCTTTAGCTAGGGGGGGATTCGAAATATATGTTTATGCTTGCATTTTGATTTGATTACTTCTAATTGCGTTTCATAAGTTGTGGATTCAATTTGTTTAACCGTTTGATTGATAACTTATTTATGTATGTTTATTAAGAATGCGCGCTTAATTTTCATGCATGAATATGACGCTAGAATATAAGTGAGTTTCACCTAATCGTTATGAACTTATATTCACAAGTAATGGAGGTTGCTTATAAACAATCGCGTTAAACGAATTCTTAGCATAAGTTTCATGCAATCATAGTAACGAATGCCTCGTCAACACTTATAGTTTTCATGATGCTTAATGATTCTTGCTTGTTTCTCTATTATGCAATTCATGTAGGGAACTTGTGAGGAATGCTTTGGGTTGTCGTATGCAATCATCCAATTCATTAACTTAAGGAAAACTTGACGGTTAATTTAAGCGGACCTAATTAACCCGGGGTGTTGAGAATTCATGGTTTATTGAAATGCGATTGGAAATCATTTTATTATGCAAGTGTAACATGTATGGAGATGAACCCCTTAGCTAGCCATACCATCCATTCATTTCCGTCAATTTCATATTTACAATTTGTTTTCTTTACAATCTATCCATTTTAGTTTAAATTCGTCCAAAATCAATCCCCCCATATTTCGTTTAAGTCTTAGTCTTAATCTTTCTTATTTTTAGTTTTGAATTCTTCGAGTTTAGTATAGCATTTTAGTTTGTGTTTTTAAAAGCATTTTGAGTCTTTTGATTTGTTTTAGTGTTTTAAAGTTTAGTTTTACATTCTTTGAGTCTAGTTTAGTGTTTTATATTATGTTTTTACGTTTTTAAGTCAAATCCAAGTGATTAACAATCCCTCCTAATCCCCGGTCCAGAACGATCCCTACTTATACATATACTACAATTTGACGAAAAGAGGGTTTAATTTGTGTGCGTATAAATCTCGCATCAGAGCTCGAACGGAAGGCTCCAATCTGGAGGTACAATAATGGGGGCCGAGACTAGCTTCTCCTTGAGTTGGTTAAATGCCGAATTACACTTTTCATCAAACTTGAATGGCACATCTTTTTGAAGTAATCGGCAAAGAGGGTTGGACATCTTGGAGAAGTCCTTGATAAAACGCCTATAGAACCCTGCATGGCCAAGAAACGAACGTACCTCTCTAACCGAAGTAGGAGAGGGTAAGTGACGTACTGATGCGAGATTTATACGCACACAAATTAAACCCTCTTTTTATCAATTGTAGTAAGTATGTAAGTAGGGATCGTTCTGGACCGGGGATTAGGAGGGATTGTTAATCACTTGGATTTGACTTAAAAACGTAAAAACATAATATAAAACACTAAACTAGACTCAAAGAATGTAAAACTAAACTTTAAAACACTAAAACAAATCAAAAGACTCAAAATGCTTTTAAAAACACAAACTAAAATGCTATACTAAACTCGAAGAATTCAAAACTAAAAATAAGAAAGATTAAGACTAAGACTTAAACGAAATATGGGGGGATTGATTTTGGACGAATTTAAACTAAAATGGATAGATTGTAAAGAAAACAAATTGTAAATATGAAATTGACGGAAATGAATGGATGGTATGGCTAGCTAAGGGGTTCATCTCCATACATGTTACACTTGCATAATAAAATGATTTCCAATTGCATTTCAATAAACCATGAATTCTCAACACCCCGGGTTAATTAGGTCCGCTTAAATTAACCGTCAAGTTTTCCTTAAGTTAATGAATTGGATGATTGCATACGACAACCCAAAGCATTCCTCACAAGTTCCCTACATGAATTGCATAATAGAGAAACAAGCAAGAATCATTAAGCATCATGAAAACTATAAGTGTTGACGAGGCATTCGTTACTATGATTGCATGAAACTTATGCCAAGAATTCGTTTAACGCGATTGTTTATAAGCAACCTCCACTACTTGTGAATATAAGTTCATAACGATTAGGTGAAACTCACTTATATTCTAGCGTCATATTCATGCATGAAAATTAAGCGCGCATTCTTAATAAACATACATAAATAAGTTATCAATCAAACGGTTAAACAAATTGAATCCACAACTTATGAAACGCAATTAGAAGTAATCAAATCAAAATGCAAGCATAAACATATATTTCGAATCCCCCCCTAGCTAAAGGGGGGTTTAGTTCCTCATACAAAACAAAGAGAATTGAAATTAAACATTGAAATCAAAGAAACGCCTAAACATTCCAACAACTCAAACTTGAATTGTATGAACGTTTAGGCCCTCTTCTCTTCCTCTTTATTGTAGCATAAGGTCTAGGGATAATTGGTTTGGGGGATGGAAGTGTGGAATGGAAAAGGAATTATGGAAATAGGTGAGGAGTGGTGGAGAAAATGGTGCAGAAAATGGAGAGAAACTCACGGCTAGAGAAGGAATGGAGTGTTTGTGTTGTGGTATCTACAATGGAATGAGATGATCTTTGAATGAATGAATGCAAGGGTATTTATAGGAGTAATGGAGGGAACATGACAGCTAGGAGGTGGGTGGAAATGTGGCTGCAAGTTTGGTGAATGATTATGAGTGAATGCATGTGAATGTGGCTAGGTTGGAAAGCTGGAAATCTGAAAATGCAAATGGGAATGCTGAAATGCAAAGGTGGCCACGGTTTTGAGTGTGTTTTGTGTTGGAAATGCATGTGAATGCATGTGAATGTTGTTTGTGTGAAGTGTGTGTGGGTTAAAGAGTGAATGGTGGTGTAATGATGAAGTGTGATGGCTGAAAATGTCAAGGGAAATGCATATGATTGCAAGGCAAAGAATTTCAGGATGCATGTGTGTTGGTGTGTTGTGTGATTTGTTTTGTGGTTAATGGGAATGTGGTTGAATGATTAAATGGACATGTGGGGTGTAATTGCAAAGGGAATGCAAAGTGAATGAATAATGAATGCATGTGCACTGTTTTTGGGAGAAAGGTGGCTGAATGTGCATGTGAATTAGGTTGTGAAAACATGTGGAATGTGGCTGGAATTGATGAGTAATGCACGATTTTGTTGTTGGTTCTTTGGTGATGAATGCAATGATGAAATGGATGGGAGTGCATGTGGATTAGGTGGTGTAATGATGAAGTGGGAAGTGGAAGAATGTGGTTGGAAATGGCTAAGGGGATGCACGGCTAGGAAGAAGAATGAATGATGTGCATGTGTGTGAATGCATGTGGATTAGTGGGTGTGCATGTGATTTGAAATGCATATGTTTAAATGGTTGAAATGTGTAGATGATTATGAGTATGATAAGTGATAAGTGAATGATATGTTAAGTGATAAATGAATGATATGTGGTGAGTGATAAGTGAATGGAAGTGATAAGTGAATGGTTTGATAAGTGATAAGTGAGTGGAAGTGATAAGTGATAAATGAATGATATGTTAAGTGATAAATGAATGATATGTGGTGAGTGATAAGTGAATGATATGATAAGTGAATGCTTTAAGTGTTTAAAATAGGGAACAAAGCCCTTCCTTGCATGGCAAGGAAGGGGGACACAAGGAAACACACGACAATGTCCTAAGGTTGCAAGGAATGTTGTTTTTGTGTTCTAAAATGCGTAGGAGTCTTCAATGATGCTTAAACATGAGGTCTTTTAGGATTTAACTTTCCTACTTCAAGTCTTTAATTTCGTCCATCCTCTTGGCTCCAAGCATATGATATCCATTCCAATCTCTAATTTGCTCCAAAAGGCTCCAAAAGGCATCCTTTTGCATACCTTGCCCTTAGAACCTGAAAACACACAAAAGAAGCATAAAGGACTAAAATAACTAGAGAAACATAACGTAAATGCACGAGAACAAGCCATTTAAGTCGCATGAATATGCTCCTATCACGTACAAGGTCTATTTTCGATTTATCTACTTCAATTCCTTTTTCTGAAACAATATGTCCTAAAACTATACCTTGTTTCACCATAAAGTGACATTTCTCCCAATTCAAGACAAGGTTAGTTTCAACACATCGTTTCAAAATTAAGGTCAGATTATCCAAGCAATTATCAAATGAACTCCCAAAGACACTGAAATCATCCATGAAAACCTCAATGATCTTTTCAACAAAATCGGAAAATATACTTACCATACACCTTTGGAAAGTGGCCGGTGCGTTGCATAAGCCAAATGGCATGCGACGATAAGCAAATGTTCCAAAGGGACATGTGAATGTGATCTTCTCTTGATCATCCGGGGCTATCACAATTTGGTTATATCCAGAGTATCCATCAAGAAAACAGTAAAAAGCATGACCGGCTAACCTTTCGAGCATCTGGTCGATGAATGGCAAAGGAAAGTGATCTTTCCTAGTCATGGCATTTAGCTTCCGGTAATCGATACATACTCGCCATCCAATCTGAATGCGTGTAGGCACGAGCTCATTCTCATCATTCTTGATAACAGTTACTCCGGACTTCTTGGGAACGACTTGAACTGGAGAGACCCAACGGCTATCGGAGATAGGGTAGATCACTCCGCAATCCAAAAGCTTGATTATTTCTTTCTTCACCACTTCCATCATCGGAGGGTTGAGACGGCGTTGAGCCTCTCGGGATGGCTTAGTCCCCTCCTCAAGAAGTATACGGTGCATGCATGTGGTAGGGCTTATTCCTTTAATGTCGGCCAAAGTCCACCCTATGGCCGTTTTGTGCTCTCGAAGCACCCTCACAAGCTTCTCCTCCTCCATTGCCGTGAGACTTGATGAAATGATGACGGGCAATGTTTCGCCTTCTCCCACAAACACATACTTCAAATGGTCCGGCAACGGCTTAAGTTCAAGCGATGGTGCCTGAACAACAGAAGGTAGCATCTTAGTGGAAACTGAATTTGAAAGTGAGAGTAGAACCTTACCATATTGTTGTGGCAATGACTCAAGGGCTGCCACAACCTCAATTATTTCTTCACTAGAACCCATTGCAAAGAATTCCTCCTCCTTGCCGTGGCCTTGCATTGGCCCAAATCCTTCATTTTTGCGCTCTATGGCCTTAGTGATGGTTGTTTCCAGGGCGTCCTCGTTCAATTCTTCAAGGTATACCTGATAGGAGCATATTCATGCGACTTAAATGGCTTGTTCTCGTGCATTTACGTTATGTTTCTCTAGTTATTTTAGTCCTTTATGCTTCTTTTGTGTGTTTTCAGGTTCTAAGGGCAAGGTATGCAAAAGGATGCCTTTTGGAGCCTTTTGAAGCAAATTAGAGATTGGAATGGATATCATATGCTTGGAGCCAAGAGGATGGACGAAATTAAAGACTTGAAGTAGGAATGTTAAATCCTAAAAGACCTCATGTTTAAGCATCATTGAAGACTCCTACGCATTTTAGAACACAAAAACAACATTCCTTGCAACCTTAGGACATTGTCGTGTGTTTCCTTGTGTCTCCCTTCCTTGCCATGCAAGGAAGGGCTTTGTTCCCTATTTTAAACACTTAAAGCATTCACTTATCATATCATTCACTTATCAAACCAATCACTTATCACTTCCATTCACTTATCACTCACCACATATCATTCATTTATCACTTAACATATCACTCATTTATCACTTAGCATATCATTCATTTATCAATTATCAAACCATTCACTTATCACTCACCACATATCATTCATTTATCACTTAACATATCACTCATTTATCACTTAGCATATCATTCATTTATCAATTATCAAACCATTCACTTATCACTTCCATTCACTTATCACTCACCACATATCATTCATTTATCACTTATCACAACAACAACCTAAAACACATGCACATGCACCACTAATCCCTTCACTTTCATGCCATCATTTCTCACCATCCCCCCTTGCCGTGGCCTTCACTCACATTTCCAGCTTTCCACCTTGCATTTCCACATGCATTCACTTCATCATTACACACCACTCATTCTCTAATTTCACATGCCTTCATTCATTCTTTATTCCACTTACACTCATCATCACACACCTTAGCAATCAACACATGCAATCACATGCATCACAACCACAAAGAACCATCCCCAAAACACTTTGTCGTGAGTTCCCACTCCCATTTCCAGCTTTCCATAACTTTTCCTAGTTGTTTTATTACATACATTCCCCCTTCATTATTCCAAACACATGCACCCATAATCATTCATCCCCTCCTAGCTGCAATATTCCCTCTTTTGTTCCCCCATTTCACCTATAAATAAGCATCCAACACTCCTCAAAATTCACTCACTCTTCCATACACATTTTCAGTTACAAACACTTCCATCTTCTCCCTAGCCGTGAGTCTCTTCATTTTCTGCATATTTTCTCTTCATTCTTCCATCTCCAACCACTCCCTACTCCATTCCACATACACCTAAAGCCCTTAAGCTCACCTTAGACCTTGTGCTACAACAACGAGGAAGAAAAGAGTGCTTAAACGTTCATACAATTCAAGTTTGAGTTGTTGGAATGTTTAGGTGTTTCTTTGATTTCAAAGTTTAAATTTAATTCTCTTTGTTTTGTACGTATGAGAAGGGAAGAGAAGAGTGCCTAAACGTTCATACAATTCACGTTTGAGTTGTTGGAATGTTTAGGTGTTTCTTTGATTTCAAAGTTATGAGGAACTAAACCCCCTTTAGCTAGGGGGTGATTCGAAACTATGTTTATATTTGCAATTTGAATTGATTACGTTTGGTTGGAATTTCATAAGTTGTGGATTCAATTCGTTTAACTGTTTGATTGATAACTTATTTATGTATGTTCATTGAGATTGCAAGCTTAATTTTCATGCATAAATATGACGCTAGAATATAAGTGAATTTCACCTAATCGCTATGAACTTATATTCACAAGTAGTGGAGGTTGCTTATAAACAATCGCGTTAAACGAATTCTTGGCATAAGTTTCATGCGTATTCCATAGTAACAAATGCCTCGTCGATGTTTATGATTTCCGTTGAACTTAATGATCTTTGTTGAATGTCTCTATCATGCGCATTCCATAGTTAGGGACTTTGATTAAGAATAATTTGGTTGTAATGCGTATTCCATTCAATCCAACGAATTTAGGGAAATCTGAAAGTTAATCTAAGCGGATCTAATTAACTTGGAGCATTGAGTTTCATAACTTATCGAAAGACCAACTGAGAATCAATTTTGTTTTGCAAGTGTAACATGTGTGGAGAAGAACCCCTTGGCTATTCCATCATCCATATTTTTATCACATTCATATTTACATTTTGCCTTTAATTATATTCTGTCTTTTTAATTTAATATCGTCCAACCACAATTCCCCCCCCCTATTTTGTTAAGTCTTAATCATTCGTATTTGTTTTATTTTTGTATCTTTAAGCTTTTGGAGTCATAAACAATTGCAAATTCGTCTAAATCAAGTTCTAGCTTCTATTTGAGTCAATTTGATTGTTTTAGACAATTTGAGTTTTTCAAAGCCTTTCTGAGTCATAGTAGTCTTGTTAAGAGTATTTTAATTTAGTTTTTATGTTTTTAAGTCAATTTAGAAGGTTTTAGCAAGCCCTCCTAATCCCCGGTCTAGAACGATCCCTCACTTATCCATTCTACTACAATTGTCAAACGAGGGTTTAATTTGAGTGTCAAGTAAATCTCGCATCAAATTTTGGCGCCGTTGCCGGGGATTTAGCAACTTTGCTAATCCCTTGTCTTGATTTTTATAATTTTTTTTGTTTTTCGTGCATTCTTATTTCAGATTCTTAGTTTGTTTGTTTCCTTGTTTTTTTTTAGGTACTGTGTATGACTCGTAGCTCTCGGCCTATTATAGAGAACATCTCCGACTTTGACGGTGATTTTGAACGCACTTTGAGGAGAACGAGGAGTCAACAAGAGCCACCACAACCTGGGCTTAAAGAAGACGAAGTAGGTGTAGAAGAAAAGCCCACGGATCAGATTTTTGAAGAAGAACAAGCCATGGCAGCAGATAATAGAACCATCAAGGAGCTTTCGGCCTCGGGTTTGGATAATGCATTGCCTCTTTGTATCCAATACCCCACGGCTGGAGAGGGGAAGACTGAGGAATTTGAACTCAAATCCAGTTTGTTACACCATATTCCGAAGTTCCATGGCTTGTCTATGGAAGACCCCAACAAACACTTGAAGGAGTTCGAGGTGGTTTGTTCGAGCATGACCCCCGTCAATGTGGATGGGAGTATATTGAAGATGAAGGCCTTTCCATTTTCACTTATGGACAAGGCCAAAGATTGGCTCTACGAACTAGCCCCGGGAACTGTGACTTTGTGGGAGAGTATGAAGCGTGCTTTCTTGGAGAAATTCTTCCCTACTTCGAGAGTGATTCTGCTACGGAAGAAAATTAGTGGTATTCAACAGAATCATGGTGAGACATTCCCGGCTTATTATGAGCGCTTCAAGGGCCTTGTAGCTTCATGTCCCCAACATCAAATGAAGGAGGAACTTCTCCTTCAATATTTCTATGAGGGCCTCCTTCCTATCGAACGTCAAATGGTTGATGCATCAGCAGGAGGAGCATTGGTGGACAAAACACCAAGGGATGCCAAGATTCTCATAGCTGATGCGAGATTTATACGCACACAAATTAAACCCTCTTTTTATCAATTGTAGTATAGGTGCAAGTAGGGATCGTTCTGGACCGGGGATTAGGAGGGATTGTTAATCACTTGGATTTGACTTAAAAACGTAAAAACATAATATAAAACACTAAACTAGACTCAAAGAATGTAAAACTAAACTTTAAAACATTAAAACAAATCAAAAGACTCAAAATGCTTTTAAAAACACAAACTAAAATGCTATACTAAACTCGAAGAATTCAAAACTAAAAATAAGAAAGATTAAGACTAAGACTTAAACGAAATATGGGGGGATTGATTTTGGACGAATTTAAACTAAAATGGATAGATTGTAAAGAAAACAAATTGTAAATATGAAATTGACGGAAATGAATGGATGGTATGGCTAGCTAAGGGGTTCATCTCCATACATGTTACACTTGCATAATAAAATGATTTCCAATTGCATTTCAATAAACCATGAATTCTCAACACCCCGGGTTAATTAGGTCCGCTTAAATTAACCGTCAAGTTTTCCTTAAGTTAATGAATTGGATGATTGCATACGACAACCCAAAGCATTCCTCACAAGTTCCCTACATGAATTGCATAATAGAGAAACAAGCAAGAATCATTAAGCATCATGAAAACTATAAGTGTTGACGAGGCATTCGTTACTATGATTGCATGAAACTTATGCCAAGAATTCGTTTAACGCGATTGTTTATAAGCAACCTTCACTACTTGTGAATATAAGTTCATAACGATTAGGTGAAACTCACTTATATTCTAGCGTCATATTCATGCATGAAAATTAAGCGCGCATTCTTAATAAACATACATAAATAAGTTATCAATCAAACGGTTAAACAAATTGAATCCACAACTTATGAAACGCAATTAGAAGTAATCAAATCAAAATGCAAGCATAAACATATATTTCGAATCCCCCCCTAGCTAAAGGGGGGTTTAGTTCCTCATACAAAACAAAGAGAATCGAAATTAAACATTGAAATCAAAGAAACGCCTAAACATTCCAACAACTCAAACTTGAATTGTACGAACGTTTAGGCCCTCTTCTCTTCCTCTTTATTGTAGCATAAGGTCTAGGGATAATTGGTTTGGGGGATGGAAGTGTGGAATGGAAAAGGAGTGGTGGAGAAGTGGAAGGGGAATGGAAAAATGGTTGGTGTTTGGATTAGTAGGGAGGGGGGACTCACGGCTAAGGAAAGAATGGAAGTGTTTGAGGGGTGTTGTGTTGTGAATGAGATGTTTTGAATGATGGGAATGCAAGGGTATTTATAGGAGGAGTGGAGATGTATATGGCTATTTGTTTAAGGTGTTTGTGTGGAGGAATGATGGAGAATTGCATGTGGAATGGCTGCAATGATGAAGAATGAAAGCTGGAAAATAAAAGGGAAAGCTGGAAATCTGAAAATGCAAATGGGAATCCTGAAATGCAAAGGTGGCCACGGTTTTGAGTGTGTTTTGTGTTGGAAATGCATGTGAATGCATGTGAATGTTGTTTGTGTGAAGTGTGTGTGGGTTAAAGAGTGAATGGTGGTGTAATGATGAAGTGTGATGGCTGAAAATGTCAAGGGAAATGCATGTGATTGCATGGCAAAGAATTTCAGGATGCATGTGTGTTGGTGTGTTGTGTGATTGTTTTGTGGTTTAAGTGGCTTAATTAAAGAATGGGAGTGCATGTGGCTTAGGTGGTGTAATGATGAAGTGGGAATTGAAAGAATGTGGTTGGAAAGTGGAAGGGAAGGCACGGCACAAAGGGGGAAGTGTTGGAAATGCATGTGATGCATGCCAATGTTGTCTTTTGGTGCATGTGTGTGTTGAATGGTGTCCTTTAATTATGCACGGTTTAGGGCTGTTAAGGGGAGAGAAATGGGAGTGAATGTGGCTTAATGATGAAGGGGGAAAGCTTGGAAAGCATGTGGCAAGGTTGGTTGCATGATGATGATGCATGTGAGTTGAAATGCATATGTTTAAATGGTTGAAATGTGTAGATGATTATGAGTATGATAAGTGATAAGTGAATGATGTATTAAGTGATAAATGAATGATATGTTAAGTGATAAATGAATGATATGTTAAGTGATAAATGAATGATATGTGGTGAGTGATAAGTGAATGGAAGTGATAAGTGATAAGTGAATGGAAGTGATAAGTGATAAGTGAATGGAAGTGATAAGTGAATGGTTTGATAAGTGAATGATATGATAAGTGAATGCTTATAATAAGTGAATGATATGATAAGTGAATGATTTAAGTGTTTAAAATAGGGAACAAAGCCCTTCCTTGCATGGCAAGGAAGGGAGACACAAGGAAACACACGACAATGTCCTAAGGCTGCAAGGAATGTTGTTTTTGTGTTCTAAAATGCGTAGGAGTCTTCAATGATGCTTAAACATGAGGTCTTTTAGGATTTAACTTTCCTACTTCAAGTCTTTAATTTCGTCCATCCTCTTGGCTCCAAGCATATGATATCCATTCCAATCTCTAATTTGCTCCAAAAGGCTCCAAAAGGCATCCTTTTGCATACCTTGCCCTTAGAACCTGAAAACACACAAAAGAAGCATAAAGGACTAAAATAACTAGAGAAACATAACGTAAATGCACGAGAACAAGTCATTTAAGTCGCATGAATATGCTCCTATCAATAGCCAACCGAGCGCTCAACGCTCAACAATATGAAGGAGTGGGCCAAAGGGAAGCCCCACGGCAACAAAGTGTAAATGAGGTGAGTGCTATTTCTGAAATTCAATCACAACTTGCTAATCTTACTTCTCTTGTTTCTCAGGTTGTGATTGGTCCAAAAGCACAAGAACACCAAGTTTGTGGCGTGTGCTCAATTCAAGGGCATCCATCCGACAAGTGCCCTCAACTAATCGAGAATGGTGGGTGGGAATCTGCCAATGCAATTGGTTTCCAAGGACAAAATCAAAACAACCCATACTCGAACACTTACAATGCCGGATGGAGGGACCATCCAAACTTCAAATGGAGGGAGCCACAACAAGCTGCCCAACAAGGAGGATTTAGGCCAAACCCCCCTGGTTTTTATTCCAAGCCGTATGCACCCCAACAACCTTCGACATCATCTCATTCAGGTACGTCCTTGGAAAGTGATCAAGCTATGCAATTACTAACCTCTATTTCGCAGGGGTTGCAAAATCAAAACAACCGGATAGCAAATAACGAGAAGGAGATGACGGATATGAAGAAACAAATAGGGCAGATTTCTGAGTTCCTTGGACAGATTAGAGAGCAAGGAAAGCTTCCTAGCTCAACCACAGTCAATCCAAAGGGAGGATTCGAATCCGCCAAGGCCATCACCCTAAGGGGTGGAAAAGAAGTTGGGACTGAGCCAAACAATCCCAAATCTGCCCAGAAAGTAGATGAAGAGACGACACAACCTGAGGCAGATCACCCTAACTCGGCCAAATCAGGTAATTTAAGTTCAAATTCATATACTTCACGTCCTAATCTGCCCAATGTACCTTTTCCTCGCAGGTTCATGCAAGAAAAAAAGGAAGAAAGCGAGAAGGACATTCTTGAAACGTTCCGGAAAGTGCCAGTGAACATACCGCTTCTCGATGCAATCAAACAGGTTCCAAAGTATGCTAAATTCCTCAAGGACCTATGCAATACAAAGAGAAGAAGGGCAAACAAAGAGGTAGTGAAGGTAAGAGAGAATGTGTCCGCTGTTTTGCAACGTAAACTGCCTACCAAGTGCAAAGACCCCGGTAGTTTCACGATTCCTTGTGTAATTGGACATAATCGTTTTGAACATGCCATGCTTGATTTAGGTGCATCCATAAATGTCATGCCTTATTCTATTTATGCATCTATGAATTTGGGTGAATTAAAACAAGATGGTGTAATTATACAATTGGCTGATCGTTCTAACGCGTATCCAAAAGGAGTTTTGGAGGATGTGCTTGTGCAGGTGAACCATTTAATTTTTCCGGCTGATTTCTACGTCCTAGACATGGAGGATTCAGCCCATTCTACATCTTTGCCGATTCTCCTTGGTAGGCCATTCATGAAGACGGCCCGAACGAAGATTGATGTATACAAAGGCACCTTGACAATGGAATTCGATGGGGAAGTGATTGATTTTAATATTTCTGAAACTATGAGATATCCCGTTGATGACCATTCTTGTTTTTCCATTGATGTTATCGATTCTTTGGCGCAGGTATACCTTGAAGAATTGAACGAGGACGCCCTGGAAACAACCATCACTAAGGCCATAGAGCGCAAAAATGAAGGATTTGGGCCAATGCAAGGCCACGGCAAGGAGGAGGAATTCTTTGCAATGGGTTCTAGTGAAGAAATAATTGAGGTTGTGGCAGCCCTTGAGTCATTGATAGGAGCATATTCATGCGACTTAAATGGCTTGTTCTCGTGCATTTACGTTATGTTTCTCTAGTTATTTTAGTCCTTTATGCTTCTTTTGTGTGTTTTCAGGTTCTAAGGGCAAGGTATGCAAAAGGATGCCTTTTGGAGCCTTTTGGAGCAAATTAGAGATTGGAATGGATATCATATGCTTGGAGCCAAGAGGATGGACGAAATTAAAGACTTGAAGTAGGAAAGTTAAATCCTAAAAGACCTCATGTTTAAGCATCATTGAAGACTCCTACGCATTTTAGAACACAAAAACAACATTCCTTGCAACCTTAGGACATTGTCGTGTGTTTCCTTGTGTCTCCCTTCCTTGCCATGCAAGGAAGGGCTTTGTTCCCTATTTTAAACACTTAAAGCATTCATTTATCATATCATTCACTTATTATAAGCATTCACTTATCATATCATTCACTTATCAAACCATTCACTTATCACTTCCATTCACTTATCACTCACCACATATCATTCATTTATCACTTAACATATCATTCATTTATCACTTAACATATCATACACTTATCACTTATCATAATCATTCACTTATTCTTTCATCATTCAACCACCAATTCAACACATGCATTTCAAACCTTTCAACACCCTTTAATCATCTCCCTTTAAGTTATGATTTTATTTCCTAACCCTACATGCATTATTTATTGGCATCTTCACATGCATTCACACACACTTCACACAAACAAACAACTCAAAACCGTGAGCTCCCATTCCCTTATGCCATTTTCAGATTTCCACCCACTAACCTAGTCATCAACACATGCATTCCCTTCACATTCACCCACATGCACTCCCACTCTTTAATCATATGCACTCCCATCATAATTCCACCACCAATTCAGCCACAAAACATTATCATTGCACCACATTCAACCACTCCACATCCCTCACCAAGAAATCATTCAACACATGCATCCATAATCAATTCTCCAACCTTTGCCGTGACCTTCATTCCCATTTCCAACATTTTCACATGCATTTCCAGCTTTCACATGTCTTCACATTCATTTCCAAACAAGCATTCCTTCTTTAATTCACATGCATTCACATTCATTCACCATTAGCTTTATTTCTCATGCAAACACATTTATTTCCAGCTTTCCATAACTTTTCCTAGTTGTTTTATTACATACATTCCCCCTTCATTATTCCAAACACATGCACCCATAATCATTCATCCCCTCCTAGCTGCAATATTCCCTCTTTTGGTCCCCCCATTTCACCTATAAATAAGCATCCAACACTCCTCAAAATTCATTCACTCCCCACTCCGTCTCATTTCATACACAACACACCACAAACACTTCCATTCCTTCTCTTTGCCGTGAGTCCCCTTAGAATCCAAAACCATTTTTTTCATTCCCCTTCCACTTCTCCACCACTCCTCTTCCATTCCACACTTCCATCCCCCAAACCAATTATCCCTAGACCTTATGCTACAATAAAGAGGAAGAGAAGAGGGCCTAAACGTTCATACAATTCAAGTTTGAGTTGTTGGAATGTTTAGGCGTTTCTTTGATTTCAATGTTTAATTTCAATTCTCTTTGTTTTGTATGAGGAACTAAACCCCCCTTTAGCTAGGGGGGGATTCGAAATATATGTTTATGCTTGCATTTTGATTTGATTACTTCTAATTGTGTTTCATAAGTTGTGGATTCAATTTGTTTAACCGTTTGATTGATAACTTATTTATGTATGTTTATTAAGAATGCGCGCTTAATTTTCATGCATGAATATGACGCTAGAATATAAGTGAGTTTCACCTAATCGTTATGAACTTATATTCACAAGTAGTGGAGGTTGCTTATAAACAATCGTGTTAAACGAATTCTTGGCATAAGTTTCATGCAATCATAGTAACGAATGCCTCGTCAACACTTATAGTTTTCATGATGCTTAATGATTCTTGCTTGTTTCTCTATTATGCAATTCATGTAGGGAACTTGTGAGGAATGCTTTGGGTTGTCGTATGCAATCATCCAATTCATTAACTTAAGGAAAACTTGACGGTTAATTTAAGCGGACCTAATTAACCCGGGGTGTTGAGAATTCATGGTTTATCGAAATGCAATTGGAAATCATTTTATTATGCAAGTGTAACATGTATGGATATGAACCCCTTAGCTAGCCATACCATCCATTCATTTTCGTCAATTTCATATTTACAATTTGTTTTCTTTACAATCTATCCATTTTAGTTTAAATTCGTCCAAAATCAATCCCCCCATATTTCGTTTAAGTCTTAGTCTTAATCTTTCTTATTTTTAGTTTTGAATTCTTCGAGTTTAGTATAGCATTTTAGTTTGTGTTTTTAAAAGCATTTTGAGTCTTTTGATTTGTTTTAGTGTTTTAAAGTTTAGTTTTACATTCTTTGAGTCTAGTTTAGTGTTTTATATTATGTTTTTACGTTTTTAAGTCAAATCCAAGTGATTAACAATCCCTCCTAATCCCCGGTCCAGAACGATCCCTACTTGCACCTATACTACAATTGATAAAAAGAGGGTTTAATTTGTGTGCGTATAAACCACGCATCAAATTTTGGCGCCGTTGCCGGGGATTAGCAACTTTGCTAATCCCTTGGTTCTTTTCTTTTTTTTGGTTTAGTTGTTTTCGTTTTAGTTTCTAACTTAGTGTTGTTTTCTTTGTTTGTTGTTACTTTTGATATTTGATTTAGTTCTCTTTCTTTGATTTTAGGTACTAGAGAAGTAAGATATGGATTTTGCTAGCATTCAAGCTCAATTGGCAAATCTTACTTCTAAATTGTCGCCGTATGCCGAAAGGACCACAATGCAGAGTGTCCCTACATTTGGTGCTTCATATAGGCAAGGATTTCAAGCCAATCAATGTCCACAAAGAGATTGGAGGGATCATTCAAACTCTATATGGTGGGAAGATCAACAAGTTCAACGTGAAGCATATTGGCAACCATATGAGGAGTTCTATTCAAGACCTATGCAGCCACCACAACTTCATATGCAATATGCTCAATTAAATTCAAGTTCGCCAATAGATTATATTCAAATTCTTAATGAAATAAATTCTTTGGCGCAGGGGTCACAAAATCAAGCCAAGGAGGCTCAACAAGAAGCATATTGGCAACCATATGAGGAGTTCAATACAACACCTATGCAGCCACCACAACCTCCCCCACAACAATTCCAATCAAGTTCAAGTATGTCCATGGATAATGATAAAAATTTTCAATTACTAACCTCTTTGACGCAGGACGAACAAAATCAAGACAAGAAGTTGGGTAAATTGGACGAGCAATTTGGGCAGATTATGGAGTTCATGAAACAAATTCAAGAGCAAAGTGAACTTTCCAACTCAACTATTGAAAACTCGAAGGAAGATTTTGAAATCCATAATGCTATCACTTTGGGAAGTGCTATGGAGGTTGGAGCTGACCTAAAAATGTCCAAACATAGCCTAGAAGTGGATGAAGAGCTGCTAATTGAGGAGGAGGAAGAAGACATGCACACGGCAAGGGTAGAACAACCCTTGCCGCAGCCCCCTAAGCCCTCTAAACCACCCACCACCAGTAAGGACGTCCCAATTTCATGTTATTCTGATGTTATTCCACCCAATGTCCCTTTTCCTAGCAGGTTTTTGATTCCCAACCAAGAAGAGAGTAAAAAGGACATCGTGGAAGCCTTCCCAAAGGTGCAAAATGCTATTCAAATTCTTGGTGCAACACAGCAAGTTTTAGATGGTGTTGAATTCTTCAAAGGGATTTGTACACCAAGAAGAATGATTCAAGAGAAGGTAGTGGCTGGAGAAGATGTAGAAGGCATCAAAGAGGACAAATTTGAAACCACAATTCCCAAGGAAGTTGGATTTTATGACACGGGACAAGTCATAACTTTCGAAGGGGTGTTTATTCTGGAGTTCATTTTGGAGCACACAGGTAAGCCGCCTCCCCGAATTTCAATTTTCTTTTATACTAACATGTGGTTAATGATTCAGGCACCCAATCTGGAATTTAAACTATTACCGGATCATTTCAAGTATCACCGCCCATTCAAAGATAAATTCCATGCCGTTTGATTTTATTTATGTTAAAAAAAAAAATTAAAAAAAAAAAAAAAAAAAAAAAAAAAAAATTGAAAGAAAGATACTAAACATGGAGAAAGGTGGAGCTTCACAAAGGTTGTTTACGTGAAGCCCCACTACGAGGCGCAGAAGCGGGAGGCATAGAAGCGGGAGGCATCGGAGCGGAAGCCATCGGAGCGGGAGGCATCGGAGCTAGAGCATTCCAGGCCTCAATACTTGGCCAAGCGCTGGATGACCCAGGAAAAAGGTGCCTCTGGAGATAAGACGCAAGCCTTTGACGGTCACTGTGAATTCGACCCTCAGATTCTTGCAGCTCATCAAGCTTCCTTTTCATCCCCGACGAATAGTTATTTGCAAGCACATGCAAACTTCTATTCTCGTACTTAAGCTGCTGGATCTCTTGCTTAAGTCTTTCCACCTCTGCCATCAACGATTCCACCTGACGAGAGCGGGCAAGCAGGCGTAGGCCCATGTTGGACACAGAGCTCGCACACTGAACACTAAGTGCGAGGGACTCTTGAACGGCCAACTCATCAGACCGTCCTGACAGCAGCCTACTATCTTTTGGAGTGAGGAGGTTCCTAGCTACTATTGTAGCTGTTGTGGCGTCCTGCATCACAGAGTCTTCACCTGAAAGAGGACCGTTAGAAGATAAAAAAGAAGGGCGCCATACGTTACCTTGACGCGGCGCGCCCGTATCACTGCTAAGGCTCAATTCCAAGCTAAGGTTCGATGAGTTTGCCATTTTTTCAAAAGTGTTCAAAAATAGGGGTTGATGGAGTAAATTTTCAAAGGGTCGGAGTCGATTTTCAAGAATGGGAGTTCTTCAGAGTGTGTTTGTTGTGGTGATCGATAGCTCTATAAGAAGCCAAGGCGACGCGTCCACCAATTCAAAAAGCCGGAATTTCCGGCGTAATTTAGGCGACGCGTTCTCGGCTTTTCAGAAGACGCGTTCAACTTTGTCAAAAGATTTCTGACAAAGCTGAAAACACGTGGAGGCCATCATCGCAACTACACATCTTTAGCCGACAAGCGCAAAGTTCGGCGACGCTTTCTTTGCTTTTCAGAAAACGCGTGCAGCTTTGTCAAAAGGAGCCGCATCTGCACTACCACGTGTCGTTCAGAAAGCGAAGGGGGGTCGTTCAGAAATCGAAGGGGCGCCTGCTCAGAAATCGAAGAGGCGAATTCAAAGATCGAAGAGGCGCCACTATTTCAAAAAGCCGGAGTTGCGGGATCAAAACGTTTGTCGACAAAGGTAAAAAGTACCACCACTTGCTATTATCTCTATATATGTCGACCTTCGTCTTTTATGGCAGGGCAAACCTGAAGAAAATGCCCAACTCTCCCTCACCTCTGAGGGCGCACTCCCAGCAAAGCCTTTCGAAATACTCAATTCTTTCTTCTTCCCCAAAGATGATACCAGATGTCTGGAGTACAGATGACCCAGGAGGAAACAGCACAACAAATACATGTGCTGATTCATTCACCGCTTCTTCAAAAGCAAAGGTATCTCATATCATCAAGGTCAAAAGCAAAAGTATCTCATATCATGCTCTTTCCCTGTCTTTTTCTTTGTCCTTGTTCTTACTCGCATGGCAAAGTAAAAGAAGCAATCAGCCGGCACTTGGAGTCAGTCTTTCGATCTGGAGCCAACTGCCTGGAATCTATTCCTGATTGCTTACCTAGCGTTGCTCTCGAGTAGTCATCTTCAACGGTTGATACACTTCCGGAGAAGGGACCACTTCTGCAAAGGGGAGCGAGTAAGGCAAGTGAAAATGATACATTGAAGCATGTGGAGACAATCATAGGCTGAGTTATCCTCCAACCCTTTTCAATACGAATTGGAAAGATTGAACAAAGAAACAGACCAAAAGGGTATGCTCAGACCTTCGGGGGAGACCAAATGAACCATCCTGCTGCCCAGTTCAAGAAGTAGCACAAAGGAAAATCAACGATGGGCAGAAACCAGTTCAAGAGTAAGCCTGTGGAATCACAAAGATCAAAAGCCTCAATGCAATTACCAAGGAGAAGATGGAATTTACACTCTATAACCAGATTTGCATCTCTAAACTCTTCTCTTTGTTAATTACATTATGCCATGTTTAGTATGTTTAAGTGCTTTTTATGTATTTACTTATGCTTTGTGTGAATCTATGCTTAAAACATTGAGGACAATGTTTGATTTAAGTGTGGGGGGGGGGGGGGGGTAACTAAGTATGTTGATGCAAATTCGTTGAATTTTATCACCCATAACTTCAAGTGTTGTTCCTTGCTGTTTTAAAAAATGTTTTTAAACTGTTTTAGTGTGTTTTGACTTAAAAATTCGAAAATCCCATAAAATTTTGAAAAATTGTCTTGAAAAACCCAAAAAGAGTTGTTTTAAAGTTGTTTTTGTGTGTTTGTGTCGTAGGTCACCTTCCAACACAATGATAAGGATTTGGTTTCTAATTGCATGACTGTTAAAAAGAGTTATAAACATGGATGAAAGTTTGATTTACTCTTGGTATATGCTTGGTTATGGTTATAATGTATGACTTCACATGCAATCATAAAAGAAAAAAAATTCGTTTTTTTTTGTAACATGCTTGAAGGAAGGAACTCAAACAAACGCTACAACCCTGAGAGACTTGAGCCTATAACGTTCTTTGGAGAGTATAATCTGTGATTTCTTGTTTTCTAAAGTCGTTGCATGATCTCATTATTCTTTGCTTGGTTACTACTTAGAAGGCGTTTCATCATATAGTTCCAAATGCTAGAACTCATGCCCATTTCATTCAAAGCATGTTATTGATTTGCATAACACATATTCAAGAAGAAGTTGTGTAGTGACCACCACCATAGCCAAATAGCCTTACTTCCCATACTTCGTATATGTTGTAAGTTTTAACCCCGTTGAGCCTTGTTTAGCCTTTATTCTTTGTTTACCCACATTTTCCTCACCTAGCCTAGTTTAGGACAATCCCCACCCTTGTTCTTAATAGATAGTGAGCATGACTTAATTGAATTCCTTTTTAGTTACATTATGAAAGAAAATAAGTGTGGGGGAGAGAATGTTTTGTTCTTAAGTGTTTATGTATGCTTTGAGAGTCAAAAGAAAAGAAAAAAAAAAAAAAAAAAAAAAAAAAATTGTGAAAAACATATGAAAAAGAAAAACAGAAAAGAAAAGAAAGAAAGGAAAAAGAGCTTGTTCCCCCTTGTTCAAAAGTTGAGTTTTCATTCAAAAGTGAATTCTACGTTAATTCAAATGCTTTGCTCGCTATTTCTTTAAGAACCTTTGTTTTCCATATCCCTTCTTTATCCACATACCCCAAGCCCCGTTACAACCCTTGACTTCTATCTTGAGTGTTGTGTATTTCAATTTGTGGAGTTTGAACTTGGTATGAGCTTATGGTGTCACTGGTTCTCGCGTCTAAGTAGTAGCATTCCATTCATGAGATCATATCTAAACTTGATTATTAACTCCAGAATTTGCTCTCTTTATGATACATATATGTGAGTGTTCGTTTTCAAATTTACATCAATCTTCTCACATGTAACTAGATTAGGGTGTGTAGTCAGAAAATCTGAGTGAAAATTGAGTACATATCTTGTAAGGAATTGAGCAAATTCTCTAAGGCATGTTACTACATTCAAAATATGGTTTTAAATGCTTAATTGTGAATTAGTATGTGGTGACTATGATTAAGTATGTACTTAAGTGTAAAGATAACCAAAATCTGTGGGAATGATGATTTTTAACGTGTCATGTGCATTGGAAATCCCTAAGACGGTTGTTGGAAGGTTTAGGTTGTGTTTTACTTGTTTTGTTTCGTTTGGTTTTGTTTTGTTTTTCTTTCTGTTTTGCTCGAGGACTAGCAAAAGATAAGTGTGGGGGTATTTGATAGGAGCATATTCATGCGACTTAAATGGCTTGTTCTCGTGCATTTACGTTATGTTTCTCTAGTTATTTTAGTCCTTTATGCTTCTTTTGTGTGTTTTCAGGTTCTAAGGGCAAGGTATGCAAAAGGATGCCTTTTGGAGCCTTTTGGAGCAAATTAGAGATTGGAATGGATATCATATGCTTGGAGCCAAGAGGATGGACGAAATTAAAGACTTGAAGTAGGAAAGTTAAATCCTAAAAGACCTCATGTTTAAGCATCATTGAAGACTCCTACGCATTTTAGAACACAAAAACAACATTCCTTGCAACCTTAGGACATTGTCGTGTGTTTCCTTGTGTCTCCCTTCCTTGCCATGCAAGGAAGGGCTTTGTTCCCTATTTTAAACACTTAAAGCATTCATTTATCATATCATTCACTTATTATAAGCATTCACTTATCATATCATTCACTTATCAAACCATTCACTTATCACTTCCATTCACTTATCACTCACCACATATCATTCATTTATCACTTAACATATCATTCATTTATCACTTAACATATCATACACTTATCATAATCATTCACTTATCACTTATCATAATCATTCACTTATTCTTTCATCATTCAACCACCAATTCAACACATGCATTTCAAACCTTTCAACACCCTTTAATCATCTCCCTTTAAGTTATGATTTTATTTCCTAACCCTACATGCATTATTTATTAGCATCTTCACATGCATTCACACACACTTCACACAAACAAACAACTCAAAACCGTGAGCTCCCATTCCCTTATGCCATTTTCAGATTTCCACCCACTAACCTAGTCATCAACACATGCATTCCCTTCACATTCACCCACATGCACTCCCACTCTTTAATCATATGCACTCCCATCATAATTCCACCACCAATTCAGCCACAAAACATTATCATTGCACCACATTCAACCACTCCACATCCCTCACCAAGAAATCATTCAACACATGCATCCATAATCAATTCTCCAACCTTTGCCGTGACCTTCATTCCCATTTCCAACATTTTCACATGCATTTCCAGCTTTCACATGTCTTCACATTCATTTCCAAACAAGCATTCCTTCTTTAATTCACATGCATTCACATTCATTCACCATTAGCTTTATTTCTCATGCAAACACATTTATTTCCAGCTTTCCATAACTTTTCCTAGTTGTTTTATTACATACATTCCCCCTTCATTATTCCAAACACATGCACCCATAATCATTCATCCCCTCCTAGCTGCAATATTCCCTCTTTTGGTCCCCCCATTTCACCTATAAATAAGCATCCAACACTCCTCAAAATTCATTCACTCCCCACTCCATCTCATTTCATACACAACACACCACAAACACTTCCATTCCTTCTCTTTGCCGTGAGTCCCCTTAGAATCCAAAACCATTTTTTTCATTCCCCTTCCACTTCTCCACCACTCCTCTTCCATTCCACACTTCCATCCCCCAAACCAATTATCCCTAGACCTTATGCTACAATAAAGAGGAAGAGAAGAGGGCCTAAACGTTCATACAATTCAAGTTTGAGTTGTTGGAATGTTTAGGCGTTTCTTTGATTTCAATGTTTAATTTCAATTCTCTTTGTTTTGTATGAGGAACTAAACCCCCCTTTAGCTAGGGGGGGATTCGAAATATATGTTTATGCTTGCATTTTGATTTGATTACTTCTAATTGTGTTTCATAAGTTGTGGATTCAATTTGTTTAACCGTTTGATTGATAACTTATTTATGTATGTTTATTAAGAATGCGCGCTTAATTTTCATGCATGAATATGACGCTAGAATATAAGTGAGTTTCACCTAATCGTTATGAACTTATATTCACAAGTAGTGGAGGTTGCTTATAAACAATCGTGTTAAACGAATTCTTGGCATAAGTTTCATGCAATCATAGTAACGAATGCCTCGTCAACACTTATAGTTTTCATGATGCTTAATGATTCTTGCTTGTTTCTCTATTATGCAATTCATGTAGGGAACTTGTGAGGAATGCTTTGGGTTGTCGTATGCAATCATCCAATTCATTAACTTAAGGAAAACTTGACGGTTAATTTAAGCGGACCTAATTAACCCGGGGTGTTGAGAATTCATGGTTTATCGAAATGCAATTGGAAATCATTTTATTATGCAAGTGTAACATGTATGGATATGAACCCCTTAGCTAGCCATACCATCCATTCATTTCCGTCAATTTCATATTTACAATTTGTTTTCTTTACAATCTATCCATTTTAGTTTAAATTCGTCCAAAATCAATCCCCCCATATTTCGTTTAAGTCTTAGTCTTAATCTTTCTTATTTTTAGTTTTGAATTCTTCGAGTTTAGTATAGCATTTTAGTTTGTGTTTTTAAAAGCATTTTGAGTCTTTTGATTTGTTTTAGTGTTTTAAAGTTTAGTTTTACATTCTTTGAGTCTAGTTTAGTGTTTTATATTATGTTTTTACGTTTTTAAGTCAAATCCAAGTGATTAACAATCCCTCCTAATCCCCGGTCCAGAACGATCCCTACTTGCACCTATACTACAATTGATAAAAAGAGGGTTTAATTTGTGTGCGTATAAACCACGCATCAGTCATTGCCACAACAATATGGTAAGGTTCCACTCTCACTTTCAAATTCAGTTTCCACTAAGATGCTACCTTCTGTTGTTCAGGCACCATCGCTTGAACTTAAGCCGTTGCCGGACCATTTCAAGTATGTGTTTTTGGGAAAAGGCGAAACATTGCCCGTCATCATTTCATCAAGTCTCACGGCAATGGAGGAGGAGAAGCTTGTGAGGGTGCTGCGAGAGCACAAAACGGCCATAGGGTGGACTTTGGCCGACATTAAAGGAATAAGCCCTACCACATGCATGCACCGTATACTTCTTAAGGAGGGGGCTAAACCAACTCGAGAGGCTCAACGCCGTCTCAACCCTCCGATGATGGAAGTGGTGAAGAAGGAAATAATCAAGCTTTTGGATTGCGGAGTGATCTACCCTATCTCCGATAGCCGTTGGGTCTCTCCAGTTCAAGTCGTTCCCAAGAAGTCCGGAGTAACTGTTATCAAGAATGATGAGAATGAGCTCGTGCCTACACACATTGAGACTGGATGGCGGGTATGTATCGATTACCGGAAGCTAAATGCCATGACTAGGAAAGATCACTTTCCTTCGCCATTCATCGACCAGATGCTCGAAAGGTTAGCAGGTCATGCTTTTTACTGTTTTCTTGATGGATACTCTGGATATAACCAAATTGTGATAGCCCCGGATGATCAAGAGAAGACCACATTCACATGTCCCTTTGGAACATTTGCTTATCGTCGCATGCCATTTGGCTTATGCAACGCACCGGCCACTTTCCAAAGGTGTATGGTAAGTATATTTTCCGATTTTGTTGAAAAGATCATTGAGGTTTTCATGGATGATTTCAGTGTATTTGGGAGTTCATTTGATAATTGCTTGGATAATCTGACCTTAAGTTTGAAACGATGTGTTGAAACTAACCTTGTCTTGAATTGGGAGAAATGTCACTTTATTGTGAAACAAGGTATAGTTTTAGGACATATTGTTTCAGAAAAAGGAATTGCAGTAGATAAATCGAAAATAGACCTTGTACGTCACTTACCCTCTCATACTTCGGTTAGAGAGGTACGTTCGTTTCTTGGCCATGCAGGGTTCTATAGGCGTTTTATCAAGGACTTCTCCAAGATGTCCAACCCTCTTTGCCGATTGCTTCAAAAAGATGTGCCATTCAAGTTTGATGAAGAGTGTAATTCGGCATTTAACCAACTCAAGGAGAAGCTAGTCTCGGCCCCCATTATTGTACCTCCAGATTGGAGCCTTCCGTTCGAGCTCATGTGCGATGCATCCGACTATGCATTAGGAGCTGTTCTAGGACAAAGAAGAGACAAGCGGCCGCATGTCATATACTATGCCTCTCGGACTCTCAATGATGCCCAATTGAACTACTCCACGACGGAAAAAGAGCTTCTAGCTGTGGTTTTTGCTTTAGATAAATTTCGTTCATATTTAATTGGTACTAAAGTAATCGTTTATTCTGATCAAGCAGCTTTGAGGTACTTGCTCACGAAAAAGGAAGCAAAGCCGAGGCTTATCCGTTGGATTCTTCTTCTTCAAGAATTTGATATTGAAATCCGGGATAAGAAAGGAAGCGAGAATGTAGTGGCTGACCATTTAAGCCGAATGATCCACGAGGAGCATGAACATGCCGTACCTATCCCTGAAACTTTTCCCGATGAGCAGCTGCTATCCATTGAGGTAAGTGAACCATGGTATGCAGATTTAGTGAATTACTTGGTGACTAAACAAATTCCAAATGAACTAAACAAGCACCAACGTGATAAGCTTAAAAATGATGCACGTTTCTATGTTTGGGATGACCCTTATTTGTGGAAGTATTGCTCAGATCAAATTGTACGTAGATGTGTGCATGATTCTGAATTTCACTCAATTCTAAGCTTTTGTCACACATATGCATGTGGTGGTCATTTTGGCACACAACGCACTGCCCTCAAGGTTCTAGAGTGTGGTTTTTATTGGCCGACTATATTTAGGGATGCTAGAACCTTTTGTATGTCTTGTGATCGTTGCCAACGAATGGGTAACATAGGTACCAAGGACCAAATGCCGCAAACCCCTGTCTTTAATGTTGAAATTTTTGATGTTTGGGGCATTGATTTCATGGGCCCTTTCCCTCCATCTTATGGTTTCACTTATATCTTGCTAGCCGTTGATTATGTTTCTAAATGGGTGGAAGCAAAAGCCACCCGTACTAACGATTCTAAGGTGGTTGCAGATTTCGTGAAAACTAACTTTTTTGCTAGGTTTGGAATGCCGAGAGTAATCATAAGTGATGGAGGGTCTCACTTTTGCAATCGGACCATTGAGGCGTTGCTAAGAAAGTACCATGTCAACCATAAGGTCTCCACACCTTACCATCCTCAAACAAATGGCCAAGCCTAGGTGTCTAACCGAGAAATAAAACAAATTTTGGAGAAGACCGTTGGACCAACAAGGAGGGATTGGAGCTTACGTTTAGATGATGCACTGTGGGCATATCGTACGGCATACAAAACACCCATTGGGATGTCACCTTTTCGGCTCGTCTATGGTAAGCCATGTTATTTGCCCGTAGAGTTAGAGCATAAGGCACATTGGGCCGTGAAGATTTTCAACATGGACATAGATGCAGCGGGAGTTCATAGGAAGCTCCAATTGAATGAACTTGAGGAGATTCGGAATGAAGCCTATGAGAATGCCCGGATGTACAAAGCCAAGACCAAAGCATTCCATGATAAAATGATTCGAACCAAGACCTTCACAGTTGGGCAGAAAGTGTTACTTTTCAACTCTCGCCTACGTTTGTTTCCTGGTAAGTTGCGTTCTAAATGGATTGGCCCGTTTGTTGTTACTAATGTTTTCCCTCATGGTGCAGTGCAAATCAAAAGTTCAAGGACACAGCAAGAATTCAAAGTGAATGGGCATCGATTGAAGCCCTATTACGAGATGTTTGAGGAGCATGTCGTGGAGGAGGTACCCCTCCATGCCGTGGAACCTAGTCAAGCTTAAACGGAGGTACCGTCCTGCTGCAAGACGTAAAAGAAAGCGCTTCGTGGGAGGCAACCCATGCATCCGAATAGAGAAGAACTTGGAAACCCCTTTAAGAGACTTATTTTTATTCCTTTCTTTTTCTTTACTGCCTTTACTTTGCTTTCTTTCTCGTATTTGTTTATTTGCTTGCTCTGTTGTGACTTTCTGCTTAAAACATTGAGGACAAAGTTTGATTTAAGTGTGGGGGGGTAAACAATTTGTATTTGCATGAATTTCGTGGGATTTATTCGCCTTTCACTTAGAATGTTGTTTCTTGCTGTTTTAAGCGTTTTTAGAGTGTTTTAGTGTGTTTTATAGTGTCTTGGTATAAAACTCCGAAAATTTGATTAAAAAAAAAAAAAAAAAAATTTAAAAAGAAAAACAGTGCATTCAACAAAGGAAGACTTAGAAAGCACTCCAGATCCAGATTTCTAAAAAAAAAAAAAACTCTTCTCTTTGTTGCTATTTCGTTTCTGCCTTGTTAGGTTGTTTAGTTGTTATTGTTTGTTTGTTTATTAATTGTGTGAGTCTATGATTGTAACATTGAGAAAATGTTTGATTTATTGATAGGCACTGCTAAACAAAGAAAGATGGTGCTTCACAAAGGTTGTTTGCTTGAGGCCCCACTACGTGGCTTTACTCTTGAAGCGGAAGGCGTAGGAACAGAAGGCATCGGAGCGGAAGGCGTAGGAACAGAAGGCATCGGAGCGGAAGGCGTAGGAACAGAAGGCATCGGAGCGGGAGGCATCGAAGATAGAGCATTCCAGGCCTCAATACTTGGCCAAGCGCTGGATGAGCCAGGAAAAAGGTGCCTCTGGAGGAAAGACGAGAACCTTTGACGGTCACTGTGAATCCGACCTTCAGACTCTTGCAGCTCATCAAGCTTCCTCTTCATGCCCGTCGAATAGTTGTTTGCAAGCACGTGCAAACTTCTATTCTCATACTTCAGCTGTTGGATCTCCTGCTTGAGACTTTCCACCTCTGCCATCAATGATTCCACCTGACGGGAGCGGGCAAGCAGGCGTTGGCCCATGTTGGACACAGAACTCGCACACTGAACACTAAGTGCGAGGGACTCTTGAACGGCCAACTCATCGGACCGTCCTGACAGCAGCCTACTATCTTTTGGAGTGAGGAGGTTCCTAGCTACTATTGTAGCTGTTGTGGCGTCCTGCATCACGGAGTCTTCCCCTGTGAGAGGACCGTTAGAAGAAAAGAAAGAAGGGCGCCATACGTTACCTTGACGCGGCGCGCCCGTATCACTGCTAAGGCTCAATTCCAAGCTAAGGTTCGATGAGTTTGCCATTTTTTTTAAAAGTGTTCAAAGAGAAGGGATGGAGTTAAATTTCAAAGGGCCGGAGTCGATTTTCAAGAATGGGAAATCTGCAGAGTGTGTTTGTTGTGGTGATCGATAGCTCAATAAAAAAACCAAGGCGACGCGTCCACCAATTCAAAAAAAAAAAAAAAAAAAAAAAAAAAAGCCGGAATCTCCGGCGTAATTTAGGCGACGCTTTCTCGGCTTTTCAGAAGGCGCGTTCAACTTTGTCAAAAGATTTCTTCTTTTCAGACGACACGTGGAGGCCATCATCACAACTACACATCTTTAGCCGACAAGCGCAAAGTTCGGCGACGCTTTCTCTGCTTTTCGGAAGACGCGTGCAGCTTTGTTCTCGTGCATTTACGTTATGTTTCTCTAGTTATTTTAGTCCTTTATGCTTCTTTTGTGTGTTTTCAGGTTCTAAGGGCAAGGTATGCAAAAGGATGCCTTTTGGAGCCTTTTGAAGCAAATTAGAGATTGGAATGGATATCATATGCTTGGAGCCAAGAGGATGGACGAAATTAAAGACTTGAAGTAGGAATGTTAAATCCTAAAAGACCTCATGTTTAAGCATCATTGAAGACTCCTACGCATTTTAGAACACAAAAACAACATTGCTTGCAACCTTAGGACATTGTCGTGTGTTTCCTTGTGTCTCCCTTCCTTGCCATGCAAGGAAGGGCTTTGTTCCCTATTTTAAACACTTAAAGCATTCACTTATCATATCATTCACTTATCAAACCAATCACTTATCACTTCCATTCACTTATCACTCACCACATATCATTCATTTATCACTTAACATATCACTCATTTATCACTTAGCATATCATTCATTTATCAATTATCAAACCATTCACTTATCACTTCCATTCACTTATCACTCACCACATATCATTCATTTATCACTTATCACAACAACAACCTAAAACACATGCACATGCACCACTAATCCCTTCACTTTCATGCCATCATTTCTCACCATCCCCCCTTGCCGTGGCCTTCACTCACATTTCCAGCTTTCCACCTTGCATTTCCACATGCATTCACTTCATCATTACACACCACTCATTCTCTAATTTCACATGCCTTCATTCATTCTTTATTCCACTTACACTCATCATCACACACCTTAGCAATCAACACATGCAATCACATGCATCACAACCACAAAGAACCATCCCCAAAACACTTTGCCGTGAGTTCCCACTCCCATTTCCAGCTTTCCATAACTTTTCCTAGTTGTTTTATTACATACATTCCCCCTTCATTATTCCAAACACATGCACCCATAATCATTCATCCCCTCCTAGCTGCAATATTCCCTCTTTTGTTCCCCCATTTCACCTATAAATAAGCATCCAACACTCCTCAAAATTCACTCACTCTTCCATACACATTTTCAGTTACAAACACTTCCATCTTCTCCCTAGCCGTGAGTCTCTTCATTTTCTGCATATTTTCTCTTCATTCTTCCATCTCCAACCATTCCCTACTCCATTCCACATACACCTAAAGCCCTTAAGCTCACCTTAGACCTTGTGCTACAACAACGAGGAAGAAAAGAGTGCTTAAACGTTCATACAATTCAAGTTTGAGTTGTTGGAATGTTTAGGTGTTTCTTTGATTTCAAAGTTTAAATTTAATTCTCTTTGTTTTGTACGTATGAGAAGGGAAGAGAAGAGTGCCTAAACGTTCATACAATTCACGTTTGAGTTGTTGGAATGTTTAGGTGTTTCTTTGATTTCAAAGTTATGAGGAACTAAACCCCCTTTAGCTAGGGGGTGATTCGAAACTATGTTTATATTTGCAATTTGAATTGATTACGTTTGGTTGGAATTTCATAAGTTGTGGATTCAATTCGTTTAACTGTTTGATTGATAACTTATTTATGTATGTTCATTGAGATTGCAAGCTTAATTTTCATGCATAAATATGACGCTAGAATATAAGTGAATTTCACCTAATCGCTATGAACTTATATTCACAAGTAGTGGAGGTTGCTTATAAACAATCGCGTTAAACGAATTCTTGGCATAAGTTTCATGCGTATTCCATAGTAACAAATGCCTCGTCGATGTTTATGATTTCCGTTGAACTTAATGATCTTTGTTGAATGTCTCTATCATGCGTATTCCATAGTTAGGGACTTTGATTAAGAATAATTTGGTTGTAATGCGTATTCCATTCAATCCAACGAATTTAGGGAAATCTGAAAGTTAATCTAAGCGGATCTAATTAACTTGGAGCATTGAGTTTCATAACTTATCGAAAGACCAACTGAGAATCAATTTTGTTTTGCAAGTGTAACATGTGTGGAGAAGAACCCCTTGGCTATTCCATCATCCATATTTTTATCACATTCATTTTACATTTTGCCTTTAATTATATTCTGTCTTTTTAATTTAATATCGTCCAACCACAATTCCCCCCCCTATTTTGTTAAGTCTTAATCATTCGTATTTGTTTTATTTTTGTATCTTTAAGCTTTTGGAGTCATAAACAATTGCAAATTCGTCTAAATCAAGTTCTAGCTTCTATTTCAGTCAATTTGATTGTTTTAGACAATTTGAGTTTTTCAAAGCCTTTCTGAGTCATAGTAGTCTTGTTAAGAGTATTTTAATTTAGTTTTTATGTTTTTAAGTCAATTTAGAAGGTTTTAGCAAGCCCTCCAAATCCCCGGTCTAGAACGATCCCTCACTTATCCATTCTACTACAATTGTCAAACGAGGGTTTAATTTGAGTGTCAAGTAAATCTCGCATCAATACCTGCGCCAAAGAATCGATAACATCAATGGAAAAACAAGAATAGTCATCAACGGGATATCTCATAGTTTCAGAAATATTAAAATCAATCACTTCCCCATCGAATTCCATTGTCAAGGTGCCTTTGTATACATCAATCTTTGTTCGGGCCGTCTTCATGAATGGCCTACCAAGGAGAATCGGCAAAGATGTAGAATGGGTTGAATCCTTCATGTCTAGGACGTAGAAATCAGCCGGAAAAATTAAATGGTTCACCTGCACAAGCACATCTTCCAAAACTCCTTTTGGATACGCGTTAGAACGATCGGCCAATTGTATAATTACACCATCTTGTTTTAATTCACCCAAATTCATAGATGCATAAATAGAATAAGGCATGACATTTATGGATGCACCTAAATCAAGCATGGCATGTTCAAAACGATTATGTCCAATCACACAAGGAATCATGAAACTACCGGGGTCTTTGCACTTGGTAGGCAGTTTACGTTGCAAAACAGCGGACACATTCTCGCTTACCTTCACTACCTCTTTGTTTGCCCTTCTTCTCCTTGTATTGCATAGGTCCTTGAGGAATTTAGCATACTTTAGAACCTGTTTGATTGCATCGAGAAGCGGTATGTTCACTTGCACCTTCCGTAACGTTTCAAGAATGTCCTTCTCGCTTTCTTCCTTTTTTTCTTGCATGAACCTGCGAGGAAAAGGTACATTGGGCAGATTAGGACGTGAAGTACATGAATTTGAACTTAAATTACCTGATTTGGCCGAGTTAGGGTGATCTGCCTCAGGTTGTGTCGTCTCTTCATCTACTTTCTGGGCAGATTTGGGATTGTTTGGCTCGGTCCCAACTTCTTTTCCACCCCTTAGGGTGATGGCCTTGGCGGATTCGAATCCTCCCTTTGGATTGACTGTGGTTGAGCTAGGAAGCTTTCCTTGCTCTCTAATCTGTCCAAGGAACTCAGAAATCTGCCCTATTTGTTTCTTCATATCCGTCATCTCCTTCTCGTTATTTGCTATCCGGTTGTTTTGATTTTGCAACCCCTGCGAAATAGAGGTTAGTAATTGCATAGCTTGATCACTTTCCAAGGACGTACCTGAATGAGATGATGCCGAAGGTTGTTGGGGTTGTTGGGGTGCATACGGCTTGGAATAAAAACCAGGGGGGTTTGGCCTAAATCCTCCTTGTTGGGCAGCTTGTTGTGGCTCCCTCCATTTGAAGTTTGGATGGTCCCTCCATCCGGCATTGTAAGTGTTCGAGTATGGGTTGTTTTGATTTTGTCCTTGGAAACCAATTGCATTGGCAGATTCCCACCCACCATTCTCGATTAGTTGAGGGCACTTGTCGGATGGATGCCCTTGAATTGAGCACACGCCACAAACTTGGTGTTCTTGTGCTTTTGGACCAATCACAACCTGAGAAACAAGAGAAGTAAGATTAGCAAGTTGTGATTGAATTTCAGAAATAGCACTCACCTCATTTACACTTTGTTGCCGTGGGGCTTCCCTTTGGCCCACTCCTTCATATTGTTGAGCGTTGAGCGCTCGGTTGGCTATGAGAATCTTGGCATCCCTTGGTGTTTTGTCCACCAATGCTCCTCCCGCTGATGCATCAAGCATTTGACGTTCGATAGGAAGGAGGCCCTCATAGAAATATTGAAGGAGAAGTTCCTCCTTCATTTGATGTTGAGGACATGAAGCTACAAGGCCCTTGAAGCGCTCATAATAAGCCGGGAATGTCTCACCATGATTCTGTTGAATACCACTAATTTTCTTCCGTAGGAGAATCACTCTCGAAGTAGGGAAGAATTTCTCCAAGAAAGCACGCTTCATACTCTCCCACGAAGTCACAATTCCCGGGGCTAGTTCGTAGAGCCAATCTTTGGCCTTGTCCATAAGTGAAAATGGAAAGGCCTTCATCTTCAATATACTCTCATCCACATTGACGGGGGTCATGCTCGAACAAACCACCTCGAACTCCTTCAAGTGTTTGTTGGGGTCTTCCATAGACAAGCCATGGAACTTCGGAATATGGTGTAACAGACTGGATTTGAGTTCAAATTCCTCAGTCTTCCCCTCTGCAGCCGTGGGGTATTGGATACAAAGAGGCAATGCATTATCCAAACCCGAGGCCGAAAGCTCCTTGATGGTTCTAT
Organism: Pyrus communis; assembly: GCF_963583255.1. Classification (NCBI taxonomy): domain Eukaryota; kingdom Viridiplantae; phylum Streptophyta; class Magnoliopsida; order Rosales; family Rosaceae; genus Pyrus; species Pyrus communis. The sequence goes on from NC_084809.1 coordinate 20,759,266, forward strand.
TATCTGCTGCCATGGCTTGTTCTTCTTCAAAAATCTGATCCGTGGGCTTTTCTTCTACACCTACTTTGTCTTCTTCAAGCCCAGGTTGTGGTGGAGGTTGTGGTGGCTCTTGTTGACTCCTCGTTCTCCTCAAAGTGCGTTCAAAATCACCGTCAAAGTCGGAGATGTTCTCTATAATAGGCCGAGAGCTACGAGTCATACACAGTACCTAAAAAACAAGGAAACAGACAAACTAAGAATCTGAAATAAGAATGCACGAAAAACAAAATATAAAAATAAAGACAAAGGATTAGCAAAGTTGCTAATCCCCGGCAACGTCGCCAAAATTTGATGCGAGATTTACTTGACACTCAAATTAAACCCTCGTTTGACAATTGTAGTAGAATGGATAAGTGAGGGATCGTTCTAGACCGGGGATTAGGAGGGCTTGCTAAAACCTTCTAAATTGACTTAAAAACATAAAAACTAAATTAAAATACTCTTAACAAGACTACTATGACTCAGAATGGCTTTGAAAAACTCAAATTGTCTAAAACAATCAAATTGACTCAAATAGAAGCTAGAACTTGATTTAGACGAATTTGCAAGTGTTTATGACTCCAAAAGCTTAAAGATACAAAAATAAAACAAATACGAATGATTAAGACTCAACGAAATATGGGGGAAATGTGTTTGGACGATATTAAATTAAAAAGACAGAATATAATTAAAGGCAAAATGTAAATATGAATGTGATGAAAATATGGATGATGGAATAGCCAAGGGGTTCTTCTCCACACATGTTACACTTGCATACAAAATTGATTCTCAGTTGGTCTTTCGATAAGTTGTGAAACTCAATGCTCCAAGTTAATTAGGTCCGCTTAGATTAACTTTCAGATTTCCCTAAATTCGTTGGATTGAATGGAATACGCATTACAACCAAATTATTCTTAATCAAAGTCCCTAACTATGGAATACGCATGATAGAGACATTCAACAAAGATCATTAAGTTCAATGAAAATTATAAGTGTTGACGAGGCATTCGTTACTATGGAATACGCATGAAACTTATGCCAAGAATTCGTTTAACGCGATTAAATAAGCAACCTCCACTACTTGTGAATATAAGTTCATAACGATTAGGTGAAACTCACTTATATTCTAGCGTCATATTCATGCATGAAAATTAAGCTTGCAATCTCAATGAACATACATAAATAAGTTATCAATCAAACAGTTAAACGAATTGAATCCACAACTTATGAAATTCCAACCAAAAGTAATCAATTCATATTGCAAATATAAACATAGTTTCGAATCACCCCCTAGCTAAAGGGGGTTTAGTTCCTCATAACTTTGAAATCAAAGAAACCCCTAAACATTCCAACAACTCAAACTTGAATTGTATGAACGTTTAGGCACTCTTCTCTTCCATTCTCATACGTACAAAACAAAGAGAATTAAATTTAAACTTTGAAATCAAAGAAACACCTAAAAATTCCAACAACTCAAACTTGAATTGTATGAACGTTTAGGCACTCTTTTCTTCCTCGTTGTTGTAGCACAAGGTCTAAGTGAGCTTTGGGGATTATGTGAAGTGTTTTGGAGGGATGGGAAGTGGTTGGATAGTGGCTGCAATGGAGGAGAAAAACTGCACAGAAATGGAAGGGGATTTGCGGCACAAGGGTTGTGTTAGTGTTGTGTGAAGTGTATGAAATGAGATGAATCCATTGTGGCTAGGTTGCATGCTTATTTATAGGTAAATGAGAGGGAACATGACAGCTTGGAATAGGTGGAAATGTGGCTGCAAGTTTGGTGAATGATTATGAGTGAATGCATGTGAATGTGGCTAGGTTGGAAAGCTGGAATTTCTGGAATTGTAATGTACCCCACGGCATTGATTGTGTTTGAGTGTTTGTGGCTGCAATGTTTGTTGGTTAAAGATGCATGTGGATGTATTATACAATGGGAAAGTATGTGATTGACAATTAGGGTGAATGGTGGCTGCAATGATGAAGTGTGATGGCTGAAAATGCAAGGGAAGTGCACGGCATTGATTAGTTTTAGGTGCATGTGGCTGCAATGTTTGTTTGATGATGATGCATGTGATGGGTGGGAACAAAGGGGGAAACATGGCACAAGGGTGCTTGAGTGAATGATTGAATGTGCATGTGGATTAAAGAATGAGTGGTGGTGTAATGATGAAGTGAATGCATGTGTTGATGACAAGGTTAGTGGGTGGAAATCTGAAAATGGCATAAGGGAATGGGAGCTAATAAATAATGCATGTAGGGTTAGGAAATAAAATCATAACTTAAAGGGGGATGATTTAAAGGGTGTTGAAAGGTTTTGCATGGCTTTGAAGTGATTGTGGATTGGGCTAGAGTTTAAGTACATGAAATGGACCCAAATTGCTCCTCCTTGCATGGCAAGGAATGGTGTTTGTGTTAAGCCCATGGCAAGGTGTTATGTGATTGGGTTAGGGCCATTGTTTTGTGTCTTCAAGTGCATACAAGGCCTTCAAATTCGTCCATCCTCTTGGCTCCATGGATAAGCTATCCAATCCATGCCCAAAAATGCTCCAAATGGCCTCAAAATGCACTTTCTTGCTCCCTAGGCCCTTAGAACCTGAAAACACACAAAAGAAGCATAAAGGACTAAAATAACGAGAGAAACATAACGTAAATGCACGAGAACAAACCATTTAAGTCGCATGAATATGCTCCTATCAGTGTGCCGCACCTAGCCTTCTAGAACTCCCTAATTCCTAGCCGAAATTCCTATTCCCAATCCCACTTGATTTCTGCCTTGAGTTAACCTTTTTACAATGGGATTAGGCAATCCTTTTCCTTCACTAAGTGTGCCAAACTAGCCTATATAAACAGCTTTGCCGTGCCATTTAATCACCACCACCCTTCACACAACAATCATTCATTCATAAACACAACCATCCTTTGCCGTGACCTTGCAACCACCCATCCATCATTCCCCTACTTCGATACCTCAATCCCAACCTCCATACACCACCATCTACCCTTGCCGCACCACCATACATACCTAAATCCATCCAAAACCCAGAAAATCATCCACAAACCCATTATAGACCTTGTGCCGTGACTTAGCAAGGAAGAGGAGAAGGAAGACCAAGCCTTGGGCGTTTGTGCATTCGAGTTGGAGTGTTGGACGTTTCTAGGTGTAATCTATCCTTTATTGTTAATGTTTAAATCTATGTTGCTTTGTTTTGTCATGAACATGAGAGGCTAAACTCGTTTTAGCCTAGGGGATGCTTTGAAACCATGATTACATTTATAATATGAGTTGATTAAGTCCAGTTGTGATTTCATAAATTGTGAATGCAATTTACTTAACCGTTTGACGGATAACTTATTCTTGTATGTTTATTAAGGAGGCCTACTTAATTTGCATGCTTGAATTTGGGGCTAGAATATTAGGGTGTTTCACATAATCGTCACAAACTAATATTCACAAGTAGTTAAGGTTGTTTTCACAATCATGTTAAGTAAATTCTTCGCATAAGTTTCATGCAATTCATAGTAACGAGTGCTTCGTCAATGCTTATGGTTTTCAAAGAACTTAATGATTCTTGCTTGTATCTCTATTATGCAATTCATGTAGGGAACTTGTGGGGAATGCTTTGGGTTGTCGTATGCAATCATCCAATTCAATAACGTGAGGAAAATCTGAGGGTTAATTAGTGCAATTCACAGTTAATCTGGGGTGTTGAGGTTCATGGTTTATCGGAAAAGCAATTGGAAATCAATTTATGTTAGAACGTATCATGTGTGGAGAAGTATCCCTTGGCTATCCCGTCATCCATTAGTTTTTCTTATTTTCGTCCAAAATCTGTTTTAAAGTTTTAAGTCACTTGTTTTCTTTTAAATTCGTCCAAAATCAAAACCCCCTTTCTTATTTGTTCCAAATCTGTCCAAAAGAGTCTTTTTGAGTCTTTAGAGTCAAAACCAAGTGTATTTTCGTCCAAATTAAGTCCTAGAGTCTAAATTGAGTCTTTTTGGTTGTTTTTGGTTGTTTTGAGTCTTTAAAGTTTGTTTTGAGTCAAATAAGTTAGTTCATATAAGTTAGTAAGAGTCTTGTGAGTCTATTTAAAGTGTTTTAAAACATATTTTTACATCTTTGAGTCAATTTTCATTAGATTAGCAATCCCTCCTAATCCCCGGCCTAGAACGATCCCTACTTATATCTATACTACAATTGTCAAAAAGAGGGTTTAATTTGTGTGCTTATAAATCTCGCATCAGTGGCATAATCTTGCAGATTTTGGGAGAGAAGAGGAAGGTAAGGTGCGGCACATGTCTAGGGCTTCTAGAACATGTGATTTAGGCAACCACATTATTTGGAAACTTGCATAATTGGAAACCTTTCAAGAATAGAAACTCCCCATAATGGAAACTAGTTTCCAATTCTTGATTCCTCCTTCTTTCTTCGATTCTAGGCTCACTTGGTCTTCAACTTCATCCAATGCTTTGGCTCCAAGCATAAGCTATCCATCCTTAGCCCAAAAGTGCTCCGAAAGGCTCCAAAATGCACTTCTTTGCTCCTATAGCCCTTAGAACCTGAAAACACACAAAAGAAGCATAAAGGACTAAACTAACTAAGGAAACACAACGTAAATGCACGAGAACAAGCCAATTAGGTCGCATAAATATGCTCCTAGCATTCACGTAATAGTTATTCACTTATATTCACGAGTAGTGGAGGTTGATGTGATAAATAATAGCACTCAAATTAAACCCTCTTTTTGACAATTGTAGTATAGATATAAGTAGGGATCGTTCTAGGCCGAGGATTAGGAGTGATTGCTAATCTAATGAAAATTGACTCAAAGATGTAAAAATATGCTTCAAAACACTTAAACAAACTCAAAAGACTCTTAACTAAACTTGTATGACTCAAAAGAAACTTAAAAGACTCAAAACAACTCAAAACAATAAAAAAGACTCAATTTAGACTCTAGGACTTAACTTGGACGAAAATACAATTGGTTTTGACTCAAAAGACTCAAAAACACACTTGGACAGATTTGAAACAAGTAAATAAAGGGGATTTGGTTTTGGACGAATTTAAGAGAAAAACAAGTAATTAAAAGACTTAAAAGAGATTTGGACGAATTTGAGAAAAACTATGGATGATTAGATAGCTATGGGATACTTCTCCACACATGATACATTCAAACATAAATTGATTTCCAGTTGCTTTTCCAATAAACCAATGACCTCGACACCACAGATTAACTGTGACATCACTAATTAACCCTCAGATTTTCCGTAAGTTATTGGATTGGATGACATCATACGACAACCCAAAGCATTCTTCAAAAGTTCCCTACATGACATCATAATAGAGATACAATCAAAGATCATTACGTTCAATGAAAATCATAAGTATTGACAAAGCACTTGTAACTATGACATCATGATACTCATGCTAGGAATTTACTTAACATGATTGTAAAAACAACCTTAACTACTTGTGAATATAAGTTTGTGTGACATCCCACATCGCCCAGGGGAGTGATCCTTATATGTATATTCCCATCCTACCTAGCACGAGGCCTTTTGGGAGCTCACTGGCTTCGAATTCCGTAGGAACTCCGAAGTTAAGCGAGAGGAGGGCTAGAGCAATCCCACGATGGGTAACCCACTGGGAAGTTGCTCGTGAGTTCCCAAAAACAAAACCGTGAGGGAATGGTAAGCCTAAAGCGGACAATATCGTGCTACGGTGGTGGAGCGGGCCCGGGAAGTGATCCGCCCCGAGCCGGGATGTGACAATTGGTATCAGAGCCTAACCCTGGTCGCATGTGTGCCGACGAGGACGTCGGGCCCCTAAGGGGGGTGGATTGTGACATCCCACATCGCCCAGGGGAGTGATCCTTATATGTATATTCCCATCCTACCTAGCACGAGGCCTTTTGGGAGCTCACTGCCTTCGGATTCCGTAGGAACTCCGAAGTTAAGCGAGAGGAGGGCTAGAGCAATCCCATGATGGGTGACCCACTGGGAGGTTGCTCGTGAGTTCCCAAAAACAAAACCGTGAAGGAATGGTAAGCCCAAAGCGGACAATATCGTGCTACGGTGGTGGAGCGGGCCCGGGAAGTGATCCATCCCGGGCCGGGATGTGACAGTTTGTGACTATTATGTGAAACTCCCTTATATTCTAGCACCAAATTCAAGCATGCAAATTAAGTAGGCCTCCCTAATCAAATGGTTAAGTAAATTGCATTCACAATTTATGAAATCACAACTGGACTTAATCAATTCATATCATAAATATAATCATGGTTTCAAAGCATCCCCTAGCTAAAACGAGTTTAGCTGATAGGAGCATATTTATGCTACTTAGTTCTGTTGTTTCCTTGCATTTAGTTAGTTAATTACTATCTATTTTAGTCTTTTAAGCTATTTTCGTTTGTTTTTAGGTCCTAAGGGCAAAAGGAGCAAGAAAGGGCATTTTGAAGCTAAATGGAGCAGTTTTGGGCATGGATTGGATAGCTTAACCATGGAGCAAAGAGGATGGACGAAATTGAAGTCAAGAAGGGCTAGGAAAGGCTACAAATCTGGAGAAAGAAGTCCAAATGCAAGGAAGATAAGGAAATAGCAAGAAATAAGGAACCTTATCCAACCTTATCTTATCCTATCCTAACCAACCTTATCCTTTCCTAACTCTAACATTATCCTATCTTACCCTATCCAAATCAGGTTAGGACTTAAATCTAGCTAATTAGAAGGGATTAGTTACACATTTAAACACCTATTTCAAGTTCTAGAAGCCCTATTTTCGTGCATTAAGTTTATGCCACATGTAACCCTTCTAGAAGTTCTAGAATCTGCCACAAGGACCATTCCTTGTCCTCCTTGGAATCTAATTGAAAGTATCCTTGCTCTTTGGTGATTTGGAGTCCTAATTCATCTCCTTTTCAGCTCAAATCCGTGCCTCCCCTTAACCATATAAATACTTGATGCCATAACACTCAAAAACCACCACCCTCGACCACAAATTTACACCACACCATCCACCACACCTTAAGAGCCTAAATTCATGCAAATCCCCATTGTTGGCAGCAAGGAAAGAAGGAGGAACCACCTAGAGTGTTTCTAGGTGTATTCTATCCTTGTTTTTAATGTTTAAGTTTAATTATCTTTGTTTTGCGAACATGTGGAACTAACTTCTTTTTAGTTAGAGGTGAATTCGAAGCCATGATTATATGTTTTATATGAACTAATTACGTCCAGTTATTGTTTCTTAAGGCATGAATGTGATTTGCTTATCTAAGTTATTAAAACTTGTTTATGTATGGGGGTTGGGGGTCGACACTTAATTTGCATGCATGAATTTGATGCTAGAGTATAAGGGGGTTTCACGTAATAGTTATTCAGTTATATTCACAAGTAGTGGAGGTTGCTAGTCACAATCGTGTTAAGTAAATCCTTGGTATGAGTCTCATGCGTTTCATAGTGATGAATGCCTTGTCAATGCTTATGAATTTCATAGAACTTAGTGACTTTTGACATGTATCTCTATCATGCGTTTCATATAAGGAACTTGAGAAAGATAACTTGGTTTAGATGCGTATTCCATCTAATTCAATGAAATAAGGAAAATCTGATGGTTAGTTGTGCGATGCAACTAACTTGGGGTGTTGTCATTCATAGTCTAAAGGAATAATAACTGGAAATTGGTTCGTATGCATATATCATGTGTGGAGAAGGACCCTCTAACTAGCCTTCCACCCATTTATTTTACTTAAATTCGTTTTTCAAAAGTGTTTTCTACAAAGTTTTTGTTTTGAGTCTAAAATTCGTCAAAAACAATCCCCATGTTATTTAGTCTTCATATTTGAGTCAAAACTTGTTTTCGTTGAGTCTTTTGAGTCAAGTCAAGTCCTATTTTCGTCCAAAACCTTTATTGAGTCTAAAATTGAGTCTTTTTCAGTATTGGTCGCTGTTTTAAGTGTCTTAAGTTAGTTTTGAGTCCATAGAGTCTAGTTTAGTGTTTTGGAGTCTTATTTACATAGATTAGCATCCCTAGTTAATCCCCGGTCTAGAACGATCCCTACTTACATCTCTACTACAATTGTCACAAATAGGGTTTAATTTGTGTGTCAAGTTAATTTTCACATCATTAGCCTCTCATGTTCACAACAAAACAAAGGAAAATAGAATTAAACATTGAAAATGAAAGATAGATTACACCTAAAAACGTTCCAACACTCCAACTTGAATGCACAAACGTCCAAGGCTTCTTCTTTCTTCTCTTCTTCCTTGCAAAGTCACGTCACGAGAGTCTAGGGTGATTTATGGATGATTTTCTGGGTTGTGAATGGATTTAGGATGGTAGGGTGGTGCGGCAAAGGTTGGGAATGGTGTATGGATACTTGGATAAAGGTATGAAAGTAGGAGAATGGTGGAAGAATGGTTGGAAGGCTGCGGCAAAGGAGGCTTGTTTCTGTGAATTGGTGTGATAAAAGATAGCACTCAAATTAAACCCTCTTTTTGACAATTGTAGTATAGATATAAGTAGGGATCGTTCTAGGCCGGGGATTAGGAGGGATTGCTAATCTAATGAAAATTGACTCAAAGATGTAAAAATATGTTTTAAAACACTTTAAATAGACTCTAGGACTTAATTTGGACGAAAATACACTTGGTTTTGACTCTAAAGACTCAAAAAGACTCTTTTGGACAGATTTGGAACAAATAAGAAAGGGGGTTTTGATTTTGGACGAATTTAAAAGAAAACAAGTGACTTAAAACTTTAAAACAGATTTTGGACGAAAATAAGAAAAACTAATGGATGATGGGATAGCCAAGGGATACTTCTCCACACATGATACTTTCTAACATAAATTGATTTCCAGTTGCTTTTCCGATAAACCATGAACCTCAACACCCCAGATTAACCGTGAATTGCACTAATTAACCCTCAGATTTTCCTCACGTTATTGAATTGGATGATTGCATACGACAACCCAAAGCATTCCCCACAAGTTCCCTACATGAATTGCATAATAGAGATACAAGCAAGAATCACTAAGTTCTTTGAAAACCATAAGCATTGACGAAGCACTCGTTACTATGAATTGCATGAAACTTATGCCAAGAATTTACTTAACATGATTGTGAAAACAACCTTAACTACTTGTGAATATTAGTTTGTGACGATTATGTGAAACACCCTAATATTCTAGCCCCAAATTCAAGCATGCAAATTAAGTAGGCCTCCCTAATAAACATACAAGAATAAGTTATCCGTCAAACGGTTAAGTAAATTGCGTTCACAATTTATGAAATCACAACTGGACTTAATCAACTCATATTATAAATGTAATCATGGTTTCAAAGCATCCCTAGGCTAAAACGAGTTTAGCCTCTCATGTTCATGACAAAACAAAGCAACATAGATTTAAACATTAACAATAAAGGATAGATTACACCTAGAAACGTCCAACACTCCAACTTGAATGCACAAACGCCCAAGGCTTGGTCTTCCTTCTCCTCCTCCTTGCTAAGTCACGGCAAAGGGTCTATGGTGGTGTATGGAGGTTGGGATGGAGGTGTGGAAGTAGGGGAATGATGGATGGGTGGTTGTAAGGTCACGGCAAAGGATGGTTGTGTTTATGAATGAATGATTGTTGTGTGAAGGGTGGTGTTGATTAAATGGCACGGCAAAGGGCTGTTTATATAGGCTAGTTTGGCACACTTAGTGAAGGAAAAGGATTGCCTAATCCTATTGAAAAAGGGTTAATTCAAGGCAGAAATCAAGTGGGATTGGGAATAGGAATTTCGGCTAGGAATTAGGGAGTTCTAGAAGGCTAGGTGCGGCACACATGTAGGGATAGGATTAGGTGTTCTAGAAACTGTGTTTAAGGCAGATTTCCTAATCCTAAAGGGCCTAGGATATGTGATATAAGAGTAGGAAAAGGTTTTCAATTCCTAAACCTACTAGGAGGGGTGTCTTGCGGCATTGGTATGGATAAGTGTTCTAGAACTGAATTAGGTGTTTAAATGTGTAATTGATTCCCCCTAATTAGCTAGGTTTAAGCCCCCACCTGATTTGGATAGGATAGAATAGGATAATGTTAGAGATAGGATAGGATAAGGTTTCTAGGATAGGATAAGATAAGGTTGGATAAGGTTCCTTGTTTCTTGCTTCTTCCTTATCTTCATTGTATTAGGACTTCTTCCACCATATTTGTAGCCTTTCCTAACTCTTCTATTCTTCAATTTCGTCCATCCTCTTTGCTCCATGGTTAAGCTATCTAATCCATGCCCAAAAATGCTCTAAATAGCCTCAAAATGCACTTTATTGCTCCCTGTGCCATTAGAACCTAAAAACACACAAAAATACTTTAAAAGACTAAAACAACTATGAATTAATAACATAAATGCATGAAAACAAGCTAAGTAAGTCGCCTAAATATGCTCCTATCATGAATCAGGGCAGATTTTGTATGAGAGTGATTAGGGTTGAATGAAAGGTGCGGCGTTGGTATTTATTTGGGAGCAAGAATCCCTAGAGTTTATTACATAGTTTAGGAAAGGATTTAGGCCCTAAATCCATTAGGAAAAGGAGTCATAAAGTTAGAAACTAAAAGGGAAAAGGAAAGGTAATTGCGGCAAAGGATAGGAAAAAGGGAATGTGTTTTTAATTCTCAAATTAGGCAAGGATTTTGGGATAGATGATAGGAGCATATTCATGCGACTTAAATGGCTTGTTCTCGTACATTTACGTTATGTTTCTTTAGTTATTTTAGTTCTTTATGCTTCTTTTGTGTGTTTTCAGGTTCTAAGGGCTTAGGGAGCAAGAAAGTGCATTTTGAGGCCATTTGGAGCATTTTTGGGCATGGATTGGATAGCTTATCCATGGAGCCAAAGTTTGGACGAATTTGAAGGCCTTATTTTCACTTTGGACATAAAACAAAGGGCCTAGCCCATTCTCTCTTATTCTATCCCTTATAGCCATGCAAAGAACCATCCATTCCATCAAAAACAATCCATCAATTCACATGCAAAACCACCATTAACATACATGCACCCAAACAAAGCCAACCTAGCTAACCCTACATGCATTATTTATTAGCATCTTTACAAGACATTATCATTGCATAACATTCCACTTCCACCTCTTTCCAACCTAATTCACATGCATATCAACCCTACATACATTAATTAGTCATTCTTTTCATATTACACTCAAATGCATTCACATGCATTTCAAGAAGCAAAACAACATTGTGCCGTGAGCTTCCCTTGCATTTTCAGCTTTCCTCCTTGCATTCACATGCATAACCAACCTAGTGTCACTCCCATTCATTCCCTTTAATTATTTAGCCATTATCATACATTTATTCTCCCATAAACAACCCAACAATGCCGTGAGTTCCCACTCCCATTTCCAACTTTCCATAACTTTTCCTAGTTGTTTTATTACATACATTCCCCCTTCATTATTCCAAACACATGCACCCATAATCATTCATCCCCTCCTAGCTGCAATATTCCCTCTTTTGTTCCCCCATTTCACCTATAAATAAGCATCCAACACTCCTCAAAATTCATTCACTCTTCCATACACATTTTCAGTTACAAACACTTCCATTTTCTGTGCAGTTTTTCTCCTTCATTGCAGCCACTATCCAACCACTTCCCATCCCTCCAAAACACTTCACATAATCCCCAAAGCTCACCTTAGACCTTGTGCTACAACAACGAGGAAGAAAAGAGTGCTTAAACGTTCATACAATTCAAGTTTGAGTTGTTGGAATGTTTAGGTGTTTCTTTGATTTCAAAGTTTAAATTTAATTCTCTTTGTTTTGTACGTATGAGAAGGGAAGAGAAGAGTGCCTAAACGTTCATACAATTCACGTTTGAGTTGTTGGAATGTTTAGGTGTTTCTTTGATTTCAAAGTTATGAGGAACTAAACCCCCTTTAGCTAGGGGGTGATTCGAAACTATGTTTATATTTGCATTTTGAATTGATTACGTTTGGTTGGAATTTCATAAGTTGTGGATTCAATTCGTTTAACTGTTTGATTGATAACTTATTTATGTATGTTCATTGAGATTGCAAGCTTAATTTTCATGCATAAATATGACGCTAGAATATAAGTGAATTTCACCTAATCGCTATGAACTTATATTCACAAGTAGTAGAGGTTGCTTATAAACAATCGCGTTAAACGAATTCTTGGCATAAGTTTCATGCGTATTCCATAGTAACGAATGCCTCGTCGATGTTTATGATTTCCGTTGAACTTAATGATCTTGGTTAAATGTCTCTATCATGCGTATTCCATAGTTAGGGACTTTGATTAAGAATAATTTGGTTGTAATGCGTATTCCATTCAATCCAACGAATTTAGGGAAATCTGAAAGTTAATCTAAGCGGATCTAATTAACTTGGAGCATTGAGTTTCACAACTTATCGAAAGACCAACTGAGAATCAATTTTGTTTGCAAGTGTAACATGTGTGGAGAAGAACCCCTTGGCTATTCCATCATCCATATTTTTATCACATTCATATTTACATTTTGCCTTTAATTATATTCTGTCTTTTTAATTTAATATCGTCCAACCACAATTCCCCCCCTATTTTGGTTAAGTCTTAATCATTCGTATTTGTTTTATTTTTGTATCTTTAAGCTTTTGGAGTCATAAACAATTGCAAATTCGTCTAAATCAAGTTCTAGCTTCTATTTGAGTCAATTTGATTGTTTTAGACAATTTGAGTTTTTCAAAGCCATTCTGAGTCATAGTAGTCTTGTTAAGAGTATTTTAATTTAGTTTTTATGTTTTTAAGTCAATTTAGAAGGTTTTAGCAAGCCCTCCTAATCCCCGGTCTAGAACGATCCCTCACTTATCCATTCTACTACAATTGTCAAACGAGGGTTTAATTTGAGTGTCAAGTAATTCTCGCATCAAATTTTGGCGCCGTTGCCGGGGATTAGCAACTTTGCTAATCCTTTGTCTTTATTTTTATATTTTGTTTTTCGTGCATTCTTATTTCAAATTCTTAGTTTGTTTGTTTCCTTGTTTTTTTTTAGGTACTGTGTATGACTCGTAGCTCTCGGCCTATTATAGAGAACATCTCCGACTTTGACGGTGATTTTGAACGCACTTTGAGGAGAACGAGGAGTCAACAAGAGCCACCACAACCTCCACCACAACCTGGGCTTGAAGAAGACGAAGTAGGTGTAGAAGAAAAGCCCACGGATCAGATTTTTGAAGAAGAACAAGCCATGGCAGCAGATAATAGAACCATCAAGGAGCTTTCGGCCTCGGGTCTGGATAATGCATTGCCTCTTTGTATCCAATACCCCACGGCTGCCCAAGGCAAGACCGATGAATTTGAACTCAAATCCAGTTTGTTACACCATATTTCGAAGTTCCATGGCTTGTCTATGGAAGACCCCAACAAACACTTGAAGGAGTTCGAGGTGGTTTGTTCGAGCATGACCCCCGTCAATGTGGATGGGAGTATATTGAAGATGAAGGCCTTTCCATTTTCACTTATGGACAAGGCCAAAGATTGGCTCTACGAACTAGCCCCGGGAACTGTGACTTCGTGGGAGAGTATGAAGCGTGCTTTCTTGGAGAAATTCTTCCCTACTTCGAGAGTGATTCTCCTACGGAAGAAAATTAGGACGCCCTGGAAGAATTGAATGAGGACGCCCTTTGGCGCAGGTATACCTTGAAGAATTGAATGAGGACGCCCTGGAAACAACCATCACTAAGGCCATAGAGCGCAAAAATGAAGGATTTGGGCCAATGCAAGGCCACGGCAAGGAGGAGGAATTCTTTGCAATGGGTTCTAGTGAAGAAATAATTGAGGTTGTGGCAGCCCTTGAGTCATTACCACAACAATATGGTAAGGTTCCACTCTCACTTTCAAATTCAGTTTCCACTAAGATGCTACCTTCTGTTGTTCAGGCACCATCGCTTGAACTTAAGCCGTTGCCGGACCATTTGAAGTATGTGTTTTTGGGAAAAGGCGAAACATTGCCCGTCATCATTTCATCAAGTCTCACGGCAATGGAGGAGGAGAAGCTTGAGAGGGTGCTGCGAGAGCACAAAACGGCCATAGGGTGGACTTTGGCCGACATTAAAGGAATAAGCCCTACCACATGCATGCACCGTATACTTCTTGAGGAGGGGACTAAGCCATCCCGAGAGGCTCAACGCCGTCTCAACCCTCCGATGATGGAAGTGGTGAAGAAGGAAATAATCAAGCTTTTGGATTGCGGAGTGATCTACCCTATCTCCGATAGCCGTTGGGTCTCTCCAGTTCAAGTCGTTCCCAAGAAGTCCGGAGTAACTGTTATCAAGAATGATGAGAATGAGCTCGTGCCTACACGCATTCAGACTGGATGGCGAGTATGTATCGATTACCGGAAGCTAAATGCCATGACTAGGAAAGATCACTTTCCTTTGCCATTCATCGACCAGATGCTCGAAAGGTTAGCCGGTCATGCCTTTTACTGTTTTCTTGATGGATACTCTGGATATAACCAAATTGTGATAGCCCCGGATGATCAAGAGAAGACCACATTCACATGTCCCTTTGGAACATTTGCTTATCGTCGCATGCCATTTGGCTTATGCAACGCACCGGCCACTTTCCAAAGGTGTATGGTAAGTATATTTTCCGATTTTGTTGAAAAGATCATTGAGGTTTTCATGGATGATTTCAGTGTATTTGGGAGTTCATTTGATAATTGCTTGGATAATCTGACCTTAATTTTGAAACGATGTGTTGAAACTAACCTTGTCTTGAATTGGGAGAAATGTCACTTTATGGTGAAACAAGGTATAGTTTTAGGACATATTGTTTCAGAAAAAGGAATTGAAGTAGATAAATCAAAAATAGACCTTGTACGTCACTTACCCTCTCCTACTTCGGTTAGAGAGGTACGTTCGTTTCTTGGCCATGCAGGGTTCTATAGGCGTTTTATCAAGGACTTCTCCAAGATGTCCAACCCTCTTTGCCGATTGCTTCAAAAAGATGTGCCATTCAAGTTTGATGGAGAGTGTAATTCGGCATTTAACCAACTCAAGGAGAAGCTAGTCTCGGCCCCCATTATTGTACCTCCAGATTGGAGCCTTCCGTTCGAGCTCATGTGCGATGCATCCGACTATGCATTAGGAGCTGTTCTAGGACAAAGAAGAGACAAGCGGCCGCATGTCATATACTATGCCTCTCGGACTCTCAATGATGCCCAATTGAACTACTCCACGACGGAAAAAGAACTTCTAGCTGTGGTTTTTGCTTTAGATAAATTCCGTTCATATTTAATTGGTACTAAAGTAATCGTTTATTCTGATCATGCAGCTTTGAGGTACTTGCTCACGAAAAAGGAAGCAAAGCCGAGGCTTATCCGTTGGATTCTTCTTCTTCAAGAATTTGATATTGAAATCCGGGATAAGAAAGGAAGCGAGAATGTAGTGGCTGACCATTTAAGCCGAATGATCCACGAGGAGCATGAACATGCCGTACCTATCCCTGAAACTTTTCCCGATGAGCAGCTGCTTTCCATTGAGGTAAGTGAACCATGGTATGCAGATTTAGTGAATTACTTGGTGGCTAAACAAATTCCAAATGAACTAAACAAGCACCAACGTGATAAGCTTAAAAATGATGCACGTTTCTATGTTTGGGATGACCCTTATTTGTGGAAGTATTGCTCAGATCAAATTGTACGTAGATGTGTGCATGATTCTGAATTTCACTCAATTCTAAGCTTTTGTCACACATATGCATGTGGTGGTCATTTTGGCACACAACGCACTGCCCTCAAGGTTTTAGAGTGTGGTTTTTATTGGCCGACTATATTTAGGGATGCTAGAACCTTTTGTATGTCTTGTGATCGTTGCCAACGAATGGGTAACATAGGTACCAAGGACCAAATGCCGCAAACCCCTGTCTTTAATGTTGAAATTTTTTATGTTTGGGGCATTGATTTCATGGGCCCTTTCCCTCCATCTTATGGTTTCACTTATATCTTGCTAGCCGTTGATTATGTTTCTAAATGGGTGGAAGCAAAAGCCACCCGTACTAACGATTCTAAGGTGGTTGCAGATTTCGTGAAAACTAACATTTTTGCTAGGTTTGGAATGCCGAGAGTAATCATAAGTGATGGAGGGTCTCACTTTTGCAATCGGACCATTGAGGCGTTGCTAAGAAAGTACCATGTCAACCATAAGGTCTCCACACCTTACCATCCTCAAACAAATGGCCAAGCCGAGGTGTCTAACCGAGAAATCAAACAAATTTTGGAGAAGACCGTTGGACCAACAAGGAGGGATTGGAGCTTACGTTTAGATGATGCACTGTGGGCATATCGTACGGCATACAAAACACCCATTGGGATGTCACCTTTTCGGCTCGTCTATGGTAAGCCATGTCATTTGCCCGTAGAGTTAGAGCACAAGGCACATTGGGCCGTGAAGATTTTCAACATGGACATAGATGCAGCGGGAGTTCATAGAAAGCTCCAATTGAATGAACTTGAGGAGATTCGGAATGAAGCCTATGAGAATGCCCGGATGTACAAAACCAAGACCAAAGCATTCCATGATAAAATGATTCGAACCAAGACCTTCACAGTTGGGCAGAAAGTGTTACTTTTCAACTCTCGCCTACGGTTGTTTCCTGGTAAGTTGCGTTCTAAATGGATTGGCCCGTTTGTTGTTACTAATGTTTTCCCTCATGGTGCAGTGCAAATCAAAAGTTCAAGGACGCAGCAAGAATTCAAAGTGAATGGGCATCGATTGAAGCCCTATTACGAGATGTTTGAGGAGCATGTCGTGGAGGAGGTACCCCTCCATGCCGTGGAACCTAGTCAAGTTTAAACGGAGGTACCGTCCGGCTGCAAGACGTAAAAGAAAGCGCTACTTGGGAGGCAACCCATGCATCCGAATAGAGAAGAACTTGGAAAACCCCTTTAAGAGACTTATTTTTATTCCTTTCTTTTTCTTTACTGCCTTACTTTGCTTTCTTTCTCGTATTTGTTTATTTGCTTGCTCTGTTGTGACTTTCTGCTTAAAACATTGAGGACAAGGTTTGATTTAAGTGTGGGGGGGTAAACAATTTGTATTTGCATGAATTTCGTGGGATTTATTCACCTATCACTTAGAATGTTGTTTCTTGCTGTTTTAAGCGTTTTTAGAGTGTTTTATAGTGTCTTGGTATAAAACTTCGAAAATTTGATAAAAAAATAAAAAAAAATAAAAAAAAAAATAAAAAAAAAATAAAAAAAAAAAAGATCTTTTGAAAAACCCAAAAATATGTGTTTTTAGAGTCATTTGAGTCATTTTGGTGTTTGTTTGTGTCTTAGCGCTACTTAGGTTGTTTAGTTGTTATTGTTTGTTTGTTTATTAATTATGTGAGTCTATGATTGTAACATTGAGAAAATGTTTGATTTATTGATAGGCACTGCTAAACAAAGAAAGATGGTGCTTCACAAAGGGTGTTTGCTTGAGGCCCCACTACGTGGCTTTACTCTTGAAGCGGAAGGCGTAGGAGCAGAAGGCATCGGAGCGGAAGGCGTAGGAACAGAAGGCGTTGGAACAGAAGGCATAGGAGCAGAAGGCATCGAAGATAGAGCATTCCAGGCCTCAATACTTGGCCAAGCGCTGGATGAGCCAGGAAAAAGTTGCCTCTGGAGGAAAGACGAGAACCTTTGACGGTCACTGTGAATCCGACCTTCAGACTCTTGCAGCTCATCAAGCTTCCTCTTCATGCCCGTCGAATAGTTGTTTGCAAGCACGTGCAAACTTCTATTCTCATACTTCAGCTGCTGGATCTCCTGCTTGAGACTTTCCACTTCTGCCATCAATGATTCCACCTGACGGGAGCGGGCAAGCAGGCGTTGGCCCATGTTGGACACAGAACTCGCACACTGAACACTAAGTGCGAGGGACTCTTGAACGGCCAGCTCATCGGACCGTCCTGACAGCAGCCTACTATCTTTCGGAGTGAGGAGGTTCCTAGCTACTATTGTAGCTGTTGTGGCGTCCTGCATCACGGAGTCTTCACCTGTGAGAGGACCGTTAGAAGAAAAGAAAGAAGGGCGCCATACGTTACCTTGACGCGGCGCGCCCGTATCACTGCTAAGGCTCAATTCCAAGCTAAGGTTCGATGAGTTTGCCATTTTTCAAAAGTGTTCAGAAAGAAGGGGTGGTTGGAGTTAATTCTCAAAGGGCCGGAGTCGATTTTTCAAGAATGGGATTTCTTCAGAGTGTATTTGTTGGGGTGATCGATAGCTCCATAAAAAGCCATGGCGACGCGTCCACCGATTCAGAGATCCGGATTTTCCTCCGCAAATTTCGACGACGCTTTCGCGGTTTTTCAGAAAACGCGTTCAGCTTTGTCAAAAGATATCTGACAAAGCTGATAACACGTGGAGGCCATCATCTCAATTACACGTCTTTAGCCGACAAGCGCAAAGTTCGGCGACACTTTCTCAGCTTTTCAGAAGACGCGTGCAGCTTTGTCAAAAGGAGCCGCATCTGCACTACCACGTGTCGTTCAGCACTCGAAGGGGCGCCTGCTCAGAAATCGAAGAGGCGTGTTCAGAGATCGAAGAGGCGCCATTATTTCAAAAAGCCGGATTTGCGGGATCAAAACGTTTGTCGACGAAGGTAAAAAGTACCACCACTTGATATTATCTCTATATATGTCGACCTTCGTCTTTTATGGCAGGGTAAACCTGAAGAAAAATGCCCAACTCTCTCTCACCTCTGAGGGCGCACTCCCAGCAAAGCCTTTTGAATTACTCAAAATTTTCTTCTTCCCCAAAGATGATACCAGATACCTGGAGTACATATGACCCAGGAGGAAATACATGCGCTGATTCCTTCACCGCTTCTTCAAAAGCAAAGGTATCTCATATCATCAAGGTCAAAAGCAAAAGTATCTCATATCATGCTCTCTCCCTGTCTTTTTCTTTGTCCTTGTTCTTACTCGCATGGCAAAGTGAAAGAAGCAATCAGCCGGCACTTGGAGTCAGTCTTCCGATCTGGAGCCAACTGCCTGGAACCTATTCCTGATTGCTTACCTAGCGTTGCTCTCGAGTAGTCATCTTCAACGGTTGATACACTTCCAGAGAAGGGACCACTCCTGCACAGATTGAACAAAGAAACAGACAAAAGGGATAAGCTCAGACCTTCGGGGAAGACCAAAAGAATCCTCCAGCCCAGTAGCACAAAGGAAAATCAATGATGGGCGGAAACCAGTTCGAGAGTAAGCCTGTGGATCATCAAGATCAAGCCTCATTGCAATCAACAAAGAGAAGATGGAATTTACACTCCATAACCAGATTTGCGTCCCTAAACTCTTCTCTTTGTTAATTACATTTTGCCATGTTTAGTATGTTTAAGTGCTTTTTGTGTATTTACTTATGCTTTGTGTGAATCTATGCTTAAAACATTGAGGACAATGTTTGATTTAAGTGTGGGGGGGTAACTAAGTATATTTGATGCAAATTCGTTGGATTTTATCACCTATCACTTCACATGTTGTTTCTCACTGTTTTAAAACTATTTTAGTGTGTGTTGTTTTATAACTCCGAAAAGCACATAAAAATTTGAAAAATTGTTTTGAAAAGCCTAAAAAGAGTGTTTTGAGTCGTTTTTGTGAGTTTGTGTCTTAGGATACCTTCCAACACAATGTTAAGGATTTGGTTTATAATTGCATGACGGTTAGAAAGAGTTATAAACATAGAGAAAAGTTTGATTTACTCTTGGTTTATGCTTAGTTATGGTTATAATATATGACTTCACATGCAATCATAAAAGAAAAATTCGTTTTTGTAACATGCTTGAAGGAAGGAACTCAAACAAACGCTACAACCCTGTGAGACTCGAGCCATTACCTTCTTTGGAGAGTTATTTTCTGTGATTCTTTGTTTTCTAAAGTTGTTGCATGATCTCATTATTCCTTGCTTGGTTACTACTTAGAATGCAATTGTATCATGATAGAACTAAATGCTAGAACTTATATCCGTTTCATTCAAAGCATGACATTGAATTGCATAACATATATCAAGATGAAGTTGTGTAGTTGCCACCATAACCAAATAGCCTTACTTCCCATATTTCGTATTTATTGTAAGTTTTAACCCCGTTGAGCCTCGTTTAGCCTTTATTCTTTGTTAACCCACATCACCCCTTACCTAGCCTAGAGTAGGACTTTCCTATACCCTTGTTCTTAAAGGATAGTGAGCATGACTTAATTGAATTCCTTTTTATTAATATGTTGCAGAAAATAAGTGTGGGGGAAGGGATTTTTGTGTGTATGTATGTGCCTAAGTCTTAAAGGAGGCACGGGAAAAAGAAAAAAAAAAAAAAAAAAAAAAAGAAAAGAAAAGAAAAGAAAAAGAGTGAAAATAAGTGAGAATGGACTCACAAGTGTGATTGTTGATGAAAGGGCCCAAAAAGTTTGAATATGGCCCTAAGTGTTGTGACTTCCCCTTGGGTGTTCAAAGTTAACTTCTGCGTTCTAAAGGGAATTCTAAGTGCCTAATTCAATACTTTGCTCACTATTGCTTTAAGAACGTTTGTGTACTCTACCTTTCTTTGTTAAACCATTACCCTTAGCCCCGTTACCTCCCTCAACTTCTATCTTGAGTGTTATGTGTTTCAATTTGCGGAGTTTGAAATTGATATGAGCTTATGGAATCACTGGTTCTCATTCTAAGTAGTAGCATTCCATTCATGAGATCATACCTAAACATGCTTATTAACTCCAGAAATTGCTCTCTTTATGATACATATATGTGAGTGTTCGTTTTCATGTTTACATCAATCTTCTCACATATGACTAGATTAGGGTGTGTAGTTAGAAATTCTGAGTGAAAATCGAGTGCATATCTTGTAAGGAATTGAGCAAATTCTCTAAGGCATGTTACTACATTCAAAACATGGTTTTAAATGCTTAATTGTGAACTAGTATATGGTGACTATGATTAAGAATGTACTTAAGTGTGAAGATGACTAAAAATCTGTGAGAATGATGATTTTTAACATGTCATGTGCATTGGAAATCCCTAAGACGGTTGTTGGAAGGTTTAGGTTGTGTTTTACGTGTTTAGTGTCGTTTTGTTTATTTGTTTTTATTCTGTTTTGCTCGAGGACTAGCAAAAGCTAAGTGTGGGGGTATTTGATAGGAGCATATTCATGCGACTTAAATGGCTTGTTCTCGTACATTTACGTTATGTTTCTTTAGTTATTTTAGTTCTTTATGCTTCTTTTGTGTGTTTTCAGGTTCTAAGGGCTTAGGGAGCAAGAAAGTGCATTTTGAGGCCATTTGGAGCATTTTTGGGCATGGATTGGATAGCTTATCCATGGAGCCAAAGTTTGGACGAATTTGAAGGCCTTATTTTCACTTTGGACATAAAACAAAGGGCCTAGCCCATTCTCTCTTATTCTATCCCTTATAGCCATGCAAAGAACCATCCATTCCATCAAAAACAATCCATCAATTCACATGCAAAACCACCATTAACATACATGCACCCAAACAAAGCCAACCTAGCTAACCCTACATGCATTATTTATTAGCATCTTTACAAGACATTATCATTGCATAACATTCCACTTCCACCTCTTTCCAACCTAATTCACATGCATATCAACCCTACATACATTAATTAGTCATTCTTTTCATATTACACTCAAATGCATTCACATGCATTTCAAGAAGCAAAACAACATTGTGCCGTGAGCTTCCCTTGCATTTTCAGCTTTCCTCCTTGCATTCACATGCATAACCAACCTAGTGTCACTCCCATTCATTCCCTTTAATTATTTAGCCATTATCATACATTTATTCTCCCATAAACAACCCAACAATGCCGTGAGTTCCCACTCCCATTTCCAACTTTCCATAACTTTTCCTAGTTGTTTTATTACATACATTCCCCCTTCATTATTCCAAACACATGCACCCATAATCATTCATCCCCTCCTAGCTGCAATATTCCCTCTTTTGTTCCCCCATTTCACCTATAAATAAGCATCCAACACTCCTCAAAATTCATTCACTCTTCCATACACATTTTCAGTTACAAACACTTCCATTTTCTGTGCAGTTTTTCTCCTTCATTGCAGCCACTATCCAACCACTTCCCATCCCTCCAAAACACTTCACATAATCCCCAAAGCTCACCTTAGACCTTGTGCTACAACAACGAGGAAGAAAAGAGTGCTTAAACGTTCATACAATTCAAGTTTGAGTTGTTGGAATGTTTAGGTGTTTCTTTGATTTCAAAGTTTAAATTTAATTCTCTTTGTTTTGTACGTATGAGAAGGGAAGAGAAGAGTGCCTAAACGTTCATACAATTCACGTTTGAGTTGTTGGAATGTTTAGGTGTTTCTTTGATTTCAAAGTTATGAGGAACTAAACCCCCTTTAGCTAGGGGGTGATTCGAAACTATGTTTATATTTGCATTTTGAATTGATTACGTTTGGTTGGAATTTCATAAGTTGTGGATTCAATTCGTTTAACTGTTTGATTGATAACTTATTTATGTATGTTCATTGAGATTGCAAGCTTAATTTTCATGCATAAATATGACGCTAGAATATAAGTGAATTTCACCTAATCGTTATGAACTTATATTCACAAGTAGTAGAGGTTGCTTATAAACAATCGCGTTAAACGAATTCTTGGCATAAGTTTCATGCGTATTCCATAGTAACGAATGCCTCGTCGATGTTTATGATTTCCGTTGAACTTAATGATCTTGGTTAAATGTCTCTATCATGCGTATTCCATAGTTAGGGACTTTGATTAAGAATAATTTGGTTGTAATGCGTATTCCATTCAATCCAACGAATTTAGGGAAATCTGAAAGTTAATCTAAGCGGATCTAATTAACTTGGAGCATTGAGTTTCACAACTTATCGAAAGACCAACTGAGAATCAATTTTGTTTGCAAGTGTAACATGTGTGGAGAAGAACCCCTTGGCTATTCCATCATCCATATTTTTATCACATTCATATTTACATTTTGCCTTTAATTATATTCTGTCTTTTTAATTTAATATCGTCCAACCACAATTCCCCCCCTATTTTGTTAAGTCTTAATCATTCGTATTTGTTTTATTTTTGTATCTTTAAGCTTTTGGAGTCATAAACAATTGCAAATTCGTCTAAATCAAGTTCTAGCTTCTATTTGAGTCAATTTGATTGTTTTAGACAATTTGAGTTTTTCAAAGCCATTCTGAGTCATAGTAGTCTTGTTAAGAGTATTTTAATTTAGTTTTTATGTTTTTAAGTCAATTTAGAAGGTTTTAGCAAGCCCTCCTAATCCCCGGTCTAGAACGATCCCTCACTTATCCATTCTACTACAATTGTCAAACGAGGGTTTAATTTGAGTGTCAAGTAATTCTCGCATCAATAGAAAAGGTATGTGAGGTGTGGCTGAGATTGAGGTGAAAAGGGAATATGTTTTAATGACTTAGAATAGGAAACAGGGACCTCCCTTGCACGGCAAGGAAGGGAAAGTCAATGGGGTGCACGACAAGGCTTGTTATGTTGCAAGGAGAGTTTGATTTGTGTCGTAGAATGCATAGAAATCTTCAATGTTGCTGAAACATGGAGTCTTTAAGGTTTAGGAAAGGTTAAACCAAAATAGGAAACCTTGGCTTAACTTTCCTAATTCAAGTAGGAAACCTTCTCTGACTAGGATTCCTCTTGTGATTAGGAATCCTAACACCTTTAGGTCTTCAATTTCGTCCATTCCTTTTGCTCCAAGCATAAGCTATCCATTCCAAGTCCAATTTTTCTCCAAAATGCACCTTTTTGCTTTTTTAGCCATGTGAACCTAAAAACACACGAAAATAGCTTAAAATACTAAAATAACTATGAACTAACAACATAAATGCACGAAAACAAGCTAACTAAGTCGCCTAAATATGCTCCTATCAAATTCCCCCATACTTAGCTTTTGCTAGTCCTCGAGCAAAACAAAACAAAAGAAACAACGAGCACACAATCAAAACAAACTCTAAACCTTCCAACATGTACCTCAGGGATTTCCAACGAACATGACACATTAAAGAACATCATTCCCATAGTTTTTGGCTTTCTTTACACTTTAGCAAACACTTAACCATAGTTATCACTTACTAGTTCACATTTAATCAATTAAAACAACGTTTTGAATGTAGTAACATGCCTTAGAGAATTCCCTCAATTCCTCACTAGAATGCTCTCAATTTTTCCACAGATTTTCTAACTTCACACCCTACACTAGGTATATGATCTCATGAATGGAATGCTACTACATAGAATAAGAACCAGTGATTCCATATGCTCATACCAAATTCAAACTCCACATATTGAACACATAACATCAAGATAGAAGTTGAGGGTTGTAATGGGGCTAAGGGTATTGGCTAACAAAGAAAGGTAAAGGATAAATGATGTGAAAATTAACTTAATACACAAATTAACCCTCTTTTGACAATTGTAGCATATAAGTAAGTAGCGATCGTTCTTAAACCGGGGATTAGGGGGGATTGCTAAACACTTTAAACTGACTCAAATAGATAAAACTAACCTTTAAAACACTTAACTCAACTTAAAACACTCAAAACAAGTTCACAAGACTCAAAATAAGCTAAAAACACTCAAAACTGCCTAAAAACACAAACTGGGCAGATTTGACTCTAAGCACCAAGTTGGACGAAAATTACTTCTAACTTGACTCAAAACACTCAAAAACACAATCTAAAACATAATTTAATTATTCAGACACTCTAAAACAAATGGGGATTTGGTTTTGGACGAAAACAAAACAAACAAAACAAGAAATTGAAATAGGCAGATTTGGACGAAATTGATTGAATTAAGTGGATGATGGGCTAGCTAGGAGGTTTTTCTCCACACATGGCATACTTGCATACAAAACAATCTCCAGTTGCTTATTCAATGAATCATGAACCTCAACACCCCAAGTTAATTAGGTACGCTTAAATTAACTCTCAGATTTCCCTTAGGTCATTGAATTGAATGGAATTAGCGCATTGCAATCAAATTATTCCTCAAAAGTTCTGTATATGAAAGCGCATAATAGAAAAACAATCAAAGATCATTAGATTCTATGGAAATCATAAGTGTTGACGAGGCATTCGTAACTATGAAAGCGCATGATACTTATGCCAAGAATTTACTTAACATGATTGTGACCAACAATCTTAACTACTCATGAATATGAGTTCCCAATGATTAGGTGAAGTTTCCTTATACCCTAGCATCAGATTTATGCATGCAAATTAAGTGTGCACTCTCAATTCATATACATAAACAAGTTTTAATTCAAACAGATAAGTAAATTCAATTCACCATTCATGAAATCACAACTGAACGTAATTAAGTCATCATGCAAATATAGCCATGGTTTCGAAATTCGCCCTAGCCAAAAAGGGGATTAGTTCCTCATACTCGCAAAGCAAAAATTCTTGAAATTAAACATTGAAAACACAAGAAAGATTACACCTAAACGTTTCAGCAATTCCAGGATGAATTTGATGCACAACTAGGCTTCCCTTCCTCTTCCTTGCTACGGCACAAGTTGTGGGTGGTGGATTTGGGGGTTTTGAATGGTGTGTTCTTGTTTAGAAGGATGAATAATGGATGATTATGGTGGTAGGGTGCGGCAGGTGGTGCATGGAGGTGTATGGAGTGGATGAAGGATGAGAATGGAGGCTAGGGTGTTGCGGCAACAAGGTTTCTGAATAGCATAAAGGGTGGTGCGAATTTGTGGTTGATTTTATGTTTATATAGTCCTAGGGTTAACTAGATTAGGGTTACACTTAACAAATTTAGTGGATTAGGGCCCTAGGGTTCGGCAATAGGTGATCAAATCCACCTAGGAGGGGGTTTGGCCCATTTAGTTTCATACAAGGATTTGTGTAACCCAAATCCATAAGGAATGAGGCCCTAGAAACCAGAATCCAAAAGTGATAGGGCCTAGAGAGGTGCGGCACACATGGAGGGAAGGATGGAATGGCTTGCAAGGCAAGGCAAGGCCTTCTAGAAGGGATTAGGCACCACTTTTATAGGGTTTCTAGAAAGAATGAGCTTTGTGGCTGATTTGGGGCTTCTAGAAGAGAATGTGATAGGAGCATATTTAGGCGACTTAACTAGCTTATTCTTGTGCATTTGTGTTATTATTTCTTAATTAATGTCGTATTACAACTCAATTTCGTGTGTTTGTAGGTCCTATGGGGTAAAGTATCAAGAAAAGGCATTTTGGTGCATTTTGGAGCTATTTTGGACACTTTGTGGATGGCTTACATATGGGCTAGCATGGATGGACGAATTTGGACTTCAAGAAGTTGGAAATATGATAAGAAGAGGAAGGAACTAAGCTAAGGACAAAGTGGATAAGGAGGGAGCTCAAAAGAGGAAACATTATCCAAAACCTTATCCAACCTTATCCAACATTATCCAAAACCTTATCCAACCTTATCCAACATTATCCAAAACATTATCCAAACCTTATCTCATCTTATCCTATCCAAACCTTATCATGTCTTAATCCTAATTGCATGGGGACCTAAATGGATCATTCTAGAACCTATTTCTAGAGGCATCCTATTCTAGAAGGCCTAAATCTGCCACAAAACCTATTCTTTCTAGAAACCCTAGAAAAGTGGTGCCCCAAACCTTTCTAGAAGGCTTTGTCTTGCCTTGCAAGCCAAGTAACCCTCTCCCCTAAATCAGCCGCACCTTCTTAGGCCCAATTCCTTTGGGATTCTGATTTCCAAGGCCTAATCCTTGTGGATTTGGGTATACAAATCAGTTTATAAAACTATGTGGGCCAAAACCTCCTCCTAAGTGGATTTGGTTAACCATAGCCGAATTCTAGGGCCCTAATTCACCAAATCTGTTAAGTCTAACCCTAATCTACTTAACCCTAGTACTATATAAACATAATTTCAGCCAAAAATTCGTACCACCCCCTTATGCTATTCAGAAACCCTTGTGCCGCACCTCCATTCTCCATTCTAAGCCTCCATAAACCTCCCTACACATCCATACACTTCTGCCGCACCCTTCCCCACCATAATCAAGCATCCTCCATCTCTCTAAACCAGGAAAAAACCATCCAAAACACCCAAAACCTGTCCTTAGACCTTGTGCCGCAACAAAGAGAAGGAGAAGAAGGCTTGGATGTTCATGTAATTCAAGTTCGAGTTGCTGGAATTTTTAGGTGTTTCCTCTCCTTTGATTTCAATGGTTAAATTTACTTCTCTTTGTCTTGTACGTATGACGAACTAAACCCCCCCTTGGCTAGGGGGGGATTCGAGACCATGATCATGCTTGCTATATGATTTGATTACCTCTAATTGCGTTTCATAAGTTGTGAATTCAATTTACTTATCTATTTGAATTAAACTGATTTGTGTGTGTTGGTTGAGAATGCACGCTTAATTATCATGCATAAATCTAATGCTGGGATATAAGGAAGTTTCACCTAATCGTTACAAACTTATATTCACAAGTGGTAAAAGTTGATGATCTCAATTGCGTTAAGTAAATTCTTGGCATAAGTTTCATGCAATTCATAGTAACGAGTGCTTCGTCAATGCTTATGGTTTTCAAAGAACTTAATGATTCTTGCTTGTATCTCTATTATGCAATTCTTGTAGGGAACTTGTGGGGAATGCGTTGGGTTGTCGTATGCAATCATCCAATTCAATAACGTTAGGAAAATGTAAGGGTTAATTAGTGCAATTCACGGTTAATCTGGGGCGTTGAGAATTCATGGTTTATTGAAAAGCAATTAGAAATCGTTTTGTGTGCAAGTATGGCATGTGTGGAGATGAACCCCTTAGCTAGCCTTCATTCCATTCATTAAATCCAAATTCGTTTTAAAAATCTGTTCGTTTTACAAAGTTTTAAGTTTTGTTTTCAATTTCGTCAAAATCAAAATCCCCCTTTACTTGGAGTGTCAAATTAGTTAGAAATCAATTTAGTTTGTGTTTTTAAAGTATCTTGAGTCAAGTTATAACTATTTTCGTCCAAATTCTTCTCTAGTGCTCAAAACTGCCCAGAAAGTAGTTTTAAGGCAGTTTTGAGTGTTTTCTTGCTGTTTTGAGTCTTTTGGTTTGTCTGAGTGTTTTAAACTTTAGTTTTGCATTCTTTGGGTCTAGTTTGGTGTTTTATATTGTGTTTTTACGTTTTTGAGTCAAATCCAAGTGATTAACAATCCCTCCTAATCCCCGGTCCAGAACGATCCTTACTTACATTCTTCACTACAATTGATAAAAAGAGGGTTTAATTTGTGTGCGTATAATTCTCACATCAGAATGCTTCTAGAAATAGGTTCTAGAAATGTCTATTTAGGTCCCCTTGCAACTAGGATTAAGACATGATAAGGTTAGGATAGGATAAGATGAGATAAGGTTTTGGATAGGGTTTCCCCTTTTGAGCTACTTCCTTATCCACTTTGTCTTGAGCTTAGTTCCTTCGTCTTCTCATCATATTTCTAGCCTCTTGAACTCCAAATTCATCCATCCATGTTGGCCCATATGCAAGCTATCCACATAGTGCCCAAAAGTGCTCCAAAATGCATCAAAATGCACTTTCTTGGTACTTTAATCCTTTGGACCTACAAACACACGAAAATGAGTTGTAATACGACATTAACTAGGAAATAATAGCACAAATGCACAAGAATAAGCTAGCTAAGTGGCCTAAATATGCTCTTATCAATAAACAAAGGTTCTTAAAGCAATAGGAAGCAAAGTAATGAATTTGACACTTAAACTCACTTTTGATGGCAGAAATTAACTTTTAACACAAGGGAAGATTCATGCAACATTTAGGGTCAAATTTTGAACCTTTGGACCCTTTCTTCAACAACCAATACTTGTGAGACCATTCGCACTTATTTTTCAACTCTTTTTCTTTCTTTTCACCACTTTTCTATTTTCTTTTTCTTTTTCCACGAAATTTTTTTCTTTATTTTCTTTCTTTGCCATGCCCTATTACCTTCCCCCACACTTGTTTTCTGCAATATGTGATCAAAAGGAATTCATTCTAAGTCATGATTCACTATCCTTTAAGAACAAGGGTATGGAAAGTCCTAATCTAGGCTAGGTACAGATAATGTGGCTAACAAAGAGAATAGGCTTGAAACGGCTCAAAAGGGGTAATCCTATAATATATATACAAAAGGGTTAGGCTTTTTGGCTTTGGCTTAACTAAACAATTTCATCTTATTGTATGTTACGCAATCAATATCATGCTTTGAATGAAATGGGCATGAGTTCTAGTATTTGGAACTATAATGAAATGCATTCCAAGTAGCAACCAAGCAAAGAATGATGAGATCATGCAACGACTTTAGAAAACAAGAAATCACAGATTATACTCTCCAAAGAACGTTATAGGCTCAAGTCTCTCAAGGATGTAGCGTTAGTTTGAGTTCATTCCTTCAAGCATGTTACAAAAACTGATTTCATCTTTGTAATTACATGTGAATTCGTAAACTATAACCATAGACAAGCATAAACCAAAGCGTAAATCAACTTCCAGCCACATTTACAACATTCTTCAATAGTCATGCAATTAAAAACCAAATCCTCATCATTGTGTTGGAAGGTACCCTAAGACACAAACAAACACACAAAAACAACTTTAAAACATCTCTTTTTGGGTTTTTCAAAACTGTTTTGCAATTTTTTTTGTTAATTTTCGGATTTTCTGAACCAAACACATGAAAACACTTCAAAACACACTAAAAATGCTTAAAAACAGTGAGAAACAACATTATAAGTGATAGGTGATAAAATCCCACGAAAATTATGTAAAAACATGCAAAAACAACTTGTTTACCCCTGGTGCGTGATTTACTTGACACTCAAATTAAACCCTCGTTTGACAATTGTAGTAGAATGGATAAGTGAGGGATCGTTCTAGACCGGGGATTAGGAGGGCTTGCTAAAACCTTCTAAATTGACTTAAAAACATAAAAACACAATATAAAACACTATTTAATGCTCGAAGAAAGCAAAACTAAAAATAAGAAAGATTAAGACTAAGATTTCAACGAAATAGGGGGGAATTGGATTTGGACGAATTTAAACTAAAATGAATACTTGGAAACAAAACAAATTGTAAATATGGATTTGACGGAAATGAATGGATGGGAAGCTAGCTAAGGGTTCTTTCTCTACACATGATATTTATGCATATGAATCAATTTCCAGTTATTCCTTCATTGAATTATGAACGACAATGCCCCAAATTAACCGTGACATCACTAGTTAACCCTCAGATTTTCCTTATATTATTGGATTGGATGGCATCATTCGACAACCCAAAACATTCTCAAAAGTTCCCTACATGTCATCATAATAGAGATACAATCGAAGATCATTAAGAATAATGAAAACCATAAGCATTGACAAAGCATTTGCAACTATGACATCATGTTACTCATGCTAAGAATTAAACTTAACGCGATCGTGACAAGCGACCTTCACTACTTTCAAGTATAAGATAGTAACGATTATGTGAAACCTTCTTAAACTTTAGTCACATATTCATGCATGCTAATTAAGTGTCGACCCTCAATCAACAAACACAAATAAGTTAATCATCAAATAGTTAAGCCAATTGCATTCACGAATCAAGAGTTCATAACCGGAATTCATCAATTCATATCACATAAATAAACATGGTATTGAAATCACCCCTAGCCAAAAAGGGTTTAGTTCCTCATAACTTTGAAATCAAAGAAACACCTAAACATTCCAACAACTCAAACTTGAATTGTATGAACGTTTAGGCACTCTTCTCTTCCATTTCTCATATTACAAAACAAAGAGAATTGAATTTAAACATTGAAATCAAAGAAACGCATAAACATTCCAACAACTCAAACGTGAATTGTATGAACGTTTAGGCCCTCTTCTCTTCGTCTTCTTTGTAGCACAAGGACTAAGGGATGTTGTTGGTGTGTTGAATGGATTGGGGGATTATGGAAATGGAAGAAATGGAGGAGAAAGGGAAGGGAATGGTGCAGAAAATGGAGAGACTCACGGCTAGGGAGAAGATGGAAGTGTTTTGTGGTGTGTTGTGTATGAAAATGAGAAGTTCTTGAATGAATGAATGCAAGGGTATTTATAGGAGTAGTGGAGGGAACATATGGTTGTTTGTTTAAGATGCAAGTGGCTAATTAATGATGGAAAAGTATGTGATTGAATTAAAGGATGCAAAGTGAATGAATCATGAATCATTGTGGATGAAAGGTGGAAGTGCATGTGTTGATGACTAGGTTAGTGGGTGGAAATCTGAAAATGGCATATAGGAATGGGAGCTCACGGTTTGAATGTGTAAAGTGTGTGTGAATGCATGTGAAGATGCAATAAATAATGCATGTAGGGTTAGGAAATAATGAAGAAATGCATGTGAGATGTTTGGAAAGGAAATGGGAACCCACGGCAATGAAGTTGTTTTGTGTTGTGAATTATGATGAATGCATGTGAGTTAAAGAGGGAGAATGTGGTGAAATGATGAAGTAGGAAGGTGGAAATGCATGTGAGATGTTTGGAAAGGAATAAAGAATGAATGGTGGAAATGTGAGTGAATGATGTGCATGTGTGAGAATGCATGTGGAATTAAGAGGAGTATGGAAGTGAAATAAATGAATGATATGTTAAGTGATAAGTGAATGATATGTGGTGAGTGATAAGTGAATGGTTTGATAAGTGATAAATGAATTAGTTTAAAGGGCTAGGGTTTAAGTACATAGAATGGGCCTAAAATAGGTTGGTTTGTATGGCATAATGTGTTTGATTGGGCTAGAGCCATTGTTTTGTGTCTTCAAGTGCATACAAGGCCTTCAAATTCGTCCATCCTCTTGGCTCCATGGATAAGCTATCCAATCCATGCCCAAAAATGCTCCAAATGGCCTCAAAATGCACTTTCTTGCTCCCTAGGCCCTTAGAACCTGAAAACACACAAAAGAAGCATAAAGGACTAAAATAACGAGAGAAACATAACGTAAATGCACGAGAACAAGCCATTTAAGTCGCATGAATATGCTCCTATCAACCCCCCCACACTTAAATCAAACATTGTCCTCAATGTTTCAAACAAATATTCACAATCAAACAAGTAACACAAACTAATGAACTTGACGAAATCAAAACAATAAAGAGAGAGAGAGTTAGGAACACAAATCTGATTTTGTTGAATGAATTGTTGGATTGCCTAAGTCTTCTTTAGTTGAATGCATGGGTTGCCTCCCAAGAAGCGCTTGCTTTAACGTCGTGCAGCCGGACGAACATTCTTCTTAGCCTCAATTGGACCTCACGGCATGGAGAGTAATGTCCTCCACAACCTGCCCTTCCACATTTGCATAATAAGGCTTCAAACGATGCCCATTCACCTTGAATTCTTGGCCATTCCTCAAGCTTTGGATTTGAACTGCGCCATATGGAAAAACATTAGTAACAACAAAGGGCCCAATCCACTTAGAACGTAACTTACCAGGAAATAAACGAAGGCAAAAATTAAAAAGTAAAACTTTTTGCCCTATGGAGAGTGTTTTGTTTCGGATCATCTTGTTATGGAAAGCCTTGGTCTTTTCCTTGTAAATGCAAGCATTCCCATATGCTTCAAGCCTAATCTCCTCAAGTTCATTCAATTGCAACTTTCTATGAATTCCAGCCGCATCTATGTCCATGTTGAATGTCTTGATTGCCCAATGAGCCTTGCGTTCTAACTCCACGGGGAGATGGCATGGTTTTCCATAGACTAGCCGAAAAGATGACTTCCCTATGGGTGTTTTGTAGGCCGTTCGATAAGCCCACAATGCATCCTCCAAACGCAAGCTCCAATCTTTTCTTGTTGGCCCAACGGTCTTTCCCAAGATTTGCTTGATTTCTCTATTGGACACCTCGGCTTAGCCATTGGTTTGAGGATGGTAAGGTGTTGAAACCTTATGTGTGACTTGATACTTCTTGAGCAATGCCTCGATGGTACGATTGCAAAAGTGAGACCCTCCATCACTGATAAGCACTCTAGGCATCCCAAATCTAGCAAAGATGTTAGTTTTTATAAAATCTGCAACAACTCTAGAATCATTAGTACGGGTGGCCTTGGCTTCCACCCATTTTGAGACATAATCAACCGCAAGCAAAATGTAAGTGAAACCAAACGAAGAAGGGAAAGGACCCATGAAATCAATGCCCTAAACATTCTAACACCTTAAGGGCAGTGCGTTGTGTGCCAAAATGTCCACCACATGCATAAGTGTGACAAAAGGTTAGAATTGAATCAAATTCACAATCATGCACACAACGACGAAAAATCTGATTCGCACAAAATTTCCACAAATATGGGTCATCCCATACATAAAATCGTGCCTCCTTCTTAAGTTTATCACGTTGGTGCTTAGCTATGGTGCTTGGAACACGTTTTGACACCAAAAAGTTCACCAAATCAGCATACCAAGGTTCATTTACCTTAATGGACAGCAATTGCTCATCGGGGAATGTCTCTTGGATGGGTAAGGAGTCCTCATTGCACACCAAACGACTTAGATGATCAGCAACCACGTTCTCACTCCCTTTCTTGTCTCAAATTTCAATGTCAAACTCTTGGAGAAGAAGCATCCATCGAATGAGCCTTGGTTTGGCCTCCTTTTTAGTGAATAAGTACTTCAAAGCTGCATGGTCAGAATATACAATCACTTTAGTGCCAAGTAAATATGAACGAAACTTATCTAAAGTAAACACAACGGCAAGAAGTTCTTTTTCAGTGGTAGAGTAGTTTAATTGAGCATCATTCAATGTGTGGGATGCATAATATATGACATGTGGTTGCTTGTTCTTCCTTTGGCCCAAAACAGCCCCTATTGCATAATCGGATACATCACACATTAGCTCAAAAGGCAACGTCCAATCTGGAGGGATGATAATGGGTGCCGTGGTAAGCATGTCCTTGAGATGCTTGAATGCCTTCTCACACTCCTTGTTGAACTCAAAAGCCACTTCTTTTTGTAGGAGACGACATAGGGGTTATGCAAGCTTGGAAAAATCCTTGATAAATCGCCTATAAAATCCTGCATGGCCAAGAAAAGAACGAACCTCTCTAACTAAAGTAGGAGAGGGTAAGTAACGAACAAGATCTATTTTAGACTTATCAACTTCAATTCCTTTTTCAGAGATGATATGACCCAAAACAATGCCTTGTTTGACCATAAAATGACACTTTTCCCAATTTAAAACAAGGTTAGTTTCCATGCATCTTTTCAAGATTAAAGTGAGATTATGCAAACAATCATCCAATGAGTCCCCAAACACACTAAAATCGTCCATAAACACCTCAATAATTTTCTCAACATAATCCAAGAATATACTTACCATGCATCGTTGGAAAGTGGCCGGTGCATTGATTGATGAATGGCAAAGGAAAGTGATCTTTCATTGTTGCGGCATTTAGCTTCCTATAGTCAATGCAAACTCTCCAACCGGTTTAAATGCGTGTGGGCACAAGTTCATTCTCTTCATTCTTCACGACTGTGACTCCGGACTTCTTTGGAACTACTTGGACCGGTGAAACCCAACAACTATCCGAGATAGGATAGATGATGCCACAATCAAGTAGTTTGATGATTTCCTTCTTCACGACTTCCATCATTGGTGGGTTGAGTTGGCGTTGTGCTTCTCTTGATGGTTTGGCTCATTCTTCCATGAGAATGCGGTGCATGCATGTGGTAGGGCTTATGCCCTTGATATCGGCCAAAGTCCACCCAATGGCTGTTTTGTGCTCTTTGAGAACCCTCACCAATTTCTCCTCTTCTTGTGCCGTGAGTGATGATGCCACAATGACGGGCAATGTGTCTTGCTCGCCCAAGAACACATACTTCAAGTGATTTGGCAACGGTTTAAGTTCAAGGGTTGGTGGTTGTTTTATAGAAGGAAGCAACTTGTTAGTTGAAATTGGAATAGACATTGGACTAGGGGACTTACCATTGAGCCGTGGCAAGGACTCTAGGGCAGCCACAGTCTCAATCACTTCATCATCAAAGGCCACGGCATGGTAGTGCAGATTGGTGCCGTGGGGTGCTATGGTGGTAGCCACTTGATCCATCATTTCTATGCCATTCGTAAGGACCGTTTCAAGTGCATCTTCATGTAATTGATCAAGGTGTGCCTGTGCCAAAGAATCAAGAATATCAATAGACAAACATGAGTGATCATCATTAGGAAATCTCATGGTTTCAGAAATATTGATAGGAGCATATTTATGCTACTTAGTTATGTTGTTTCCTTGCATTTAGTGAGTTAATTACTATGTATTTCAGTCTTTTAAGTTATTTTCGTATGTTTTTAGGTCCTAATGGCAAAAGGAGCAAGAAAGTGCATTTTGAGGCTATTTGGAGCATTTTTGGGCATGGATTGGATAGCTTAACCATGGAGTAAAGAGGATGGACGAAATTGAAGTTAAGAAGGGCTAGGAAAGGCTACAAATCTGGTGGAAGAAGTCCTAATGCAATGAAGATAAGGAAGAAGCAAGAAACAAGGAACCTTATCCAACCTTATCTTATCCTATCCTAACCAACCTTATCCTTTCCTAACTCTAACATTATCTTATCCTATCCTATCCAAATCAGGTTAGGACTTAAACCTTGCTAATTAGAGGGGATTACTTACATAGTTGAACACCTATTTCAGTTTCTAGAAGCCTTATCCAAGTGTATGCCGCATGAACACCATTCCTTGTAGGTTTAGGAATTGCAATCCTTCTCCTACACTTATATCACATGTTCTTGTCCCTTTAGGTTTAGGAATCTGCCCTAAACACTCCTTCTAGAACACCTTATCCTCTCCCTACATGTGTGCCGCACCTAACCTTCTAGAATTCCCTAAATCCATGTCGTGCACTACCTATCCCAATCCCCTTTGGTTTCTTCCTTGAATTAACCCTTTTTCAATGGTATTGTGCAATCCTTCTCCTTCACTAAGTGTGCCAAATTATCCTATATAAACAGCCCTATGCCGCACCATTTAATGACCACCCTTCCACACAACACTCATTCATTCATTCAGAAATCCATCCTTTGCCGCAACCTTGCAACCAACTTTCCATCATTCCCCTACTTCCAAACCTTCATCCCAACCTCCATACACCACCATCAACCTTTGCCGCACCACTATACCTTCCTAAATCCATCCAAAACCCAGAAAATCATCCATAAAACCACCCTAGACCTTGTGCCGTGACTTAGCAAGGAAGAGGACAAGGAAGACGAAGCCTTGGGCGTTTGTGCATTCGAGTTGGAGTGTTGGAATGTTTTTAGGTGTAATCTATCTTTTGTTTTCAATGTTTAATTCTATTTTCCTTAGTTTTGTTATGAACATGAGAGGCTAAACTCGTTTTAGCCTAGAGATGCTTTGAAACCATGATTGCATTTATAATATGAGTTGATAGATTCCAGTTGTGATTTCATAAATTGTGAATGCAATTTACTTAACCGTTTGATGGGTAACTTTTTCTTGTATGTTGATTAGGGAGGCCTACTTAATTTGCATGCTTGAATGTGGTGCTAGAATATAAGGGTGTTTCACATAATCGTCACAAACTTATATTCACAAGTAGTTAAGGTTGTTTTCACAATCATGTTAAGTAAATTCCTAGCATGAGTATCATGATGTCATAGTTACAAGTGCTTTGTCAATACTTATGATTTCTATTGAACGTAATGATCTTTGACCGTATCTCTATTATGATGTCATGTAGGGAACTTTTGAAGAATGCTTTGGGTTGTCGTATGATGTCATCCAATCCACTAACTTAAGGGAAATCTGAGGGTTAATTAGTGATGTCACGGTTAATCTGGGGTGTTGAGGTTCATGGTTTATCGGAAAAGCAACTGGAAATCAATTTATGTTTGAATGTATCATGTGTGGAGAAGTATCCCTTGGCTATCCCATCATCCATTCGTTTTTCTTAAATTCGTCCAAAATCTGTTTTAAAGTTTTAAGTTACTTGGTTTCTTTTAAATTCGTCCAAAATCAAAACCCCTTTTCTTACTTGTTCCAAATCTGTCCGAAAGAGTCTTTTTGAGTCTTTTGAGTCAAAACTAATTGTATTTTCGTCCAAATTGAGTCCTAGAGTCTAAATTGAGTCTTTTTGGTTGTTTTGAGTTGTTTTGAGTCTTTAAAGTTTGTTTTGAGTTTATTTAAAGTGTTTTAAAGCCTATTTTCACATATTTGAGTCAATTTTCATTAGATTAGCAATCCCTCCTAATCCCCGGCCTAGAACGATCCCTACTTATATCTATACTACAATTGTCAAAAAGAGGGTTTAATTTGAGTGCTATCTTTTATCACATCAAATATTAAAATCAATCACTTCCCCATCAAATTCCATTGTTAAAGTGCTTTTAAACACGTCGATCTTAGTTCGGGCCGTCTTCATGAATGGCCTCCTAAGAAGGAGTGGCAAGGATGGAGCATGGGTGGTTTCTTCCATCTCAAGAACGTAGAAGTCCGCCAGAAAGATCAAGTTATTCACCTGTACTAAGACATCTTCCAATACTCCATTTGGATAGACATTAAATCTATCGGCCAATTGAATAATAACACCATCATTTTTCAATTCACCAAGATTCATGGATGCATAAATAGAGTATGGCATAACGTTAATTGACGCTCTTAAGTCTAACATAGCATGTTCAAACTTAGTTTGGCCAATAATACAAGGAATTG
This sequence comes from Pyrus communis, assembly GCF_963583255.1. Taxonomy (NCBI): domain Eukaryota; kingdom Viridiplantae; phylum Streptophyta; class Magnoliopsida; order Rosales; family Rosaceae; genus Pyrus; species Pyrus communis. The sequence goes on from NC_084809.1 coordinate 20,797,025, forward strand.
TAAAGCTACCTAGATCTTTGCACTTTGGTGGTAACTTCCTTTGTAAAACAGCGGAAACGTTTTCACTTACCCTAACCACCTCTTTATGTGAAGCCCTTTTCTTTGTGGTACAAAGTTCCTTCAAGAATTTGGCATATTTGGGCACTTGCTTTATGGCATCTAGGAGCGGGATGTTGACTTGAACTTTCCTAAATGTCTCAAGAATGTCTTTCTCATGCTCCTCCTTCTTTGTTTGCAAAAATCTGTGAGGAAAAGGAACATTGGGTGGAACGGGGTTAGAATTAATCGAATTTGATCCCAACTTACCTCTAGTGGCCGAATTAGATGAATTGGATGTATTAGGGTCCCTAGGTAGTTGCGGCAATGGTGTTTCTACCCTTGCCGTGGGCTTGCTTGACTCCTCCTCTTCCAATTGCAACTTTTCATCTTCATTATGACCTGTTTTGGATGGTTTGGATGTAGTGCCAACTTCTTTTCCACTTCTCAAGGTGATTGCTTTGGCAGATTCGAACCCTCACTTTGGATTGACAATGGTTGAGCTCGGGAGCTTGGCTTGATCTAGGAATTGCCCTACAAACTCCGCAATCTGCCCAATTTGCTTCTCTACGTGGTCCACCCTTTTGTCTTGGTTTTGCATCGTTTTTTCTTGATTTTGCAATGCTTTGTTTTGATTCTCTTGCCCCTGAGACAAATTGGTAAGTAACTTAAGAAGTGTAGCATTGTCCAAAGATGTACCTTGATTGTTTTGGGCATATTGCGATTGGTTTGGACTAGTGCCGTAGGTTTTGGTGTAGAACCCCGGGGGTTGTTGCCTAAAGCCTCCTTGTTGTTGAGGTTGTTGGGGTTTCCTTCACTTGAAGTTTGGATGGTCTCTCCAACCCGGATTGTATGTGTTGGAAAAGGGATCATTCCTTGGCTGATTTTGGCTTAGAAATCCAATGGCATTTGCACTCTCCCATCCCCCATTCTCAATCAATTGAGGGCGCTTTTCTGAAGGGTGTCCTTGGATAGAACATACCCCACATACAATTGGTCCTTGTATCTTCATTCCTTCGGATTGAGAACTTACCTCATGCACTTGTTGCCGTGGGGGGTCCCTTTGCTCAATCCCTTCATATTGTTATGCATTGAGAGCCCGGTTCACAATTAAGTTCTTGGCTGCCATGGGAGCTTTGTCCACCAACACACCTCCCGCCGAGGCATCGAGCATTTGCCTTTCAATGGGAAGAAGGCCTTCATAGAAGTATTGAAGTAGAAGCTCCTCCTTCATTTGATGTTGAGGAAATGACGCAACAAGGGCTTTAAAACGCTCATAGTACGTCGGAAAAGACTCCCCTTGACTTTGTTGGATTCCGCTAATTTTCTTCCTCAAGAGAATGACTCTTGAAGTAGGAAAGAACTTCTCAAGAAATGCCCTCATCATGCTCTCCCAAGAAGTGACCGTTCCAGGTGCTAGCTCGTATAACCAATCCTTGGCCTTCCCCAATAGTGAGAATGGAAAGGCCTTCATCTTCAAAATATTGCTATCAACATTGATTGGAGTCATGCTTGAACACACAACCTCGAACTTCTTTAAATGCTTGTTGGGATCCTCCATGGACAGTCCATGGAACTTTGGAATGTGGTGCAATAAACTTGACTTCAATTCAAATTCGTCGGTTTTATCTTGAGCAGCCCTTGGGTATTGGATGCATAATGTTGCGGCATTGTCCATTCCCGAGGCGGAAAGCTCATTGATTGTACGATTGTCCGCTGCCATGGTTTGGACCTCTTCTTCCTCCCTTGCCATGGGCTCCTCTTCCTCCTCAAAATTAGAAGCCGAACTAGAACTTGATTGGTGAAGTTCTGGGTCCTTCTTTTTCCTCCTCAAAGTGCGCTCAAAATCGTCGTCAAAATCCAAGATGTTTGCACTAATAGGTTGAGAACTACGAGTCATAAACTAGTACCTACAAACTAGAAAAGAAATAAGGTCAGTAGCTAAAACAAAGATATATGAAAAAGAAACAAAAAGAAACAACGGGGGATTAGCAAAGTTGCTAATCCCCGGCAACAGCGCCAAAAATTTGATGTGATAAATAATAGCGCTCAAATTAAACCCGTTTTTTGACAATTGTAGTATAGATATAAGTAGGGATTGTTCTAGGCCGGGGATTAGGAGGGATTGCTAATCTAATGAAAATTGACTCAAAGATGTAAAAATATGCTTCAAAACACTTAAACAAACTCAAAAGACTCTTAACTAAACTTGTATGACTCAAAACAAACTTAAAAGACTCAAAACAACTCAAAACAATAAAAAAGACTCAATTTAGACTCTAGGACTTAACTTGGACGAAAATACAATTGGTTTTGACTCAAAAGACTCAAAAACACACTTTTGGACATATTTGAAACAAGTAAATAAAGGGGATTTGGTTTTGGACGAATTTAAGAGAAAAACAAGTAATTAAAAGACTTAAAAGAGATTTGGACGAATTTGAAAAAAACTATGGATGATTAGATAGCTAAGGGATACTTCTCCACACATGATACATTCAAACATAAATTGATTTCCAGTTGCTTTTCCGATAAACCATGAACCTCAGCACCCCAGATTAACCGTCACATCACTAATTAACCCTCAGATTTTCCTTAAGTTGTTGGATTGGATGACATCATACGACAACCCAAAGCATTCTTCAAAAGTTCCCTACATGACATCATAATAGAGATACAATCAAAGACCATTACGTTCAATGAAAATCATAAGTATTGACAAAACACTTGTAACTATGACATCATGATACTCATGCTAGGAATTTACTTAACATGATTGTGAAAACAACCTTAACTACTTGTGAATATAAGTTTGTGACTATTATGTGAAACTCTCTTATATTCAAGCACCAAATTCAAGCATGCAAATTAAGTAGGCCTCCCTAATCAACATACAAGAATAAGTTATCCATCAAACAGTTAAGTAAATTGCATTCACAATTTATGAAATCACAACTGGACTTAATCAATTCATATCATAAATATAATCATGGTTTCAAAGCATCCCCTAGCTAAAACGAGTTTAGTCTCTCATGTTCACAACAAAGCAAAGGAAAATAGAATTAAACATTGAAAACAAAAGATAGATTACACCTAAAAATGTGAATGCGCAAACGTCGAAGGCTTCTTCTTTATTCTCTTCTTCCTTGCAAAGTCACGGCACAAGAGTCTAGGGTGATTTGTGGATGATTTTCTGGGTTGTGAACGGATTTAGGATGGTAGGGTGGTGCGGCAAAGGTTGGGAATGGTGTATGGATGCTTGGATGAAGGTATGAAAGTAGGAGAATGGTGGAAGAATGGTTAGAAGGCTGCGGCAAATGAGGTTTGTTTCTGTGAATGAGGGCAGATTGTGTATGAGAGTGATTAAGGTTGAATGGAAGGTGCGGCCTTGGTATTTATTTGGGAGCAAGAATCCCTAGAGTTTATTACATAGTTTAGGAAATGATTTAGACCCTAAATCCATCAGGGAAAAGAGTCATAAAGTCAGAAACTAAAAGGGAAAAGGAAAGGTAATTGCGGCAAAGGATAGGAAAAAGGGAATGTGTTTTAATTCTCAAATTAGGCAAGGTTTTTGTGGCTGAGATTGAGGTGAAAAGGGAATATGTTTTAATGACTTAGAAAAGGAAACAGGGACCTCCCTTGCACGGCAAGGAAGGGAAAGTCAATAGGGTGCACGGCAAGGCTTGTTATGTTACAAGGAGAGTTTGATTTGTGTCGTAGAATGCATAGAAATCTTCAATGTTGCTGAAACATGGAGTCTTTAAGGTTTAGGAAAGGTTAAACCAAAATAGGAAACCTTGGCGTAACTTTCCTAATTCAAGTAGGAAACCTTCTCTGACTAGGATTCCTCTTTGGATTAGGAATCCTCTTGTGATTAGGAATCCTAACACCTTTAGGTCTTCAATTTCGTCCATTCCTTTTGCTCTGATAGGAGCATATTTATGCGACTTAGTTTGCTTGTTTTCGTGCATTTATGTTATTAGTGCTTAGTTTTTTTAGTTCTTTAAGCTTCTTTTGTGTGTTTTCAAGTTCATAAGACGTATTTGGCGAAAGGATGCATTTTGGAGCCTTTTGGAGCACTTTTGAGCACAAATTGGATAGCTTATGCTTGGAGCAAAAGGAATGGACGAAATTGAAGAGTTGATGTCGCAAGGATTCCTACTACGACAAGGATTCCTACTACGACGAGGATTCCAATTACGATAAGGTTTCCAAATTGAAGGAGGTTTCCCACTCACATGAGGATTCCTAGTTGGACAAGGATTCCTAATCACACAAGGATTCCTACTTGAAGTAGGAAAATTAAGCCAAAGTTTCCTATTTTGGTTGACCTTTCCTAAATCAAGAACGCTCTAAGTTTTAGCAACTAAGATGGCTCCCGTGCACCATTGGACAACAAACAAAGGTTCTTTGCAACTTTCCCTTCCTTGCCGTGCAAGGAAGGTTGTTTCCCTTTCTTTGTGTAAACTTCCCTATTTTCCAGATGTGTTAAGACCTTTCCCTTATTCTAACACCTCTTGTTTTGTGCCTTACCTTTCCCTAAACTTTATGCCGCACCTCGCTTTGTGTTTCCAGATTTCAATTTCTTATTTCCTAGTTTAATTCACTTTCCTAGTTCTAAAACTTTCCCTAAGTCCTAATTTCTGATTTCTTGCAAGGAATTGACTTTTCCTTCCTTCTTTTGCACCAATTTCGTACCTTACCTTAAATTCCCTTTCCTTGCTGTGCAAGGGGTTTAATTTCTGATTCCTTGCAAGGCAAGGACATTCCTTATTTGTTTAAATTCGTGCATCCCCTTTTTCTGATTTTATTTGGACTTTATTCACTTACCTTTTCTATTTAGACTAGGAAATCTGAATCATAACTTAATTAGGTATGTTATTAACTTCCCAAAACAAATATAATCAGCCCTTGGCCGAACCCTAGAGGATGATTGACCATAGAAATTCGTCCATTCACTCCCACACACATCCATTCATCCCAAAACACCATTCTGCGGCCCAGAAATACAACCAGCCGCTCCACCTTCTTCCACCATCATTGCCGAGTCCTCCACCACCTTCCAACCATTAAACACTCATCCACACTCGACCTATATCCCTTGCCGTGCCTCTAAACACCCCAAAATCCATTCTACATCATCAAAACAACCCAGAAACCATCATCACCCAATCTGCCGCAAGCAAGCGAAAGGAGACAGATTCACTCAATTGTTTAGCTCTTCATTCTGAGTTGTTGAACAATTTTAGGTGTATTCTATCTTATATTTCAATGTCTAATTCATGGAATCTTTGTTTTGCTTTGAGTATGATTGGCTAAATTCGTTTTGGCTAAGGGTGTATTCGAAACCATGATTATATATGTGAAATAAGTTGATTACTTCCAGCTATCGTTGCATAAGTCGTGAATACAATTTGCTTAACCGTTTGATTTAGAACTTATTCTTGTATGTTGATTGAGAGTGCACGCTTAATTTGCATGCTTGAATCTGGTGCTAGGGTATAAGTTTGTTTCACCTAATTGTTATGAATTTATATTCGCAAGTAGTGAAGGTCGCTAGTCACGATCGTGTTAAGTAGATTCCTGGCAGGAGTATCATGCTTTTCATAGTTACAAATGCCTTGTCGATGCTTATGATTTCCAAAGAACGTAATGATTCTAACTTGTGTCTTTATCATGTTGTTCATATAGAGAACTTGTTAGGAATAATTTGTTCGCGATGCATATTCATCCAATTCAATGATTCTAGGGAAATCTGAAGGTTAATTTAAGCGGACCTAATTAACTTGGAGTGTCGAGGTTATAACTTATTGAATTGATAACTGGAAATTTATTTACGTTGCATGTATTTCATGTGTGGAGAAGAACCCCTTAGCTATTCCATCATCCATTGATTTATCACAATTTGTCTTACAATCTGTTTTCTTTACAATCTGTCCATTTAATTTAATTTCGTCCAAACACAATCCCCCCATATTTTGTTAAGTCTTAGTCATTATAATCTGTCTTATTTTGTGTTTTTAAGTATTTTGAGTCACAAGCACTTTCAAATTCGTCCAAATCAAGTTTTAGTTGCTGTTTGAGGCAATTTGGTTGTTTTAGGCAGTTTTGAGTGTTTCAAATTTGTTTTGAGTCATAGTAGTCTAGTTAGAGTCTTTAAGTTTAGTTTTTGTGTTTTTAAGTCAATTTATATTAGATTAGCACCCCTAGTTAATCCCCGATTAGAACGATCCCTACTTACATCATTACTACAATTGTCACAAATCGGGTTTAATTTGTGTGTCACATTCGTAACACATCATGCTCTGATAGGAGCATATTTATGCTACTTAGTTATGTTGTTTGCTTGCATTTAGTGAGTTAATTACTATTTATTTCAGTCTTTTAAGTTATTTTCGTATGTTTTTAGGTCCTAATGGCAAAAGGAGCAAGAAATAGCATTTTGGAGCTAAATGGAGCATTTTTGGGCATGGATTGGATAGCTTAATCATGGAGTAAAGAGGATGGACGAAATTGAAGTCAAGAAGGGCTAAGAATGGCTACAAATCTGGTGGAAGAAGTCCAAATGCAAAGAAGATAAGGAAGAAGCAAGCAATAAGGAACCTGATCCAACCTTATCTTATCCTATCCTAACCAACCCTATCCTTTCCTAACTCTAACATTATCCTATCTTATCCTATCCAAATCAGGTTAGGACTTAAACCTAGCTAATTAGAGGGGATTAATTACATATTTGAACACCTATTTCAGTTTCTAGAAGCATTATCCATGTATATGCCGCATGAACACCATTCCTTGTAGGTTTAGGAATTGCAATCCTTCTCCTACACTTATAGCATATGTTCTTGTCCCTTTAGGTTTAGGAATCTGCCCTAAACACTCTTTCTAGAACACCTTATCTTCTCCCTACATGTGTGCCGCACCTATCCTTCTAGAAGACCCTAAATCCTAGCCGCACTACCTATTCCATTCCCCATTTGGTTTCTGCCTTGAATTAACCCTTTTTCAATGGGATTGTGCAATCCTTTTCCTTCACTAAGTGTGCCTAATTAGCCTATATAAACAGCCCTATGCCGCACCATTCAATCATCCACTCACTCATTCATTCATTCATACTTTCATCCATCAAACACCACAATCCATTCTACACCACCCTAGTGCCACAAGCAAGGAAGCAAGGAGAGGAGGACTTGTGAAATCTGCCATCCAAGGGAGTGCCGTGCATGCCATTGGAGTGTGGAGCGTTTTTCTTGGTGCTTTCTATCCTTAGTCTTAGTTCAATGTTTAGATTTAATTATCTTTGTTTTGCGAACATGAGGAACTAACTTCTTTTTAGTTAGAGGAGAATTTGAAGCCATGATTATATGTTTTATATGAATTGATTACGTCCGTTATTATTTCTTAAGGCATGAATGTGATTTGCTTATCTAAGTTATCAAAACTGGTTTATGTATGTGGGTTGGGGGTTAACACTTAATTTGCATGCATAAACTTGATGCTAGAGTAGAGGGGGGTTTCACGTAATTGTTATTCACTTATATTCACAAGTAGTGGAGGTTGCTAGTCACAATCGCGTTAAGTAAATCCTTGGTATGAGTCTCATGCGTTTCTTAATGATGAATGCCTTGTCAATGCTTATAGTTTTCACAAAACTTAATGACTTTTGATATGTATCTTTGGTATGCATCTCATATAAAGAACTTGAAAAAGATAATTTGGTTGTAATGCGTTTTCATTCAATTCAATGAAATAAGGAAAACTTGAGGGTTAGTTGTGCGATGCAACTAATTTGGGGCATTGTCATTCATAGTCTAAAGGAGTAATAACTGGACATTGGTTCGTATGCATATATCATGTGTGGCGAAGGACCCTCTAACTAGCCTTCCACCCATTTACTTTACTTAAATTCGTTTTTCAAAAGTGTTTCCTACAAAGTTTTTGTTTTGATCTAAAATTCGTCAAAAACAATCCCCATGTTATTTAGTCTTCATATTTGAGTCAAAACTTGTTTTCCTTGAGTCTTTTGAGTCAAGTCAAGTCCTATTTTCGTCCAAAACCTTTATTGAGTCTAAAATTGAGTCTTTTTGAGTATTGGTTGCTGTTTTAAGTGTCTAAAGTTAGTTTTGAGTCCATAGAGTCTAATTTAGTGTTTTTGAGTCTTATTTACATAGATTAGCATCCCTAGTTAATCCCTGGTCTAGAACGATCCCTACTTACATATCTACTACATTTGCCACAAATAGGGTTTAATTTGTGTGTCAAGTTAATTTTCACAACATGCTCCAAGCATAAGCTATCCATTCCAAGTCCAATTTAGCCATGTGAACCTAAAAACACACGAAAATAGCTTAAACTACTAAAATAACTATGAACTAACAACATAAATGCACGAAAACAAGCTAACAAAGTCGCCTAAATATGCTCCTATCAGAGGTTGCTAGTCACAATCGCGTTAAGTAAATCCTTTGTATGAGTCTCATGCGTTTCATAGTGATGAATGCCTTGTCAATGCTTATAGTTTTCACAAAACTTAATGACTTTTGATATGTATTTTTGTTATGCGTCTCATATAAAGAACTTGAAAAAGATAATTTGGTTGTAATGCGTTTTTCATTCAATTCAATGAAATAAGGAAAACTTGAGGGTTAGTTGTGCGATGCAACTAATTTGGGGCGTTGTCATTCATAGTCTAAAGGTATAATAACTGGAAATTGGTTTGTATGTATTTATCATGTGTGGAGAAGGACCCTCTAACTAGCTTGTCACCCATTTATTTTACTTAAATTCGTTTTTCAAAAGTGTTTTCTATAAAGTTCTTGTTTTAAGTTTAAAAGTCGTAAAAAACAATCCCCATTTCACTTAGTCTTCATATTTGAGTCAAAACCTGTTTTCCTTCAGTCTTTTGAGTCAAGTTGAGTTCTATTTTCGTCCAAAACACTTATTGAGTCTAAAGTTGAGTCTTTTTTATTATTGTTTGCTGTTTTAAGTGTCTAAAGTTTGTTTTGAGTCTACAGAGTCTAGTTTAGTGTTTTTGAGTCTTATTTATATAGATTAGCATCCCTAGTTAATCCCCGGTCTACAACGATCCCTATTTACATATCTACTACAATTGTCACAAATAGGGTTTAATTTGTGTGTCAAGTTAATTTTCACATCAAATTTTGGCGCCGTTGCCGGGGATTAGCAAACTTGCTAATCCCTTTTGTTTGTGTCATGTCAAAACGTCTTTTGTGTGTCTTTGTGTCTTTTTGTTTATGGTTGCCGTGCCCTTTAAAGTGGTTACTAATTTGTTTTTGTTTGCTTTGTTTTAGGTACTAGTTTATGACTCGTAGTTCTCAATCTATTCGTGCAAACATCTTGGAGTTTGACGACAATTTTGAATGAACTTTGAGAAGAAAGAAGAAGCAACCAGAACCTAATCCACCTAGTTCAAGCTCAGAGTCCGAATCTGAATTTGAAGAAGAAGAAAGCATGGCGGCGGACAATCAAACAATCAAAGAACTTTCAGCCTCGAGGTTGGACAATGTCGTGCCTATTTGCATTCAATACCCTAGGGCAGCCCCGGATAAGACCGATGAGTTTGAATTAAAGCCAAGCTTGTTGCATCATATTCCCAAATACCATGGGCTGTCCATGGAAGATCCAAACAAGCATGTGAAGGAGTTTGAAGTTGTATGCTCAAGCATGACACCCATTAACGTGGATGGGAACATTTTGAAGATGAAAGCCTTTCCATTTTCTCTTTTGGAAAAGGCTAAAGATTGGCTATACGAATTGGCGCCCGGAACCGTTACTTCTTGGGAAAGTATGAAACGAGCATTCTTAAAGAAATGCTTCCCAACTTCAAGAGTCATTCTTTTGAGGAAGAAGATTAACGGAATTCAACAAAACCAATGAGAATCCTTTCCAGCATATTATGAGTGTTTCAAAGCCCTTGTTGCATCTTGCACACCACCAAATGAAGGAAGAGCTTCTAATTCAATACTTTTATGAAGGACTCCTTCCAATTGAGAGACAAATGCTAGATGCTTCAGCGGGAGGTGCTTTGGTTGACAAAACGCCAGTGGCTGCCAAGGTCCTAATTGCAAATCGAGCCTTGAATGCACAACAATACGAGGGAGTTGGACAAAGAGACCCCTTACGGCAACAACAAATGAATGAGGTAAGTGCAATTTCTGAAATTCAATCTCAATTAGCTAATCTCACTATGCTTGTGTCTCAGGTTGTTGAAGGATCCAAAATGCAAGATGCGGCCATATGTGGAGTGTGCTCTATGCAAGGACATCTCAATGATCAATGTCCTCAATTGATAGAGAATGGAGGATGGGAAAGTGCCCATGTCGTGGGGTACCAAATTCAAAATCAACCAAGGAATGATCCATACTCAAGTACATACAATCCGGGTTGGAGAGACCACCCAAAATTCAAGTGTAGGGAGCCTCAACAACCTCCACAACAAGGAGGCTTTAGACAACAATCCCCAGGGTTCTACACCAAGCCATTCGGCCCCAATCCAACCCAAGCACAACCTGCCCAAAACAATCAAGGTATGTCTTTGGACAATGATACACTTCTTAAGTTACTTACTAATTTATCTCAGGAGCAAGAGAATCAAAACAAAGCATTGCAAAATCTAGAAAAAGCCATGCAAAACCAAGCCAAAAGGGTGGACCACTTGGAGAAGCAAATTGGGCAGATTGCGGAGTTTGTAGGACAATTCTGAGACCAAGGCAAGCTCCCTAGCTCAACCATTGTGAATCCAAATGGAAGCTTTGAAACCGCCAAGGCTATTACGTTGAGAAGTGGTATGGAGGTTGGAACCACCCCAAAACCATCCAAAACAAGCCAGGAGGAGGAAAAACTATTGCAAGAAGAAGAAAAGGGAGCAAAGGCCACGGCAAGGGAATCCAAAACCTTGCCGCAACCCCCTAGTGCACCAAAACCATCCCAAACCACCAAGGTAAGTCCAAATTCTAATTTGTCTAGTTCTATTCCACTAAACGTGCCCTGTCCTAGCAGGTTTATGCAAGCTAAGACAGAGGAGGATGAAAAAGACATCCTGGAGACGTTTAGGAAGGTGCATGTCAATATCCTGCTCCTTGATGCAATAAAGCAAATTCCAAAGTACGCTAAGTTTTTGAAGAAGATTTGTGATACGAGCATATTTAGGCGACTTAGTTAGCTTGTTTTCGTACATTTATTTTGTTAGTTCATAGTTATTTTAGTAGTTTAAGCTATTTTCGTGTGTTTTTAGGTTCATATGGCTAAGGTAGCAAAAAGGTGCATTTTGGAGCAAAATTGGACTTGGAATGGATAGCATATGCTTGGAGCAAAAGGAATGGACGAAATTGAAGATTAAAGATGTTAGGATTCCTAATCAAAGAAGGATTCCTAATCTAAGAAGGATTCCTAATCAAAGAAGGATTCCTAATCAAAGAAGGATTCCTAGTCAAAGAAGGTTTCCTACTTGAAGTAGGAAAGTTAAGCCAAGGTTTCCTATTTTTGTTTGACCTTTCCTAATCCTAATCTTTCCTACTTAATTTCCAGCTATCAAAAGGGGTTCCTAATCAATTTGGGACACTTAAATATATGTCCTAAAAGCTCTAATCCCAATCCAAGATGGAGCCACACCTTTCTTACCCTTTTCTTCCAAAATCTGCCATATATCTTCTTTCCCTTTTTATTCTAGTCAATGCCACAACTTTCCTTCACTTTTCCATTGGGATTCTGATTTGTTACCCTTTTTCCTTGAGGATTTGGAGCTAAAAACCTTCCCAAATGAATTACTTATTGTCTTAACCTTTCTCCCTCTATATATACATAATCTGCCGCACTTATGGGAGATTGGAGACATCCATACAGATCCATACGAATTATTCCTCATTCTCCCCATTCATTCAGCCAACATCCACCCCCTACCACCATCCAACCTATCCATCCATCACCATAATTCATACCCAAACACCCTTGTGCCGCAACAAAGAAGGAGAAAGAAAATAGAAGAAGCCTTGGACGTTTTGGCCATTCAAGCTTGGATTGTTGGAGCGTTTCTAGGTGTATTCAATCTTTGTTTTCAATGGTTAATTTATATTCTCTTTGTTTTGTTGTAAACATGAGGAGCTAAACTTATTTTAGCTAGGGGAGGCTTTGAAACCATGATTATATTTGCAATATGAATTGATTAATTCCAGTTGTGATTTCATAAATTGTGAATGTGGTGCGATATTTATACGCACACAAACTAAACCCTATTTGTGACAATTGTAGTAATGATGTAAGTAGGGATCGTTCTAACCGGGGATTAACTAGGGATGCTAAACACTTGACTCAAATAAATAAATAAAACTAACTTTTAAAACACTAAGACAAACTAAAAGACTCAAAACAAGTTCAAAAGACTCCAAATACTTAAAAACATAAAATAAGACAAATCAAATGATTAAGACTTAACAAAATAGGGGGGGGATTGTGGTTGGACGAGATTAAACTAAACGGACAGATTATAATTTAAAACAGATAGTAAAGATGAATGTGATGAAAATATGGATGATGGAATAGCTAAGGGGTTTTTCTCCACACATGTTACACTTGCATACAAGATTGATTTTCGGTTGGTCTTTCGATAAATTATGAAACTCAATGCTCCAAGTTAATTAGGTCCGCTTATATTAACTTTCAGATTTCCCTAGATTCGTTGGATTGAATGGAATACGCATTTCAACCAAGTTATTCTTAATCAAAGTCCCTAACTATGGAATACGCATGATAGAGACGTTCAACAAAGATCATTAAGTTCAATGAAAATTATAAGTGTTGGCGAGGCATTCGTTACTATGGAATACGCATGAAACTTATGCCAAGAATTCGTTTAACGCGATTGTTTATAAGCAACCTCCACTACTTGTGAATATAAGTTCGTAACTATTAGGTGAAACTCACTTATATTCTAGCGTCATATTCATTCAAATGGTTAAACAAATTGAATCCACAATTTATGAAATTCCAACCAAAAGTAATCAATTCATATTGCAAGCATAAACATGTATTTTGAATCACCCCCTAGCTAAAGGGGGGTTTAGTTCCTCATAACTTTGAAATCAAAGAAACATCTAAACATTCCAACAACTCAAACTTGAATTATATGAACGTTTAGGCACTCTTCTCTTCCATTACAAAACAAAGAAAATTGAATTTAAACATTGAAATCAAAGAAACACCTAAACATTCCAACAACTCAAACTTGAATTGTATGAACGTTTAGGCACTCTTCTCTTCTTCGTTGTTGTAGCACAAGGTCTAAGGTGAGTTTTTTGGGGGATGAGGAGTGGTTGGAGTGGTTGGAATGAAGAGAAAATATGCAGAAAATGAAGGGATATGCACGGCAAGAATGGAGGTATTTGTGGTGTGTTGTGTATGAAAATGAGATGTGAATTGAATGGGGAGTGAATGAATGAATGCAAGGGTATTTATAGGAGTAGTGGAGGGAACATATGGCTATGTCATTTGTAGGTGAAGTAGGTGGATGTTGTAGGTGAAGTAGGTGGATGTTGTAGGTGATTATGAGTGATAAGTGATAAGTGTATGATATGTTAAGTGATAAGTGAATGATTATGATAAGTGATAAATGAATGTATGATATGATAAGTGGTGAATGATATGTGGTAGTGTTTAAGTATTTAAAATAGGGAACAAAGCCCTTCCTTGCATGGCAAGGAAGGGAGACACAAGGAAACACACGACAATGTCCTAAGGTTGCTAGGAATGTTGTTTTTGTGTTCTAAAATGCGTAGGAGTTTTCAATGATGCTCAAACATGAGGTCTTTTTAGGATTTAACTTTCCTACTTCAAGTCTTCAATTTCGTCCATCCTTTTGGCTCCAAGCATATGATATCCATTCCAATCTCTAATTTGCTCCAAAAGGCTCCAAAAGGCATCATTTTGCATACTTTGCCCTTAGAACCTGAAAACACACAAAAGAAGCATAAAGAACTAAAATAACTAAAGAAACATAACGTAAATGTACGAGAACAAGCCATTTAAGTCGCATAAATATGCTCCTATCAGAATGCAATTTACTTAACCATTTGATGGATAACTTATTCTTGTTTGTTGATTAAGGGTGCACACTTAGTTTGCATGCATGAATTTGGGGCTAGAATATAAGGGAGTTTCACATAATCGTTACAAACTTATGTTCACAAGTAGTTAAGGTTGTTTTCACAATCATGTTAAGTAAATTCCTAGCATGAGTATCATGATGTCATAGTTACAAGTACTTTGTCAATACTTATGATTTTCATTGAACGTAATGATCTTTGATTGTATCTCTATTATGATGTCATGTAGGGAACTTTTGAAGAATGCTTTGGGTTGTCATATGATGTCATCCAATCCAATAACTTAAAGAAAATCTGAGGGTTAATTAGTGATGTCACGGTTAATCTGGGGTGTTGAGGTTAATGGTTTATCGAAAAGCAACTGGAAATCAATTTGTATGAAAGTGTGTCATGTGTGGAGAAGGACCCTCTAGCTAGCTAATCACCCATCCATATTCCCCAAATTCGTTCAAAACTTTGTCTAGTTTAGTTTCTATTTTGTTTTTATTCAAATTCGTCAAAACCAAAACCCCCTTTGTTTTAAGTGTCAATTAGGTTAGAATCTGAGCTATTGTGTGTTTTTAAGTGTTTTGAGTCAAAACTAATTCAATTTTCGTCCAAAGTAAGTCCTAGAGTCTAGTTTGAGTCTTTTTCATTGTTTTGTGTTGTTTTGAGTCTTTTGAGTTTATTTTGAGTCATATAGGTTTAGTTAAGAGTCTTTGAGTTTGTTTAAGTGTTTTTAAGCATATTTTTGTATCTTTGAGTCAGTTTTCATTAGATCAGCAATCCCTCCTAATCCCCGGCCTAGAACGATCCTGATAGGAGCATATTTATGCTACTTAGTTATGTTCTTTCCTTGCATTTAGTGAGTTAATTACTATTTATTTCAGTCTTTTAAGTTATTTTCGTATGTTTTTAGGTCCTAATGGCAAAAGGAGCAAGAAAGTGCATTTTGAGGCTATTTGGAGCATTTTTGGGCATGGATTGGATAGCTTAACCATGGAGTAAAGAGGATGGACGAAATTGAAGTCAAGAAGGGCTAGGAAAGGCTACAAATCTGGTGGAAGAAGTCCTAATGCAATGAAGATAAGGAAGAAGCAAGAAACAAGGAACCTTATCCAACCTTATCCAACCTTATCTTATCCTATCCTAGAAACCTTATCCTATCCTAACTCTAACATTATCCTATTCTATCCTATCCAAATCAAGTTTAGGAGTTGCAATCCTTCCTCTACACCTATATCATGAGTCCTTATCCATTTAGGTCCAGAAATCTACCCTTTACCCCTTCTAGAAGTCTAAATTCTGCCAAAAAATACCTAGTTTCTAGAAGCCCTTAATTTCTGGCGAAAATTCCCTATCCCTTTCCCTTTTGGTTTCTACAAAGACTTAACCCTTTTTCCATGGGATTGTTCAATCCTTGTCCTTCACTAAGTGTGCATAATTAGCCTATATAAACAGCCAATGCCTCACCATTTAATCCATCCACTCACTCATTCATTCATTCATACTTTCATCCATAAAACACCACAATCCATTCTACACCACCCTAGTGCCGCAAGCAAGGAAGCAAGGAGAGGAGGAATTGTGCAATCTGCCATCCAAGGAGGGTTCGAAATCTGCCATTGGAGTGTGGAGAGTTTCTAGGTGTATTCTATCCTTAGTCTTAGTTCAGTGTTTAAATTTAATTATCTTTGTTTTGCGAACATGAGGAACTAACTTCTTTTTAGTTAGAGGAGAATTTGAAGCCATGATTATATGTTTTATATGAATTGATTACGTCCGGTTATTATTTCTTAAGGCATGAATGTGATTTGCTTATCTAAGTTATTAAAACTGGTTTATGTATGTGGGTTGGGGGTTAACACTTAATTTGCATGCATAAACTTGATGCTAGAGTATAGGGGGGTTTCACGTAATTGTTATTCACTTATATTCAAAAGTAGTGGAGGTTGCTAGTCACAATCGCGTTAAGTAAATCCTTGGTATGAGTCTCATGCATTTCATAGTGATGAATGCCTTGTCAATGCTTATAGTTTTCACAAAACTTAATGACTTTTGATATGAATCTTTGTTATGCGTTTCATATAAAGAACTTGAAAAAGATAATTTGGTTTAGATGCGTATTCCATCTAATTCAATGAAATAAGGAAAACTTGAGGGTTAGTTGTGCGATGCAACTAATTTGGGGCGTTGTCATTCATAGTCTAAAGGAGTAATAACTGGACATTGGTTCTTATGCATATATCATGTGTGGAGAAGGACCCTCTAACTAGCCTTTTACCCATTTATTTTACCTAAATTCGTTTTTCAAAAGTGTTTTCTATAAAGTTTTTGTTTTGAGTCTAAAATTCGTCAAAAACAATCCCCATGTTATTTAGTCTTCATATTTGAGTCAAAACTTGTTTTCCTTGAGTCTTTTGAGTCTAGTCAAGTCCGATTTTCGTCCAAAACCTTTATTGAGTCTAAAATTGAGTCTTTTTGAGTATTGGTTGCTGTTTTAAGTGTCTAAAGTTAGTTTTGAGTCCATAGAGTCTAGTTTAGTGTTTTTGAGTCTTATTTACATAGATTAGCATCCCTAGTTAATACCCGGTCTAGAATGATCCCTACTTACATCTCTACTACAATTGTCACAAATAGGGTTTAATTTGTGTGTCAAGTTAATTTTCACACCAAATTTTGGCGCCGTTGCCGGGGATTAGCAAATTTGCTAATCCCTTTTGTTTGTGTAGTGTCTTTGTGTTTTTTTTTTAGTGTGCCGTGCCTTTTAAATAGATTGCTGATTTGGTTGTGTTCTTTATTTTCAGGTACTAGTTTATGACTCGTCGTTCTCAACCTATTCGTGCAAACATATTGGATTTTGACGACGATTTTGAACGAACTTTGAGGAGAAAGAGGAAGCAACCAGAACCTTATCCACCTAGTTCAAGTTCAGATTCCGAATCTGAATTTGAAGAAAAAGAAAGCATTGCGGTGGACAATAGAACAATCAAAGAACTTTCGGCCTCGGGACTAGACAATGTCGTACCTTTGTGCATCCAATATCCTATGGCTGCCCAAGGCAAGACCGATGAGTTCGAATTGAAGTCTAGCTTGTTGCATCACATTCCCAAATACCATGGGTTGTCCCTGGAAGATCCAAACAAGCATCTTAAGGAGTTTGAAGTGGTATGTTCGAGTATGACACCCATCAATGTCGATGGGAACATTTTGAAGATGAAGGCCTTTCCATTCTCTCTTCTAGAAAAGGCTAAAGATTGGCTATACGAATTGGCACCCGGAACCGTCACTTCTTGGGAAAGCATGAAGCGAGCATTCTTAGAGAAATTCTTCCCAACTTCAAGAGTGATTCTTTTGAGGAAGAAAATAAGTGGCATTCAACAAAACCAAGGAGAGTCTTTTCCGGCATATTATGAACGTTTCAAGACTCTAGTTGCATCGTGCCCTCAACATCAAATGAAGGAAGAACTTTTAATTCAATATTTCTACAAGGGGCTTCTTCCAATAGAGAGACAAATGCTAGATGCCTCGGCGGGAGGTGCTTCGGTTGACAAAACGTCCGTGGCTGCCAAGGTTTTAATTGCAAATAGAGCGTTGAATGCACAACAATATGAAGGTGTTGGTCAAAGAGACACCCCACGGCATCAAGTGAATGAGGTAAGTTCCCAATCCGACATTCAATCTGAATTAGCTAATCTTACTTCTATTGTGTCTCAAATGGCCGAAGGAATGAGGATTCAAGGTCCAAGTGTATATGGTGTATGTTCTATCCAAGGACATCATTCAGACAAGTGCCCTCAATTGATTGAGAATGGGGGATGGGAAAGTGCAAATGCCATTGGATTTCCAAGCCAAAATCAGCCAAGGAATGATCCATATTCCAACACATACAATCCGGGGTGGAGAGACCATCCAAACTTCAAGTGGAGGGAGCCTCAACAACTTCAACAACAAGGAGGCTTTAGGCAACAACCCCCGGGGTTTTACACCAAAACCTACGGCATTGATCCAACCCCACCCCAATCTGCCCAAAACAATCAAGGTACGTCTTTAGATAATTGATAGGAGCATATTTATGCGCCTTAGTTAGCTAGTTCTTATGCATTTTTGTTATGTTTTCTTCGTTAAAGTAGTCTTTTAAGCTACTTTCATGTGTTTTCAGGTTTAAAGGACATATTACATGAAATGATGCAATTTGGAGCTTTTGGAGCAAAATTGAGCTGGAATGTGGTGTATGCAAATGGAGCACATGGAATGGACGAGGGTGAAGGTCAAAGGAGCTTAAGAAATGAAGAAATGAAAGTGAAGAGCAAAGAAGTCGGAATTGGCAACCAAAGTTTCTAAAGTTGGAAGTTTCTATTCTTGGAGGTTTCCATTTTCGTGAGTTTCTATTCTTGGCTTTGGGCTTTTAGATGACCTAAACCCTAACTCCTTGTGGACCCTAAGCCCATGCCGCACCTAAACCCTAATCCTAGCCCACTTAATCAGCCGCACCCTAGGGCCTAATCATTTAATTTCTGCCAAGTTAAACCCTAATCCATCTACCCTAAGCCCATGCCGCACCTAATGTTCTAGAAACCCTATTTTCTGGTGGATTTCCAACCCTTGCCGCACCCAAACCCTAGCCCATTTGTCTAACCTGATTTCTTTAGGGTTTGGCTGCCTATATATATATGTTTTACCACCTTGCCGCATGTAGAACCCTCTCCACAAATCAGAAATTCGTCAAAATATATTCAGCCCCCTTGCCGCAGCCTTCCTCCACCAATCTGCCATATTTTCACACTTTGCCGCAACCCCCATGTCCCCTAAACACTACCATATCATTCCTTACCTACTCATCCATCTAAATAACCCCTAGAACCTGTCCTAGTTCTTGTGCCGCAGACAAGAGGAGGAGAAAAAGCTTGGGACGTTCATGCCATTCTATTGAGGATTGCTGGAACGTTTTAGGTGTTGTCTTTCCGTTGAATTCCATGTTTAATTTTGATATTCTTTGTGTTGTGAGTATGAGGAACTAAACCCCCCTTGGTTAGGGGGGAATTCGAAACCATGTGCATGCTTGCAATATGATTTGATTACATTCAGTTGTTATTTCATAAGTTATGGATTCAATTCGTTCATCTATTTGATTGATAACTTATTTGTGTATGTTGATTGAGAGTGCACGCTTAGTTCTCATGCATGAATATGATGCTAGATTATGAGGGAGTTTCACCTAATAGTTACAATCTTATAATCATAAGTAGTGAAGGTTGCTTGAAAACAATCGTGTTGAATGAATTCTTAGCATAAGTTTCATGCAATTCATAGTAACGAATGCTTCGTCAATGCTTATGTTTTTCATAGAACTTAATGATTCTTGCTTGTATCTCTATTATGCAATTCATATAGGGAACTTGTAGGGAATGTTTTGAGTTGTCGTATGCAATCATCCAACTTAATAACTTGTGGAAAAACTGAGGGTTAATTAGTGCAATTCACGGTTAATCTGGGGCGTTGAGTATTTATAATTTATTGGAAGAACAACTGAAAATCGTTTTGTTTGCAAGTGTGACATGTGTGGAGAAGAACCTCCTAACTAGCCTTTTATCCATCCTTTTTATCCAAAAACATTCTACAATCTGTTTAGTTTAAAGTTTCTGTTTTATGTTAAATTTTCGTCCAAAACAAATCCCCCTTTAATTTGAAGTCTTAGATTAGTTAGAAAGTGTTTTGATTTGTGTTTCTAAGTATTTTGATTCAAGTTTTCACCCAATTCCGTCCAAATTAGTGTAGGTGCTCAAAACTGCCCAGAAAGTGGTTTTTAGGCAGTTTTGAGTCTTCTAGTTGCTGTTTTGGGTTTTAGGTTTGTTTAAGTGTTTTAACTTTTAGTTTTGCATTCTTTGAGTCGAGTTTAGTGTTTTAAACTTTGTTTTTGAGTTTTTAAGTCAGTTTCCAAGTGTTTAGCAATCCCTCCTAATCCCCGGTCTAGAACGATCCCTACTTATTTATATGCTACAATTGTCAAAAGAGGGTTAATTTGTGTGTTAAGTTAATTTTCGCATCAAATTTTTGGCGCCGTTGCCGGGGATTAGCAACTTTGCTAATCCCTTGGATTGTTATTTTCTGTTTACTTTATTTTTGTTAAGTCTCTGACCTAGTTTTGTTTTCCTTGTTTTAGGTATTAGTGTATGACTCGGAGTTCTCAATCGATTCGTGGGCATATCTTGGATTTTGACGACGATTTTGAGAGGACTTTGAGACGGACAAGGAAGCAACACGAACCAAATCCACCAAGCCCGGAATCTGACCTCGAGGAACAAGTCCTAGAAGAGGAGGAGGAACCCACGGCAAGAGTATTTGAAGAACCACAAGGCATGGCGGTGGACACCCGGACACTCAAGGAGCTTGCGGCTTCGGGATTGTGTAATGCCGCACCCTTGTGCATTCAATACCCCACGGCTGCCCAAGGTAAGACGGATGAGTTTGAATTAAAGTCAAGTTTGCTTCATCATATTCCTAAATACCATGGCTTGTCCATGGAAGATCCTAACAAACATTTGAAAGAATTTGAAGTAGTTTGCTCTAGTATGACTCCCGTCACTGTTGACGGAAACATCTTGAAGATGAAGGCTTTTCCATTCTCTTTGATGGATAAAGCCAAAGATTGGTTATATGAGTTAGCTCCCGGCACTGTCACTTCTTGGGAGAGTATGAAGAGAGCGTACTTGGAGAAGTTCTTTCCAACTTCTCGCATCATCCTCCTACGCAAAAAAATAAGCGGAATCCAGCAAGAAGAAGGTGAGTATTTTCCTACGTATTATGAACGATTTAAATCACTTGTTGCTTCTTGTCCACAGCATCAGATGAAGGAGGAGTTGCTCTTGCAATATTTCTACGAGGGTCTCCTACCTCTAGAACGTCAAATGCTTGATGCTTCGGCGGGTGGAGCATTGGTGGACAAGACGCCCAGGGATGCCAAGGTCTTGATCGCTAACCGAGCATTGAACGCTCAACAGTATGAAGGAGTAGGCCAAAGAGGACCCCCACGGCAGCAGGTTCATGAGGTAAGTTCCGCACCTGATTTTCAGTCACAGTTAGCTAATCTTACTTCCATTGTGTCACAGATGGCCGAGGGAATGAAAATGCAAGGACCTGTGGTATGTGGCGTATGTTCTATCCAAGGACATGCCTCCGAAAAGTGTCCTCAACTCATCGAGAATGGCGGATGGGAAAGTGCGAATGCCATTGGGTTTCAAAGCCAAAATCAGTCAAGACATGATCCATACTCCAACACGTATAATCCGGGGTGGCGAGACCACCCAAATTTCAAGTGGAGGGATCCCCAGCAACCTCAGAACCAAGGAGGCTTTAGGCAACAACCCCCGGGGTTCTTTCCCAAAACCTACGGCCCACCCCAAAATCAAGCCCAATCCGGCCCAAATGCCTCAGGTACGTCTCTTGACAATGATGCACTTCTTAAGATACTAACTAAGTTGTCTAATGGGCAGGAAGATCAAGCGAAGGCTATGCAAAACCAAGATAAGAGGGTGGATCAACTTGAGAAACAAATTGGGCAGATTGCCGAGTTTGTAGGTAAGTTTTGAGATCCCGGACAACTCCCTAGTTCCACCATTCCAAATCCGAAGGGAGGTTTCGAATCAGCCAAAGCAATCACCCTAAGAAGTGGTAAGGAAGTTGGGGCAGTTCCTACATCAAAAACAGGTCATAACGAGGATGAAATTTTGCAAATGGAAGAGGAAGAAACAAGGTTGCCCACGGCAAAGGTGATTCCACCTTTGCCGCAAGTCCCTATGGTCCCAAATCTGTCCAATTCGGCCAATAAAGGTAAAAATGGGTCAAATTCGGTTCATACTAATGTTTTCCCTTCAAATGTGCCTTTTCCTAGTAGGTTCATGCAAACGAAGAAAGAAGAGGCAGAAAAGGATATCCTTGAAACCTTTAGGAAAGTTCAAGTTAACATACCTTTGTTAGATGCAATCAAGCAAGTTCCGAGGTATGCTAAGTTCTTGAAGGAGTTGTGTACCACTAGGAAGAGGATGTCGACTAAGGAAGTGGTAAAGGTAGGTGAGAATGTGTCCGCCATCTTGCAACGCAAACTACCTCCCAAATGCAAGGATCCAGGTAGCTTTACCATTCCTTGTGTTATTGGGAATACTAGATTTGAATCTGCCATGCTTGATTTAGGTGCTTCTATAAATGTTATGCCATATTCCATTTATGCATCTATGAACTTAGGAGCATTGAAAAATGATGGGGTAATAATACAATTGGCCGATAGATCTAACGCCTATCCAAAGGGAGTTTTGGAAGATGTTCTTGTGCAGGTTAATCATTTGGTCTTCCCGGCGGATTTCTATGTCCTCGAAATGGATGAATCAGACCATGCTCCTTCGCTGCCCATTCTACTTGGAAGGCCATTCATGAAGACGGCCCGGACGAAGATTGACGTGTATAGTGGAACTTTGTCCATGGAATTCGATGGGGAAGTTGTTAATTTTAATCTTTCTGATTCCATTAAATACCCTAGTGAGGACCATTCATGCTTTTCTATTGATATAATTGACTCTTTGGCGCAGGGATATCTCGACGATTTGAATGACGATGCGCTTGAAAAAGTCATTACACGAGGCATGGAACTCAAAACAAAGGGGGCAGATTGCATGCATGCCCACGGCATACAAGAGTCATTCCATGCCGTGCCCCCTAGTGAGGAATTACTTGAAGTTGTGGCTGCCCTTGAGTCCTCACCTAAGCTTGATGATGTGCATAAGGACAAAGGGCCGAAAGGATCCACACTTACCACGAAGGATGTATCAAGCACCACTATTGGAGAAGAACTTGGAGTGATTGGTCTACAACCACCCAATATGGCCGAAAGTAGCCATAGTAACATTGTTGAAAGGGCTGCAATTTTTGAGCCCTCACCACACTATGTTTGTAAGTCTTCAATTCCTATCTCAATTCCTATTTCAACTAATAGGTTGTTACCTTCGTTGGTGCAGGAGCCCAATCGATATAAAGGTGGTGGGAGCAGTTATATGGATTGTCGGAACCGAAACACCACCATCAGGGAGGATCATTATCCCCGCCCATTCAGTGAGCCATACTACGAGAAAATTCAAGGAGTATACCGTGGAGGACATACCCCTCCATTCCGTGAGCCAGAGTGAAGATTAAAAGAAGGTTTCGTCCGGCTGGAAGACGTTAAAGCAAGCGCTACTTGGGAGGCAACCCATGCAATAAACAAATGACGAACTTGGGAATCGCTTCACACTCAGATTTGCGTCCCTAAACCCTTTCCTTTGTTGCTTACTTTATGTTATGTGTAATGTGTTTAATTGTGTCTAAAACATTGAGGACAATGTTTAGTTTAAGTGTGGGGGGGTAACATTCTGTTTTGAGATATTTTTGCATGAAATTCGTAGGGTATTACCACCTAACATGTCTAAACTTGTTTCCCACTGTTTTTAAGTGTTTTTAAGCTATTTTAGAGTGTTTTAGAGTATGTTGACTTAAAAATCCGAAAATACCATAAAAATTTGAAAAATTGTTTTGAAAAACCCAAAAAGAGTTGTTTTTGTATGTTTGTGTCGTAGGTTACCTTCCAACACAATGATGAGGATTTGGTTTTTAATTGCATGATGGTTAAAGAAAATTACAAACATGGATGGACGTTTGATATACTCTTTGGTTTATGCTTGTTTGTAGTTATAGTTTACGAATTCACATGTAATCATAAATGATAAAAATCAGTTTTTGTAACATGCTTGAAGGAATGAACTCAAACTAACGCTACATCCCTGTGAGACTTGAGCCTAAACGTTATTTGGAGAGTTAAAATCTGTGCATTATTGTTTTCTGAAGTCGTTGCATGATCTCATTATTCTTTGCTTGGTTACTACTTAGAAGGCGTTTCATCACTTAGTTCCAAATGCTAGAACTCATGCCCATTTCATTCAAAGCATGTTATTGATTTGCATAACACACATTCAAGATGAAGTTGTGTAGTGACCACCACCTTAGCCAGAAAGCCGTGTGCCCTATGTCATTATGTTTTGTAGGTTTTTAACCCCATTGAGCCTTGTTAGCCTTCATTATTTGTTAACTCATGTTTTCCTCACCTAGCCTAGATTAGGACTATCCATACTCTTGTTCTTGAAGCATAGCAAAGCATGATTCAAATTGAAGTCCTTTTGATTTATGTTGGCAGAAAACAAGTGTGGGGGAAGTGTTTTTCATGAGGAATTGTGTGCTATAGGCACGAAAAAAAAAAAAAAAAAAATGAAGAAAAAGTTGAAAAGTTGAGAAAAAGAGTTCCAAAGTATTGTTTGTTGAAGTAAGGGTCCAAAACAATGAATTCGACCCTAAGGAGTTGTCTAAATCTTTCCCTTGTGATTTAAAGTTAATTTCTGCAATCTAAGTGAATTCTAAGTCTCAATTTCATTGCTTTGCTTACTATTGCTTGAAGAACGTTTGTTTTCCCTATCCTTTCCTTGTTAACCAACACCCCAAGCCCCATTACAACCCTTAACTTCTATCTTGAGTGTTATGTGTGTCAATTTGTGGAGTTTGAATTTGGTATGAGCATATGGTGTCACTGGTTCTCGCATCTAAGTAGTAGCATTCCATTCATGAGATCATATCTAAACATGCTTTTTAACTCTAGAAATTGCATTCGTTGTGAAACATATATGTGAGCATTCGTTTTCATATCTACATCAATCTTCTCACATATAACTAGTGTAGGGTGTGTAGTCAGAAAATCTGAGTGAAAATTGAGTGCGTAACTAGTGAGGAATTGAGGGAATTCTCTAAGGCATGTTACTACATTCAAGATGTGTTTTAATTGATTAAATGTGAATTAGTGAATGGTGACTATGATTAAGTATGTGCTTGAGGGGAAGGAAGACTAAAAACTATGTGAGTAATGATCTTTGACAAATCATGTTCATTGGAAATCCCTGAGGCAAACGTTGGAAGGTTTAGGTTATGTTTTGTTTGTTTTGTTTCGTCTTGTTTACTTTAGTTGTTTTGTTTTGCTCGAGGACTAGCAAAAGCTAAGTGTGGGGGAATTTGATAGGAGCATATTTATGCGCCTTAGTTAGCTAGTTCTTATGCATTTTTGTTATGTTTTCTTCGTTAAAGTAGTCTTTTAAGCTACTTTCATGTGTTTTCAGGTTTAAAGGACATATTACATGAAATGATGCAATTTGGAGCTTTTGGAGCAAAATTGAGCTGGAATGTGGTGTATGCAAATGGAGCACATGGAATGGACGAGGGTGAAGGTCAAAGGAGCTTAAGAAATGAAGAAATGAAAGTGAAGAGCAAAGAAGTCGGAATTGGCAACCAAAGTTTCTAAAGTTGGAAGTTTCTATTCTTGGAGGTTTCCATTTTCGTGAGTTTCTATTCTTGGCTTTGGGCTTTTAGATGACCTAAACCCTAACTCCTTGTGGACCCTAAGCCCATGCCGCACCTAAACCCTAATCCTAGCCCACTTAATCAGCCGCACCCTAGGGCCTAATCATTTAATTTCTGCCAAGTTAAACCCTAATCCATCTATCCTAAGCCCATGCCGCACCTAATGTTCTAGAAACCCTATTTTCTGGTGGATTTCCAACCCTTGCCGCATCCAAACCCTAGCCCATTTGTCTAACCTGATTTCTTTAGGGTTTGGCTGCCTATATATATATATGTTTTACCACCTTTCCGCATGTAGAACCCTCTCCACAAATCAGAAATTCGTCAAAATATATTCAGCCCCCTTGCCGCAGCCTTCCTCCACCAATCTGCCATATTTTCGTGTTTAAGTATTTAAAATAGGGAACAAAGCCCTTCCTTGCATGGCAAGGAAGGGAGACACAAGGAACCACACGACAATGTCCTAAGGTTGCTAGGAATGTTGTTTTTGTGTTCTAAAATGCGTAGGAGTTTTCAATGATGCTCAAACATGAGGTCTTTTTAGGATTTAACTTTCCTACTTCAAGTCTTCAATTTCGTCCATCCTTTTGGCTCCAAGCATATGATATCCATTCCAATCTCTAATTTGCTCCAAAAGGCTCCAAAAGGCATCCTTTTGCATACTTTGCCTTTAGAACCTGAAAACACACAAAAGAAGCATAAAGAACTAAAATAACTAAAGAAACATAACGTAAATGTACGAGAACAAGCCATTTAAGTCGCATAAATATGCTCCTATCAAATACCCCCACACTTAGCTTTTGCTAGTCCTCAAGCAAAACAGAAAAACAAAACAAAAAGAACAAAACACAACCTACACCTTCCAACAATCGTATCAGGGACTTCCAATGCACATGACAAATTAAAAATCATTATTCTCACAGATTTGAGCCATCTTTACACTTAAGTACATTCTTACTCATAGTCACCACATACTAGTTCACAATTAAGCATTTAAAACCATGTTTTGAATGTAGTAACATGCCTTAGAGAATTCCCTCAATTTCTTACTAGATGTACTCTCGTTTTTCACACAGATTTTCTGACTACACACCCTACACTAGGTATATGTGAGAAGATTGATGTAATCATAAAAACGAACACTCACATATATGTATTTCAAAGGAAGCAATTTCTGGAGTTAATAAGCATGTTTAGATATGATCTCATGAATGGAATGCTACTACTTAGACGCGAGAACCAGTGATACCATAAGCTCATACCAAGTTCAAACTCCACAAATTGAAATACACAACACTCAAGATAGAAGTCAAGGGTTGTAACGGGGCTTGGGGTATGTGGATAACAAAGAAGGGATATGGAAAACAAAGGTTTTTAAAGAAATAGTGAGCAAAGCATTTGAATCAACTTAGAATTCACTTTTGAATGAAAACTCAACTTTTGAACAAAAAGGGAGAATTTAGACAATTTACGCCCAGAATTGGTGTTTTGGAACCTTTCTTCAATCACTTATTCTTTCATTTTTTTTTTTTAAGCTCTTTTTTTTTTCTTTCTTTCTTTCTTTTCTCTTTTTTTTTTTCTTTTCTTTTTCTTTTCTTTTGAATCTCAAAACATAAACACTTAAACATTCTCTCCCCCACACTTATTTTCTTTCATAATGTAACTCAAAAGGAATTCAATTAAGTCATGCTCACTATCTTTTAAGAACAAGGGTGGGGATTGTCCTAAACTAGGCTAGGTGAGGAAAATGTGGGTAAACAAAGAATAAAGGCTAAACAAGGCTCAACGGTGTTAAAACTTACAACATATACGAAGTATGGGAAGTAAGGCTATTTGGCTATGGTGGTGGTCACTACACAACTTCTTCTTGAATATGTGTTATGCAAATCAATAACATGCTTTGAATGAAATGGGCATGAGTTCTAGCATTTAGTTCTATCATGATACAATTGCATTCTAAGTAGCAACCAAGCAAGGAATAATGAGATCATGCAACAACTTTAGAAAAATAAAGAATCACAGAAAATAACTCTCCAAAGAAAGTAATGGCTCGAGTCTCACAGGGATGTAGCGTTTGTTTGAGTTTCTTCCTTCAAGCATGTTACAAAAACGAAATTTTCTTTTATGATTGCATGTGAAGTCATACATTATAACCATAACCAAGCATATACCAAGAGTAAATCAAACTTTTCTCTATGTTTATAACTCTTTCTAACCGTCATGCAATTATAAACCAAATCCTTATCATTGTGTTGGAAGGTACCCTAAGACACAAACACACAAAAACGACTTTTAAAACAACTCTTTTTGGGTTTTTCAAAACAATTTTTCAAATTTTTATGGGATTTTCGAATTATAAAACAAAACACACTAAAACACTCTAAAACAACTTAAAAACACCTTAAAACAGCAAGGAACAACATTAGAAGTTATGGTGGATAAAATCCCACGTATTTGCATTAAATATACTTAGTTACCCCCCCACACTTAAATCAAACATTGTTCTCAATGTTTTAAGCATAGATTCACACAAAACATAAGTAAACACACAAAAAACATTTAAACATACTAAACATGGCAAAATGTAATTAACAAAGAGAAGAGTTTAGGGACGCAAATCTGGTTATGGAGTGTAAATTCCATCTTCTCTTTGTTGATTGCATTGAGGCTTGATCTTGATGATTCCACAGGCTTACTCTCGAACTGGTTGCCGCCCATCATTGATTTTCCTTTGTGCTACTGGGCTGGAGGATTCTTTTGGTCTTCCCCGAAGGTCTGAGCTTACCCCTTTGGTCTGTTTCTTTGTTCAATCTTTCCAATTCGTAATGAAAAGGGTTGGAGGATAACTCAGCCTATGTTTGTCTCCACATGCTTCAATGTATCATTTTCACTTGCCTTACTCGCTCCCCTTTGCAGAAGTGGTCCCTTCTCCGGAAGTGTATCAACCGTTGAAGATGACTACTCGAGAGCAACGCTAGGTAAGCAATCAGGAATAGATTCCAGGCAGTTGGCTCCAGATCGGAAGACTGACTCCAAGTGCCGGCTGATTGCTTCTTTTACTTTGCCATGCGAGTAAGAACAAGGACAAAGAAAAAGACAGGGAAAGAGCATGATATGAGATACTTTTGCTTTTGACCTTGATGATATGAGATACCTTTGCTTTTGAAGAAGCGGTGAATGAATCAGCACATGTATTTGTTGTGCCGCTTCCTCCTGGGTCATCTGTACTCCGGGCATCTGGTATCATCTTTGGGGAAGAAGAAAGAATTGAGTATTTCGAAAGGCTTTGCTGGGAGTGCGCCCTCAAAGGTGAGGGAGAGTTGGGCATTTTCTTCAGGTTTGCCCTGCCATAAAAGACGAAGGTCGACATATATAGAGATAATATCAAGTGGTGGTACTTTTTACCCTTGTCGACAAACGTTTTGATCCCGCAATTCCGGCTTTTTGAAATAGTGGCGCCTCTTCGATTTTTGAATACGCCTCTTCGATTTCTGAGCAGGCGCCCCTTCGATTTCTGAGCAGGCGCCCCTTCGATTTCTAAGCAGACGCCCCTTCGATTTCTGAACGACACGTGGTAGTGCAGATGCGGCTCCTTTTGACAAAGCTGCACGCGTCTTCCGAAAAGCAGAGAAAGCGTCGCCGAACTTTGCGCTTGTCGGCTAAAGATGTGTAGTTGCGATGATGGTCTCCACGTGTTTTCAGCTTTGTCAGAAATCTTTTGACAAAAGATCCGGCTCTATGAATCGGTGGACGCGTCGCCTTGGCTTTTTATAGAGCTATCGATCACCGCCAACATACACACTCTGAAGATCTCCCATTCTTGAAAATCGTCTCCGGCCCTTCGAAATTTAACTCCATCCACCCATTCTCTTTGAACACTTTTGAAAAAAATGGCAAACTCATCGAACCTTAGCTTAGATTTGAGTCTCAGCAGCGATCCGGTTGCGCCCTGTCAAGGTAATGTATGGCGTCCTTCTTTTTTATCTTCTAACGGTTCTCTTTCAGGTGAAGACTCTGTGATGCAGGACGCCACAACAGCTACAATAGTAGCTAGGAACCTCCTCACTCCAAAAGATAGTAGGCTGCTGTCAGGACGGTCCGATGAGTTGGCCGTTCAAGAGTCCCTCGCACTTAGTGTTCAGTGTGCGAGCTCTGTGTCCAACATGGGCCTACGCCTGCTTGCTCGGTCCCGCCAAGTGGAATCGTTGATGGCAGAGGTGGAAAGACTTAAGCAAGAGATCCAGCAGCTTAAGTACGAGAATAGAAGTTTGCATGTGCTTGCAAATAACTATTCGTCAGGGATGAAGAGGAAGCTTGATGAGCTGCAAGAATCTGAGGGTCGAATTCACAGTGACCGTCAAAGGCTTGCGTCTTATCTCCAGAGGCACCTTTTTCCTGGGTCATCCAGCGCTTGGCCAAGTATTGAAGCCTTGAATGCTCTAGCTCCGATGCCTCCCGCTCCGATGCCTTCCGCTTCGATGCCTCCCGCTTCTATGCCTTCTGCTTCTATGCCTTCCGCTTCTGCGCCTCGTAGTGGGGCTTCACGTAAACAACCTTTGTGAAGCTCCACCTTTCTCCATGTTTAGTATCTTTTTTTTTTTTTTTTTTTTTTTTTTATTTATAAATAAAATCAAACGGCATGGAATTTATCTTTGAATGGGCGGTGATACTTGAAATGATCCTGTAATAGTTTAAATTCCAGATTGGGTGCCTGAATCATTAACCACATGTTAGTATAAAAGAAAATTGAAATTCGGGGAGGCGGCTTACCTGTGTGCTCCAAAATGAACTCCAGAATAAACACCCCTTCGAAAGTTATGACTTGTCCCGTGTCATAAAATCCAACTTCCTTGGGAATTGTGGTTTCAAATATGTCCTCTTTGATGCCTTCTACATCTTCTCCAGCCACTACCTTCTCTTGAATCATTCTTCTTGGTGTACAAAGTCCTTTGAAGAATTCAACACCATCTAAAACTTGCTGTGTTGCACCAAGAATTTGAATAGCATTTTGCACCTTTGGGAAGGCTTCCACGATGTCCTTTTTACTCTCTTCTTGGTTGGGAATCAAAAACCTGCTAGGAAAAGGGACATTGGGTGGAATAACATCAGAATAACATGGAATTGGGACGTCCTTACTGGTGGTGGGTGGTTTAGAGGGCTTAGGGGGCTGCGGCAAGGGTTGTTCTACCCTTTCCGTGTGCATGTCTTCTTCCTCCTCCTCAATTAGCAGCTCTTCATCCACTTCTAGGCTATGTTTGGACATTTTTAGGTCAGCTCCAACCTCCATAGCACTTCCCAAAGTGATAGCATTATGGATTTCAAAATCTTCCTTTGAGTTTTCAATAGTTGAGTTGGAAAGTTCACTTTGCTCTTGAATTTGTTTCATGAACTCCATAATCTGCCCAAATTGCTCGTCCAATTTACCCAACTTCTTGTCTTGATTTTGTTCGTCCTGCGTCAAAGAGGTTAGTAATTGAAAATTTTTATCATTATCCATGGACATACTTGAACTTGATTGGAATTGTTGTGGGGGAGGTTGTGGTGGCTGCATAGGTGTTGTATTGAATTCCTCATATGGTTGCCAATATGCTTCTTGTTGAGCCTCCTTGGCTTGATTTTGTGACCCCTGCGCCAAAGAATTTATTTCATTAAGAATTTGAATATAATCTATTGGCGAACTTGAATTTAATTGAGCATATTGCATATGAAGTTGTAGTGGCTGCATAGGTCTTGAATAGAACTCCTCATATGGTTGCCAATATGCTTCACGTTGAACTTGTTGATCTTCCCACCATATAGAGTTTGAATGATCCCTCCAATCTCTTTGTGGACATTGATTGGCTTGAAATCCTTGCCTATATGAAGCACCAAATGTAGGGACACTCTGCATTGTGGTCCTTTCGGCATACGGCGACAATTTAGAAGTAAGATTTGCCAATTGAGCTTGAATGCTAGCAAAATCCATATCTTACTTCTCTAGTACCTAAAATCAAAGAAAGAGAACTAAATCAAATATCAAAAGTAACAACAAACAAAGAAAACAACACTAAGTTAGAAACTAAAACGAAAACAACTAAACCAAAAAAAAGAAAAGAACCAAGGGATTAGCAAAGTTGCTAATCCCCGGCAACGGCGCCAAAATTTGATGCGAGAATTATACGCGCACAAATTAAACCCTCTTTTTGTCAAATTGTAGTATAAGTATAAGTAGGGATCGTTCTGGACCGGGGATTAGGAGGGATTGCAAATCTCTTGGAAACTGACTCAAAAACGTAAAATAAAGTTTAAAACACTAAACTAGACTCAAAGAATGCAAAATTAAAGTTTAAAACACTAAGACAAACCAAAAACAAAAAAAATACTTTTAAAACATAAACTAAACAGATTCTAAGCACTAAAGAACAAGAAAGTAAAGGGGGGGTTTGATTTGACGAAATTAGCTAAATTGCACAAATTGTAATTAAAGGCAAAACGTAAATATAAATGTGATGAAAATATGGATGATGGAATAGCCAAGGGGTTCTTCTTCACACATGTTACACTTGCATACAAGATTGATTCTCAGTTGGTCTTTCGATAAGTTGTGAAACTCAATGCTCCAAGTTAATTAGGTCTGCTTAAATTAACTTTCAGATTTCCCTAAATTCATTGGATTGAATGGAATACGCATTACAACCAAATTATTCTTAATCAAAGTCCCTAACTATGGAATACGCATGATAGAGACATTCAACAAAGATTTAAGTTCAATGAAAATTAGAAGTGTTGACGAGGCATTCGTTACTATGGAATACGCATGAAACTTATGCCAAGAATTCGTTTAACGCGATTGTTTATAAGCAACCTCCACTACTTGTGAATATAAGTTCATAACGATTAGGTGAAACTCACTTATATTCTAGCGTCATATTCATGCATGAAAATTAAGCTTGCAATCTCAATGAACATACATAAATAAGTTATCAATCAAACAGTTAAACGAATTGAATCCACAACTTATGAAATTCTAACCAAAAGTAATCAATTCATATTGCAAATATAAACATAGTTTCGAATCATCCCCTAGCTAAAGGGGGTTTAGTTCCTCATAACTTTGAAATCAAAGAAACACCTAAACATTCCAACAACTCAAACTTGAATTGTATGAACGTTTAGGCACTCTTCTCTTCCATTCCTCATACGTACAAAACAAAGAGAATTGAATTTAAACTTTGAAATCAAAGAAACACCTAAACATTCCAACAACTCACACTTGAATTGTATGAACGTTTAGGCCCTCTTATCTTCCTCGTTGTTGTAGCACAAGGTCTAAGGTGAGGTTTGGGGGATTATGGAAATGGATGAGGAGTGGTGGAAGGGGGACTCACGGTTTGGGAAGGGAGAATGTGTTTGTAATGTGTTGTGTATGAAATGAGATGTTTTTGAATGAATGAATGCAAGGGTATTTATAGGAGTAGTGGGGGGAACATATGGCTATGTCATTTGTAGGTGAAGTAGGTGGATGTTGTAGGTGAAGTAGGTGGATGTTGTAGGTGAAGTAGGTGGATGTTAGGTGAAGTAGGTGGATGTTGTAGGTGAAGTAGGTGGATGTTGTAGGTGATTATGAGTGATAAGTGATAAGTGTATGATATGTTAAGTGATAAGTGAATGATTATGATAAGTGATAAATGAATGTATGATATGATAAGTGGTGAATGATATGTGGTAGTGTTTAAGTATTTAAAATAGGGAACAAAGCCCTTCCTTGCATGGCAAGGAAGGGAGACACAAGGAAACACACGACAATGTCCTAAGGTTGCTAGGAATGTTGTTTTTGTGTTCTAAAATGCGTAGGAGTTTTCAATGATGCTCAAACATGAGGTCTTTTTAGGATTTAACTTTCCTACTTCAAGTCTTCAATTTCGTCCATCCTTTTGGCTCCAAGCATATGATATCCATTCCAATCTCTAATTTGCTCCAAAAGGCTCCAAAAGGCATCCTTTTGCATACTTTGCCCTTAGAACCTGAAAACACACAAAAGAAGCATAAAGAACTAAAATAACTAAAGAAACATAACGTAAATGTACGAGAACAAGCCATTTAAGTCGCATAAATATGCTCCTATCAAGAAGTGGTAAGGAGCTTGGAAATCATCCAAAACCATCCAAACAAGGCCTTAATGAGGAGGAAAAGCTGCTGCAAGAAGAAGAACATGGAGCAAAGGCCACGGCAAGGGAAGCCAAAACCTTGCCGCAACCCTCTAGTGCACCAAAACCATCCCAAACCACCAAGGTGAGTTCAAATTCGAATTTGTCTAGTTCTATTCCACTAAATGTGCCCTTTCCTAGCAGGTTTATGAAATCTAAGACAGAGGAGGATGAAAAAGACATCCTGGAGACGTTTAGGAAGGTGCATGTCAATATCCCGCTCCTTGATGCAATAAAGCAAATTCCGAAGTACGCTAAGTTTTTGAGGAAGATCTGTACAACAAGGAAACGGATTCGGGAGAAGGAGGTGGTACATGTAAGTGAGAATGTCTCTGCAATGTTGCAAAGAAAGTTGCCACCTAAATGCAAAGATCCAGGTAGTTTCACTATCCCTTGTGTAATTGGTAATACAAGGTTCGAACATGCTATGCTAGATTTAGGTGCATCAATTAATGTCATGCCATACTTGATAGGAGCATATTTAGGCGACTTAGTTGGCTTGTTCTTGTGCATTTACGTCGTAATTTCTTAGTTCTTTAAGTCTTTTAAGCCATTTTCGTATGTTTTCAGGTTCTAAGGGCTAAAGGAGCAAAGAAGTGCATTTTGGAGCCTTTTGGAGCACTTTTCGGCTAAGGATGGATAGCTTATGCTTGGAGCTAAAGTGTTGGACGAAATGGAAGACCAAGTGAGCCTTGAATCGAAGGAAGAATGAGGAATCAAGAATTGGAAACTAGTTTCCATTATGGGGAGTTTCTATTCTTGAAAGGTTTCCAATTGTGCAAGTTTCCAAATAATGTTGGTTGCCTAAATCACAAGTTCTAGAAGCCCTAGACATGTCCTAAATTGTGCCGCACCTTACCTTCCTTTTCTCTCCCAATTTCTGCAAGATTATGTCACAATCCCTTTCTTAAAAGTCTTAGCCGCACCTTACCTTCCTTTTATCTCTCAAAATCTGCAAGTTTTGCACTTTCCCTTTCTTTTCCTCCCTTAGCCGCAAGACTTAGCCCTTTTTCCCCAAATTCCTGATTTCAATTACCTATTCTAAAAGGATTTAACTTAATTCCTGATTCTTAGAATTGATTGGGGGAATTAAACACATACTTATTTCCTATGCAAGACTTGCCGTGCACTTCCCTTGACCTTACCTCTTCCTTGCCGTGCAAGGGAGATGGTTCTTTCCTATTCCATTGCATTAAAACACATTCCTTTTGTGTTTAATCCCTTTGTCGTGGGTTTTAGGTAGTTTCCTTCACTTTTCTGATTTGATTTCCTATTTCTAAAAGCTTTTGACTTAAATTCTGATTACCTAAATAACCTAGGGTTTTAATTCCTGAAATCCTATTAATAAACCTTCTTGTTGCAGCCACAAAACATTCATTCATTCACCATTCACGCCAGAAATTGATCCCTTCCCTCTAACACATCCATACTTCACCATTCTCCATATTTTCTGCCCAAAACAACTCCTTGCCGTCCCCTACATCCATCCTAAACCTAAATCCATCATTCTACATCATCCATAACCCCCTAAACTCACCAAAACCCTTGTGCCGCAGCAATTAGGAGAGGAAGGAGGCTTTGAACGTTTCATGCTCGCAGATTGGAGTGTTCTTAGGTGTACTTCGTTCTTGTTTTCAATGTTTACTTTGTTATTACTCTCTGAGTTTGTTGTAATCATGAGTGGCTAAACCCCTAATTAGTTAGGGGAAAGTTTGAAGCCATGAACATGTTTGAAATATGAATTGATTTCTTCCAATTGTGATTTGTTAAGTTGTGATTGCAATTCAATTATCTGTTTATTAAAAACTTGTTTGTGTATGTTGATTAAGGATGCATACTTAGTTTTCATGCATGAACTCGATGCTAGTTTATAAACGAGTTTCACCTAATCGTCACAAGTTTATAAACATGAGTAGTGAAGGTTGCTAGTCACAATCGCGTTAATTGAATTCTTGGCAAGAGTATCATGCATTCATAGTTACAATTGCCTCGTCAACACTTATGATTCTCATAGAGCATAATGACCTCTCACTGTACCTCTTCTATGCATTCATGTTGAGGACCGTTGGAGAATAATTTGAATTGTCGCATGCATCATCCAATTTAATGACATAAGGAAATCTGATGGTTAATTAGTGCATCACGGTTAACTTGGGGTGTTGAGCATCATAGTTAGTGAAAAGCAATTGGAAAGTCGATTCATATATAAATATGTCATGTGTGGAGAATGGACCTCTAACTAATCCATCCATCATCTTGTTTTCAAAATTCGTTTTACAATCTGCCTAGTTTTATAACTTGTTTGGTTATTTCAATTTTCGTCAAATCAAAAACCCCCTTTACTTTCTTGTTCTATAGTGTTTAGAATCTGTTTAGTTTGTGTTTTAAAGTGTTTTGAATCAACTTATAATCTTAAATTCGTCCAAAATTGTGTTTAAGGTCAGAAACTGCCTAGTTAGTGTTTTTAGGCAGTTTTGAGTCTTTTGAACTTGTTTTGAGTCCTTTGAGTCTTTGTGAACGTTTTCAACTTTATTTTTATGTTTTTGAGTCAGTTTAGAGGTTTTAGCAAGCCCTCCTAATCCCCGGTCTAGAACGATCCCTACTTGCATCCTTACTACAATTTGACAACAAGAGGGTTAATTTGTGTGCTTAACTATTTTCGCATCAATACTCTATTTATGCATCTATGAATCTAGGAGAGCTTAAAAATGATGGTGTTATTATTCAATTAGCCGATCGATCTACTGCATACCCGAGAGGAGTTTTGGAAGATGTTTTGGTGCAGGTAGACCACTTGATTTTTCCTGCAGATTTCTATGTGCTTGACATGGAGGATTCAACCCACTCTCCACCATCTCCACTCTTGCTTGGACGACCTTTCATGAAAACAGCCCACACCAAGATTGACGTGGCCAGGGGAGCCTTAACTATGGAGTTTGGTGGTGATACGATTAACTTTAAAGTTTCTGAATCCATTGAGAATACTAATGATGTTCGTTCTTGTTTTGCCATTGGTACAATTAAAAATATAGGGCAGGAACGTTCAACACCAATCAAGAAGGATGCGTCTAGAATCACCATCAAGGAAAGAATTGGAGGAGAGCACAAGGAGCACGCCACTACCCAACAAACACCCAATCTGGCCGTACCTAAGGATAAAATTGGCAAGATGGTGGCTGCCCTAGGGGCGTTGCCACAACATCCTAGTAAGTCTCCAATCCCAATTCCAATTCCCATTTCAACTAATAGGTTGTTACCTTCTTTGGTGCAGGTTCCAAATCGATTTCAAGGTGGTGGGGGCGTCTACATGGACTATAGGAACCAAAACACCACAATCAGGGAGGATCACTATCCCCTCCCATTCATTGAGCCATACTATGAGAACTTTGAAGTGCATGCCGTGGGCCCAAATGAAGCTTAAGAGGAAGGATCGTCCGGCTGGAAGACGTTAAAGCAAGCGCTTCTTGGGAGGCAACCCATGCAAATAAAGAAGAACTAGGAAGCTCCACCACTCCATAACCAGATTTGCGTTCCTAAACCCTACTCTTTATTGCTTTTATTTTGCCATGTTTGTCGTGTTTGTTAGTTGTGTTATGTGTTTGTTTGTTTGTGAGTCTATACTTAAAACATTGAGGACAATGTTTGGTTTAAGTGTGGGGGGGTAAACAAAGTGTTTTTCATGCAAATTCGTGGGATTTTATCACCCATCATTTCTAAAGTTGTTTTTCACTGTTTTTAAGTGTGTTTAATGTGTTTTGAAGTGTTTTTATGTGTCTTAAACAGAAAATCCGAAAATTTGAAAAAAAATCGAAAAAAAGTGTTTTAAAAAACCCAAAAAGAGTTGTTTTTCGAGTCGTTTTGTTTTTGTGTTCGTGTCTTAGGGTACCTTCCAACACAATGATGAGGATTTGGTTTTTAATTGCATGACTATTAAAGAAAGTTACGAACATAGATGGAAGTTTCATATGCTCTTTGGTTATATGCTTGGTTATAGTTGACATATACGAATTCACATGTAATCACAAATAAAAAATCAGTTTTTGTAACATGCTTGAAGGAAGAAACTCAAACTAACGCTACAACCCTGAGAGATTTGAGCCTAAACATTCTTTGGAGAGTTATTAATCTTGATTCCTTGTTTTCTAAAGTCGTTGCATGATCTCATCATTCTTTGCTTGGTTGCTACTTAGAATGCGTTTCATCACTATAGTTCCAAATACTAGAACTCACGCCCATTTCATTCAAAGCATAAAATTGATTAGCATAACAAATAATAAGATGAAGTTGGTTAGTTTAAACCCAGAGCCAAAAAGCCTTACCCCTTTACATATGTATTGTAGGTTTAAGCCCCTTTGAGCCTTATTTAGCCTATTTTCTTTGTTAACCACATAATCCTTACCTAGCCTAGATTAGGATTATCCAAACCCTTATTCTTAAAGGATAGTAAAGCATGACTTAGAGGGAATTCCTTTCGATCTAAAAGTTGCAGAAAAACAAGTGTGGGGGAAGGGATTTTCATAGGAATTCATGAAGTAGTATGTTTGTGTGCCAAAGAAAGAATAGGGCACGAAAGGAAAAAAAAAAAAAAATCGTGAAAAAGAAGAAGAAAAAGAAGAAAAGGAGTTGAAAATAAGTGAGAATGAACTCACAAGTGTTGATTGTTGAAGAAAGGGTCCAAAAGTTTGAATTTGACCCTAAGTTTTGTGTGAATCTTCCCTTGGTGTCAAAGTTGGTTTTTTTTTTGCATTCAAAAGTGAATTCTAAGTGTTTATTTCATTACTTTGCTTACAATTGCTTTAAGAACTTTTGTTTATCCTTACCTTTCTTTGTTAGCCAACACCTTAGCCCCATTTCAAACCCTTTGACTTCAATCTTGGTTGTTATGTGTTTCAATATGTGGAGTTTAAAATTGGTTTGAGCATATGGTATCCCTGGTTCTCGCGTCTAAGTAGTGGCATTTCATTCATGAGATCATATACATGTTAATAATTCCGGAAATTGCCTTCTTTGTTATGACATATGTGAGTATTAGTTTACATGTTTACATCAATCTTTTCACATATACCTAGTGTAGGGAGTGTAGTCAGAAAATCTATGTGAAAATAGAGAGTATATCCAGTGAGGAATTGAGGGAATTCTCTAAGGCATGTTGCTACATTCAAAATCATGTTTTAATTGATTAAAAGCGAGCTAGTGTGTGGTAACTATGGTTAAGTATATGCTCGAGGGTAGGGATAACTAAAATCTATGAATGTGGTATTCTTTTAATGTGTCAAGGTCATTGGAAATCCCTGAGGTACATGTTGGAAGGTCTAGAATGTGTTTTGTTTGTTTTGTTTATTTCGTTTTGCTCGAGGACTAGCAAAGGCTAAGTGTGGGGGAATTTGATAGGAGCATATTTATGCTACTTAGTTATGTTGTTTCCTTGCATTTAGTGAGTTAATTACTATTTATTTCAGTCTTTTAAGTTATTTTCGTATGTTTTTAGGTCCTAATGGCAAAAGGAGCAAGAAAGTGCATTTTGAGGCTATTTGGAGCATTTTTGGGCATGGATTGGATAGCTTAACCATGGAGTAAAGAGGATGGACGAAATTGAAGTCAAGAAGGGCTAGGAAAGGCTACAAATCTGGTGGAAGAAGTCCTAATGCAATGAAGATAAGGAAGAAGCAAGAAACAAGGAACCTTATCCAACCTTATCTTATCCTATCCTAGAAACCTTATCCTATCCTAACTCTAACATTATCCTATTCTATCCTATCCAAATCAGGTTTAGGAGTTGCAATCCTTCCTCTACACCTATATCATGAGTCCTTATCCATTTAGGTCCAGAAATCTACCCTTTACCCCTTCTAGAAGTCTAAATTCTGCCAAAAAATACCTAGTTTCTAGAAGCCCTTAATTTCTGGCGAAAATTCCCTATCCCTTTCTGATAGGAGCATATTTAGGCGACTTACTTAGCTTGTTTTCGTGCATTTATATTGTTAATTCATAGTTGTTTTTGGCGTTTAAGCCATTTTCGTGTGTTTTTAGGTTCATGTGGCTAAGGAAGCAAAAAGATGCATTTTGGAGCATTTTGGAGCAAAATTGGACTTGGAAGGGATAACTTATACTTGGAGCAAAAGGAATGGACGAAATTGAAGAGTTGATGTCACAAGGATTCCTACTTGAAGTAGCCACACACCTTCCACATTTCAGCCACATGCACTTGTTCCTCCATCATTGCACCAACAACAACCAAACATGCACTCCCTTTAATCACATGCATAAATCAGCCACATGCATCTCCCATCACCATATCAGATTTCCATCATATTCACATGCATTCCATCCTTTAAAACATTGCACATGCACTCCCTTTAATTAATTAAGCCACATGCACTCCCATCCATTTCATCATTGCAGCCAACACATGCTTTCACATGCATTTTCAGATTGTCCCCTTGCACATGCAGCCACATATTCATTGCACATGCAATTCCAACCCACATGCATCCTTTAATCATTCAAACATGCAGCCACATTCCCTCCTAGCTGTCATGTTCCCCCCATTTCACCTATAAATAAGCATCCATTGCATTCATTCTCATTCAATTCGTCCATATTTAGAAAATCATCCAAAACACCACCAGAAATCATCCGTGAGTTTCCCTACTAATCCAAACACCACTCCAACCACTCCCCATCCCTCCAAAACACTTCACACTATCCCAAAACTCACCTTAGACCTTGTGATACAACAACGAGGAAGAGAAGAGTGCCTAAACGTTCATACAATTCAAGTTTGAGTTGTTGGAATGTTTAGGTGTTTCTTTGATTTCAATGTTTAAATTCAATTCTCTTTGTTTTGTACGTATGAGGAATGGAAGAGAATAGTGCCTAAACGTTCATACAATTCAAGTTTGAGTTGTTGGAATGTTTAGGTGTTTCTTTGATTTCAAAGTTATGAGGAACTAAACCCCCCTTGGTTAGGGGGTAATTCGAAATATATGTTTATGCTTGCATTTTGATTTGATTACTTCTAATTGCGTTTCATAAGTTGTGATTCAATTTGTTTAACCGTTTGATTGATAACTTATTTATGTATGTTTATTGAGAGTGCACGCTTAATTTTCATGCATGAATATGACGCTAGAATATAAGTGAGTTTCACCTAATAGTTACGAACTTATATTCACAAGTAGTGGAGGTTGCTTATAAACAATCGCGTTAAACGAATTCTTGGCATAAGTTTCATGCAATCATAGTAACGAATGCCCCGTCAACACTTATAATTTTCATAGAGTGTAATGATTCTTGCTTGTATCTCTATTATGCAATCATATAGGGGACTTGTGGGGAATGTTTTGGGTTGTCGTATGCAATCATCCAATTCAATAACGTTAGGAAGATTTGAAGGTTAATTAGTGCATCACGGTTAACTTGGGGTGTTGAGAATTAATGATTTGTTGAAATGCAATTGGAAATCGTTTATTATGCAAGTATAACATATATGGAGATGAACCCCTTAGCTATTCTATCATCCATTCATTCCATTTCATCAATTTCATAGTTACATTCTGTTTTAAGTTTAATTTGTTCATTTAGTTTAATTTCGTATAAACCTCAATCCCCCTTTACTTTAATGTCCAATTTAGTTAGAAAGTGTCTTAGTTTGTGTTTATAAGAGTTTTGAGTCATTTTGTTACACAAATTCGTCCAAATTTGTGTTTGTGCTCAAATCTGCCCAGAAAGTGGTTTTTAGGCAGATTTGAGTGTGTTTGTGTTGTTTTGAGTCTTTTGGTTTGTTTTAGTGTTTTAAAGTTTAGTTTTGCATTCTTTGAGTCTAGTATAGTGTTTTATATTGTTATTTTACGTTTGAATCAAGCCATAATCTTAAATTCGTCCAACATTGGGTTTAAGGTCAGAAACTGCCTAGTTAGTGTTTTTAGGCAGTTTTGAGTCTTTTGAACTTGTTTTGAGTCCTTTGAGTCTTTGTGAACGTTTTTAACTTTGTTTTTATGTTTTTGAGTCAAATCCAAGTGATTAACAATCCCTCCTAATCCCCGGTCCAGAACGATCCCTACTTATACTTATACTACAATTGTCAAAAAGAGGGTTTAATTTGTGTGCGTATAAATCTCGCACCAAATTTTGGCGCCGTTGCCGGGGATTAGTAAATTTGCTAATCTCTTGGATTGTTCGTTTCTGTTATGTATTTTAGTTTTAGTTTTTGATTTGTGTTTTGTTTGATTGATTTTAAGTACTAGAGAAGCACAACATGGCACTTGATAATGCTTCTCTTTTGTCACAGCTCATGGAAAGGTCCCAAATGCAAAGTGTTGATATATTTGATCTTCAATCAAGGAATAACGTGTTTTCCAATACTTACAGTTCAGATTGGAGTGATCATTCAAACTCTATGTGGTGGGAACCTCAACATGTTCAAGAAGAAGGATATTGGCAGCCATATGAGGAGTTCTATTCAAGACCTATACACCCACCACAACCTCATATTCAATATGCCCAACCAAATTTAAGTTCGTCAATAGATTATAATCAAAGGCTTAACGAATTAATTTGTTTGGTGCAGGGCTCACAAAATCAAGACAATGAGGCTCGACAAGAAGACAAAAGGTTAGACCACTTGGACAAGCAAATTGGGCAGATAGCGGAGTTCGTAGGACAATTTTGCGACCAAGGCAAACTCTCTAGTTCAACCATTGTAAATCCGAAGGGAGGATTTGAAGCACCTTTGTCAGAAGCACTTATTGCTCCTACGCCATCTAATTCAAGTAAGGTTGTTCCAATTAGTTCTAAACCCATTCCAACAAATATCCCTATTCCTTGCAG
Source organism: Pyrus communis (assembly GCF_963583255.1). NCBI lineage: Eukaryota > Viridiplantae > Streptophyta > Magnoliopsida > Rosales > Rosaceae > Pyrus > Pyrus communis. Next base: position 20,839,596 of record NC_084809.1, read on the forward strand.
GTTCATGAATTCCAAGGAAGAAGAAAGTGAAAAAGACATCTTGGAAGCCCTTCCAAAGGTGCAAAGTAGGGAATGTCATGAATTCATCAAAGAGGACGTTCTTGAAACCACAAAATCCAAAGAAGTTAAATTTGATGACATTGGACAAGTCATAACCATCACTTGCAATTTGGCCAAGTCCAATATCCCTGAAACTTTCAAAGGAGTGGTGTTTGTCATTGAGTTCTTATCGGACAAAACAAGTAAGTTTTTTTTTCCAAATTCCATTACATTTTATACTAACTTGCTGTTTTTTATGAATCAGGCACCTACACTAGAATTCAAACCAATGCCGGTTCACTTCAAGTATCACCTTCCATTCAAGGACCAATTGCATGCCGTTTGATTTTATTTATGTAAAAAAAAAAAAAAAAAAAAAAATCATTTATTAAAAAAGGATACTAAACATGGAGAAAGGTGGAGCTTCACAAAGGTTGTTTACGTGAAGCCCCACTACGAGGCGCAGAAGCGGAAGGCATAGAAGCAGAAGGCATAGAAGCGGGAGGCATAGAAGCGGGAGGCATCGGAGCGGGAGGCATCGGAGCTAGAGCATTCCAGGCCTCAATACTTGGCCAAGCGCTGGATGACCCAGGAAAAAGGTGCCTCTGGAGGAAAGACGAAAACCTTTGACGGTCACTTTGAATCCGACCTTCAGACTCTTGCAGTTCATCAAGCTTCCTCTTCATGCCCGACGAATAGTTATTTGCAAGCACATGCAAACTTCTATTCTCGTACTTAAGCTGCTGGATCTCTTGCTTAAGACTTTCCACCTCTGCCATCAGTGATTCCACCTGACGGGAGCGGGCAAGCAGGCGTTGGCCCATGTTGGACACAGAACTCGCACACTGAACACTAAGTGCGAGGGACTCTTGAACGGCCAACTCATCGGACCGTCCTGACAGCAGCCTACTATCTTTTGGAGTGAGGAGGTTCCTAGCTACTATTGTAACTGTTGTGGCATCCTGCATCACGGAGTCTTCACCTGTGAGAGGACCGTTAGAAGAGAAGAAAGAAGGGCGCCATACGTTACCTTGACGCGGCGCGCCCGTATCACTGCTAAGGCTCAATTCCAAGCTAAGGTTCGATGAGTTTGCCATTTTTCAAAATTGTTCAATGAGAAGGGATGGAGTTAATTCTCAAAGGGCCGGAGTCGATTTTCAAGAATGGGAATTCTTCAGAGTGTGTTTGTTGTGGTGATCGATAGCTCTATAAAAGCCAAGGCAACGCGTCCACCGATTCAAGAAGCCGGAATTTCCGGCGTAATTTAGGCGACGCTTTCTCGGCTTTTCAGAAGGCGCGTTCAACTTTGTCAAAAGATTTCTTCTTTTCAGACAACACGTGGAGGCCATCACCGCAACTACACATCTTTAGCCGACAAGCGCAAAGTTCGGCGACGCTTTCTCTGCTTTTCAGAAAACGCGTGCAGCTTTGTCAAAAGGAGCCGCATCTGCACTACCACGTGTCGTTCAGAAAGAGAAGGGGCGTCGTTCAGAAATCGAAGGGGCGCCTGCTCAGAAATCGAAGAGGTGTCGTTCTGATATCGAAGAGACATTTGTCGACAAGGGTAAAAGAACAGTACCACCACTTGATATTATCTCTATATATGTCGACCTTCGTCTTTTATGGCAAGGCAAACCTGAAGAAAATGCCCAACTCTCCCTCACCTCTGAGGGCGCACTCCCAGCAAAGCCTTTCGAAATACTCAATTCTTTCTTCTTCCCCAAAGATGATACCAGATGCCTGGAGTACAGATGACCCAGGAGGAAACGGCGGATTGAAGTGTGCTGATTCATTCACCGCTTCTTCAAAAGCAAAGGTATCTCATATCATCAAGGTCAAAAGCAAAAGTATCTCATATCATGCTCTTTCCCTGTCTTTTTCTTTGTCCTTGTTCTTACTCGCATGGCAAAGTAAAACAAGCAATCAGCCGGCACTTGGAGTCAGTCTTCCGATCTGGAGCCAACTGCTTGGAATCTATTCCTGATTGCTTACCTAGCGTTGCTCTCGAGTAGTCATCTTCAACGGTTGATACACTTCCGGAGAAGGGACCACTTCTGCAAAGGGGAGCGAGTAAGGCAAGTGAAAATGATACATTGAAGCATGTGGAGACAAACATAGGATGAGTTATCCTCCAACCCTTTTCAATACGAATTGGAAAGATTGAACAAATAAACAGACCAAAGGGGTAAGCTCAGACCTTCGGGGAAGACCAAAAGAATCCTCCAGCCCAGTAGCACAAAGGAAAATCAACAAGTGGAGGAGACCCAAAGGAATCCTGCTGCCCAGTTCAAGAGTAGCACAAAGGAAAATCAACGATGGGCAGAAACCAGTTCAAGAGAAAGCCTGTGGAATCACCAAGATCAATGCCTCAATGCAATTACCAAGGAGAAGATGGAATTTACACTCCATAACCAGATTTGCGTCCCTAAACTCTTCTCTTTGTTAATTACATTCTGCCATGTTTAGTATGCTTAAGTGCTTTTTGTGTGTTTACTTATGTTTTGTGTGAATCTATGCTTAAAACATTGAGGACAATGTTTGATTTAAGTGTGGGGGGGTAACTAAGTATATTTGATGCAAATTCGTGGGATTTTATCACCCATTACTTAAAATGTTGTTCCTTGCTGTTTTAAGGTGTTTTTAAGTTATTTTAGAGTGTTTTAGTATGTTTTGTTTTTATAACTCCGAAAATGACATAAAAACTTGAAAAACATGTTTTAAAAAGCCTAAAAAGAGTGTTTTGAGTCGTTTTTGTGTGTTTGTGTCTTAGGGTACCTTCCAACACAATGATAAGGATTTGGTTTGTAATTGCATGACGGTTAAAAAGAGTTATAAACATAGAGAAAAGTTTGATTTACTCTTGGTATATGCTTGGTTATGGTTATAATGTATGACTTCACATGCAATCATAAAAGAAAAATTCGTTTTTGTAACATGCTTGAAGGAAGGAACTCAAACAAACACTACAACCCTGTGAAACTCGAGCCATTACCTTCTTTGGAGAGTTATTTTCTGTGATTCTTTGTTTTCTAAAGTTGTTGCATGATCTCGTTATTCCTTGCTTGGTTGCTACTTAGAATGCAATTGTATCATGATAGAACTAAATACTAGAACTTATATCCGTTTCATTCAAAGCATGACATTGAATTGCATAACATATATCAAGATGAAGTTGTGTAGTTGCCACCATAGCCAAATAGCCTTACTTCCCATATTTCGTATATATTAGTTTTAACCCTGTTGAGCCTGATGCGAACTAATTAAGCACACAAATTAAAACCCTCTTGTGACAATTGTAGTAAAGATGCAAGTAGGGATCGTTCTAGACCGGGGATTAGGAGGGATTACTAAATCACTTGGAAACTGACTCAAAAACGTAAAACAAACGTTAAAATCACTAAACTAGACTCAAAGAATGCAAAACTAAACAAATAAACACTAAAACAAATCAAAAGACTCAAAGAATACAAAACAATTATAAACACAAACTAAGACACTTCCTAACTAAATTAGACACTAAAGTAAAGGGGATTGAGGTTTTGACGAAATTAACTAAATGCAAAGATTGTAATTAAAAGGCAGAATATAAATATGAATGTGATGAAAATATGGATGAATGCTAGCTAGAAGGTTCTTCTCCACACATGTCACACTTGCATACAATTTGATTTTCAGTTGGTCTTTCGATAAATTATGAAACTCAACACCCCGGGTTAATTAGGTCCGCTTAAATTAACCGTCAAGTTTTCCTTAAGTTAATGAATTGGATGATTGCATGCGACAACCCAAAGCATTCCCCACAAGTTCCCTACATGAATTGCATAATAGAGATACAAGCAAGAATCATTAAGCATCATGAAAACTATAAGTGTTGACGAGGCATTCGTTACTATGATTGCATGAAACTTATGCCAAGAATTTATTTAACGCGATTGTTTATAAGCAACCTCCACTACTTGTGAATATAAGTTCATAACTATTAGGTGAAATTCACTTATATTCTAGCGTCATATTCATGCATGAAAATTAAGTGTGCACTCTCAATAAACAAACATAAATAAGTTATCGATCAAACAGTTAAACAAATTGAATTCACCATTCATGAAATTCCAACCAAAAGTAATCAAATCATATTGCAAGCATAAACATGGTTTCGAATCACCCCCTAGCTAAATAGGAATTTAGCCTCTCATGTTCACAACAAGAAAAATAAAATTGAATTTAAACATAAAGCACAAAGGATTGATTACACCTAGAACGCCCAACGAATCCACTTGAATTTCTGCGCGTCTAAGTCCCTCTTTCTTCTTCTCCTTGCTGCGGCAGTGAGGTTTAGGGAATTTCTGGATGTTATTTTGGGTTGGGGATGGATTTAGGGAAGTGTGGTGGTGCGGCAAGGTGGTGGAGTGATGGAGGAAGGTTTGTATGGTGTAATGGTGGCTGCGGCAGTGGTTTTAGGTGGTGAAAAAGCTGCGGCTGTTAAGGGAATTAGGGTGGAATGATTGGGAAAGCTGCGGCAAGGTTCAAAATCTGAATGTGGCTGATGATGGAGAAAAGGTGAATGGGTGATGCGGCTGCATGAATTAATGGGATAATGGCTGATTAGAATAAGGAATATAGTGGCTGCCGCTTCAATGAATGGGAACTCACGGCTTAGATTTATTTTTGGTTTATCAGGGTTAATGGTCAATGGGGGGGGGGCCACGGCAGAGAAGAAAACTGGGAGATTGGCTTATCACGGCAGTAGGTTTTTTTTGGTGATAGGACCCACGGCAAAGGTCAAAATAAATGGGATTTTTGGCTGCTAGGTTTTTAAGAATTATGGGATATATGAAGAATAATGTGCGGCTAGGGGAGTAAAAATGTGTAGGGTTTTAGAAAATAAACCCTAGCTTATTAAAATTAAATTAACGTTAATTCAAAGGCTGCTAGAATTAGGGAATTAAATCAGAAATTAAAGGGGATGGCTTAATAGGTGCGGCTAGGGTTTAGGGTTAAGGCTTTTGTACATAAAATTGGACCAAAGTGCCCCCCCTTGCACGGCAAGGGAAGGAAACAAGGGGAAAGGCACGGCTTAGGGCTAGAATTTAGGCTAGGGCCTTCGTTTTGTGTCCTAAAGCGCCTACAAAGACTCAAAGTGGCTAGAAAATACGGACGTTTAAGATTAGGAAAGGTTACCAAAACGGGAAACTTAGGATTAACTTCCCTACAATAGGAAACCTTGTTTGAGTAGGATTCCTCGTTTTGGTAAGAATTCATCATTGGAGTATGAATTCGTCGTTTCTTCAAGTCTTCAACTCATTCATTCCTCTTTCGCTCCAAAAGACTCCAATTTGCATCTTCTTGCACACTTTGGCCTTATAATCTGAAAATACACAAAAATGGCCTTAAACACTAAAATAGCTAAATAAACACAACATAAATGCACGAGAACAAGCTAATTAAGTCGCATGAATATGCTCCTATCAAATTCCCCCACACTTAACTTTTGCTAGTCCTCGAGCAAAACAAAACAACTAAAGTAAACAAGACGAAACAAAACAAACAAAACATAACCTAAACCTTCCAACGTTTGCCTCAGGGATTTCCAATGAAACATGACATGTCAAAGATCATTACTCACATAGCTTTTAGTCTTCCTTCCCCTCGAGCACATACTTAACCATAGTCACCATTCACTAGTTCGCATTTAATCAATTAAAACACATTTTGAATGTAGTAACATGCCTTAGAGAATTCCCTCAATTCCTCACTAGTTATGCACTCAATTTTCACTCTGATTTTCTGACTACACACCCTACACTAGTTATATGTGAGAAGATTGATGTAAACATGAAAGACTAGTACTCACATATGTTATAACAAAGAACGCAATTTCTGGAGTAATTAAACATGTGTAGATATGATCTCATGAATGGAATGCTACTACTTAGATGCGAGAACTAGTGACACCATATGCTCATACCAAATTCAAACTCCACAATTGAAATGCACAACACTCAAGATAGAAGTCAAGGGTTGTAACGGGGCTTGGGGTAGTGGCTCACAAGGAAAGGTAGGGATAAACAAAAGTTCTTTAAGCAATAGTAAGCAAAGTATTGAAATTAAGTCCTAGAATTCCCTTCGAATGCAGAAATCAACTTTTAGAGAAATGGGGAAGATTCAAACAACTCTTAGGGCCTAATTCATTGTTTTGGGCCCTTACTTCAACTCTTTTTCACTTTTTTTTCTTTTTTTTTTTTTCTTTTTTTTTCTTTTTTTTTCTAACCATGCCTATGGCACATAAACTCATATCAATAATCCTTCCCCCACACTTATTTTCTGCAACACATTAATCAAAGGGAATTCATTCATGCTTACTATGCTTCAAGAACAAGGGTACGGATGGTCCTAATCTAGGCTAGGTGAGGATGATATGGGTTAACAAAGAACATGGCTAACATGGCTAACACGGCTTAATGGGGTTAAACTTAAACACAAAATGAGTGAAGGGCACATGGCTGTTTGGCTTTTGGTGGTGGTCACTACACAACTTCATCTTGAATATGTGTTATGCAAATCAATGACATGCTTTGAATGAAATGGGCATGAGTTCTAGCATTTGGAACTAAGTGATGAAACGCCTTCTAAGTAGTAACCAAGCAACGAATAATGAGATCATGCAACGACTTTAGAAAACAATAATGCACAGATTTTAACTCTCCAAATAACGTTTAGGCTCAAGTCTCACCGGGATGTAGCGTTAGTTTGAGTTCATTCCTTCAAACATGTTACAAAAACTGATTTTTTTTCATTTGTGATTACATGTGAATTCGTAAACTATAACTACAAACAAGCATAAACCAAAGAGTATATCAAACGTCCATCCATGTTTGTAACTTTCTTTAACCATCATGCAATTGAAAACCAAATCCTCATCATTGCGTTGGAAGGTACCCTACGACACGAACATACAAAAACAACTCTTTTTGGGTTTTTCAAAACAATTTTTCAAATTTTTATGGTATTTTCGGATTTTTAAGTCAACATACTCTAAAACACTCTAAAATAACTTAAAAACACTTAAAAACAGTGGGAAACAAGTTTAGACATGTTAGGTGGTAATACCCTACGAATTTCATGCAAAAATATCTTAAAACAGAATGTTACCCCCCCACACTTAAACTAAACATTGTCCTCAATGTTTTAGACACAACTGAACACATTACTCATAACATAAAGTAAACAACAAAGGAAAGGGTTTAGGGACGCAAATCTGAGTGTGGAGCGATTCCCAAGTTCTTCCTTTGTTGATTGCATGGGTTGCCTCCCACGAAGCGCTTGCTTTAACGTCTTCCAGCCGGACGAAACCTTCTTTTAATCTCCACTAGGGCTCACGGCATGGAATGGGATCTTCTCCACAACATGCCCTTCAACACTTCCATAATACGGCTCAATGAATGGGCGGGGATAATGATCCTCCCTGATGGTGGTGCTTCGGTTCCGAACGTCCATGTAACTGCTCCCACCACCTTTAAATCGGCTGCTCACCTGCATCATAGAAGGTAACAACCTATTATTTGAAATGGGAATTCGAATTGGGCTTGGCGACTTACAAACATATTGTAGTGAAGGCTCAAAATCGGCAGCCCTCTCAACAATGTCCCCATTTGAAGTTTCGGCCATATTGGGTGGTTGTAGGGCAATCACTCCAAGTTCTTCTCCAACGGTGGTTCTTGATACATCCTTCGTGATAAGTGTGGATCCTTTCGGCCCTTTGTCCTTATGCACATCTACGACAAAACAAGAATGACTATCGTTAGGATTTTTAATAGAGTCATAAACATTAAATTTAATTATATCACCACCAAACTCCATTGTTAGTGCTCCCTTGGCCACATCGATCTTTGTTTGAGCTGTTTTCATGAACGGACGGCCTAGCAAGAGTGGCAATGATGGAGCATCACTCGAATCCTCCATTTCTAAGACATAAAAATCTGCAGGAAAGATGAGATGATTGACCTGCACTAAAACATCCTCAAGGACTCCCTTGGGATAAACATTAGAACGATCGGCCAATTGAATTATAACGCCATCTTGTTTTAACTCACCCAGGTTCATAGATGCATAAATGGAATATGGCATGACATTAATAGAAGCACCTAAATCTAACATGCATTGTTTAAATCTAGTGTTTCCAATTGTGCATGGGATAGTAAAGCTCCCTGGATCCTTACATTTTGGAGGCAACTTTCGTTGCAAAACCGCAGATACATTTTCACTTACTTTCACAACTTCTTTGTTTGAAATTCTTTTCCTAGTTGTGCATAACTCTTTTAAAAACTTTGCATACCTGGGCACTTGCTTAATGGCATCAAGTAAAGGAATGTTTACTTGGACTTTCCGAAACGTCTCCAGAATGTCTTTTTCCTGCTCCTCCTTCTTTGTTTGCATAAACCTGCTAGGAAAAGGAACATTGGGTGGAACAAAGTTAAAATTAATCAATTTTGAACCCAACTTACCTTTGGTGGCCGAATGGGATGAGTTGGGTGCATTAATGTCCCTAGGTAGTTGCGGCAATGGTGTTTGTACCCTTGCCGTGGGCTTGCTTGCCTCTTCCTCTTCATGTTGCAGCTTTTCATCCTCTTCTTCGCTTGATTTTGGTGGTTGTGGGGTGGTTCCAACTTCCTTGCCACTTCTTAGGGTGATTGCATTGGCGGTTTCAAAGCCTCCCTTCGGGTTTGGAATGGTTGAGCTCGGGAGCTTGCCTTGGTCTCGGAATTGCCCTACAAACTCCGCAATCTGCCCAATTTGCTTCTCCAATTGATCCACCCTCTTATCTTGGTTTTGCATGGCTTTGGCTTGGTTTTCTTGCCCCTGAGACAAATTAGTTAGTAACTTAAGAAGTGTATCATTATCTAAGGTGTTACCTGAACTTGTTTGGGCAGATTGTGGAGGTGCTTGCGTGGGTGCGAATGGCTTGGTGAAGAAGCCCGGGGGTTGTTGCCTAAAGCCTCCTTGTTGTGGTGGTTGTTGGGGCTCCCTCCATTTGAAGTTCGGGTGGTCTCTCCAACCTGGATTATAAGTGTTCGAGTACGGATCGTTCCTTGGTTGGTTTTGGCCCTGAAATCCAATTGCATTGGCGCTTTCCCATCCACCATTTCCTATGAGTTGTGGGCACTTCTCAGAAGCATGTCCTTGGATCGAACACACCCCGCATACAATCGGTCCTTGCACCCTCATTCCTTCGGCCATCTGAGACACAATGGAAGTAAGATTAGCTAACTGTGAATGAATATCGGGTGTGGAACTTACCTCATGCACTTGCTGCCGTGGGGGTCCTCTTTGGCCTACTCCCTCGTATTGTTGAGCGTTCAACGCTCGGTTAGCAATCAACACCTTGGCATCCATGGGCGTCTTGTCCACCAATGCTCCACCCGCCGAGGTATCGAGCATTTGACGTTCGATAGGTAGGAGCCCCTCGTAGAAGTATTGCAGAAGCAACTCCTCCTTCATCTGATGCTGTGGACAAGAAGCAACAAGAGATTTAAAACGTTCGTAATACGTAGGAAATGACTCACCATCTTCTTGCTGTATACCACTTATCCTTTTACGTAAAAGGATGATTCGAGAAGTTGGGAAGAACTTCTCAAGAAATGCCCTCTTCATGCTCTCCCATGATATGACGGTTCCGGGAGCTAAATCGTACAACCAATCCTTGGCTTTGTCCATTAAAGAGAATGGAAAAGCCTTCATCTTCAAAATGCTTCCGTCGACGTTGACGGGAGTCATGCTTGAACACACCACCTCGAATTCCTTCAGATGCTTGTTCGGATCCTCCATGGCCAACCCATGGTATTTCAGAATATGGTGGAGCAAGCTTGACTTCAACTCGAACTCCTCTGTCTTCCCTTCGGCAGGTAGGGGATATTGGATACACAAAGGTGCTGCATTACCCAATCCCGAAGCCGCAAGCTGCTTGAGTGTCCGAGTGTCCACGGCCATGACTTGTGGTTCCTCAAAAATCCCTGCCGTGGGTTCCTCCTCCTCCTCTAGGACTTGTTCCTCGAGGTCAGGTTCCGAACTTTGTGGCTTTGGTTCGTGTTGCTTCCTCTTCCGTCTCAAAGTTCTCTCAAAATCGCTGTCAAAGTCCGAAATATGCTCACGAATCGGTTGAGAACTCCGAGTCATACACTAGTACCTAACACAAGAAAAACAAAACAAGGTCAGAACTTTAACAAAATAAACAAATAAACAGAAAGTAAACAATCCAAGGGATTAGCAAAGTTGCTAATCCCCGGCAACGGCGCCAAAAATTTGATGCGAACTAATTAAGCACACAAATTAAAACCCTCTTGTGACAATTGTAGTAAAGATGCAAGTAGGGATCGTTCTAGACCGGGGATTAGGAGGGATTACTAAATCACTTGGAAACTGACTCAAAAACGTAAAACAAACGTTAAAATCACTAAACTAGACTCAAAGAATGCAAAACTAAACAAATAAACACTAAAACAAATCAAAAGACTCAAAGAATACAAAACAATTATAAACACAAACTAAGACACTTCCTAACTAAATTAGACACTAAAGTAAAGGGGATTGAGGTTTTGACGAAATTAACTAAATGCAAAGATTGTAATTAAAAGGCAGAATATAAATATGAATGTGATGAAAATATGGATGAATGCTAGCTAGAAGGTTCTTCTCCACACATGTCACACTTGCATACAATTTGATTTTCAGTTGGTCTTTCGATAAATTATGAAACTCAACACCCCGGGTTAATTAGGTCCGCTTAAATTAACCGTCAAGTTTTCCTTAAGTTAATGAATTGGATGATTGCATGCGACAACCCAAAGCATTCCCCACAAGTTCCCTACATGAATTGCATAATAGAGATACAAGCAAGAATCATTAAGCATCATGAAAACTATAAGTGTTGACGAGGCATTCGTTACTATGATTGCATGAAACTTATGCCAAGAATTTATTTAACGCGATTGTTTATAAGCAACCTCCACTACTTGTGAATATAAGTTCATAACTATTAGGTGAAATTCACTTATATTCTAGCGTCATATTCATGCATGAAAATTAAGTGTGCACTCTCAATAAACAAACATAAATAAGTTATCGATCAAACAGTTAAACAAATTGAATTCACCATTCATGAAATTCCAACCAAAAGTAATCAAATCATATTGCAAGCATAAACATGGTTTCGAATCACCCCCTAGCTAAATAGGAATTTAGCCTCTCATGTTCACAACAAGAAAAATAAAATTGAATTTAAACATAAAGCACAAAGGATTGATTACACCTAGAACGCCCAACGAATCCACTTGAATTTCTGCGCGTCTAAGTCCCTCTTTCTTCTTCTCCTTGCTGCGGCAGTGAGGTTTAGGGAATTTCTGGATGTTATTTTGGGTTGGGGATGGATTTAGGGAAGTGTGGTGGTGCGGCAAGGTGGTGGAGTGATGGAGGAAGGTTTGTATGGTGTAATGGTGGCTGCGGCAGTGGTTTTAGGTGGTGAAAAAGCTGCGGCTGTTAAGGGAATTAGGGTGGAATGATTGGGAAAGCTGCGGCAAGGTTCAAAATCTGAATGTGGCTGATGATGGAGAAAAGGTGAATGGGTGATGCGGCTGCATGAATTAATGGGATAATGGCTGATTAGAATAAGGAATATAGTGGCTGCCGCTTCAATGAATGGGAACTCACGGCTTAGATTTATTTTTGGTTTATCAGGGTTAATGGTCAATGGGGGGGGGGCCACGGCAGAGAAGAAAACTGGGAGATTGGCTTATCACGGCAGTAGGTTTTTTTTGGTGATAGGACCCACGGCAAAGGTCAAAATAAATGGGATTTTTGGCTGCTAGGTTTTTAAGAATTATGGGATATATGAAGAATAATGTGCGGCTAGGGGAGTAAAAATGTGTAGGGTTTTAGAAAATAAACCCTAGCTTATTAAAATTAAATTAACGTTAATTCAAAGGCTGCTAGAATTAGGGAATTAAATCAGAAATTAAAGGGGATGGCTTAATAGGTGCGGCTAGGGTTTAGGGTTAAGGCTTTTGTACATAAAATTGGACCAAAGTGCCCCCCCTTGCACGGCAAGGGAAGGAAACAAGGGGAAAGGCACGGCTTAGGGCTAGAATTTAGGCTAGGGCCTTCGTTTTGTGTCCTAAAGCGCCTACAAAGACTCAAAGTGGCTAGAAAATACGGACGTTTAAGATTAGGAAAGGTTACCAAAACGGGAAACTTAGGATTAACTTCCCTACAATAGGAAACCTTGTTTGAGTAGGATTCCTCGTTTTGGTAAGAATTCATCATTGGAGTATGAATTCGTCGTTTCTTCAAGTCTTCAACTCATTCATTCCTCTTTCGCTCCAAAAGACTCCAATTTGCATCTTCTTGCACACTTTGGCCTTATAATCTGAAAATACACAAAAATGGCCTTAAACACTAAAATAGCTAAATAAACACAACATAAATGCACGAGAACAAGCTAATTAAGTCGCATGAATATGCTCCTATCAGAGCCTATTTTCTTTGCTAACCACATCACCCCTTACCTAGCCTAGTATAGGACAGTCCACACCCTTGTTCTTAAAAGATAGTGAGCATGACTTAAATGAATTCCTTTTGAGTACATTATGAAAGAAAATGAGTGTGGGGGAGAGAATGTTTTGTTCTTAAGTGTTTATGTATGTTTTGAGAGTCAAAAGAAAAGGAAAAAAAAAAATTGTGAAAAACATATGAAAAAGAAAAACAGAAAAGAAAAGAAAGAAAGGAAAAAGAGCTTGTTCCCCCTTGTTGTTCAAAAGATTGAGTTTTCATTCAAAAGTGAATTCTACGTTAATTCAAATGCTTTGCTCACTATTGCTTTAAGAATGTTTGTTTATCCTTCACCTTTCATTGTTAGCCAATACCCTAGCCTCGTTACACCCCTTTGACTTCTATCTTGATCGTTATGTGTTCAATAATGTGGAGTTTGGAATTGATATGAGCTTATGGAATCACTGGTTCTCGTTCTAAGTAGTGGCATTCCATTCATGAGATCATATCTAAACATGCTTATTAACTCCAGAAATTGCTTCCTTTGAAATACATATATGTGAGTGTTCGTTTTCATGTTTACATCAATCTTCTCACATATAACTAGTTTAAGGTGTGTAGTCAGAAAATCTGAGTGAAAATTGAGTGCATATATTGTAAGGAATTGAGCAAATTCTCTAAGGCATGTTACTACATTCAAAATATAGTTTTAAATGCTTAATTGTGAATTAGTATGTGGTGACTATGATTAAGTATGTACTTAAGTGTAAAGATAACCAAAATCTGTGGGAATAATGATTTTTAACATGTCATGTGCATTGGAAATCCCTGAGACGATTGTTGGAAGGTGTAGGTTGTGTTTTGTTTTTGGTTTCTTTTGTTTTGTTTTGCTCGAGGACTAGCAAAAGCTAAGTGTGGGGGAATTTGATAGGAGCATATTTAGGCGACTTACTTAGCTTGTTTTCGTGCATTTATATTGTTAATTCATAGTTGTTTTTGGCGTTTAAGCCATTTTCGTGTGTTTTTAGGTTCATGTGGCTAAGGAAGCAAAAAGATGCATTTTGGAGCATTTTGGAGCAAAATTGGACTTGGAAGGGATAACTTATACTTGGAGCAAAAGGAATGGACTAAATTGAAGAGTTGATGTCACAAGGATTCCTACTTGAAGTAGCCACACACCTTCCACATTTCAGCCACATGCACTTGTTCCTCCATCATTGCACCAACAACAACCAAACATGCACTCCCTTTAATCACATGCATAAATCAGCCACATGCATCTCCCATCACCATATCAGATTTCCATCATATTCACATGCATTCCATCCTTTAAAACATTGCACATGCACTCCCTTTAATTAATTAAGCCACATGCACTCCCATCCATTTCATCATTGCAGCCAACACATGCTTTCACATGCATTTTCAGATTGTCCCCTTGCACATGCAGCCACATATTCATTGCACATGCAATTCCAACCCACATGCATCCTTTAATCATTCAAACATGCAGCCACATTCCCTCCTAGCTGTCATGTTCCCCCCATTTCACCTATAAATAAGCATCCATTGCATTCATTCTCATTCAATTCGTCCATATTCAGAAAATCATCCAAAACACCACCAGAAATCATCCGTGAGTTTCCCTACTAATCCAAACACCACTCCAACCACTCCCCATCCCTCCAAAACACTTCACACTATCCCAAAACTCACCTTAGACCTTGTGATACAACAACGAGGAAGAGAATAGTGCCTAAACGTTCATACAATTCAAGTTTGAGTTGTTGGAATGTTTAGGTGTTTCTTTGATTTCAATGTTTAAATTCAATTCTCTTTGTTTTGTACGTATGAGGAATGGAAGAGAAGAGTGCCTAAACGTTCATACAATTCAAGTTTGAGTTGTTGGAATGTTTAGGTGTTTCTTTGATTTCAAAGTTATGAGGAACTAAACCCCCCTTGATTACTTCTAATTGCGTTTCATAAGTTGTGATTCAATTTGTTTAACCGTTTGATTGATAACTTATTTATGTATGTTTATTGAGAGTGCACGCTTAATTTTCATGCATGAATATGACGCTAGAATATAAGTGAGTTTCACCTAATAGTTACGAACTTATATTCACAAGTAGTGGAGGTTGCTTATAAACAATCGCGTTAAACGAATTCTTGGCATAAGTTTCATGCAATCATAGTAACGAATGCCCCGTCAACACTTATAATTTTCATAGAGTGTAATGATTCTTGCTTGTATCTCTATTATGCAATCATATAGGGGACTTGTGGGGAATGTTTTGGGTTGTCGTATGCAATCATCCAATTCAATAACGTTAGGAAGATTTGAAGGTTAATTAGTGCATCACGGTTAACTTGGGGTGTTGAGAATTAATGATTTGTTGAAATGCAATTGGAAATCGTTTATTATGCAAGTATAACATGTATGGAGATGAACCCCTTAGCTATTCTATCATCCATTCATTCCATTTCATCAATTTCATAGTTACATTCTGTTTTAAGTTTAATTTGTTCATTTAGTTTAATTTCGTATAAACCTCAATCCCCCTTTACTTTAATGTCCAATTTAGTTAGAAAGTGTCTTAGTTTGTGTTTATAAGAGTTTTGAGTCATTTTGTTACAAAAATTCGTCCAAATTTGTGTTTGTGCTCAAATCTGCCCAGAAAGTGGTTTTTAGGCAGATTTGAGTGTGTTTGTGTTGTTTTGAGTCTTTTGGTTTGTTTTAGTGTTTTAAAGTTTAGTTTTGCATTCTTTGAGTCTAGTATAGTGTTTTATATTGTTATTTTACGTTTGAATCAAGCCATAATCTTAAATTCGTCCAACATTGGGTTTAAGGTCAGAAACTGCCTAGTTAGTGTTTTTAGGCAGTTTTGAGTCTTTTGAACTTGTTTTGAGTCCTTTGAGTCTTTGTGAACGTTTTTAACTTTGTTTTTATGTTTTTGAGTCAAATCCAAGTGATTAACAATCCCTCCTAATCCCCGGTCCAGAACGATCCCTACTTATACTTATACTACAATTGTCAAAAAGAGGGTTTAATTTGTGTGCGTATAAATCTCGCACCACTTTCCCTTTTGGTTTCTACAAAGACTTAACCCTTTTTCCATGGGATTGTGCAATCCTTGTCCTTCACTAAGTGTGCATAATTAGCCTATATAAACAGCCAATGCCTCACCATTTAATCCATCCACTCACTCATTCGTTCATTCATACTTTCATCCATAAAACACCATAATCCATTCTACACCACCCTAGTGCCGCAAGCAAGGAAGCAAGGAGAGGAGGAATTGTGCAATCTGCCATCCAAGGAGGGTTCGAAATCTGCCATTGGAGTGTGGAGAGTTTCTAGGTGTATTCTATCCTTAGTCTTAGTTCAATGTTTAAATTTAATTATCTTTGTTTTGCGAACATGAGGAACTAACTTCTTTTTAGTTAGAGGAGAATTTGAAGCCATGATTATATGTTTTATATGAATTGATTACGTCCGGTTATTATTTCTTAAGGCATGAATGTGATTTGCTTATCTAAGTTATTAAAACTGGTTTATGTATGTGGGTTGGGGGTTAACACTTAATTTGCATGCATAAACTTGATGCTAGAGTATAGGGGGGTTTCACGTAATTGTTATTCACTTATATTCAAAAGTAGTGGAGGTTGCTAGTCACAATCGCGTTAAGTAAATCCTTGGTATGAGTCTCATGCGTTTCATAGTGATGAATGCCTTGTCAATGCTTATAGTTTTCACAAAACTTAATGACTTTTGATATGAATCTTTGTTATGCGTCTCATATAAAGAACTTGAAAAAGATAATTTGGTTTAGATGCGTATTCCATCTAATTCAATGAAATAAGGAAAACTTGAGGGTTAGTTGTGCGATGCAACTAATTTGGGGCGTTGTCATTCATAGTCTAAAGGAGTAATAACTGGACATTGGTTCGTATGCATATATCATGTGTGGAGAAGGACCCTCTAACTAGCCTTTTACCCATTTATTTTACCTAAATTCGTTTTTCAAAAGTGTTTTCTATAAAGTTTTTGTTGTGAGTCTAAAATTCGTCAAAAACAATCCCCATGTTATTTAGTCTTCATATTTAAGTCAAAACTTGTTTTCCTTGAGTCTTTTGAGTCTAGTCAAGTCCGATTTTCGTCCAAAACCTTTATTGAGTCTAAAATTGAGTCTTTTTGAGTATTGGTTGCTGTTTTAAGTGTCTAAAGTTAGTTTTGAGTCCATAGAGTCTAGTTTAGTGTTTTTGAGTCTTATTTACATAGATTAGTGTCCCTAGTTAATCCCTGGTCTAGAACGATCCCTACTTACATCTCTACTACAATTGTCACAAATAGGGTTTAATTTGTGTGTCAAGTTAATTTTCACATTAGATCCCTACTTATATCTATACTACAATTGTCAAAAAGAAGGTTTAATTTGTGTGCTATTATATATCACATCAAGTTGTACAACAAGGAAACGGATTCGGGAGAAAGAGGTGGTACATGTAAGTGAGAATGTCTCTGCAATATTGCAAAGAAAGCTGCCACCTAAATGCAAAGATCTAGGTAGTTTCACTATCCCTTGTGTAATTGGTAATACAAGGTTCGAACATGCTATGCTAGATTTAGGTGCATCAATTAATGTCATGCCATACTCTGTTTATGCATCTATGAATATAGGAGAGCTTAAAAATGATGGTGTTATTATTCAATTAGCCGATCGAACTAATGCATATCCGAGAAGAGTTTTGGAAGATGTTTTGGTGCAGGTAGACCACTTGATTTTTCCTGCAGATTTCTATGTGCTTGACATGGAGGATTCAACCCACTCTCCACCATCGCCACTCTTACTTGGATGACCTTTCATGAAAACAGCCCACACCAAGATTGACGTGGCCAAGGGAGCCTGAACTATGGAGTTTGGTGGTGATATGATTAACTTTAAGGTTTCTGAATCCATTGAGAATCCTAATGATGTTCGTTCTTGTTTTGCCATTGGTATAATTAAAAATATAGGGCAGGAACGCTCAACACCAATCAAGAAGGATGCATCTAGAACCACCATTGAGGAAGGAATTGGAGTGGAGCACAAGGAGCACGCCACTACCCTAAAAACACCCAATATGGCCGTGCCTAGTGATAAAATTGGCAAGATGATGGCTGCCCTAGGGGCATTGCCACAACATCCTAGTAAGTCTCCAATCCCAATTCCAATTCCCATTTCAACTAATAGGTTGTTACCTTCTTTGGTGCAGGTTCCAAATCGATTTCATGGTGGTGGGAGTGTTTACATGGACTATAGGAAGCAAAACACCACAATCAGGGAGGATCACTATCCCCTCCTATTCATTGAGCCATACTATGAGAACTTTGAAGAGCATGTCGTGGATGGTGCTAGCTTTCATGTCGTGGGCCCAAGTGAAGCTTAAGAGGAAGGATCGTCCGGCTAGAAGATGTTAAAGCAAGCGCTTCTTGGGAGGCAACCCATGTGTTCAAATAAAGAAGACCTAGGAATCTCCGGCTCTACAACCAGATTTGCGTTCCTAAACCCTACTCTTTATTGCTTTTATTTTGCCATGTTTGTCGTGTTTGTTAGTTGTGTTATTTGGTTGTTTGTTTGTGAGTCTATGCTTAAAACATTGAGGAAAATGTTTGGTTTAAGTGTGGGGGGGTAAACAAAGTCTTTTTCATGCAAATTCGTGGGATTTTATCACCTATCATTTCTAAAGTTGTTTTTCACTGTTTTTAAGTGTTTTTAGTGTGTTTTGAAGTGTTTTTATGTGTCTTAAACAGAAAATCCGAAAATTTGAAAAACAAATCGAAAAAGAGTGTTTTAAAAACCCAAAAAGAGTTGTTTTTAGAGTCGTTTTTTTTTTTTTGTGTTTGTTTGTGATAGGAGCATATTTAGGCGACTTAGCTAGCTTATTCTTGTGCATTTGTGTTATTATTTCTTAGTTAATGTCGTATTTCAACTCATTTTCGTGTGTTTGTAGGTCCAAAGGGTTAAAGTACCAAGACAGTGCATTTTGGTGCATTTTGGAGCAGTTTTGGGCACTAAATGGATAGCTTGTATATGGGCCAACATGGATGGATGAATTTGGAGTTTAAAAGGCTAGAAATCTGATAAGAAGATGAAGAAATTAAACTCAAGACAAAGTGGATAAGGAATTAGCTCAAAAGAGGAAACATTATCCAAAACCTTATCTTATCTTATCCTATCGTAACCTAAACTTGTTCCACCTTAATCCTAGCTGCAAGTGGACCTAAAAACATGATTTCTAGAAGCCTTATCTAACCCTAAAAGGGTGCTGCACCCTTCCCCCTTTTATCTTTTCTAGAAAACCCAAAATCAGCCACAAAACACCTAGTTTCTAGAAGGCCCAATTTTGGACGAATTTCCTAAACCTTTTTCCTTTTGGATTCTCATTTATAGGGCCTCATTCCTTGTGGATTTGGGTTACACAAATCCTTTTATGAAACTAATTGGGCCAAACCCTCTCCTAAGTGGATTTAACTCACTTGTGCTGAACCCTAAGGCCCTAATCCAATAAATATGCTAAGTGTAACCCTAATCTAATTAACCCTAGGACTATATAAACATATTTTCAGCCATAAATTCGTAACACCCCCTGATGCTATTCAGAAACTTGTGCCGCAACACCTTAGCCTCCATTCTTCATCCTTCATCCACTCCATACACCTCCATACACAACCTGCCGCACTCTACCACCCTAATCAGCCATTATTCATCCTCCTAAACAAGAACACACCATTCAAAACCCCCAAAACCACCACCCACAACTTTTGCCGCAGCAAGGAAGACGAAGGGAAGCCTAGCCGTGCATGCCATTCAACCTGGAATTGCTTAAACGTTTAGGTGTAATCTTTCTTGTGCTTTCAATGTTTAATTTCAAGAATCTTTGCTTTGTGAGTATGAGGAACTAATCCCCTTGTGGCTAGGGGGAATTTCGAAACCATGGCTATATTTGCATTATGATTTGATTACTTCCAGTTGTGATTTCATGAATGGTGAATTCAATTTACTTATCTATTTGAATTAAAACTTGTTTATGTATATGAATTGAGAGTGCACACTTAATTTGCATGCATAAATCTGATGCTAGGGTATAAGGAAACTTCACCTAATCGTTAGGAACTTATATTCATGAGTAGTTAAGGTTGTTAGTCACAATCATGTTAAGTAAATTCTTGGCATAAGTATCATATGCTTTCATAGTTACGAATGCCTCGTCAACACTTATGATTTTCATAGAATTTAATGATCTTTGATTGTTTCTCTATTATGCGCTTTCATGTAGAGAACTTTTGAGGAATAATTTGATTGCAATGCGCTAATTCCATTCAATTCAATGACCTAAGGAAAATATGAGAGTTAATTTAAGCTTACCTAATTAACTTGGGGTGTTGAGGTTCATGATTCATTGAATAAGCAACTGGAGATTGTTTTGTATGCTAGTATGCCATATGTGGAGAAAGTCCTCCTAGCTAGCCTACCATCCACTTAATTCTACCAATTTCGTGCAAATCTGCCTAGTTAAATTTCTTGCTTTGTTGGTTTTATTTTCGTCCAAAACCAAATCCCCATTTATTCTAGAGTGTCTAACTAGTTAGAATATGTTTTAGATTGTGTTTTCTAGAGTTTTGAGTCAAGTTAGAACCAAATTTCGTCCATTTTTGTGTTTAAAGTCAAATCTGCCCAGTTTTGATTGTTTTTAACTTGTTTTGAGTCTTTTAAGTTGAGTGAAGTGTTTTAAAGTTTAGTTTTAGTTATTTGAGTCAGTTTAAAGTGTTTAGCAATCCCTCCTAATCCCCGGTTTAAGAACGATCCCTACTTAGTTATATACTACAATTGTCAAAAGAGGGTTAATTTGTGTGTTAAGTTAATTTTCGCATCAGTTTATGTCTTAGGGTACTTTCCAACACAATGATGAGGATTTGGTTTTTAATTGCATGACTATTACAGAAAGTTACAAACATGGATGGAAGTTTGATATGCTCTTTGGTTTATGCTTGGTTATAGTTGATATGTACAAATTCACATGTAATCACAGAGGAAAAAAATCAGTTTTTGTAACATGCTTGAAGGAAGAAACTCCAACTAACGCTACAACCCTGAGAGATTTGAGCCTAAACATTCTTTGGAGAGTTATTAGTCTTGATTTCTTGTTTTCTAAAGTCGTTGCATGATCTCATCATTCTTTGCTTGGTTACTACTTAGAATGCGTTTCATCACTATAGTTCCAAATACTAGAACTCACGCTCATTTCATTCAAAGCAAAAAATTGATTAGCATAACAAATAATAAGATGAAGTTGGTTAGTTTAAACCCAGAGCCAAAAAGCCTTACCCCTTTACATATGTATTGTAGGTTTAACCCCTTTGAGCCTTATGTAGCCTATTTTCTTTGTTAACCACATAATCCTTACCTAGCCTAGATTAGGACTATCCAAACCCTTATTCTTAAAGGATAGTAAAGCATGACTTAGAGGGAATTCCTTTCGATCTAAAAATTGCAGAAAAACAAGTGTAGGGGAAGGGATTTTCGTAGGAATTTATGAAGTAGTATGTTTGTGTGCCAAAGAAAGAATAGGGCAGGAAGAAAAAAAAATCGTGAAAAAGAAGAAGAAAAAGAAGAAAAGGAGTTGAAAATAATTGAGAATAAACTCACAAGTGTTGAATGTTGAAGAAAGGGTCCAACAAGTTTGAATTTGACCCTAAGTTTTGTGTGAATCTTCCCTTGGTGTTCAAAGTTGATTTTTGCATTCAAAAGTGAATTCTAAGTGTTTATTTCATTACTTTGCTTACTATTGCTTTAAGAACGTTTGTTTATCTTCCCTTTCTTTGTTAGCCAACACCTTAGCCCCGTTACAAACCCTTTGACTTCAATCTTGATTGTTATGTGTTTCAATATGTGGAGTTTAAAATTGGTTTGAGCATACGGTATCCCTAGTTCTCGCGTCTAAGTAGTGGCATTCCATTCATGAGATCATATACATGTTAATAATTCCGGAAATTGCCTTCTTTGTTATGACATATGTGAGTATTAGTTTACATATTTACATCAATCTTCTCACATATACCTAGTGTAGGGAGTGTAGTCAGAAAATCTGAGTGAAAATAGAGTGTATTGAGTGAGGAATTGGGGGATTCTCTAAGGCATGTTACTACATTCAAAATCATGTTTTAATTGATTAAATGGGAGCTAGTGTGTGGTAACTACGGTTAAGTATATGCTCAAGGGTAGGGATAACTAAAATCTATGTATGTGGTGTTCTTTAATGTGTCATGTTCATTGGAAATCCCTGAGGTATATGTTGGAAGGTCTAGATTGTGTTTTGTTTGTTTTGTTTATTTCGTTTTGCTCGAGGACTAGCAAAAGCTAAGTGTGGGGGAATTTGATAGGAGCATATTTATGCTACTTAGTTATGTTGTTTCCTTGCATTTAGTGAGTTAATTACTATTTATTTTAGTCTTTTTAGCTATTTTCGTATGTTTTTAGGTTCTAATGGCAAAAAGAGCAAGAAAGGGCATTTTGAAGCTAAATGGAGCAGTTTTGGGCATGGATTGGATAGCTTAACCATGGAGCAAAGAGGATGGACGAAATTGAAGTCAAGAAGGGCTAGGAAAGGCTAAAAATCTGGAGAAAGGAGTCCAAATGCAAAGAAGATAAGGAAATAGCAAGAAATAAGGAACCTTATCCAACCTTATCTTATCCTATCCTAACCAACCTTATCCTTTCCTAACTCTAACATTATCCTATCTTATCCTATCCAAATCAGGTTGTGCCTTAAATATAGCTATTTAGGAGGGATTAGTTATGCATTTAAACACTTAAACTCAGATTCTAGAAGCATAAACCCTTTGTATGCCGCATATAGGCTATTCCTTGGAGGTTTAGGAGTTGCAATCCTTCCTCTACACCTATATCATGAGTCCTTATCCATTTAGGTCCAGAAATCTACCCTTTATCCCTTCTAGAAGTCTAAATTCTGCCAACAAATACCTAGTTTCTAGAAGTCCTTAATTTCTGGCGAAAATTACCCATCCCATTCCCCTTTGGTTTCTGCCTAGACTTAACCTTTTTTCCATGGGATTGTGCAATCCTTTTCCTTCACTAAGTGTGCACAATTAGACTATATATACAACCCTATGTCGCACCCTTTAAATCATCCATTCACTCATTCATTCATTCATACTTTCAGCCATCAAACACCACAATTCACCCTACACCACCCTAGTGCCGCAAGCAAGGAAGGAAGGAGAAGAAGACTTGTGCAATCTGCCATTGGAGTGTGGAGCGTTTCTAGGTGTATTCTATCCTTAGTCTTAGTTCAATGTTTAAATTTAATTATCTTCATTTTACGAACATGAGGAACTAATTTCTTTTTAGTTGGAGGTGAATTCGAAGCCATGATTATATGTTTTATATGAATTGATTACGTCCGGTTATTGTTTCTTAAGACATGAATGTGATTTACTTATCTAAGTTATTAAAACTAGTTTATGTATGTGGGTTGGGGGGGTTAACACTTAATTTGCATGCATGAATTTGACGCTAGAATCTAAGGGGGTTTCACGTAATAGTTATTCACTTATATTCACGAGTAGTGGAGGTTGCTAGTCACAATCGCGTTAAGTAAATCCTTGGTATGAGTCTCATGTGTTTCATAGTGATGAATGCCTTGTCAATGCTTATAGTTTTCACAAAACTTAATGACTTTTGATATGTATCTTTGTTATGCGTCTCATATAAAGAACTTGAAAAATATAATTTGGTTGTAATGCGTTTTCATTCAATTCAATGAAATAAGGAAAACTTGAGGGTTAGTTGTGCGATGCAACTAATTTAGGGCATTGTCATTCATAGTCTAAAGGAATAATAACTGGAAATTGGTTCGTATGCATATATCATGTGTGGAGAAGGACCCTCTAACTAGTTTGTCACCCATTTATGTGACTTAAATTCGTTTTTCAAAAGTGTTTTCTATAATGTTCTTCTTTTAAGTTTAAAATTCGCCAAAAACAATCCCCATTTCACTTAGTCTTCATATTTGAGTCAAAACCTGTTTTCCTTGAGTCTTTTGAGTCAAGTTGAGTTCTATTTTCGTCCAAAACACTTCTTGATGTGATAAAAGATAGCACTCAAATTAAACCCTCTTTTTGACAATTGTAGTATAGATATAAGTAGGGATCGTTCTAGGCCGGGGATTAGGAGGGATTGCTAATCTAATGAAAATCGACTCAAAGATGTAAAAATATGCTTTAAAACACTTAAACAAACTCAAAAGACTCTTAACTAAACTTGTATGACTCAAAACAAACTTCAAAGACTCTAGGACTCAATTTGGACGAAAATACAATTAGTTTTGACTCAAAAGACTCAAAAACATACTTTTGGACAGATTTGGAACAAGTAAGAAAAAGGGATTTGATTTTGGACGAATTTAAAAGAAAAACAAGTAAATTAAAAACTTAAAACAGATTTTGACGAAATTAAGAAAAACCAATGGATGATGAAATAGCCAAGGGATACTTCTCCACACATGATACATTCAAACATAAATTGATTTCCAGTTGCTTTTCCGATAAACCATGAACCTCAACACCCCAGATTAACCGTGACATCACTAATTAACCCTAAGATTTCCCTTAAATTATTGGATTGGATGACATCATACGACAACCCAAAGCATTCTTCAAAAGTCCCCTACATGACATCATAATAGAGATACAATCAAAGATCATTACGTTCAATGGAAATCATAAGTATTGACAAAGCACTTGTAACTATGACATCATGATACTCGTTGATGTGATAAAAGATAGCACTCAAATTAAACCCTCTTTTTGACAATTGTAGTATAGATATAAGTAGGGATCGTTCTAGGCCCGGGATAAGGAGGGATTGCTAATCTAATGAAAATCGACTCAAAGATGTAAAAATGTGCTTTAAAACACTTAAACAACTCAAAAGACTCTTAACTAAACTTGTATGACTCAAAACAAACTTCAAAGACTCAAAACTACTCAAAACAATAAAAAAGACTCAATTTAGACTCTAGGACTCAATTTGGACGAAAATACAATTAGTTTTGACTCAAAAGACTCAAAAACACACTTTTGGACAGATTTGGAACAAGTAAGTAAAGGGGATTTGATTTTGGACGAATTTAAAAGAAAAACAAGTAAATTAAAAACTTGAAAACAGATTTTGACGAGATTAAGTAAAACCAATGGATGATGGACTAGCCAAGGGATACTTCTCCACATATGATACATTCAAACATAAATTGATTTCCAGTTGCTTTTCCGATAAACCATGAACCTCAACACCCCATATTAATCGTGACATCACTAATTAACCCTCAGATTTCCCTTAAGTTAGTGGATTGGATGACATCATACGACAACCCAAAGCATTCTTCAAAAGTCCCCTACATGACATCATAATAGAGATACAATCAAAGATCATTACGTTCAATGAAAATCATAAGTATTGAGAAAGCACTTGTAACTATGACATCATGATACTCATGCTAGGAATTTACTTAACATGATTGTGAAAACAACCTTAACTACTTGTGAATATAAGTTTGTGACGATTATGTGAAACTCCCTTATATTCTAGCACCAAATTCAAGCATGCAAATTAAGTAGGCCTCCCTAATCGACATACAAGAATAAGTTATCCATCAAATGGTTAAGTAAATTGCATTCACAATTTATGAAATCACAATTGGAATTTATCAACTCATATTATAAATGTAATCATGGTTTCAAAGCATCCCTAGGCTAAAACGAGTTTAGCCTCTCATGTTCATAACAAAACAAAGGAAAATAGAATTAAACATTGAAAACAAAAGATAGATTACACCTAAAAACGTTCAAACACTCCAACTCAAATGCACAAATGTCCAAGGCTTCGTCTTCCTTCTCTTCTTCCTTGCTAAGTCACGGCACAAAAGTCTAGGGTGGTTTTGTGGATGATTTTCTGGGTTTTGAATGGATTTAGGAGGGTAGGGTGGTGCGGCAGGGTTGTGGATGGTGTATGGAGGCTTGGATGAAGGTTTGGAAGTAGGGGAATGGTGGAAAGTTGGATGGAAGGCTGCGACAAAGGTTGGTTTCTGAGTAAATGAAGGCAGGTTGTGTGGAAGGGTGATTAGGTTCCATAAAGGTGCCGCAAAGGGGTTTTTATAAGGAAGCAAGAATCCTAAGGCTTTATTACTAAGTTTAGGAAAAGAATTAACTCCAAATCCTTCAAAAATAGGAAACACAAAGTCAGAAATTAAAGGGAAAAGGAAGTAACTTGCGGCAAAGGAGTGCAAGAAAGGGAATGCTCTTTATTTCTGAAATTAGGCAAGGATTTTGGAAGAGAAAAGGGTATGTGAGTTATGGCTGAGTTTGATATGAAAAAGGAATGTGTTTTAATGCTTTAGAATAGGAAAGAAGGCCCTCCCTTGCATGGCAAGAAGGGAAACACCAAGGGAATACGCGGCAAGGAATTTAGGTTGCAAGGGAACTTTGTTTTGTGACCTAGAATAGGTAGAAGTCCTTGATATTGCTGAAACATGGAGTCTTTAAGGATTAGGAAAGGTTAAACCAAAATAGGAAACCTTGGCTTAACTTTCCTACTTCAAGTAGGAAACCTTCTTTGACTAGGATTCCTCATTTGATTAGGAATCCTCTTGTGATTAGGAATCCTAACTCTTTTAGGTCTTCAATTTCGTCCATTCCTTTTGCTCCAAGCATAAGCTATCCTTTCCAAGTCCAATTTTGCTCCAAAATGCTCCAAAATGCACCTTTTTGCTTCCTTAGCCATGGGAACCTAAAAACACACGAAAATGGCTTAAACTACTAAAACAACTATGAACTAACAACATAAATGCACGAAAACAAGCCAACTAAGTCGCCTAAATATGCTCCTATCAAATTCCCCCTCACTTAGCTTTTGCTAGTCCTCGAGCAAAACAAAACAAAAGAAACCAAAAACAAAACAAAACACATTCTAAACCTTCCAACATGTACCTCAGGGATTTCCAACGAACATGACACATTAAAGAACATCATTCCCACGGTTTTTAGCTTTCTTTACACTTCAATCAAACACTTAACCATAGTTACCACGT
This sequence comes from Pyrus communis, assembly GCF_963583255.1. NCBI lineage: Eukaryota > Viridiplantae > Streptophyta > Magnoliopsida > Rosales > Rosaceae > Pyrus > Pyrus communis. The sequence continues at coordinate 20,866,320 of NC_084809.1, forward strand.
ATTAGTTCACATTTAATCAATTAAAACAATGTTTTGAATGTAGTAACATGCCTTAGAGAATTCTCTCAATTCCTCACTAGAATGCACTCTATTTTCACACAGATTTTCTAACTTCACATCCTACACTAGGTATATGTGAGAAGATTGATGTAAATATGAAGACTAACACTCACATATGTTCTATCAAAGAAAGCATTTTCTGGATTTACGACAATGACATGAATATGATCTCATGAATGGAATGCTACTACTTAGAACGAGAACCAGTGATTCCATATGCTCATACCAAATTCAAACTCCACATATTGAACACATAACATCAAGATAGAAGTTGAGGGTTGTAACGGGGCTAAGGGCATTGGTTAACAAAGAAAGATAAAGAAAAACAAAGGTTCTTAAAGCAATAGGAAGCAAAGTAATGAAATTGACACTTAAACTCACTTTTAATGGCAGAAATCAACTTTTAAACACAAGGGAAGATTCATGCAACTTTTAGGGTCAAATTCATGATGTGAAAATTAACTTAACACACAAATTAACCCTCTTTTGACAATTGTAGCATATAACTAAGTAGGGATCGTTCTTACACCGGGGATTAGGAGGGATTGCTAAACACTTTAAACTGCCTCAATTAAGTAAAACTAACCTTCTAAACACTTAACTCAACTTAAAAAGACTCAAAATAAGTTCACAAGACTCAAAATAAGCTAAAAACACTCAAAACTGCCTAAAAAACACAAACTGGACAGTTTTGAGCCTAAACACAAACTTGGACGAAAATTGGTTCTAACTTGACTCAAAACTCTTAAAAACACAATCTAAAACATATTTGAACCAATTAGACACGCTAAGACAATTGGGGATTTGGTTTTGGACGAAAATCAAACAAACAAAACAATAATGTAAACTAGGCAGATTTGAGCAAAATTGATAGAATTAAGTGGATGGTGAGATGGCTAGGAGGTTTTTCTCTACACATGGCATACTTGCATACAACACAATCTTCAGTTGCTTATTCAATGAATTATGAACCTCAATACCCCAAGTTAATTAGGTACGCTTAAATTAACTCTCAGATTTCCCTTAGGTCATTGAATTGAATGGAATTAGCGCATAGCAATCAAATTATTCCTTAAAAGTTTTCTATATGAAAGCGCATAATAGAAAGACAATCAAAGATCATTAGGTTCTATGGAGATCATAGTTGTTGACGAGGCATTCGTAACTATGAAAGCGCATGATACTTATGCCAAGAATTTACTTAACATAATTGTGACCAACAATCTTAACTACTCATGAATATAAGTTCCCAACGATTAGGTGAAGTTTCCTTATACCCTAGCATCATATTTATGCATGCAAATTAAGTGTGCACTCTCAATTCATATACATAAACAAGTTTTAATTAAAACAGATAAGTAAATTGCATTCATCATTCATGAAATCACAACTGAAAGTAATCAAATCAACATGCAAATATAACCACGGTTTCGAATTTCCCCCTAGACAAAAGGGGATTAGTTCCTCATGCTTGCACAACAAAAATTATTGAATTTAAACATTGGAATCATAAGAAAGATTACACCTAAACGTTTCAGCAATTCCAGGATGAATAGCATGCACGGCTAGGCTCCTCTTCCTCCTCCTTGTTGCGGCACAAGGTATGTGTGGAGGATTTTGGGGGTTTTGGATGGTGTTTTCTTGTTTAGAGGGATGGAGGATGGTTGATTATGGTGGTAGGGTTGCGGCAGATGTGTATGGAGGTGTATGGAGGTTGAAGAATGGAGAATGGAGGTTGCGGCACAAGGGTTCTGAATAGCATAAAGGGGTCCACTAATTTTTGGCTGAATTTATGTTTATATAGTCCTAGGGTTAAGTAGATTAGGTTTAGACTTAACAGATTTTATGGACTTGGGCCCTAGGGTTCGGCTATGGGTGATCAAATCCACCTAGGAGGGGGTTTGGCCCACTTAGTTTCATAATAGGCTTGTGTAACCCAAATCCAAAAGGGATTAGGCCCTAGAAATCAGAATCCAAAGGGAATTAGGCCTAGGAAGGAGCGGCACAAGTGAGGGAAAGGGTGGATTGGCTTGCAAGGGAAGGCAAGGCCTTCTAGAAGGTTTTGATGCGCCACTTTTGTAGGGTTTCTAGAAAGAATGGGTTTTGTGGCTGATTTAGGCCTTCTAGAAGAGGATGCTTCTAGAAATAGGTTCTAGAATTATCTATTTAGGTCCCCTTGCAATTAGGATTAAGACATGATAAGGTTTGGATAGGATAAGATGAGATAAAGTTTGGATAATGTTTTGGATAATGTTGGATAAGGTTTTAGATAAGGTTTTGGATAGGGTTTCCTCTTTGAGCTACTTCCTTATCCACTTTGTCTTTTTATGCGAAATATATAAGCACACAAATTAAAACCCTCTTGTGACAATTGTAGTATATGTATAAGTAGGGATCGTTCTAAACCGGGGATTAGGAGGGATTGCTAAATCACTTGAAAACTGACTCAAAAACGTAAAACAAAGGTTAAAACACTAAACTAGACTCAAAGAATGCAAAACTAACCACTAAAACACTAAAACAAACCAAAAGACTCAAAACAGCAACAAAACACACAAAACTGCCTTAAAAACACAATATGGGCAGTTTTGAACACCTAACCTAATTTGGACGAATTTGGGTTATAACTTGAATCAAAACACTTAGAAACACAAACCAAGACACTTTCTAACTAAATTGAACACTAAAGTAAAGAGGGATTCAGTTTTAACGAAATTAAACAAAGAGCACAGATTGTAATTAAAACAGATTGTAAATACGAATTTGGTGAAAATATGGATGGAATGCTAGCTAGAAGGTTCTTCTCCATACATGTCACACTTGCATACAAGATGATTTTCAGTTGGTCTTTCGATGAATCATGAAACTCAACACCCCGGGTTAATTAGGTTCGCTTAAATTAACCTTCAAGTTCTCCTTAAGTTAATGAATTGGATAGGACAGCGCATACACAATTCAAAACATTCTCCAAAAGTCCTTTACGTGAAAAGCACAATAAAGATACAATCAAAGATCATTAAGCAACATGAAAACTATAAGTGTTGGCGAGGCATTCGTTACTATGATGAGCATGAAACTAGTGCCAAGATTTCATTTAACGCGATCGTTTATAAGCGACCTCCACTACTTGTGAATATAAGTTTGTAACTATTAGGTGAAACTCACTTATATTCTAGCATCATATTCATGCGTGAAAACTAAGCGTGCACTCTCAATAAACATACTGATAGGAGCATATTCATGCGACTTAAATGGCTTGTTCTCGTGCATTTACGTTATGTTTCTCTCGTTATTTTAGTCCTTTATGCTTCTTTTGTGTGTTTTCAAGTTCTAAGGGCCTAGGGAGCAAGAAAGTGCATTTTGAGGCCATTTGGAGCATTTTTGGGCATGGATTGGATAGCTTATCCATGGAGCCAAGAGGATGGACGAATTTGAAGGCCTTGTATGCACTTGAAGACACAAAACAATGGCTCTAGCCCAATCAAACACATTATGCCATACAAACCAACCTATTTTAGGCCCATTCTATGTACTTAAACCCTAGCCCTTTAAACTAATTCATTTATCACTTATCAAACCATTCACTTATCACTCACCACATATCATTCACTTATCACTTAACATATCATTCATTTATTTCACTTCCATACTCCTCTTAATTCCACATGCATTCTCACACATGCACATCATTCACTCACATTTCCACCATTCATTCTTTATTCCTTTCCAAACATCTCACATGCATTTCCACCTTCCTACTTCATCATTTCACCACATTCTCCCTCTTTAACTCACATGCATTCATCATAATTCACAACACAAAACAACTTCATTGCCGTGGGTTCCCATTTCCTTTCCAAACATCTCACATGCATTTCTTCATTATTTCCTAACCCTACATGCATTATTTATTGCATCTTCACATGCATTCACACACACTTTACACATTCAAACCGTGAGCTCCCATTCCTATATGCCATTTTCAGATTTCCACCCACTAACCTAGTCATCAACACATGCACTTCCACCTTTCATCCACAATGATTCATGATTCATTCACTTTGCATCCTTTAAATCACATACTTTTCCATCATTAATTAGCCACTTGCATCTTAAACAAACAACCATATGTTCCCTCCACTACTCCTATAAATACCCTTGCATTCATTCATTCAAGATCATCTCATTTCATACATAACACACCACAAACACTTCCATTCCTTCTCTTTGCCGTGAGTCCCCTTAGAATCCAAAAACCATTTTTCCATTCCCCTTCCACTTCTCCACCACTCCTCTTCCATTCCACACTTCCATCCCCCAAACCAATTATCCCTAGACCTTATGCTACAATAAAGAGGAAGAGAAGAGGGCCTAAACGTTCATACAATTCAAGTTTGAGTTGTTGGAATGTTTAGGCGTTTCTTTGATTTCAATGTTTAATTTCAATTCTCTTTGTTTTGTATGAGGAACTAAACCCCCCTTTAGCTAGGGGGGGATTCGAAATATATGTTTATGCTTGCATTTTGATTTGATTACTTCTAATTGTGTTTCATAAGTTGTGGATTCAATTTGTTTAACCGTTTGATTGATAACTTATTTATGTATGTTTATTAAGAGTGTACACTTAATTTTCATGCATGAATATGACGCTAGAATATAAGTGAGTTTCACCTAATCGTTATGAACTTATATTCACAAGTAGTGAAGGTTGCTTATAAACAATCGCGTTAAACGAATTCTTGGCATAAGTTTCATGCAATCATAGTAACGAATGCCTCGTCAACACTTATAGTTTTCATGATGCTTAATGATTCTTGCTTGTTTCTCTATTATGCAATTCATGTAGGGAACTTGTGAGGAATGCTTTGGGTTGTCGTATGCAATCATCCAATTCATTAACTTAAGGAAAACTTGACGGTTAATTTAAGCGGACCTAATTAACCCGGGGTGTTGAGAATTCATGGTTTGTTGAAATGCAATTGGAAATCATTTTATTATGCAAGTGTAACATGTATGGAGATGAACCCCTTAGCTAGCCATACCATCCATTCATTTCCGTCAATTTCATATTTACAATTTGTTTTCTTTACAATCTATCCATTTTAGTTTAAATTCGTCCAAAATCAATCCCCTCATATTTCGTTTAAGTCTTAGTCTTAATCTTTCTTATTTTTAGTTTTGAATTCTTCGAGTTTAGTATAGCATTTTAGTTTGTGTTTTTTTAAAAGCATTTTGAGTCTTTTAATTTGTTTTAGTGTTTTAAAGTTTAGTTTTACATTCTTTGAGTCTAGTTTAGTGTTTTATATTATGTTTTTACGTTTTTAAGTCAAATCCAAGTGATTAACAATCCCTCCTAATCCCCGGTCCAGAACGATCCCTACTTATACATATACTACAATTGACGAAAAGAGGGTTTAATTTGTGTGCGTATAAATCACGCATCAAATTTTGGCGCCGTTGCCGGGGATTAGAAAATTTGCTAATCCCTTGGATTGTTTGTTTCTGTATTGTCTTTTAGATTTAGTTTTTTTTTTATTATTTTGTTTGTTAAGAACAAGATGGCACTTGATAATGCTTCTCTTTTGTCACAACTCATGGAAATGTCCCAAATGCAAAGAGTTGATATATTTAATCTTCAATCAAGGAATAACGTGTTTTCCAATACTTACAATTCGGATTGGAGTGATCATTCAAACTCTATGTGGTGGGAACCTCAAAATGCTCAACAAGGAGGATATTGGCAGCCACCACAACCTCATATTCAATATGCCCAACCAAATTTAAGTTCGTCAATAAATTATAACCAAAAGCTTGATGAATTAATTTGTTTGGTGCAGGGCTTACAAAATCAAGACAATGAGGCTCAACAAGAAGGATATTGGCAGCCGTATGAGGAGTTCTATTCAACGCCTATGCAGCCACCACAACCTGCCCAAAGTAATGTAGGTAATTCAAATGATAATGATACGATTTTTCAATTACTTACTACTCTGGAAAAGCAAATTGGGCAGATAGCGGAGTTCGAAGGACAATTTTGCGACCAAGGCGAACTCCCTAGTTCAACCATTGCAAATCAGAAGGGAGAATTTGAAACTGCCAAGGAAATCATGTTGAGAAGTGACAAGGAGGTTGGAACGGACCCTCAACCATCAAAATCAAATCACAAGGAAGAGGAATACACCCAAACCACGGAAAGGGTGGAAACACCTTTACCGGAGGCTCCTATTGCTCCTATGCCATCTAATACAGGTATGGTTGTTCCAAATTTCATTATTTTTAACCCTATTCCTTGCAGATTCATGACTTCCAAGGAAGAAGAAGGTGAAAAAGACATCTTGGAAGCCCTTCCAAAGGTGACAAGTAGGGAATGTCATGAATCCATCAAAGAGGACGTTCTTGAAACCACAAAATCCAAAGAAGTTAAATTTGATGACATTGGACAAGTAATAACCATCACTTGCAATCTGGCCAAGTCCAATATCCCTGAAACTTTCAAAGGAGTGGTATTTGTCATTGAGTTCTTGTCGGACAAAACAAGTAAGTATTTTTTTCCAAATTCCATTAGATTTTATACTAACTTGCTATTTTTTTTGAATCAGGCACCTACACTAGAATTCAAACCAATGCCGGTTCACTTCAAGTATCACCTTCCATTCAAGGACCAATTCCATGCCGTTTGATTTTATTTATGTTAATAAAAAAAAAAATAAAAAAAAATAAAAAAAAAAAAAAAAGAAAAAGAAAAAAAGAAAGATACTAAACATGGAGAAAGGTGGAGTTTCACAAAGGTTGTTTGCGTGAAGTCCCACTACGAGGCGCAGAAGCGGAAGGCGCAGAAGCGGGAGGCATAGAAGCGGGAGGCATCGAAGCGGAAGGCATCGGAGCGGGAGGCATCGGAGCTAGAGCATTCCAGGCCTCAATACTTGGCCAAGCGCTGGATGACCCAGGAAAAAGGTGCCTCTGGAGATAAGACGCAAGCCTTTGACGGTCACTGTGAATTCGACCCTCAGATTCTTGCAGCTCATCAAGCTTCCTCTTCATCCCTGACGAATAGTTATTTGCAAGCACATGCAAACTTCTATTCTCGTACTTAAGCTGCTGGATCTCTTGCTTAAGTCTTTCCACCTCTGCCATCAACGATTCCACCTGACGGGAGCGGGCAAGCAGGCGTAGGCCCATGTTGGACACAGAGCTCGCACACTGAACACTAAGTGCGAGGGACTCTTGAACGGCCAACTCATCGGACCGTCCTGACAACAGCCTACTATCTTTTGGAGTGAGGAGGTTTTTAGCTACTATTGTAGCTGTTGTGGCGTCCTGCATCACAGAGTCTTCACCTGAAAGAGGACCGTTAGAAGATAAAAAAGAAGGGCGCCATACATTACCTTGACGGGGCGCAACCGGATCGCTGCTGAGACTCAAATCTAAGCTAAGGTTCGATGAGTTTGCCATTTTTTTCAACAGTGTTCAAAGAGAAGGGGTGGATGGAGTTAAAAATTTCACAAAGGGCCGGAGTCGAGTTTCAGGAATGGGAAATCTTCAGAGTGTGTATGTTGGCGGTGATCGATAGCTCTATAAAATGCCAAGGCGACGCGTCCACCGATTCAAAGAGCCGGATTTTCCGGCGTAAGTTAGGCGACGCTCCCTCGGCTTTTCAGAAAACGCGTTCAACTTTGTCAAAAGATTTCTGACAAAGCTGAAAACACGTGGAGGCCATCATCGCAACTACACGTCTTTAGCCGACAAGCGCAAAGTTCGGCGACGCTTTCTCTGCTTTTCAGAAAACGCGTGCAGCTTTGTCAAAAGGAGCCGCATCTGCACTACCACGTGTCGTTCAGAAAGAGAAGGGGCGTCGTTCAGAAATCGAAGGGGCGCCTGCTCAGAAATCGAAGAGGCGTATTCAAAGATCGAAGAGGCGCCACTATTTCAAAAAGCCGGAATTGCGGGATCAAAACGTTTGTCGACAAGGGTAAAAAGTACCACCACTTGATATTATCTCTATATATGTCGACCTTCGTCTTTTATGGCAGGGCAAACCTGAAGAAAATGCCCAACTCTCCCTCACCTCTGAGGGCGCACTCCCAGCAAAGCCTTTCAAAATACTCAATTCTTTCTTCTTCCCCAAAGATGATACCAGATGCCTGGAGTACATATGACCCAGAAGGAAACGGCGGATTGAAGCATGTGCTGATTCATTCACCGCTTCTTCAAAGCAAAGGTATCTCATATCATCAAGGTCAAAAGCAAAAGTATCTCATATCATGCTCTTTCCCTGTCTTTTTCTTTGTCCTTGTTCTTACTCGCATGGCAAAGTAAAAGAAGCAATCAGCCGGCACTTGGAGTCAGTCTTCCGTTCTGGAGCCAACTGCTTGGAATCTATTCCTGATTGCTTACCTAGCGTTGCTCCCGAGTAGTCATCTTCAACGGTTGATACACTTCCAGAGAAGGGACCACTTCTGCAAAGGGGAGCGAGTAAGGCAAGTGAAAATGATACATTGAAGCATGTGGAGACAAACATAGGCTGAGTTATCCTCCAACCCTTTTCAATACGAATTGGAAAGATTGAACAAAGAAACAGACCAAAAGGGTAAGCTCAGACCTTCGGGGGAGAACAAAAGAACCATCCTGCTGCCCAGTTCAAGAAGTAGCACAAAGGAAAATCAATGATGGGCGGAAACCAGTTCGAGAGTAAGCCTGTGGAATCATCAAGATCAAGCCTCAATGCAATCAACAAAGAGAAGAGGGAATTTACACTCCATAACCAGATTTGCGTCCCTAAACTCTTCTCTTTGTTAATTACATTCTGCCATGTTTAGTATGTTTAGTATGTTTAGTTGTTGTTTGTGTGTTTACTTATGTTTTGTGTGAATCTATGCTTAAAACATTGAGGACAATGTTTGATTTAAGTGTGGGGGGGGTAACTAAGTATGTTGATGCAAATTCGTTGAATTTTATCACCCATAACTTCAAGTGTTGTTCCTTGCTGTTTTAAATGTTTTTAAGGTGTTTTTAAACTGTTTTAGCGTATTTTGTTTTATAACTCCGAAAATCACATAAAAATTTGAAAAACATTTTTTTGAAAAGCCTAAAAAGAGTGTTTTGAGTTGTTTTTGTGTCTTAGGGAACCTTCCAACGTTATGATGAGGATTTGGTTTGTAATTGCATGACTGTTAAAAAGAGTTATATACATAGAGAAAAGTTTGATTTACTCTTGGTTTATGCTTAGTTATGGTTATAATGTATGACTTCACATGCAATCATAAAAGAAAAATTCGTTTTTGTAACATGCTTGAAGGAAGGAACTCAAACAAACGCTACAACCCTGTGAGACTAGAGCCATTACCTTCTTTGGAGAGTATAATCTGTGATTTCTTGTTTTCTAAAGTCATTGCATGATCTCATTATTCTTTGCTTGGTTACTACTTAGAAGGCGTTTTATCATATAGTTCCAAATGCTAGAACTCATGCCCATTTCATTCAAAGCATGTTATTGATTTGCATAACACATATTCAAGAAGAAGTTGTGTAGTGACCACCACCATAGCCAAATAGCCTTACTTCCCATATTTCGTATTTGTTGTAAGTTTTAACCCCTTTGAGCCTTTTTAAGCCTATTTTCTTTGTTACCCACATCACCCCTTACCTAGCCTAGTTTAGGACAATCCACACCCTTGTTCTTAAATGATAGTGAGCATGACTTAAATGAATTCCTTTTGAGTTACATTATGCAAGAAAATGAGTGTGGGGGAAGGAATGCTTGTTCTTAAGTATGTTTGAGATTCAAAAGAAAAGAAAGATAGAAAGAAAAAAAAAAAAAAAAAAAAAAAATGAAAGAATGAGTGATTGAAGAAAGGGTCCAAAAAGTGAATATGGCCCTAAGTTTTGTGTGACTTTCCCTTGGGTGTTCAAAGTTGACTTCTGCGTTCTTAAGGAAATTCTAAGTGCCTGATTCAATACTTTGCTCACTATTGCTTTAAGAATGTTTGTTTATCCTTCACCTTTCATTGTTAGCCAATACCCTAGCCCCGTTACAACCCTTGACTTCTATCTTGAGTGTTATGTGTTTCAATTTGTGGAGTTTGAACTTGGTATGAGCTTATGGTGTCACTGGTTCTCGCATCTAAGTAGTAGCATTCCATTCATGAGATCATATCTAAACATGCTTATTAACTCCAGAAATTGCGTTCTTTGTGATACATATATGTGAGTGTTCGTTTTCATGTTTACATCAATCTTCTCACATATGACTAGATTAGGGTGTGTAGTTAGAAAATCTGAGTGAAAATCGAGTGCATATCTTGTAAGGAATTGAGCAAATTCTCTAAGGCATGTTACTACATTCAAAACATGGTTTTAAATGCTTAATTGTGAACTAGTATATGGTGACTATGATTAAGAATGTACTTAAATGTGAAGATGACTAAAATCTGTGAGAATGATGATTTTTAACTTGTCATGTGCATTGGAAATCCCTAAGACGGTTGTTGGAAGGTTTAGGTTGTGTTTTACGTGTTTAGTGTCGTTTTGTTTATTTGTTTTTATTCTGTTTTGCTCGAGGACTAGCAAAAGCTAAGTGTGGGGGTATTTGATAGGAGCATATTCATGCGACTTAAATGGCTTGTTCTCGTGCATTTACGTTATGTTTCTCTCGTTATTTTAGTCCTTTATGCTTCTTTTGTGTGTTTTCAAGTTCTAAGGGCCTAGGGAGCAAGAAAGTGCATTTTGAGGCCATTTGGAGCATTTTTGGGCATGGATTGGATAGCTTATCCATGGAGCCAAGAGGATGGACGAATTTGAAGGCCTTGTATGCACTTGAAGACACAAAACAATGGCTCTAGCCCAATCAAACACATTATGCCATACAAACCAACCTATTTTAGGCCCATTCTATGTACTTAAACCCTAGCCCTTTAAACTAATTCATTTATCACTTATCAAACCATTCACTTATCACTCACCACATATCATTCACTTATCACTTAACATATCATTCATTTATTTCACTTCCATACTCCTCTTAATTCCACATGCATTCTCACACATGCACATCATTCACTCACATTTCCACCATTCATTCTTTATTCCTTTCCAAACATCTCACATGCATTTCCACCTTCCTACTTCATCATTTCACCACATTCTCCCTCTTTAACTCACATGCATTCATCATAATTCACAACACAAAACAACTTCATTGCCGTGGGTTCCCATTTCCTTTCCAAACATCTCACATGCATTTCTTCATTATTTCCTAACCCTACATGCATTATTTATTGCATCTTCACATGCATTCACACACACTTTACACATTCAAACCGTGAGCTCCCATTCCTATATGCCATTTTCAGATTTCCACCCACTAACCTAGTCATCAACACATGCACTTCCACCTTTCATCCACAATGATTCATGATTCATTCACTTTGCATCCTTTAAATCACATACTTTTCCATCATTAATTAGCCACTTGCATCTTAAACAAACAACCATATGTTCCCTCCACTACTCCTATAAATACCCTTGCATTCATTCATTCAAGATCATCTCATTTCATACACAACACACCACAAACACTTCCATTCCTTCTCTTTGCCGTGAGTCCCCTTAGAATCCAAAAACCATTTTTCCATTCCCCTTCCACTTCTCCACCACTCCTCTTCCATTCCACACTTCCATCCCCCAAACCAATTATCCCTAGACCTTATGCTACAATAAAGAGGAAGAGAAGAGGGCCTAAACGTTCATACAATTCAAGTTTGAGTTGTTGGAATGTTTAGGCGTTTCTTTGATTTCAATGTTTAATTTCAATTCTCTTTGTTTTGTATGAGGAACTAAACCCCCCTTTAGCTAGGGGGGGATTCGAAATATATGTTTATGCTTGCATTTTGATTTGATTACTTCTAATTGTGTTTCATAAGTTGTGGATTCAATTTGTTTAACCGTTTGATTGATAACTTATTTATGTATGTTTATTAAGAGTGTACACTTAATTTTCATGCATGAATATGACGCTAGAATATAAGTGAGTTTCACCTAATCGTTATGAACTTATATTCACAAGTAGTGGAGGTTGCTTATAAACAATCGCGTTAAACGAATTCTTGGCATAAGTTTCATGCAATCATAGTAACGAATGCCTCGTCAACACTTATAGTTTTCATGATGCTTAATGATTCTTGCTTGTTTCTCTATTATGCAATTCATGTAGGGAACTTGTGAGGAATGCTTTGGGTTGTCGTATGCAATCATCCAATTCATTAACTTAAGGAAAACTTGACGGTTAATTTAAGCGGACCTAATTAACCCGGGGTGTTGAGAATTCATGGTTTGTTGAAATGCAATTGGAAATCATTTTATTATGCAAGTGTAACATGTATGGAGATGAACCCCTTAGCTAGCCATACCATCCATTCATTTCCGTCAATTTCATATTTACAATTTGTTTTCTTTACAATCTATCCATTTTAGTTTAAATTCGTCCAAAATCAATCCCCCCATATTTCGTTTAAGTCTTAGTCTTAATCTTTCTTATTTTTAGTTTTGAATTCTTCGAGTTTAGTATAGCATTTTAGTTTGTGTTTTTTTAAAAGCATTTTGAGTCTTTTGATTTGTTTTAGTGTTTTAAAGTTTAGTTTTACATTCTTTGAGTCTAGTTTAGTGTTTTATATTATGTTTTTACGTTTTTAAGTCAAATCCAAGTGATTAACAATCCCTCCTAATCCCCGGTCCAGAACGATCCCTACTTATACATATACTACAATTGACGAAAAGAGGGTTTAATTTGTGTGCGTATAAATCACGCATCACATACACAAATAAGTTATCAATCAAGCAGTTAAACAAATTGAATCCACAACTCATGAAATTCCAACCGAAGGTAATCAAATTATATTGCAAGCATAAACATGGTTTTGAATCACCCCCTAGCTAACTAGGGATTTAGCCTCTCATGTTCATAGAAAGAGAAACACAATTGAAATTAAACATAGAGAGCAAAAGATTGATTACACCTAAAACGCCCAATGATTCCACTTGAATTTCTGCACGTTTAAGCTCCTCTCTCTTCTTCTCCTTGCTGTGGCAGAGAGTGCTTAGGATGATTTGGGATGTTATTTTGGTTTAGGGAGGGATTTAGGGTGGTAAAGGGTTGCGGCAAGGGGTGTGGGTGGTGTAGGGAGGTTTGAATGGTGGCTGGAATGGATGGGAGGCTACGGCAAAGAGGTTTTAGGGTTGATGGTGGCTGCGGATTGAAGGAAGAAGAGGGATGGTGGCTGCGGCAGAGAGGGTTTTGTGGCTGAATGATGAAAGAATGAATAATAGAAGACCTAGGGTGCGGCTAAGTGCAAGAATATATAGGGTTTCAGAAAATAAAACCCTAGCTTATTTTGGTTAATTAAAATTAAGTCAAAGGCTTCTAGAATTAGGAAATTAAATCATAAATTAAAAGGGAATTGGCTGCAAGGTGCAGCTAGGGTTTAATTTAGAAAGGGTAATGTGTTTAAGTGCATAAAATAGGACCTAAATACCCCCCTTGCACGGCAAGGGAAGGAGAGAAAAGGAGAGGTGCGGCAAAGGTGTGTAAGTGGTATAGGGCCTTTGTTTTGTGTCCAAAAGTGCATACAAAGCCTTCAAAGTGGCTGGAAAATACGAACGTTTAAGATTAGGAAAGGTTACCAAAATGGGAAACCTAGGGTTAACTTTCCTACTTCAAGTAAGAGTCCTTGTTAGAGTAGGAATCCTCGTTCTTCTAGGAATCCTCATTCTTCAAGTCTTCAACTCATTCATTCCTCTTTTGCTCCAAAAGACTCCAATTTGCATCTTCTTGCACACTTTGGCTTTATAACTTGAAAACACACAAAAGTGACTTTAAACACTAAAATAACTAAGGAAACACAACCTAAATGCACGAGAACGAGCCAACTAAGTCGCATAAATATGCTCCTATCATTTTTAGCTTAGTTCCTTCCTCTTCTTATCACATTTCTAGCCTTTTGAAGTCCAAATTCGTCCATCCATGTTGGCCCATATGCAAGCTATCCACATAGTGTCCAAAATTGCTCCAAAATGCACTTTCTTGATACTTTAACCCATAGGACCTACAAACACATGAAATTGAGTTGTAATACGACATTAACTAAGATATAATAGCACAAATGCACAAGAATAAGCTAGCTAAGTCGCCTAAATATGCTCCTATCAAATTCCCCCACACTTATCTTTTGCTAGTCCTCGAGCAAAACAAACAACAAAAAAGTAACAAAACAAACAATCTAAACCTTCCAACGTTCGCCTCAAGGATTTCCAATGAGACATAACATGTCAAAGATCACCACTCACATAGATTTAAGCAATCCTTACCCTCAAGCATACTTAATCATAGTCACCATTTACTAGCTCACATTTCATCAATTAAAGCAACATTTTGAATGTAGTAACATGCCTTAGAGAATTTCCTCAATTCCTCACCAGATATACTCTCTATTTTCACTCAGATTTTCTGACTACACTCCCTACACTAGGTATATGTGAGAAGATTGATGTAAACATGTAGACAAACACTCGCATATGTTATAACAAGGAAAGCATTTTTTGGAATTATTAACGTGTATATATATGATCTCATGAATGGAATGCCACTACTTAGATGCGAGAACCAGGGATACCATATGCTCAAACCCACTTTAAACTCCACATATTGAAACACATAACAATCAAGATAGAAGTCAAAGGGTTGTAACGAGGCTAGGGTATTGGCTAACAACGAAAGGTGAAGTTAAACATTCTTAAAGCAATAGTGAGCAAAGTATTGAATTAGGCACTTAGAATTCCCTTTAGAACGCAGAAGTCAACTTTGAACACCCAAGGGGAAGTCACACAACACTTAGGGCCATATTCAAACTTTTTGGACCCTTTCTTCAACAATCACACTTGTGAGTTCATTCTCACTTATTTTCACTCCTTTTCTTTCTTTTCTTCTCTTTTTCTTCTTTTTCACAAATTTTTTTTTTCCCGTGCCTCTTTTAAGACTTTGGCACACACACACTCACAAAATCCCTTCCCCCACACTTGTTTTCTGCACAAATGTCACTCAAAAGGAATTCCTTCCATTGTCATGCTCCACTATACTTCAAGAACAAGGGTATGAAGAGTCCTATTCTAGGCTAGGTAAGGCTGATGTGGTTAACAAGAAAATAGGCTAAATGAGGCTCAAAGGGGTTTAAACCTACATGATAGAAGCATATTTAGGCGACTTAGTTAGCTTGTTTTCGTACATTTATGTTGTTAGTTCATAGTTATTTTAGTAGTTTAAGCCATTTTCGTGTGTTTTTAGGTTCATATGGCTAAGGAAGCAAAAAGGTGCATTTTGGAGCATTTTGGAGCAAAATTGGACTTGGAATGGATAACTTATGTTTGGAGCAAAAGGAATGGACGAAATTGAAGACCTAAAAGAGTTAGGATTCCTAATCACAAGAGGATTCCTAATCAAAAGAAGGATTCCTAATCAAAGAAGGATTCCTAGTCAAAGAAGGATTCCTCGTCAAAGAAGGATTCCTACTTGAAGTAGGAAAGTTAAGCCAAGGTTTCCTATTTTGGTTTAACCTTTCCTAATCCAAAATATCCCTAAGTTCCAGCAACTTTGAAGGTACCTTATGTATTTTAGGACACAAACCAAAGATCCCTTGCACTATCCTAGTCCTTGCCGCATATATCCTTACCCTTTTCTTCCAAAATCTGCCATATATCTTCTTTCCCCTTTTATTCTAGTCAATGCCGCAACTTTCCTTCCCTTTTCCATTGGGATTTTGATTTGTTACCCTTTTTCCTTGAGGATTTGGAGCTAAAAACCTTCCCAAATTAATTACTTATTGCCTTAACCTTTCTTCCTCTATATATACATAATTTGCCGCACTTATGAGGGATTCTAGACATCCATACATATCCATTCGAATTATTCCTCATTCTCCCCATTCATTCAGCCATCATCCACCCTCTACCACCATCCAACCTATCCATCCATCACCATAATTCATACCTAAACACCCTTGTGCCGCAACAAAGAAGGAGAAAGAAGAGAGGAGAAGCCTTGGACGTTTTGGCCATTCAAGCTTGGATTGTTGGAGCGTTTCTAGGTGTATTCAATCTTTGTTTTGTTGTAAACATGATGAGCTAAACTTGTTTTAGCTAGGGGAGACTTTGAAACCATGATTATATTTGCAATATGAATTGATTAATTCCAGTTGTGATTTCATAAATTGTGAATCAAATTTACTTAACCGTTTGATGGATAACTTATTCTTGTTTGTTGATTAAGGGTGCACACTTAGTTTGCATGCATGAATTTGGTGCTAGAATATAAGGGAGTTTCACATAATCGTTACAAACTTATATTCACAAGTAGTTAAGGTTGTTTTCACAATCATGTTAAGTAAATTCCTAGCATAAGTATCATGATGTCATAGTTACAAGTGTTTTGTCAATACTTATGATTTTCATTGAACGTAATGATCTTTGATTGTATCTCTATTATGATGTCAAGTAGGGAACTTTTGAAGAATGCTTTGGGTTGTCGTATGATGTCATCTAATCCAATAACTAAAGGAAAATCTGAGGGTTAATTAATGATGTCACGGTTAACCTGGGGTGTTGAGGTTCATGGTTTATCGAAAAAGCAACTGGAAATCAATTTGTGTTCAAATGTGTCATGTGTGGAAAAGAATCCTCTAGCTATCTAATCATCCATCGTTTTTCCCAAATTCGTCCAAATCCTATTTAAGTCTTTTAGTTATTTGTTTTTATCTTAAATTCGTCAAGAACCCAATCCCCTTTATTTAGTTGTGTCAAATCCGTCCTATTTAGTGTTTTTGAGTATTTTGAGTCAAAACCAATTCTATTTTCGTCCAAATTAAGTCCTAGAGTCTAAATTGATTCTTTTGGATTGTTTTGTGTTGTTTTGAGTCTTTTGAGTTTGTTTTGAGTCATATAAGTTTAGTTAAGAGTCTTTGAGTTTGTTTAAGTGTTTTTAAGTATATTTTTGTATCTTTGAGTCAGTTTTCGTTAGATTAGCAATCCCTCCTAATCCCCGGCCTAGAACGATCCCTACTTATATCTATACTACAATTGTCAAAAAGAGGGTTTAATTTGAGTGCTATTAAATATCACATCACTACAATACAAATGACAAGGGTGGATTCGGCTATTTGGCTATGGTGATGACTACTACACAACTTCATCTTGTTATTTGTTATGCTAATCAATTTCATGCTTTGAATGAAACGGGTATGAGTTCTAGTATTTGGAACTATAGTGATGAAACGCATTCTAAGTAGCAACCAAGCAACGAATAATGAGATCATGCAACGACTTTAGAAAACAAGAATGCACATATTAATAACTCTCCAAATAAACGTTTTGGCTCAAGTCTCTCAGGGAACCCTAAACCCTAAACCCTCTCTCCAAATGAATTCGTAAACTATAACTGCAACCAAGCATAAACCAAGGAGCAAATCAAACTTCCATCATTGTTTGTAACTCTCTTTAACAGTCATGCATTAAAAACCAAATCCTCATCATTGTGTTGGAAGGTACCCTAAGACATGAACAAACACACAAAAACAACTCTTTTTGGCTTTTTCAAAACACTTTTTTCAATTTTTTTTTTCAAATTTTCGGATTTTTACTTCAAAACACACCAAAACAGCTCAAAATGCACTAAAAACACTTAAAAACAGTGAGAAACAACATTAGAAGTGATAGGTGATAGAATCCCACGAATTTTGCATAAAAACACATGTTTACCCCCCCCCCCCCACACTTAAATCAAACATTGTCCTCAATGTTTCACATAAAGACTCGCATAAAAGCAAACAAATAATAAACAACTAAGTGTGATAAACTAAACAGCAAGGAGAAGGGTTTAGAATAGCAAATCTGGGTTTGGAGTGGAAGTTCCCTCTTCTCCTTGTCGTACATGGGTTTCCTCCTAAGAAGCGCTTGCTTTAACGTCTTCCAGCCAGACGAATATGACATGCTAAGCTTCACTAGTACCCACGGCATGGAGGGGTACATCATCAACAACATGCTCCTTGAAATTCTCATAGTATGGCTCTATGAATGGAAGGGGATAGTGATCCTCCCTGATTGTGGTGTTTTGGTTCCTAAAGTCCATGTAAATGCTCCCACCACCTTGAAATCAATTGGGTACCTACACCAAAGAAGGTAACAACCTATTAGTTGAAATGGGAATTGGAATTGGGATTGGAGACTTACAAACATATTGTGATGGAAGCTCAAAAGTGGCAGCCCTATCAACAATGTCACTATGGCTACTCTCGGCCAGATTGGGTGGTTTTCGGGCAACCACTCCAAGTCCCTCTTCAATGGTGGTTCTTGATGCATCCATCTTGATAGGTATGGATTGTTCCTGCCCTATATGCTTATGCACATCAATGGCAAAACAAGAACGAACATCATTAGGCTTCTTAATAGAGTCATAAACATTGAATTTAAGTGTATCACCACCAAATTCCATTGTTAATACTCCCTTGGCCACATCAATCTTTGTTTGAGCTGTTTTCATGAATGGTCTTCCAAGTAGGAGTGGCAAGGGTGGAGAATGAACCGAGTCTTCCATTTCAAGCACATAAAAATCAGCCGGAAAGATTAAATGATTGACCTGCCCTAAAACATCTTCCAAAACACCCTTTGGATAGGCATTAGATCTATCGGCCAATTGAATAATCACACCATCATTTTTTAACTCACCTAGGTTCATAGATGCATAAATTGAGTACGGCATGACATTAATAGATGCACCTAAGTCTAGCATGGCATGTTCAAAACGATTATTGCCAATAACACGAGGAATTGTAAAAGTACCCAGATCTTTGCATTTAAGGGGCATTTTACGTTGTAAGATGGCTGAGACATTTTCACTTACCTTTACAACCTCTTTGTTTGAAATTCTCTTCCTAGTAATGCAAAGTTCTTTTAAAAAACTTGGCATACCTTGGAACTTGCTTAATTGCATCCAAAAGTGGTATATTGACTTGGACTTTTCTAAATGTCTCCAAAATGTCCTTTTCAGCCTTCTCCTTCTTCGATTGCATGGATCTACGAGGAAATGGTGCATTTGGAGGAATAACATTAGAAATAATCGAATTTGGAACCTCCTTACCCATGGAAGCCGAATGAGGTTGTTTGGGTGGCTGCGGCATGGGTGGTGTTACCCTTGCCGTGGCTTGCTTTTGCTCCTCCTCCTTCAATTGCAACTTTTCATCCTCCGTTGGGGCTGAATTAGAGGGTTGTGAGGCCGTTCCAACTTGTTTGCCACTTTTCAAGGTGATAGCCTTAGCAGTTTCAAAACCTCCTTTTGGATTGACGATGGTCGAGCTAGGCAACTTGCCTTGCTCTCTGAATTGGCCCATGAACTCCGCAATCTGCCCTACTTGCTTTTCTAATTCATCAACCTTTTTGTCCCTATTTTGCATTCCCTGCACCATAGAAGTTAGTAATTGAAAATTTTGATCATTATCTATGGACGAACCTAATTTGGGTTGTGTAGGTTGTGCTTGGGGTGGTGTGGGTGCATACGGCCTTTGGTGAAATCCCGGAGGTTGTTGCCTAAATGTGCTTTGTTGTTGGGGTTGTTGTGGCTCCCTCCATTTGAAATTTGGATGATCTCTCCAACCGGGGTTGAATGTGTTAGAGAAAGGATCACTCCTTGGTTGGTTTTGGCTCCCATAACCCACAGTATTGGCAGATTCCCACCCTCCGTTCTCAATCAATTGAGGGCACTTGTCCGTGAGATGTCCATTCATGGAGCACACGCCACAAACAGCCACACTTTGTACCTTTGGTATTTCAACCACCTGCGAAAGAAGAGAAGTAAGATTAGCCATTTGATTTTGAAGTTCGGAAATAGCACTTACCTCATTAACTTGTTGCTGCCGTGGCATGTCTCTTTGGCCAACGACTTCGTATTGTTGAGCATTCAAAGTTCGGTTGGCAATGAGAGTCTTGGCGGCCATAGGTGTTTTGTCCACTAGAGCTCCCCCCGCTGAGGCGTCTAGCATTTGACGTTCAATTGGTAGAAGCCCTTCGTAGAAATATTGAAGAAGAAGCTCCTCCTTCATTTGGTGCTGTGGACATGAAGCAACAAGGGTTTTAAAACGTTCATAATAAGTTGGGAATGATTCACCTTGATTTTGCTGAATGCCACTAATCTTTTTACGTAAAAGAATGACTCGAGAAGTTGGGAAAAACTTCTCCAAAAACGCCCTTTTCATACTCTCCCATGGTGTGAGAGTTCCGGGGGCTAGTTCATACAACCAATCTTTAGCCTTTTCCAAGAGAGAAAAGGGAAAAGCCTTCATCTTCAAAATGCTCCCATCAACATTCACCGAGGTCATACTTGAGCAAACAACCTCGAACTCCTTCAAGTGTTTATTAGGATCTTCCATGGACAACCCATGGAACTTAGGAATATGGTGCAATAAACTGAACTTGAGTTCGAACTCGTCAGTCTTGTCTGGGGTTGCCTATGGATATTTAATGCATAGAGGCATGGCATTATCCAATCCCGAAGCGGAAAGCTCTTTGATTGTTCGGTTGTTGGCTGCCATAACTTGTTCTTCCTCAAAAACCCTTGTTGTGGCCTCCTCTCCCACTTGTATTTCGTCCTCTTCAAGCTCAGGTACAGCTTGAGATGGTTGAGGCTCTTGTTGATTCTTCTTTCTTCTCAAGGCTCGCTCAAAATCGTCGTCAAAGTCTAAGATATGCGCATGAACCGGTTGAGAACTCCGAGTCATAAACTAGTGCCTAAAACAAGAAAACAAACAAGTCAGAAACTAAAACCAATAACAAACCAATAACACATGAAAATAACTAAAAAGAAATAACAAGGGATTAGCAAAGTTGCTAATCCCCGGCAACGGCGCCAAAATTTGATGTGAAAATTAACTTAACACACAAATTAACCCTCTTTTGACAATTGTAGCATATAACTAAGTAGGGATCGTTCTTACACCGGGGACTAGGAGGGATTGCTAAACACTTTAAACTGACTCAATTAAGTAAAACTAACCTTCTAAACACTTAACTCAACTTAAAAAGACTCAAAATAAGTTCACAAGACTCAAAATAAGCTAAAAACACTCAAAACTGCCTAAAAAATACAAACTGGACAGTTTTGAGCCTAAACACAAACTTGGACGAAAATTGGTTCTAACTTGACTCAAAACTCTTAAAAACACAATCTAAAACATATTTGAACCAATTAGACACGCTAAGATGATGCGAAAATTAACTTAACACACAAATTAACCCTTTTTTGACAATTGTAGCATATAAATAAGTAGGGATCGTTCTAAACCGGGGATTAGGAGGGATTGCTAAATCACTTGGAAACTGACTCAAAAACGTAAAACAAAGGTTAAAACACTAAACTAGACTCAAAGAATGCAAAACTAAACAATAAAAACACTAAAACAAACCAAAAGACTCAAAACAACCCCAAAACACTCAAAACTACCTTAAAAACACTTTCTGGGCAGTTTTGAGCACTTTCACTAATTTGGACGAATTTGGGTAACAACTTGAATCAAAACACTCAAAAACACAATCTAAAACATATTCTAACTAATTAGACACTCTAAGACACTTGGGGATTTGGTTTTTGACGAAAATCAAACAAACAAAACAAATATGTAAAATAGGCAGATTCTGACGAAATTGGTGAAATTAAGTGGATGGTGAGATGGCTAGGAGGTTTTTCTCCACACATGGCATACTTGCACATAATACAATTTCCAGTTGCTTAATCAATGAATTCATGAACCTCAACACCCCAAATTAATTAGGTACGCTTAAATTAACTATCAGATTTCCCTTAGGTCATTGAATTGAATGGAATTAGCGCATTGCAATCAAATTATTCCTTAAAAGTTTTCTATATGAAAGCGCATAATAGAAAGACAATCAAAGATCATTAGGTTCTATGGAAATCATAGGTGTTGACGAGGCATTCGTAACTATGAAAGCGCATGATACTTATGCCAAGAATTTACTTAACATAATTGCGACCAACAATCTTAACTACTCATGGATATGAGTTCCCAACGATTAGGTGAAGTTCCCTCATATCCTAGCATCATGTTTATGCATGCAAATCAAGCGTGCACTCTCAATTCATATACATAAGCAAGTTTTAATTAAAATAGATAAGTAAATTGAATTCATCATTCATGAAATCACAACTGAAAGTAATCAAATCATCATGCAAATATAACCATGGTTTCGAAATTCCCCCCTAGCCAAAGGGGGGATTAGTTCCTCATGCTTGCACAACAAAAAGTATTGAATTTAAACATGGAAATCATAAGAAAGAATACACCTAAATGCTCAGCAATTCCAAGATGGATTCGATGCACAGATTGGCTCCTCTTCCTCCTCCTTGCTGCGGCACAAAGTTAGGGTGATGGAATTGGTGGTTTTGGATGGTGTTTTCTAGTTTGGGGGGATGGAGGATGGTTGATTATGGTGGGAAGGGTGCGGCAGAGATGTATGGATGTGTAGGGAGGTCTATGGAGGCTTAGAATGGAGAATGGAGGTGCGGCACAAGGGTTTCTGAATAGCATAAGGGGGTGGTACGAATTTGTGGCTGAAAATATGTTTATATAGTCCTAGGGTTTATTAGATTAGGGTTTACTTAGCAGATTTGGTGGATTAAGGCCCTAGAATTCGGCCATGGGTTGTCAAATCCACCTAGGAAGAGGTTTTTGGCCCACATAGTTTTATAAAACGAATTGTATACCCAAATCCACAAGGATTAGGCCTTGGAAATCAGAATCCCAAAGGGATTGGGCCTAGGGAGGTGCGGCTGACTTAGGGGAGAGGGTTGCTTGGCTTGCAAGGCAAGCCAAAGCCTTCTAGAATGGATTGGGGCGCCACTTTTCTAGGGCTTATAGAAAGAATAGGTTTTGTGGCAGATTTGGGCCTTCTAGAATAGGATGCTTCTAGAAATAGGTTCTAGAATTATCCATTTAGGTCCCCATGCAATTAGGATTAAGACATGATAAGGTTTGGATAAGATAAGATGAGATAAGGTTTGGATAATGTTTTGGATAATTGGATAATGTTGGATAAGGTTGGATAATGTTTAGATAATGTTTTGGATAAGGTTTCCTCTTTTGAGCTCCTTCCTTATCCACTTTGTCCTTAGCTTAGTTCCTTCATCTTCTTATCACATATCTAGCCTCTTGAAGTTCAAATTCGTCCATCCATGTTAGCCCATATGCAAGCTATCCCCATAGTGTCCAAAATAGCTCCAAAATGCACCAAAATGCACTTTCTTGATACTTTGACCCATAGGACCTACAAACACACGAAATTGAGTTGTAATACGACATTAACTAAGAAATAATAGCACAAATGCACAAGAATAAGGTAGTTAAGTCGCCTAAATATGCTCCTATCATAAGACAATTGGGGATTTGGTTTTGGAAGAAAATCAAACAAACAAAACAATAATGTAAACTAGGCAGATTTGGGCGAAATTGATAGAATTAAGTGGATGGTGAGATGGCTAGGAGGTTTTTCTCCACACATGGCATACTTGCATACAACACAATCTTCAGTTGCTTATTCAATGAATTATGAACCTCAACACCCCAAGTTAATTAGGTACGCTTAAATTAACTCTCAGATTTCCCTTAGGTCATTGAATTGAATGGAATTAGCGCATAGCAATCAAATTATTCCTTAAAAGTTTTCTATATGAAAGCGCATAATAGAAAGACAATCAAAGATCATTAGGTTCTATGGAGATCATAGGTGTTGACGAGGCATTCGTAACTATGAAAGCGCATGATACTTATGCCAAGAATTTACTTAACATAATTGTGACCAACAATCTTAACTACTCATGAATATAAGTTCCCAACGATTAGGTGAAGTTTCCTTATACCCTAGCATCATATTTATGCATGCAAATTAAGTGTGCACTCTCAATTGATATACATACACAAGTTTTAATTAAAACAGATAAGTAAATTGAATTCATCATTCATGAAATCACAACTGAAGGTAATCAAATCATCATGCAAATATAACCATGGTTTTGAATTCCCCCCCTAGCCAAAAGGGTATTAGTTCCTCATGCTTGCACAACAAAAATTATTGAATTTAAACATTGGAATCGTAAGAAAGATTACACCTAAACGTTTCAGCAATTCCAGGATGAATGGCATGCATGACTAGGCTCCTCTTCCTCCTCCTTGCTGCGGCACAAGGTATGTGTGGTGGATTTGGGGGTTTTGGATGGTGTGCTTTTGTTTAGAGGGATGGAGGATGGTTGATTATGGTGGTAGGGTTGCGGCAGATGTGTATGGAGGTGTATGGAGGTTGAAGAATGGAGAATGGAGGTTGCGGCACAAGGTTTCTGAATAGCATAAAGGGGTCCATGAATTTTTGGCTGAATTTATGTTTATATAGTCCTAGGGTTAAGTAGATTAGGGTTAGACTTAACAGATTTTATGGACTAGGGCCCTAGGGTTCGGCTATGGGTGATCAAATCCACCTAGAAGGGGTTTGGCCCACTTAGTTTCATAATAGGCTTGTGTAACCCAAATCCAAAAGGGATTAGGCCCTAGAAATCAGAATCCAAAGGGAATTAGGCCTAGGAAGGTGCGGCATAAGTGAGGGAAAGGGTGGATTGGCTTGCAAGGCAAGGCAAGGCCTTTTAGAAGGGTTTGATGCGCCACTTTTGTGGGTTTCTAGAAAGAATGGGTTTTGTGGATGATTTGGGCCTTCTAGAAGAGGATGCTTCTAGAAATAGGTTCTAGAATTATCTATTTAGGTCCCCTTGCAATTAGGATTAAGACATGATAAGGTTTGGATATGATAAGATGAGATAAGTTTTGGATAATGTTTTGGATAATGTTGGATAAGGTTTTAGATAAGGTTTTGGATAGGGCTTCCTCTTTGAGCTACTTCCTTATCCACTTTGTCTTTAGCTTAGTTCATTCCTCTTCTTATCACATTTCTAGCCTCTTGAAGTCCAAATTCGTCCATCCATGTTGGCCCATATGCAAGCTATCCACATAGTGTCCAAAATTGCTCCAAAATGCACCAAAATGCACTTTCTTGATACTTTAACCCATAGGATTGATGCGTTACGAATGTGACACACAAATTAAACCCTATTTGTGACAATTGTAGTAATGATGTAAGTAGGGATCGTTCTAACCGGGGATTAACTAGGGGTGCTAATCTAATATAAATTGACTTAAAAACACAAAAACTAAACTTAAAGACTCTAACTAGACTACTATGACTCAAAACAGATTTGAAACACTCAAAACTGCCTAAAACAATCAAATTGACTCAAACAGAAACTAAAACTTGATTTGGACGAATTTGAAAGTGCTTGTGACTCAAAATACTTAAAAACACAGATTATAAAGACTAAGACTTAACAAAATATGGGGGGATTGTGTTTGGACGAAATTAAATTTAATGGACAGATTGTAAAGGAAAACAGATTGTAAGACAATTTGTGATGAACCAATGGATGATGGAATAGCTAAAGGGTTCTTCTCCACACATGATATATATGCAACATAAATCAATTTCCAGTTATCAATTCAATAAGTTATGAACCTCGACACTCCATGTTAATTAGGTGATAGGAGCATATTCATGCGACTTAAATGGCTTGTTCTCGTGCATTTACGTTATGTTTCTTTAGTTATTTTAGTACTTTAAGCTATTTTCGTGTGTTTGTAGGCCAAAAGGGCTAAAGGAGCAAAAAGATGCATTTTGGAGACGTTTGGAGCACTTTTGGGCTAAGGATGGATAGCTTATGCTTGGAGCCAAAGTGTTGGACGAAATTAAAAACCTAATTGAAGACCAAAGTGTTGGAACCTTGTTCCTTTTAGTTTTAGGATATTTAAACCTTTCCTATATCCTTAGTCGTGCATAACATTCCAACATTCCACTCCTTCATTCACCACTTATCATATCATACACTTATCTTATCATCACCACATATCATATATTTATTACTTATCATATCATTCATTCATCTACATATCAATAACCACTTATCTTATCACTCAACATATCATACACTTATCACTTATCACTTCCATTCACTTATCACTCACCACATATCATTCATTTATCACCACATATCATTCATTTATCACTTAACATATCATTCATTTATCACTTAACATATCATACACTTATCATAATCATTCACTTATCACTTATCATAATCATTCACTTATTCTTTCATCATTCAACCACCAATTCAACACATGCATTTCAAACCTTTCAACACCCTTTAATCATCTCCCTTTAAGTTATGATTTTATTTCCTAACCCTACATGCATTATTTATTAGCATCTTCACATGCATTCACACACACTTCACACAAACAAACAACTCAAAACCGTGAGCTCCCATTCCCTTATGCCATTTTCAGATTTCCACCCACTAACCTAGTTATCAACACATGCATTCCCTTCACATTCACCCACATGCACTCCCACTCTTTAATCATATGCACTCCCATCATAATTCCACCACCAATTCAGCCACAAAACATTATCATTGCACCACATTCAACCACTCCACATCCCTCACCAAGAAATCATTCAACACACATGCATCCTGAAATTCTTTGCCATGCAATCACATGCATTTCCCTTGACATTTTCAGCCATCACACTTCATCATTACACCACCATTCACTCTTTAACCCACACACACTTCACACAAACAACATTCACATGCATTCACATGCATTTCCAACACAAAACACACTCAAAACCGTGGCCACCTTTGCATTTCAGGATTCCCATTTGCATTTTCAGATTTCCAGCTTTCCCTTTTATTTTCCAGCTTTCATTCTTCATCATTGCAGCCATTCCACATGCAATTCTCCATCATTCCTCCACACAAACACCTTAAACAAATAGCCATATACATCTCCACTCCTCCTATAAATACCCTTGCATTCCCATCATTCAAAACATCTCATTCACAACACAACACCCCTCAAACACTCCCATTCTTTCCTTAGCCGTGAGTCCCCCCTCCCTACTAATCCAAACACCAACCATCTTTCCATTTCCATCACTCCTCACTCCATTCCACATTTCCATAATCCCCCAAACCTCACCTTAGACCTTGTGCTACAACAACGAGGAAGAGAAGAGGACCTAAACGTTCATACAATTCAAGTTTGAGTTGTTGGAATGTTTAGGTGATTCTTTGATTTCAATGTTTCATTTTAATTCTCTTTGTTTTGTACGTATAAGGAATGGAAGAGAAGAGTGCCTAAACGTTCATACAATTCAAGTTTGAGTTGTTGGAATGTTTAGGTGTTTCTTTTATTTCAACGTAATGAGGAACTAAAACCCCCTTTAGCTAGGGGGTGATTCGAAATAAATGTTTATGCTTGCATTTTGATTTGATTACTTCTAATTGCGTTTCATAAGTTGTGGTTCAATTTGTTTAACCGTTTGATTGATAACTTATTTATGTATGTTTATTGAGAGTGTACACTTAATTTTCATGCATGAATATGACGCTAGAATATAAGTGAGTTTCACCTAATAGTTACGAACTTATATTCACAAGTAGTGGAGGTTGCTTATAAACAATCGCGTTAAATGAATTCTTGGCATAAGTTTCATGCGTATTCCATAGTAACGAATGCCTCGTCAACACTTAAAGTTTTCATGATGCTTAATGATTTTTGATTGTATCTTTATTGTGCTTTTCACGTAAAGGACTTTTGGAGAATGTTGTGAATTGCGTTACGCTAACCCATCCAATTCATTAACTTAAGGAAAACTTGACGGTTAATTTAAGCGGACCTAATTGACCCGGGGCGTTGAGAATTAATGATTTGTTGAAATGCAATTGGAAATCTTTTTATTATGCAAGTGTAACATGTATGGAGATGAACCCCTTAGCTATTCTATCATCCATTCATTCCATTTCATCAATTCCATATTTACATTCTGTTTTAATTTGTTCATTTAATTTAATTTCGTATAAACTTAAATCCCCCTTTAATTTAATGTCAATTTAGTTAGAAATCATTTTAGTTTGTGTTTTTTTAAAGCATTTTGAGTTTTTGGTTTGTCTTAGTGTTTTAACTTTAATTTTGCATTCTTTGAGTCTAGTTTAGTGTTTTAAACTTTATTTTACGTTTTTGAGTCAGTTTCCAAGAGATTTGCATTCCCTCCTAATCCCCGGTCCAGAACGATCCCTACTTATACATATACTACAATTTGACAAAAAGAGGGTTTAATTTGTGTGCGTAAACTAATCCCTTAGTTCTTTTCTTTTTTTTTGGTTTAGTTGTTTTCGTTTTAGTTTCTAACTTAGTGTTGTTTTCTTTGTTTGTTGTTACTTTTGATTTTTGATTTAGTTCTCTTTCTTTGATTTTAGGTACTAGAGAAGTAAGATATGGATTTTGCTAGCATTCAAGCTCAATTGGCAAATCTTACTTCTAAATTGTCGCCGTATGCCGAAAGGACCACAATGCAGAGTGTCCCTACATTTGGTGCTTCATATAGGCAAGGATTTCAAGCCAATCAATGTCCACAAAGAGATTGGAGGGATCATTCAAACTCTATATGGTGGGAAGATCAACAAGTTCAACGTGAAGCATATTGGCAACCATATGAGGAGTTCTATTCAAGACCTATGCAGCCACCACAACTTCATATGCAATATGCTCAATTAAATTCAAGTTCGCCAGTAGATTATATTCAAATTCTTAATGAAATAAATTCTTTGGCGCAGGGGTCACAAAATCAAGCCAAGGAGGCTCAACAAGAAGCATATTGGCAACCATATGAGGAGTTCAATACAACACCTATGCAGCCACCACAACCTCCCCCACAACAATTCCAATCAAGTTCAAGTATGTCCATGGATAATGATAAAAATTTTCAATTACTAACCTCTTTGACGCAGGACGAACAAAATCAAGACAAGAAGTTGGGTAAATTGGACGAGCAATTTGGGCAGATTATGGAGTTCATGAAACAAATTCAAGAGCAAAGTGAACTTTCCAACTCAACTATTGAAAACTCGAAGGAAGATTTTGAAATCCATAATGCTATCACTTTGGGAAGTGCTATGGAGGTTGGAGCTGACCTAAAAATGTCCAAACATAGCCTAGAAGTGGATGAAGAGCTGCTAATTGAGGAGGAGGAAGAAGACATGCACACGGCAAGGGTAGAACAACCCTTGCCGCAGCCCCCTAAGCCCTCTAAACCACCCACCACCAGTAAGGACGTCCCAATTTCATGTTATTCTGATGTTATTCCACCCAATGTCCCTTTTCCTAGCAGGTTTTTGATTCCCAACCAAGAAGAGAGTAAAAAGGACATCGTGGAAGCCCTTCCAAAGGTGACAAGTAGGGAATGTCATGAATTCATCAAAGATGTAGAAGGCATCAAAGACGACATATTTGAAACCACAATTCCCAAGGAAGTTGGATTTTATGACACGGGACAAGTCATAACTTTCGAAGGGATGTTTATTCTGGAGTTCATTTTGGAGCACACAGGTAAGCCGCCTCCCCGAATTTCAATTTTCTTTTATACTAACATGTGGTTAATGATTCAGGCACCCAATCTGGAATTTAAACTATTACCGGATCATTTCAAGTATCACCGCCCATTCAAAGATAAATTCCATGCCGTTTGATTTTATTTATGTAAAAAAAAAAAAAAAAAAAAAAAAAAAAAAAAAAGATACTAAACATGGAGAAAGGTGGAGCTTCACAAAGGTTGTTTACGTGAAGCCCCACTACGAGGCGCAGAAGCGGAAGGCGCAGAAGCGGGAGGCATAGAAGCGGGAGGCATAGAAGCGGGAGGCATCGGAGCGGAAGCCATCGGAGCGGGAGGCATCGGAGCTAGAGCATTCCAGGCCTCAATACTTGGCCAAGCGCTGGATGACCCAGGAAAAAGGTGCCTCTGGAGATAAGACGCAAGCCTTTGACGGTCACTGTGAATTCGACCCTCAGATTCTTGCAGCTCATCAAGCTTCCTCTTCATCCCCGACGAATAGTTATTTGCAAGCACATGCAAACTTCTATTCTCGTACTTAAGCTGCTGGATCTCTTGCTTAAGTCTTTCCACCTCTGCCATCAACGATTCCACCTGACGGGAGCGGGCAAGCAGGCGTAGGCCCATGTTGGACACAGAGCTCGCACACTGAACACTAAGTGCGAGGGACTCTTGAACGGCCAACTCATCAGACCGTCCTGACAGCAGCCTACTATCTTTTGGTGTGAGGAGGTTTTTAGCTACTATTGTAGCTGTTGTGGCGTCCTGCATCACAGAGTCTTCACCTGAAAGAGGACCGTTAGAAGATAAAAAAGAAGGGCGCCATACATTACCTTGACGCGGCGCGCCCGTATCACTGCTAAGGCTCAATTCCAAGCTAAGGTTCGATGAGTTTGCCATTTTTTTCAAAGGTGTTCAAAGATAGGGGTTGATGGAGTAAATTTTCAAAGGGTCGGAGTCGATTTTCAAGAATGGGAATTCTTCAGAGTGTGTTTGTTGTGGTGATCGATAGCTCTATAAGAAGCCAAGGCGACGCGTCCACCAATTCAAAAAGCCGGAATTTCCGGCGTAATTTAGGCGACGCGTTCTCGGCTTTTCAGAAGACGCGTTCAACTTTGTCAAAAGATTTCTGACAAAGCTGAAAACACGTGGAGGCCATCATCGCAACTACACATCTTTAGCCGACAAGCGCAAAGTTCGGCGACGCTTTCTCTGCTTTTCAGAAAACGCGTGCAGCTTTGTAAAAAGGAGCCGCATCTGCACTACCACGTGTCGTTCAGAAAGCGAAGGGGCGTCGTTCAGAAATCGAAGGGGCGCCTGCTCAGAAATCGAAGAGGCGAATTCAAAGATCGAAGAGGCGCCACTATTTCAAAAAGCCGGAATTGCGGGATCAAAACGTTTGTCGACAAGGGTAAAAAGTACCACCACTTGATATTATCTCTATATATGTCGACCTTCGTCTTTTATGGCAGGGCAAACCTGAAGAAAATGCCCAACTCTCCCTCACCTCTGAGGGCGCACTCCCAGCAAGGCCTTTCAAAATACTCAATTCTTTCTTCTTCCCCAAAGATGATACCAGATGCCTGGAGTACATATGACCCAGGAGGAAACGGCGGTTTGAAGCATGTGCTGATTCATCCACCGCTTCTTCAAAGCAAAGGTATCTCATATCATCAAGGTCAAAAGCAAAAGTATCTCATATCATGTTCTTTCCCTGTCTTTTTCTTTGTCCTTGTTCTTACTCGCATGGCAAAGTAAAAGAAGCAATCAGCCGGCACTTGGAGTCAATCTTCCGATCTGGAGCCAACTGCCTGGAATCTATTCCTGATTGCTTACCTAGCGTTGCTCTCGAGTAGTCATCTTCAACGGTTGATACACTTCCGGAGAAGGGACCACTTCTGCAAAGGGGAGCGAGTAAGGCAAGTGAAAATGATACATTGAAGCATGTGGAGACAAACATAGGCTGAGTTATCCTCCAACCCTTTTCAATACGAATTGGAAAGATTGAACAAAGAAACAGACCAAAAGGGTATGCTCAGACCTTGTTTACCCACATCACCCCTTACCTAGCTTAGAGTAGGACTTTCCTATACCCTTGTTCTTAAAGTTTAGTGAGCATGACTTAAATGAATTCCTTTTGAGTTACATTATGCAAGAAAATGAGTGTGGGGGAGTAAAAGTTTGTTCTTACGTTTATATGTATGTTTTGAGATTCAAAAGAAAAAGAAGAAAAGAAAAAAAAAAAAAAAAAAAAAAAAAAAAAAAAAAGGAGTGAAAATAAGTAAGAATGAACTCACGAGCGTTGATGGTTGAAGAAAGGGTCCAAAAAGTTGAATATGGCCCTAAGTTTTGTGTGATTTTCCCTTGGGTGTTCAAAGTTGACTTCTGCGTTCTTAAGGGAATTCTAAGTGCCTAATTCAATACTTTGCTCACTATTGCTTTAAGAATGTTTGTTTATCCTTCACCTTTCATTGTTAGCCAATACCCTAGCCCCGTTACTACCCTTTGACTTCTATATTGAGTGTTATGTATTTCAATTGTGGAGTTTGAACTTGGTATGAGCTTATGGTGTCACTGGTTCTCGCGTCTAAGTAGTAGCATTCCATTCATGAGATCATATCTAAACATGCTTATTAACTCCAGAAAATGCTTTCCTTATTATAACATATGTGAGTGTTCGTCTACATGTTTACATCAATCTTCTCACATATACCTAGTGTAGGGTGTGTAGTCAGAAAATCTGTGTGAAAAACGAGAGTACATCTAGTAAGAAATTGAGGGAATTCTCTAAAGGCATGTTACTACATTTGAAATGTGTTTTAATTGCTTAATTGTGAACTAGTATGTGGTGACTATGATTAAGAATGTACTTAAGTGTAAAGATGGCTCAAATCTGTGAGAATAATGATTTTTAACTTGTCATGTGCATTGGAAGTCCCTGATACGATTGTTGGAAGGTGTAGGTTGTGTTTTGTTCTTTTTGTTTTGTTTTTCTGTTTTGCTCGAGGACTAGCAAAAGCTAAGTGTGGGGGTATTTGATAGGAGCATATTTATGCGACTTAAATGGCTTGATTCTCGTACATTTACGTTATGTTTCTTTAGCTATTTTAGTACTTTAAGCTATTTTTGTGTGTTTGTAGGTCCAAAGGGCTAAAGGAGCAAAAAGATGCATTTTGGAGACTTTTGGAGCACTTTTGGGCTAAGGACGGATAGCTTATGCTTGAAGCCAAAGTGTTGGACGAAATTGAAGACCTAATTGGAGCCAAAGTGTTGGAACCTTGTTCTCTTTAGTTTTAGGACATTTAAACCTTTCCTAATCCCAATCATGCCATGCATAACACACATCCATTCTAACACATTGTCATTGCACATGCATTTCCTTCATTAGTTAACCCACATGCACTTATCACTTATCATCACCACATATCATATCACTTAATCACTTATCACTTATCATCACCACTTAACCACTTATCATATCATAACCACATATCATATCACTTATCACTTATCACTTAACATAACATCCACCTACTTCACCTACAACATCCACTTCACCTACAACATCCACCTACTTCACCTACAACATCCACCTACTTCACCTACAACATCCACTTCACCTACAACATCCACCTACTTCACCTACAACATCCACCTACTTCACCTACAAATGACATAGCCATATGTTCCCTCCACTACTCCTATAAATACCCTTGCATTCATTCATTCATGGAGATCTCATTTCATACACAACACACCACAAACACATCCCTTTCTCTCTTAGCCGTGAGTCTCCCTTAGAATACAAACACCATTTTTCCATTTCCCTATTAATCCAAACACCACTCCCCAAACTATTCACACCATCAAACTATCCTTAGACCTTGTGCTACAACAACGAGGAAGAGAAGAGTGCCTAAACGTTCATACAATTCAAGTTTGAGTTGTTGGAATGTTTAGGTGTTTCTTTGATTTCAATGTTTAAATTCAATTCTCTTTGTTTGTACGTATGAGGAATGGAAGAGAAGAGTGCCTAAACGTTCATACAATTCAAGTTTGAGTTGTTGGAATGTTTAGGTATTTCTTTGATTTCAAAGTTATAATAAACTAAACCCCCTTTAGCTAGGGGGTGATTCGAAATATATGTTTATGCTTGCATTTTGATTTGATTACTTCTAATTGCATTTCATAAGTTGTTGATTCAATTTGTTTAACCGTTTGATTGATAACTTATTTATGTATGTTTATTAAGAATGCGCGCTTAATTTTCATGCATGAATATGACGCTAGAATATAAGTGATTTTCACCTAATCGTTATGAACTTATATTCACAAGTAGTGGAGGTTGCTTATAAACAATCGCGTTAAATGAATTCTTGGCACGAGTTTCATGCTCATCATAGTAACGAATGCCTCGTCAACACTTATAGTTTTCATAATGCTTAATGATCTTTGATTGTATCTTTATTGTGCTGTTCACGTAAAGGACTTTTGGAGAATGTTGTGAATTGCGCTGCGCTAACCCATCCAATTCATTAACTTAAGGAAAACTTGACGGTTAATTTAAGCGGACCTAATTAACCCGGGGTGATGAGTTTCATAATTTATTGAAATGTAATTGGAAATCTTTTTATTATGCAAGTGTAACATATGTGGAGATGACCCCCTTAGCTAGCATTCATCCATTCTATTTCATCAATTTCATATTTACATTCTGTTTTAATTTGTTCATTTAATTTAATTTCGTATAAACTTAAATCCCCCTTTACTTTAATGTCAATTTAGTTAGAAATCATTTTAGTTTGTGTTTTTAAAAGCATTTTGAGTCTTTGGTTTGTCTTAGTGTTTTAAAGTTTAGTTTTACATTCTTTGAGTCTAGTATAGTGTTTTAAACTGTGTTTTTAAGTTTTTGAGTCAGTTTCCAAGAGATTTGCAATCCCTCCTAATCCCCGGTCCAGAACGATCCCTACTTACATTCTTCACTACAATTGACAAAAAGAGGGTTTAATTTGTGTGCGCATAATTCTCGCATCAATACTAAACATGGAGAAAGGTGGAGCTTCACAAAGGTTGTTTACGTGAAGCCCCACTACGAGGCGCAGAAGCGGAAGGCGCAGAAGCGGGAGGCATAGAAGCGGGAGGCATAGAAGCGGGAGGCATCGGAGCGGAAGCCATCGGAGCGGGAGGCATCGGAGCTAGAGCATTCCAGGCCTCAATACTTGGCCAAGCGCTGGATGACCCAGGAAAAAGGTGCCTCTGGAGATAAGACGCAAGCCTTTGACGGTCACTGTGAATTCGACCCTCAGATTCTTGCAGCTCATCAAGCTTCCT
This sequence comes from Pyrus communis, assembly GCF_963583255.1. Lineage (NCBI taxonomy): Eukaryota > Viridiplantae > Streptophyta > Magnoliopsida > Rosales > Rosaceae > Pyrus > Pyrus communis. The sequence goes on from NC_084809.1 coordinate 20,901,306, forward strand.
CTTCATCCCCGACGAATAGTTATTTGCAAGCACATGCAAACTTCTATTCTCGTACTTAAGCTGCTGGATCTCTTGCTTAAGTCTTTCCACCTCTGCCATCAACGATTCCACCTGACGGGAGCGGGCAAGCAGGCGTAGGCCCATGTTGGACACAGAGCTCGCACACTGAACACTAAGTGCGAGGGACTCTTGAACGGCCAACTCATCAGACCGTCCTGACAGCAGCCTACTATCTTTTGGTGTGAGGAGGTTTTTAGCTACTATTGTAGCTGTTGTGGCGTCCTGCATCACAGAGTCTTCACCTGAAAGAGGACCGTTAGAAGATAAAAAAGAAGGGCGCCATACATTACCTTGACGCGGCGCGCCCGTATCACTGCTAAGGCTCAATTCCAAGCTAAGGTTCGATGAGTTTGCCATTTTTTTCAAAGGTGTTCAAAGATAGGGGTTGATGGAGTAAATTTTCAAAGGGTCGGAGTCGATTTTCAAGAATGGGAATTCTTCAGAGTGTGTTTGTTGTGGTGATCGATAGCTCTATAAGAAGCCAAGGCGACGCGTCCACCAATTCAAAAAGCCGGAATTTCCGGCGTAATTTAGGCGACGCGTTCTCGGCTTTTCAGAAGACGCGTTCAACTTTGTCAAAAGATTTCTGATAAAGCTGAAAACACGTGGAGGCCATCATCGCAACTACACATCTTTAGCCGACAAGCGCAAAGTTCGGCGACGCTTTCTCTGCTTTTCAGAAAACGCGTGCAGCTTTGTAAAAAGGAGCCGCATCTGCACTACCACGTGTCGTTCAGAAAGCGAAGGGGCGTCGTTCAGAAATCGAAGGGGCGCCTGCTTAGAAATCGAAGAGGCGAATTCAAAGATCGAAGAGGCGCCACTATTTCAAAAAGCCGGAATTGCGGGATCAAAACGTTTGTCGACAAGGGTAAAAAGTACCACCACTTGATATTATCTCTATATATGTCGACCTTCGTCTTTTATGGCAGGGCAAACCTGAAGAAAATGCCCAACTCTCCCTCACCTCTGAGGGCGCACTCCCAGCAAGGCCTTTCAAAATACTCAATTCTTTCTTCTTCCCCAAAGATGATACCAGATGCCTGGAGTACATATGACCCAGGAGGAAACGGCGGTTTGAAGCATGTGCTGATTCATCCACCGCTTCTTCAAAGCAAAGGTATCTCATATCATCAAGGTCAAAAGCAAAAGTATCTCATATCATGTTCTTTCCCTGTCTTTTTCTTTGTCCTTGTTCTTACTCGCATGGCAAAGTAAAAGAAGCAATCAGCCGGCACTTGGAGTCAATCTTCCGATCTGGAGCCAACTGCCTGGAATCTATTCCTGATTGCTTACCTAGCGTTGCTCTCGAGTAGTCATCTTCAACGGTTGATACACTTCCGGAGAAGGGACCACTTCTGCAAAGGGGAGCGAGTAAGGCAAGTGAAAATGATACATTGAAGCATGTGGAGACAAACATAGGCTGAGTTATCCTCCAACCCTTTTCAATACGAATTGGAAAGATTGAACAAAGAAACAGACCAAAAGGGTATGCTCAGACCTTCGGGGGAGACCAAAAGAACCATCCTGCTGCCCAGTTCAAGAAGTAGCACAAAGGAAAATCAACAATGGGCAGAAACCAGTTCAAGAGTAAGCCTGTGGAATCATCAAGATCAAGCCTCAATGCAATCAACAAAGAGAAGAGGGAATTTACACTCCATAACCAGATTTGCGTCCCTAAACTCTTCTCTTTGTTAATTACATTCTGCCATGTTTAGTATGTTTAGTTGTTGTTTGTGTGATTACTTATGTTTTGTGTGAATCTATGCTTAAAACATTGAGGACAATGTTTGATTTAAATGTGGGGGGGGTAACTAATGTTGTTAATGCAAATTCGTGGGATTTTATCACCCATAACTTCAAATGTTGTTCCTTGCTGTTTTAAGGTGTTTTTAAGTTGTTTTAGAGTGTTTTAGTATGTTTTGTTTTTATAACTCCGAAAAGCACATAAAAATTTGAAAAATTGTTTTGAAAAGCCTAAAAAGAGTGTTTTGAGTCGTTTTTGTGAGTTTGTGTCTTAGGGTACCTTCCAACACAATGATAAGGATTTGGTTTGTAATTGCATGACTGTTAAAAAGAGTTATAAACATAGAGAAAAGTTTGATTTACTCTTGGTTTATGCTTAGTTATGGTTATAATGTATGACTTCACATGCAATCATAAAAGAAAAATTCGTTTTTGTAACATGCTTGAAGGAAGGAACTCAAACAAACGCTACAACCCTGTGAGACTCGAGCCATTACCTTCTTTGGAGAGTTATTTTCTGTGATTCTTTGTTTTCTAAAGTTGTTGAATGATCTCATTATTCCTTGCTTGGTTGCTACTTAGAATGCAATTGTATCATGATAGAACTAAATGCTAGAACTTATATCCGTTTCATTCAAAGCATGATATTGAGTTGCATAACATATATCAAGATGAAGTTGTGTAGTTGCCACCATAGCCAAATAGCCTTACTTCTCATATTTCGTATATGTTGTAAGTTTTACCCCCGTTGAGCCTTGTTTAGCCTTTATTCTTTGTTTACCCACATTATCCTCACCTAGCCTAGTGTAGGACAGTCCACACCCTTGTTCTTAATTGATAGTGAGCATGACTAAAATGAATTCCTTTTGAGTACATTATGCAAGAAAATGAGTGTGGGGGAGTAAAAGTTTGTTCTTACGTTTATATGTATGTTTTGAGATTCAAAAGAAAAAGAAGAAGAAAAAAAAAAAAAAAAAAAAAAAAAAAAGAGTGAAAATAAGTAAGAATGAACTCACGAGCGTTGATGGTTGAAGAAAGGGTCCAAAAAAGTTGAATTTGGCCCTAAGTTTTGTGTGACTTTCCCTTGGGTGTTCAAAGTTGACTTCTGCGTTCTTAAGGGAATTCTAAGTGCCTAAATCAATACTTTGCTCACTATTGCTTTAAGAATGTTTGTTTATCCTTCACCTTTCATTGTTAGCCAACACCTTTAGCCCCGTTACACCCCTTTGACTTCTATCTTGATCGTTATGTGTTCAATAATGTGGAGTTTGAAATTGATATGAGCTTATGGAATCACTGGTTCTCATTCTAAGTAGTAGCATTCCATTCATGAGATCATATTCATGTCATTATCGTAAATCCAGAAAATGCTTTCCTTGTTATAACATATGTGAGTGTTCGTCTACATGTTTACATCAATCTTCTCACATATAACTAGTGTAGGGTGTGTAGTCAGAAAATCTGTGTGAAAAACGAGTGCATATCTTGTAAGGATTTGAGCAATTTCTCTAAAGGCATGTTACTGCATTCGAAATGTGTTTTAAATGTTTAATTGTGAACTAGTATGTGGTGACTATGATTAAGAATGTACTTAAGTGTAATGATGGCTAAAATCTGTGTGAATAATGATTTTTAACTTGTCATGTGTTTTGGAAATCCCTGAGACGTTTGTTGGAAGGTTTAGGTTGTGTTTTACTTGTTCGTTTTGTTTTGTTTCTAGTTTCTTTTGTTTTGTTTTGCTCGAGGACTAGCAAAAGATAAGTGTGGGGGTATTTGATAGGAGCATATTCATGCGACTTAAATGGCTTGTTCTCGTGCATTTACGTTATGTTTCTTTAGTTATTTTAGTACTTTAAGCTATTTTCGTGTGTTTGTAGGCCAAAAGGGCTAAAGGAGCAAAAAGATGCATTTTGGAGACGTTTGGAGCACTTTTGGGCTAAGGATGGATAGCTTATGCTTGGAGCCAAAGTGTTGGACGAAATTAAAAACCTAATTGAAGACCAAAGTGTTGGAACCTTGTTCCTTTTAGTTTTAGGATATTTAAACCTTTCCTATATCCTTAGTCGTGCATAACATTCCAACATTCCACTCCTTCATTCACCACTTATCATATCATACACTTATCTTATCATCACCACATATCATATATTTATTACTTATCATATCATTCATTCATCTACATATCAATAACCACTTATCTTATCACTCAACATATCATACACTTATCACTTATCACTTCCATTCACTTATCACTCACCACATATCATTCATTTATCACCACATATCATTCATTTATCACTTAACATATCATTCATTTATCACTTAACATATCATACACTTATCATAATCATTCACTTATCACTTATCATAATCATTCACTTATTCTTTCATCATTCAACCACCAATTCAACACATGCATTTCAAACCTTTCAACACCCTTTAATCATCTCCCTTTAAGTTATGATTTTATTTCCTAACCCTACATGCATTATTTATTAGCATCTTCACATGCATTCACACACACTTCACACAAACAAACAACTCAAAACCGTGAGCTCCCATTCCCTTATGCCATTTTCAGATTTCCACCCACTAACCTAGTTATCAACACATGCATTCCCTTCACATTCACCCACATGCACTCCCACTCTTTAATCATATGCACTCCCATCATAATTCCACCACCAATTCAGCCACAAAACATTATCATTGCACCACATTCAACCACTCCACATCCCTCACCAAGAAATTATTCAACACACATGCATCCTGAAATTCTTTGCCATGCAATCACATGCATTTCCCTTGACATTTTCAGCCATCACACTTCATCATTACACCACCATTCACTCTTTAACCCACACACACTTCACACAAACAACATTCACATGCATTCACATGCATTTCCAACACAAAACACACTCAAAACCGTGGCCACCTTTGCATTTCAGGATTCCCATTTGCATTTTCAGATTTCCAGCTTTCCCTTTTATTTTCCAGCTTTCATTCTTCATCATTGCAGCCATTCCACATGCAATTCTCCATCATTCCTCCACACAAACACCTTAAACAAATAGCCATATACATCTCCACTCCTCCTATAAATACCCTTGCATTCCCATCATTCAAAACATCTCATTCACAACACAACACCCCTCAAACACTCCCATTCTTTCCTTAGCCGTGAGTCCCCCCTCCCTACTAATCCAAACACCAACCATCTTTCCATTTCCATCACTCCTCACTCCATTCCACATTTCCATAATCCCCCAAACCTCACCTTAGACCTTGTGCTACAACAACGAGGAAGAGAAGAGGACCTAAACGTTCATACAATTCAAGTTTGAGTTGTTGGAATGTTTAGGTGATTCTTTGATTTCAATGTTTCATTTTAATTCTCTTTGTTTTGTACGTATAAGGAATGGAAGAGAAGAGTGCCTAAACGTTCATACAATTCAAGTTTGAGTTGTTGGAATGTTTAGGTGTTTCTTTGATTTCAACGTAATGAGGAACTAAAACCCCCTTTAGCTAGGGGGTGATTCGAAATAAATGTTTATGCTTGCATTTTGATTTGATTACTTCTAATTGCGTTTCATAAGTTGTGGTTCAATTTGTTTAACCGTTTGATTGATAACTTATTTATGTATGTTTATTGAGAGTGTACACTTAATTTTCATGCATGAATATGACGCTAGAATATAAGTGAGTTTCACCTAATAGTTACGAACTTATATTCACAAGTAGTGGAGGTTGCTTATAAACAATCGCGTTAAATGAATTCTTGGCATAAGTTTCATGCGTATTCCATAGTAACGAATGCCTCGTCAACACTTAAAGTTTTCATGATGCTTAATGATTTTTGATTGTATCTTTATTGTGCTTTTCACGTAAAGGACTTTTGGAGAATGTTGTGAATTGCGTTGCGCTAACCCATCCAATTCATTAACTTAAGGAAAACTTGACGGTTAATTTAAGCGGACCTAATTGACCCGGGGCGTTGAGAATTAATGATTTGTTGAAATGCAATTGGAAATCTTTTTATTATGCAAGTGTAACATGTATGGAGATGAACCCCTTAGCTATTCTATCATCCATTCATTCCATTTCATCAATTCCATATTTACATTCTGTTTTAATTTGTTCATTTAATTTAATTTCGTATAAACTTAAATCCCCCTTTAATTTAATGTCAATTTAGTTAGAAATCATTTTAGTTTGTGTTTTTTTAAAGCATTTTGAGTTTTTGGTTTGTCTTAGTGTTTTAACTTTAATTTTGCATTCTTTGAGTCTAGTTTAGTGTTTTAAACTTTATTTTACGTTTTTGAGTCAGTTTCCAAGAGATTTGCATTCCCTCCTAATCCCCGGTCCAGAACGATCCCTACTTATACATATACTACAATTTGACAAAAAGAGGGTTTAATTTGTGTGCGTAAAAACAGCGCATCATTAGGTCCGCTTAAATTAATCTTCAGATTACCCTAGAATCATTGAATTGGATGAATATGCATCGCAACCAAATTATTCCTAACAAGTTCTCTATATGAACAGCATGATAAAGACACAAGTTAGAATCATTACGTTCTTTGGAAATCATAAGCATCGACAAGGCATTTGTAACTATGAAAAGCATGATACTCCTGCCAGGAATCTACTGATGCGAAATATATAAGCACACAAATTAAAACCCTCTTTTGACAATTGTAGTATATGAATAAGTAGGGATCGTTCTAGACCGGGGATTAGGAGGGATTGCTAAATCACTTGAAAACTGACTCAAAAACGTAAAACAAAGGTTAAAACACTAAACTAGACTCAAAGAATGCAAAACTAAACAATAAAACACTAAAACAAACCAAAAGACTCAAAACAGCACCAAAACACTCAAAACTGCCTTAAAAACACAATCTAGGCAGTTTTGAGCACTTACACTAATTTGGACGAATTTGGGTGATAAATTGAATCAAAACACTTAGAAACACAAACTAAGACACTTTCTAACTAAATTGAACACTTAAAGTAAAGGGGGATTTAGTTTTTGACGAAATTAAAACAAAGAGCACAGATTGTAAATACGAATTTGATGAAAATATGGATGGAATGCTAGCTAGAAGGTTCTTCTCCACACATGTCACACTTGCATATAAGATGATTTTTAGTTGGTCTTTCGATGAATCATGAAACTCAACACCTCGGGTTAATTAGGTTCGCTTAAATTAACCTTCAAGTTCTCCTTAAGTTAATGAATTGGATGGGACAGCGCATACACAATTCAAAACATTCTCCGAAAGTCTTTTACGTGAAAAGCACAATAAAGATACAATCAAGATCATTAAGCAACATGAAAACTATAAGTGTTGACGAGGCATTCGTTACTATGATGAGCATGAAACTAGTGCCAAGAATTCATTTAACGCGATCGTTTATAAGCGACCTCCACTACTTGTGAATATAAGTTTGTAACTATTAGGTGAAACTTACTTATATTCTAGCATCATATTCATGCATGAAAACTAAGCGTGCACTCTCAATAAACATACACAAATAAGTTATCAATCAAGCAGTTAAACAAATTGAATCCACAACTCATGAAATTCCAACCGAAGGTAATCAATTTATATTGCAAGCATAAACATGGTTTTGAATCATCCCCTAGCTAACTAGGGGTTTAGCCTCTCATGTTCACAGAAAGAGAAACAAAATTGAAATTAAACATAGAGAACAAAAGATTGATTACACCTAAAACGCCCAATGATTCCACTTGAATTTCTGCACGTTTAACTCCTCTTTCTTCTTCTCCTTGCTGCGTCAGAGAGGTTTTTGAGGATTTTTGGTTGTGATTTTGGTTTTTAAATGGGTTTATGGGGATATGGTGGTGCGGCAGAGAGGTGGGATGATGTATGGAGGTGTGGATGGATGATTTGAAGTGGCTGCAATGGTGGGAAGGCTGCGGCAGAGAAGGAAGAAGTGGCTGCAATGGATGGGAGTTGCGGCAGAGATGGATTTAGGGTGATGGTGGCTGCGGCTTAAGAATGGAATGATGAAAGAATGAATGAAAGATGATCCTAGGGTGCGGCTAGGGTTTAAAATATATATGGTTTCAGAAAATAAAACCCTAGCTTATTTTTATTAACTAAAATTAAGTCAAAGGCTTCTAGAATTAGGGAATTAAATCAGAAATTAAAAAGGGATTGGCTGCAAGGTGCGGCTAGGGTTTAATTTAGAAGGGAGCATGTGTTTAAATGCATAACCTAGGACAAAAATGCCCCCCCCCCTTGCACGGCAAGGGAAGGGGAGAAAGGGAAACCCACGACAAAGGGGTTGAAGGGGGCTAGTGCCTTTGCTTTGTGTCCTAAAGTGCCTACAAGGCCTTCAAAGTGGCTGAAAAATAAGGATTTTTAAGATTAGGAAAGGTTACCAAAATGGGAAACCCTAGGCTTAACTTTCCTACTTCAAGTAGGAAAAGTAGGAATCCTCGTTGGAGTAGGAATTCATATTTCTTCAAGTCTTCAACTCATTCATTCCTCTTTCGCTCCAAAAGACTCCAATTTGCATCTTCTTGCACACTTTGGCCTTATAATCTGAAAACACACAAAAGTGACTTTAAACACTAAAATAACTAAGGAAACACAACATAAATGCACGAGAACAAGCGAATTAAGTCGCATGAATATGCTCCTATCATCTACTCAACACGATTGTGACTAGCGACCTTCACTACTCGCGAATATAAATTCATAATGATTAGGTGAAACAAACTTATACCCTAGCACCAGATTCAAGCATGCAAATTAAGCGTGCACTCTCAATCAACATACAGGAATAAGTTCTAAATCAAACGGTTAAGCAAATTGTATACACGACTTATGCAACGATAACTGGAAGTAATCAACTTATTTCACATATATAATCACGGTTTCGAATACACCCTTAGCCAAAAAAAATTTAGCCAATCATACTCAAAGCAAAACAAAGATTACATGAATTAGACATTGAAATATAAGATAGAATACACCTAAAATTGTTCAACAATTCAGAATGAAGAGCCAAACAATTGAGTGAATCTATCTCCTTTCCCTTGCTTGCAGCAGATTGGGTGGTGATGGTTACACAAAGAAAGGGAAACAACCTTCCTTGCACGGCAAGGAAGGGAAAGTTGCAAAGAACCTTTGTCTGTTGTCCAAGGGTGCTCGGGAGCCATCTTAAGTGCTAAAACTTAGAGCGTTCTTGATTTAGGAAAGGTCAACCAAAATAGGAAACTTTGGCTTAACTTTCCTACTTCAAGTAGGAATCCTTGTGTGATTAGGAATCCTCGTCCAACTAGGAATCCTCATGTGAGTGGGAAACCTCCTTCAATTTGGAAACCTTCTCGTAATTGGAATCCTCATGTGAGTGGGAAACCTCCTTCAATTTGGAAACCTTCTCGTAATTGGAATCCTCGTCGTAGTAGGAATCCTTGCAACATCAACTCTTCAATTTCGTCCATTCCTTTTGCTCCAAGCATAAGCTATCCAATTTGTGCCCAAAAGTGCTCCAAAAGGCTCCAAAATGCATCCTTTCGCCAAATAAGACTCATGAACCTGAAAACACACAAAAGAAGCTTAAAGAACTAAAATAACTAAGAACTAATAACATAAATGCACGAAAACAAGCAAACTAAGTCGCATAAATATGCTCCTATCAAATTCCCCCACACTTAGCTTTTGCTAGTCCTCGAGCAAAACGGAAAAACAAAACAAAACCTAAACCTTCCAACAATGGTCTCAGGGATTCTTAATGCACATGACATGCCTTAGAGATGCTTAGGCACATGACATGCTTAGGCACATACGTAATCATAATCACTACTTACTAGTTCTCATTTAATTAATTTAAAACAACATTTGAATGTAGTAACATGCCTTAGAGAATTCACTTAATTCCTTACAAGATACTCTCTTATTTTCACACAGAATTTCTTATTACACACCCTACACTAAGTATATGTGAGAAGATTGATGTAAATATGAAACTAAACACTCACATATGTTTATAACAAGGAAAGCACTTTTCTGGAATGTATATGAATATGATCTCATGAAAGGAATGCTACTAATTAGATGCGAGAACCAGGGACACCATATGCTTACATCAATTCCAAACTCCACATTATTGAAAACATAATGATCAAGATTGAAGCATAAGCGTTGTAACAGTTTAAGGGTGATTGGCTAACAATGAAAGGTAAGGATAACAAACATTCTTTAAGCAATAGCAAGCAAAGTAATGAAATTTGACACTTAGAATCACTTATGATTGCAGAAACTAACTTAGACACACAAGGGGAAAATTCACACAACTCTTAGGGCCATATTCAACGTTTTGGACCCTTTCTTCAACTACCACAAACATGTGAGCTTATTTTCACTTATTTCATACTCTTTTTCTTTCTTTTCACAACTTTTTCTTTTCTTTCTCTTTTTCCACGAATATTTTTTTTTCTTTTTATTTTCACTCATGCCTTATTTCTTTTCGTGGCATATCAACACACACACACAAATTCCCCCACACTTGTTGTTTTGCATAATCGAAAGGATTCCCTCTAAGTCATGCTTACTATGCTTCAAGAACAAGGGTATGGGTGGTCCTAATCTAGGCTAGGTAGGGATGATATGGGTTAACAAAGAACAAAGGCTAACAATGGCTCAATGGGGGTTATGACCTACAATATATAGTGCATGGGTTGGTTGTTTGGTTGATGGCTTCATTACACACTTCATCTTGATATATATTATGCAATCAATATCATGCTTTGAATGGAATGGATGCAAGTTCTAGCATTTGGAACTAAGTGATGAAACGCCTTCTAATTAGCAACCAAGCAAGAATAATGAGATCATGCAACGAGTTTGAAAACAAGAATCACATATTAATACTCTCCAAAGAATGTTTAAAGCTCAAGTCTCTCAGGGTTGTAATGTTATTCTAAGTTCCTTCCTTCAAGCATATTACAAAAACGTTTTTTTTTTTTTTGGGATTAAACATGAATTCATAAACAACAACTATAACCGAGTATAAACCAAGAATATATCAAACTTCCATCCATGTTTATAACACTCTTTCACAGCCATGCACATAAAAATCAAATCCTCATCATTGTGTTGGAAGGTATCCTAAGACACAAACACACAAAAACAAACACAAAACTGACTCAAACTGACTCTTTTTAGTTGTTTCAAACTGTTTTTCGGATTTTTTCAAAGTAACACATAAAAAGACTTCAAAACATGTTAAAAACACTTAAAACAGTGGGAAACAAGTTTAGACATGTTAGGTGGTAATACCCTACGAATTTCATGCAAAAATAGCTCAAAACAGAATGTTACCCCCCCCCCCCCCCCACACTTAAACTAAACATTGTCCTTAATGTTTTAGACTAAACTAACAGCAAAGGAACACACAAATAAACACATCAAACATAACATAAAGTAAGCAACAAAGGAAAAGGTTTAGGGACGCAAATCTGAGTTTGGAGCGATTCCCAAGTTCTTCCTTTGTTGATTGCATGGGTTGCCTCCCAAGTAGCGCTTTCTTTAACGTCATGCAGCCGGACGAACATTCTTCTTAGCCTTAATTGGAGCCCACGGCATGGAGAGTGATGTCCTCCACAACCTGCCCTTCAACATTTGCATAATATGGCTCAATGAATGGGAGGGGATAGTGATCCTCCCTGATGGTGATGTTTTGGTTCCGAAAGTCCATGTAAATGCTCCCACCACCTTGAAATCGGTTGGGCACCTGCACCAAAGAAGGTAACAACCTATTAGTTGAAATGGGAATTGAAATTGGGATTGAAGACTTACAAACATATTGTGGTGAAGGCTCAAAAGCGGCAGCCCTATCAATAATGTCACTATGGCTACTTTCGGCGATATTGGGTGGTTGTAGGGCAATTACTCCAAGTTCCTCTCCACTGGTGGTTCTTGATACATCCTTCTTGATAGGTGTGGATCCTTTCGGCCCTATATCGTTATGCACATCAATGGCAAAACAAGAATGACCATCATTAGGATTCTTAATAGAGTCATAAACATTGAATTTAATTATATCACCACCAAACTCCATTGTTAGTGCTCCCTTGGCCAAATCAATCTTTGTTTGGGCTGTTTTCATGAACGGTCTTCCAAGTAGGAGTGGCAAGGGTGGAGAATGAATCGAGTCTTCCATTTCAAGCACATAAAAATCCGCCGGGAATATCAAGTTATTCACCTGCACTAAAACATCTTCCAAAACTCCCTTTGGATAGACATTAGATCAATCGGCCACTTGAATAATCACACCATCATTTTTCAATTCACCAAGGTTCATGGATGCATAAATAGAGTATGACATGACATTAATTGAAGCTCCTAAGTCTAACATAGCATGTTCAAACTTAGTTTGGCCAATAATGCAAGGAATTGTAAAGCTACCTGGATCTTTGCACTTTGGAGGTAACTTTCGTTGTAAAATAGCGGAAACATTTTCACGTACCCTAACCACCTCTTTATTTGAAGCCCTCTTCCTTGTAGTGCATAATTCCTTCAAGAACTTGGCATATTTGGGTACTTGCTTTATGGCATCTAGGAGCGGGATATTGACTTGAACTTTCCTAAACGTTTCAAGAATGTCTTTCTCATGCTCCTCCTTCTTTGTTTGGAAAAATCTGTGAGGAAAAGGAACATTGGGTGGAACGGGGTTAGAATTAATCAAATTTGAGCCCAACTTACCTTTGGTGGCCGAATGGGAGGGCTTAGATGGCTGCGGCATGGGTGGTGCTACCCTTGCCGTGGGGTAGGATTGCTCCTCTTCTTCAATTTGTATCTTCTCATCTTCCTTGTTTTGGGCAGGTTCATGTGCTTTGCTTCCCACTTCTTTTCCACTTCTTAGTGTGATAGCTTTTGCAGATTCGAAACCACCCTTGGGATTGACCACCATAGTGCTTGGTAACTTACCATTTTCACGAAATTGTCCCAAAAATTCTGCCATTTGGCCCATTTGCTTCTTTAGCTCATTAACCTCCTTTGCTTGGTTCTGCATTCCCTGTGCCATTGGGGTTAATAACTGATATGTTTTATCGTCATTCATAGACGTACCTGAGTTGGTTTGGGATGATTGTGCTTGAGGAGGTGGTTGTGGTGTCATTGGCCTTAGAAAGAAACCCGGTGGTTGTCGGAATCTACTTTGTTGGGCAGGTTGTGGTGCATCTCTCCATCTGAAATTGGGGTGGTCACGCCATCCCTGATTGTATGTATTAGAGAAAGGATCACCCCTTGGTTGGTTTTGATTCCCATAACCCACGGCATTGGCAGATTCCCACCCTCCATTTTCAATTAATTGAGGGCATTGATCAAATTGGTGTCCTTGAATGGAGCATACACCACAGATTGTAGTTCCTTGCATTTTGGGGCCTTCAACAAACTGCGATAACATAGACGTAAGGTTAGCCATTTGGGATTGTAACTCAGAAATAGAACTTACCTCATTTACATGATGTGGTCGTGGGGTGTCTCTCTGTCCAACACCTTCATATTGTTGTGCGTTGAGTGCTCGATTAGCAATGAGAGTTTTGGCATCCATGGGTGTCTTGTCCACTAGAGCTCCTCCCGCGGATGCATCCAACATTTGACGTTCAATTGGTAAGAGACCTTCATAGAAATATTGAAGAAGAAGCTCCTCCTTCATATGGTGTTGTGGACATGAAGCAACAAGGGTTTTAAAACGTTCATAATAAGTTGGAAAAGATTCACCTTGGCTTTGTTGAATTCCACTAATCTTCTTGCGAAGAAGAATGACTCGTGATGTCGGAAAGAACTTCTCTAAGAAGGCTCGCTTCATACTCTCCCATGATGTGACAGTTCCGGGAGCCAACTCATGCAACCAATCCTTGGCCTTCTCCAACAAAGAAAAAGGAAAAGCCTTCATCTTCAATATGTTGTTGTCCACGTTCACCGGTGTCAGACTTGAGCATACTACTTGGAACTCGTTTAAATGCTTATTGGGGTCCTCCATTGATGTGAAAATTAACTTGACACACAAATTAAACCCTATTTGTGACAATTGTAGTAGAGATGTAAGTAGGGATCGTTCTAGACCGGGGATTAACTAGGGATGCTAATCTATGTAAATAAGACTCAAAAACACTAAACTAGACTCTATGGACTCAAAACTAACTTTAGACACTTAAAACAGCAACCAATACTCAAAAAGACTCACTTTTAGACTCAATAAAGGTTTTGCACGAAAATAGGACTTGACTAGATTCAAAAGACTCAAGGAAAACAAGTTTTGACTCAAATATGAAGACTAAATAACATGGGGATTGTTTTCGACGAATTTTAGACTCAAAACAAAAACTTTATAGAAAACACTTTTGAAAAACGAATTTAGGTAAAATAAATGGGTAAAAGGCTAGTTAGGGGGTCCTTCTCCACACATGATATATGCATACGAACCAATGTCCAGTTATTACTCCTTTAGACTATGAATGACAACGTCCCAAATTAGTTGCATCGCACAACTAACCCTCAAGTTTTCCTTATTTCATTGAATTAGATGGAATACGCATCTAAACCAAATTATCTTTTTCAAGTTCTTTATATGAGACGCATAACAAAGAGTCATATCAAAAGTCATTAAGTTTTGTGAAAACTATAAGCATTGACAAGGCATTCATCACTATGAAACGCATGAGACTCATACCAAGGATTTACTTAACGCGATTGTGACTAGCAACCTCCACTACTTGTGAATATAAGTGAATAACAATTATGTGAAACCCCCCTATATTCTAGCATCAAGTTTATGCATGCAAATTAAGTGTTAACCCCCAACCCACATACATAAACCAGTTTTAATAACTTAGATAAGCAAATCACATTCATACCTTAAGAAATAATAACCGGACGTAATCAATTCATATAAAACATATAATCATGGCTTCAAATTCTCCTCTAACTAAAAAGAAGTTAGTTCCTCATGTTCGCAAAACAAAGATAATTAAATTTAAACATTGAACTAAGACTAAGGATAGAAAGCACCAAGAAAAACGTTCCACACTCCAATGGCAGATTTCGAACCCTCATTGGATGGCAGATTGCACAAGTCCTCCTCTCCTTGCTTCCTTGCTTGCGGCACTAGGGTGGTGTAGAATGGATTGTGGTGTTTGATGGATGAAAGTATGAATGAATGAATAAGTGAGTAGATGGATTAAATGGTGAGGCATTGGCTGTTTATATAGGCTAATTATGCACACTTAGTGAAGGACAAGGATTGCACAATCCCTTGGAAAAAGGGTTAAGTCTTTGCAGAAACCAAAAGGGAAAAGGATAGGGAATTTTCGCCAGAAATTAAGGGCTTCTAGAAACTATGTATTTTTTGGCAGAATTTAGACTTCTAGAAGGGGTAAAGGGTAGATTTCTGGACCTAAATGGATAAGGACTCATGATATAGGTGTAGAGGAAGGATTGCAACTCCTAAACCTACAAGGAATGGTCCACATGCTGCAAACAAATGGATAAGGCTTCTAGAAACTGAAATAGGTGTTTAAATGTGTAATTAATCCCCTCTAATTAGCTAGATTTAAGTCCTAACCTGATTTGGATAGGATAGAATAGGATAATGTTAGAGTTAGGATAGGATAAGGTTTCTAGGATAGGATAAGATAAGGTTGGATAAGGTTGGATAAGGTTCCTTGTTTCTTGCTTCTTCTTTATCTTCATTGCATTAGGACTTCTTCCACCAGATTTGTAGCCTTTCCTAGCCCTTCTTGACTTCAATTTCGTCCATCCTCTTTACTCCATGGTTAAGCTATCCACTCCATGCCCAAAAATGCTCCAAATAGCCTCAAAATGCACTTTCTTGCTCCTTTTGCCATTAGGACCTAAAAACATACGAAAATAACTTAAAAGACTGAAATAAGTAGTAATTAACTCACTAAATGCAAGGAAACAACATAACTAAGTAGCATAAATATGCTCCTATCCTCCATTGATAACCCATGGAACTTGGGTACATGATGTAGCAAACTGGACTTCAACTCAAATTCATCGGTCTTCTCAGGGGCTGCCCTAGGGTATTGGATGCAAAGAGGGGCTACATTGTCCAAACCCGAGGTAGAAAGCTCCTTGATGGTTCGATTATCCGCTGCCATGGTTGGTACTTCCTCTTCAAACCTTGCCGTAGGCTCGTCTTCAACCTCAACTTCTTGCTCTTCTAATTCATGTTCGGGACTAGGAGGATTAGACTCTTGTAGTTTCCTTTTTCTTCTCAAAGTCCTCTCGAAATCGCCTTCAAAGTCGAAGATATGCTCACGAACAGGTTGTGAGCTACGGGTCATAAACTAGTACCTGCACACAAGAGCAAACAAGGTAAGTAACCAACTTAATAGACTCGGCACAAGTAAGAAAATAAGATGCCTATACACGGCACAATAACAAAACACACACACACGGTGCAAAATTTAAAACAAAACAGAAACTAAACAATTTAAACAAGACTCAAGACGAGGGATTAGCAACTTTGCCAATCCCCGGCAACGGCGCCAAAATTTGATGCGTTACGAATGTGACACACAAATTAAACCCTATTTGTGACAATTGTAGTAATGATGTAAGTAGGGATCGTTCTAACCGGGGATTAACTAAGAGTGCTAATCTAATATAAATTGACTTAAAAACACAAAAACTAAACTTAAAGACTCTAACTAGACTACTATGACTCAAAACAGATTTGAAACACTCAAAACTGCCTAAAACAATCAAATTGACTCAAACAGAAACTAAAACTTGATTTGGACGAATTTGAAAGTGCTTGTGACTCAAAATACTTAAAAACACAAAATAAGACGGATTATAAAGACTAAGACTTAACAAAATATAGGGGGATTGTGTTTGGACGAAATTAAATTTAATGGACAGATTGTAAAGGAAAACAGATTGTAAGACAATTTGTGATGAACCAATGGATGATGGAATAGCTAAGGGGCTCTTCTCCACACATGATATATATGCAATGTAAATCAATTTCCAGTTATCAGTTCAATAAGTTATGAACCTCGACACTCCAAGTTAATTAGGTCCGCTTAAATTAACCTTCAGATTACCCTAGGGTTCGGCCAAGGGCTGATTATATGTGTTTTGGGAAGTTAATAACATACCTAATTCAGTTATGATTCAGATTTCCTAGTCTAAATAGAAAAAGTAAGTGAATAAAGTCCAAATAAAATCAGAAAAAGGGGATGCACGAATTTAAACAAGGAATGTCCTTGCCTTGCAAGGAATCAGAAATTAAACTTCTTGCACAGCAAGGAAAGGGAATTTAAGGTAAGAAACGAAATTGGTGCAAAAGAAGGAAGGAAAACTCAATTCCTTGCAAGAAATCAGAAATTAGAACTTTAGGGAAAGTTTTAGAACTAGGAAAGTGAATTAAACTAGGAAATAAGAATTTGAAATCAGGAAACACAAGGGAAGGGTGTGGCACATGCATAGGGAAAGGTAAGGCCCAAAGCAAGAGGTACTAGAATAAGGGAAAGGTCCTAACACATACGAAAAAAATAGGGAAGTTACACAAAGAAAGGGAAACAACCTTCCTTGCACGGCAAGGAAGGGAAACAACCTTCCTTGCACGGCAAGGAAGGGAAAGTTGCAAAGAACCTTTGTTGTCCAAGGGTGCTCGGGAGCCATCTTAAGTGCTAAAACTTAGAGCGTTCTTGATTTAGGAAAGGTCAACCAAAATAGGAAACTTTGGCTTAACTTTCCTACTTCAAGTAGGAATCCTTGTGTGATTGGGAATCCTCGTCCAACTAGGAATCCTCATGTGAGTGGGAAACCTCCTTCAATTTGGAAACCTTCTCGTAATTGGAATCCATGTGAGTGGGAAACCTCCTTCAATTTGGAAACCTTCTCGTAATTGGAATCCTCGTCATAGTAGGAATCCTTGCGACATCAACTCTTCAATTTCGTCCATTCCTTTTGCTCCAAGCATAAGCTATCCAATTTGTGCCCAAAAGTGCTCCAAAAGGCTCCAAAATGCATCATTTCGCCAAATACGTCTCATGAACCTGAAAACACACAAAAGAAGCTTAAAGAACTAAAATAACTAAGAACTAATAACATAAATGCACGAAAACAAGCAAACTAAGTTGCATAAATATGCTCCTATCAAGGACCTACAAACACACGAAATTGAGTTGTAATACGACATTAACTAAGATATAATAGCACAAATGCACAAGAATAAGCTAGCTAAGTCGCCTAAATAGGCTCCTATCAATTCACTCTTTTGGACCCTTCCTTCAATAACCAACACTTGTGAGATCATTCTCACTTATTTTTCAACTCTTTTTCTTTCTTTTCAACACTTTTCTATTTTCTTTTTATTTTTCCACGAATTTTTTTTTCTTTACTTCCTTCTTTTGCCGTGCCCTATCATTTTCCCGCACACTCATTTTCTGCAATATATTGATCAAAAGGAGTTCATTCTAAGTCGTACTTCACTATCCTTTAAGAACAAAGGTATGGAAAGTCCTAATCTAGGCTAGGTAAGGATGGTGTGGCTAACAAAGAAAATAGGCTTTGAAAAGGCTCAAAAGGGGTAATCCTACAATACATATGAAAAGGGATAGGCTTTTTGGCTTTGGCTTGACTAACAACTTCATCTTATTGTATGTTATGCAATCAATATCATGCTTTGAATGAAATTGGCATGAGTTCTAGTATTTGGAACTATAATGACATACATTCCAAGTAGCAACCAAGCAAAGAATGATGAGATCATGCAACAACTTTAGAAAACAAGAAATCACAGATTATACTCTCCAAAGAACGTTATAGGCTCAAGTCTCTCAAGGATGTAGCGTTAGTTTGAGTTCCTTCCTTCAAGCATGTTACAAAAACTGATTTTCTCTTTGTAATTACATGTGAATTCATAAGCTATAACCATAACCAAGCATAAACCAAAGCATAAATCAACTTCCAGCCATGTTTACAACATTCTTTAATAGTCATGCAATTAAAAACCAAATCCTCATCATTGTGTTGGAAGGTATCCTAAGACACAAACAAACACACAAAAACAACTTTAAAACAACTCTTTTTGGGTTTTTCAAAACTGTTTTGTAATTTTTCTGTAAATTTTCGGATTTTCTGAACAAAAGACATGAAAACACTTCAAAACACTCTAAAAACACTTAAAAACAGTGAGAAATAACATTATAAGTGATAGGTGATAAAATCCCACGAAAATCATGCAAAATCATGCAAAAACAACTTGTTTACCCCCCCCCCCCCAACACTTAAATCAAACATTGTCCTCAATGTTTCAAACAAAGACTCACATTCAAACGAACATTATAAACTAACTAACATCTGCCCTTCAACATTTGCATAATAGGGCTTCAAACGATGCCCATTCACCTTGAATTCTTGGCCATTCCTCAAGCTTTGGATTTGAACTGCACCATATGGAAAAACATTAGTAACCACAAAAGGCCCAATCCACTTAGAGCGTAACTTACCAGGAAATAAACGAAGACGAGAATTAAAAAGTAAAACTTTTTGCCCTATGGAGAATGTTTTGCTTCGGATCATCTTGTCATGGAAAGCTTTGGTCTTTTCCTTGTAAATGCAAGCATTCTCATATGCTTCACGCCTAATCTCCTCAAGTTCATTCAATTGCAACTTTCTATGCATTCCAACCGCATCTATGTCCATGTTGAATGTCTTGATTGCCCAATGAGCCTTGTGTTCTAACTCCATGGGGAGATGACATGGCTTGCCATAGACTAGCCGAAAATGAGACATCCCTATGGGTGTCTTGTAAGCCGTTCTATAAGCCCATAATGCATCCTCCAAACGCACACTCCAATCTTTTCTTGTTGGTCCAACGGTCTTCTCCAAGATTTGCTTGATTTCTCTATTGGACACCTCGGCTTGGCCATTGGTTTGGGGATGGTAAGGTGTTGAAACCTTATGTGTGACTTGATACTTCTTGAGCAATGCCTCTATGGTACGATTGCAAAAGTGAGACCCTCCATCACTAATAAGCACTCTAGGCATCCCAAATCTAGCAAAGATGTTAGTTTTTATAAAATCTGCAACAACTCGAGAATCATTAGTACGGGTGGCCTTAGCTTCCACCCATTTTGAGACATAATCCACCACAAGCAAAATATAAGTAAAACCAAACGAAGATGGGAAAGGGCCCATTAAATCAATGCCCAAAACATCAAAAATTTCAACATTAAAGACGGGTGTTTGCGGCATTTGGTCCCTTGCACCTATATTTCCCATTCGTTGACAACGATCACAAGTTAAACAAAAAGTTCTAGCATCTTTAAATATTGTAGGCCAATAAAAACAACATTCTAACACTTTAAGGGCAGTGCGTTGTGTGCCAAAATGTCCACCACATGCATAAGTGTGACAAAATGTTAGAATCGAATTAAACTCACAATCATGCACACAACGACGCACAATCTGATCTACACAAAACTTCCACAAATATGGGTCATCCCATACATAAAACCGTGCCTCTTTCTTTAATTTATCACGTTGGAGCCTAGCTTTGGTACTTGGAACACGTTTTGACACCAAAAAGTTCACCAAATCGGCATACCAAGGTTCACATACCTTAATGGACAACAATTGCTCATCAGGGAATATCTCTTGGATGGGTAAAGAGTCCTCATTGCACACCAAACGACTTAGATGGTCAGCAACCACGTTCTCACTCCCTTTCTTGTCTCGAATTTCAATGTCAAACTTTTGGAGAAGAAGCATCCATCGAATGAGCCTTGGTTTGGCCTCATTTTTGGTGAATAAGTACCTTAGAGCTGCATGGTCAGAATATACAATCACTTTAGTGCCAAGTAAATATGAACGAAACTTATCTAAAGCGAACACAACGGCAAGAAGTTCTTTTTCAGTGGTAGAGTAGTTTAATTGAGCATCATTTAAGGTCCGGGAAGCATAATATATGACGTGTGGTTGCTTATTCTTCCTTTGGCCCAAAACAGCCCCTATTGCATAATCGGATGCATCACACATTAGCTCAAAAGGTAACGTCGAATCTGGTGGAATGATAATGGGTGCCGTGGTAAGCATGTCTTTGAGATGCTTGAATGCCTTCTCACACTCCTTGTTGAACTCAAAAGCCACTTCTTTTTTTAGGAGATGGCATAGGGGTTGTGCAATCTTGGAGAAATTCTTGATAAATCGCCTATAGAATCCTGCATGGCCAAGAAAAGAACGCACCTCTCTAACCGAAGTAGGAGAGGGTAAGTAACGTACAAGATCTATTTTAGACTTATCAACTTCAATCCCTTTTTCAGAGATGATATGACCCAAAACTATGCCTTGTTTAACCATAAAATGACATTTCTCCCAATTCAAAATAAGGTTAGTTTCCATGCATCTTTTCAAGATTAAAGTAAGATTATGCAAACAATCATCAAATGAGTCTCCAAACACACTAAAATCGTCCATAAACACTTGAATTATCTTCTCAACATAATCCGAGAATATACTTACCATGCATCGTTGGAAAGTGGCTGGTGCATTGCATAAACCAAATGCCATACGACGATATGCAAAAATACCAAATGGACAAGTAAAGGTGGTCTTTTCTTGATCATCCGGCGCTATGACAATTTGATTATAACCCGAATAACCATCAAGAAAGCAATAAAAGGAATGACCGGCTAACCTTTCAAGCATTTGATCGACGAATGGCAAAGGAAAGTGATCTTTCCTTGTTGCGGCATTTAGCTTCCTATAGTCAATGCAAACTCTCCAACCAGTTTGAATGCATGTAGGCACAAGTTCATCTTCTTCATTCTTCACCATCGTGACTCCGGACTTCTTAGGAACAACTTGGACCGGTGAAACCCAACAACTATCCGAGATAGGATAGATAACGCCACAATCAAGTAATTTGATGATTTCCTTCTTCACGACTTCCATCATTGGTGGGTTGAGTCGACGTTGGGCTTCCCTTGATGGTTTGGCGCCTTATTCCATGAGAATTCGATGCATGCATGTGGTAGGGCTTATGCCCTTGATATCGGCCAAAGTCCACCCAATGGCCGTCTTGTGCTCTTTGAGAACCCTCACCAATTTCTCCTCCTCTTGTGCTGTGAGTGATGATGCCACAATGACGGGCAATGTGTCTTGCTCGCCCAAGAACACATACTTCAAGTGATTTGGCAACGGTTTAAGCTCAATGGTAGGTGGTTGTTCTATAGAAGGAAGCAACTTGTTACTTGAAATTGGAATTGAGATTGGACTAGGGGACTTACCTTGGAGCCGTGGCAATGACTCTAGGGCTGTGACGGTCTCAATTACTTCCTCATCAAAGGCCATGGCATGGGAGTACAATTGTGTGCCGTGGGTTGCTATGGTGGCAGCCATGTGATCCTTCACTTCTATGCCATTTGTAATGACCGTTTCAAGTGCATCGCCATGTAATTGATCAAGGTGTGCCTGCGCCAAAGAATCAAGAATATCAATAGAGAAACATGAGTGATCATCATTAGGAAATCTCATAGTTTCAGAAATATTAAAATCAATCACTTCCCCATCAAATTCCATTGTTAAAGTGCCTTTAAACACGTCTATCTTAGTTCGGGCCGTCTTCATGAATGGCCTCCCAAGAAGAAGCGGCAAGGATGGAGCATGGGTGGTTTCTTCCATTTCAAGAACGTAGAAATCCGCCGGAAAGATCAAATTATTCACCTGCACTAAGACATCTTCCAATACGCTCTTTGGATAGGCATTAGATCTATCAGCCAACTAAATAATCACACCATCATTTTTCAATTCGCCAAGGTTCATTGAAGCATAAATAGAGTATGGCATTGAAGCATAAATTGAAGCTCCTAAGTCTAACGTAGCATGTTCGAATTTAGTTTGGCCAATAATACAAGGAATTGTAAAGCTACCTGGATCTTTGCACTTTGGTGGTAACTTTCTTTGTAAAACGGCGGAAACGTTCTCACTTACCCTCACTACCTCTTTATTTGAAGCCCTCTTCCTTGTAGTGCATAATTCCTTCAAGAACTTGGCGTATTTGGGCACTTGCTTTATGGCATCTAGGAGCGGGATATTGACTTGAACTTTCCTAAACGTCTCAAGAATGTCTTTCTCATGCTCTTCCTTCTTTGTTTGCAAAAATCTATGAGGAAAATGAACATTGGGTGGAACGTGGTTAAAATTAATCAAATTTGAACCCAACTTACCTTTGGTGGCCGAATGGGGTGGAATGGATGAATTTTGGTCCTTAGGTGCTTGCGGCAAAGGTGTTTGTATCCTTGTCGTTGGCATACTTGCAGCCTCCTCTTCATGTTTCAACGTCTCGTCTTCATTAGGACTTGTTTTGGGTGGTGTGGATGTAGTGCCAACTTCTTTTCCACTCCTCAAAGTGATTGCTTTAGCAGATTCGAATCCTCCCTTTGGATTGACAATGGTTGAGCTTGGGAACTTGCCTTGGTCTCGGAATTACCCTACGAACTCCGCAATCTGCCCAATTTGCTTCTCTAAGTGGTCCACCCTTTTGTCTTGGTTTTGCATCGCCTTTTCTTGGTTTTGCAATGCTTTGTTTTGATTTTCTTGCCCCTGAGACAAATTGGTAAGTAACTTAAGAAGTGTAGCATTATCTAAAGACGTACGTTGATTGTTTTGGTTAGATTGGGATTGGGATTGATCATTGCCATAGGTTTTGGTGTAAAACCCCGGGGGTTGCTGCCTAATGCCTCCTTGTTGTTGAGGTTGTTGAGGCTCCCTCCACTTGAAGTTTATATGGTCTCTCCAACCCGAATTGTATGTATTGGAATATGGATCATTCCTTGGCTGATTTTGGCTTGGAAATCCAATGGCGTTTGCACTCTCCCATCCCCCATTCTCAATCAATTGAAGGCACTTTTCCGAAGGATGTCCTTGGATAGAACATACGCCACATACAATTGGACCTTGTATCTTTATTCCCTCGGCCATCTGAGACACAATAGAAGTAAGATTAGCTAATTGAGTTTGAATGTCGAATTGAGAACTTACCTCATGCACTTGTTGCCGTTGGGGGTCCCTTTGCCCAATTCCTTCGTATTGTTGTGCATTGATAGCCCGTTCGCAATTAGGTTCTTGGCTGCCATGGGAGTTTTATCCACCAACGCACCTCCCGCTGGGGCATCAAGCATTTGCCTTTCAATGGGAAGAAGACCTTCGTAGAAATATTGAAGTAGAAGCTCCTCCTTCATTTGATGTTGAGGACATGATGCAACAAGGGCTTTAAAACGCTCATAGTACGTTGGAAAAGACTCCCCTTGACTTTGTTGGATTCCGCTAATCTTCTTTCTCAAGAGAATGACTCTTGAAGTAGGAAAGAGCTTTTCAAGAAACGCCCTCTTCATGCTCTCCTAAGAAGTGACCGTTCCGGGTGCTAACTGTATAACCAATCCTTGGCCTTCTCCAATAGTGAGAACGGGAAAGCCTTCATCTTCAAAATACTACTATCAACGTTGATTGGAGTCATGCTCGAACACACCACCTCGAACTCCTTCAAATGCTTGTTGGGATCCTCCATGGACAGTCCATGGAACTTCGGAATGTGGTGCAACAAACTTGACTTCAATTCAAATTCGTCGGTTTTGTCTTGAGCCGCCCTTGGGTATTGGATGCACAAGGGTGCGGCATTGTCCATTCCCGAAGCGGAAAGCTCCTTGATTGTATGGTTGTCCGCTGCCATGGTTTGGACCTCTTCTTCCTCCCTTGTCGTGGGCTCCGCTTCCTCCTCAAGATTAGAAGCCGAACTAGAACTTGTTGGGTGAAGTTCTGGGTTCTTCTTCTTTCTCAAAGTGCGCTCAAAATCGTCGTCAAAATCCAAGATGTTTGCACTAATAGGTTACGAACTACGAGTCATAAACTAGTACCTACAAACAAGAAA
This sequence comes from Pyrus communis, assembly GCF_963583255.1. Classification (NCBI taxonomy): domain Eukaryota; kingdom Viridiplantae; phylum Streptophyta; class Magnoliopsida; order Rosales; family Rosaceae; genus Pyrus; species Pyrus communis. The sequence continues at coordinate 20,926,059 of NC_084809.1, forward strand.
AGAAATAAGGTCAGTAGCTAAAACAAAAAGATATGAAAAAGAAACAAAAAGAAACAACGGGGGATTAGCAACTTTGCTAATCCCCGGCAACGACGCCAAAAATTTGATGTGATAAAAGATAGCACTCAAATTAAACCCTCTTTTTGACAATTGTAGTATAGATATAAGTACGGATCCTTCTAGGCCGGGGATTAGGAGGGATTGCTAATCTAATGAAAATCGACTCAAAGATGTAAAAATATGCTTTAAAACACTTAAACAAATCAAAAGACTCTTAACTAAACTTGTATGACTCAAAACAAACTTCAAAGACTCAAAACAATCAAAAAGACTCAATTTAGACTCTAGGACTCAATTTGGACGAAAATACTATTAGTTTTGACTCAAAAGACTCAAAAAGACACTTTTGGACAGATTTGGAACAAGTAAGTAAAGGGGATTTGATTTTGGACGAATTTAAAAGAAAAACAAGTAAATTAAAAACTTGAAAACAAATTTTGACGAAATTAAGTAAAACCAATGGATGATGGACTAGCCAAGGGATACTTCTTCACACATGATACATTCAAACATAAATTGATTTCCAGTTGCTTTTCCGATAAACCATGAACCTCAACACCCCAGATTAACCGTGACATCACTAATTAACCCTCAGATTTCCCTTAAGTTAGTGGATTGGATGACATCATACGACAACCCAAGGCATTCTTCAAAAATCCCCTACATGACATCATAATAGAGATACAATCAAAGATCATTACGTTCAATCGAAATGATAAGTATTGACAAAGCACTTGTAACTATGACATCATGATACTCATGCTAGGAATTTACTTAATATGATTGTGAAAACAACCTTAACTACTTGTGAATATAAGTTTGTGATGATTATGTGAAACTCCCTTATATTCTAGCACCAAATTCAAGCATGCAAATTAAGTAGGCCTCCCTAATCGACATACAAGAATAAGTTATCCATCAAACGGTTAAGTAAATTGCATTCACAATTTATGAAATCACAACTGGAATTTATCAACTCATATTATAAATGTAATCATGGTTTCAGAGCATCCCTAGGCTAAAACGAGTTTAGCCTCTCATGTTCATAACAAAACAAAGGAAAATAGAATTAAACATTGAAAACAAAAGATAGATTACACCTAAAAATGTTCCAACACTCCAACTCGAATGCAGAAACGTCCAAGGCTTCGTCTTCCTTCTCTTCTTCCTTGCTAAGTCACGGCACAAGAGTCTAGGGTGGTTTTGTGGATGATTTTCTGGGTTTTGAATGGATTTAGGAAGGTAGGGTGGTGCGGCAAGGGTTGAGGGTGGTGTATGGAGGCTTGGATGAAGGTTTGGAAGTAGGGGAATGGTGGAAAGATGGATGGAAGGCTGCGGCAAAGGTTGGTTTCTGAGTCAATGAAGGCAGGTTGTGTGGAAGGGTGATTAGGTTCCATAAGGGTGCGGCAAAGGGGTTTTTATAAGGAAGCAAGAATCCTAAGGCTTTATCACTTAGCTTAGGAAAAGAATTAACTCCAAATCCTTCAAAAATAGGAAACACAAAGTCAAAAATTAAAGGGAAAAGGAAGTAACTTGCGGCAAATGAGTGCAAGAAAGGGAATGCTCTTTATTTTTGAAATTAGGCAAGGATTTTGGAATAGAAAAGGGTATGTGAGTTATGGCTGAGTTTGATATGAAAAAGGAATGTGTTTTAATGCTTTAGAATAGGAAAGAAGGCCCTCCCTTGCACGGCAAGGAAGGGAAACACCAAGGGAATACATGACAAGGAATTTAGGTTGCAAGGGAACTTTGTTTTGTGGCCTAGAATAGGTAGAAGTCCTTGATATTGCTGAAACATGGAGTCTTTAAGGATTAGGAAAGGTTAAACCAAAATAGGAAACCTTGGCTTAACTTTCCTACTTCAAGTAGGAAACCTTCTTTGACTAGGATTCCTCATTTGATTAGGAATCCTCTTGTGATTAGGAATCCTCTTGTGATTAGGAATCCTCTTGTGATTAGGAATCCTAACTCTTTTAGGTCTTCAATTTCATCCATTCCTTTTACTCCAAGCATAAGCTATCCATTCCAAGTCCAATTTTGCTCCAAAATGCACCTTTTTGCTTCCTTAGCCATGGGAACCTAAAAACACACGAAAATGGCTTAAACTACTAAAACACTATGAACTAACAACATAAATGCACGAAAACATGCCAACTAAGTCGCCTAAATATGCTCCTATCAAATTCCCCCACACTTAGCTTTTGCTAGTCCTCGAGCAAAACAAAACAAAAGAAACCAAAAACTAAACAAAACACATTCTAAACCTTCCAACATGTACCTCCGGGATTTCCAACGAACATGACACATTAAAGAACATCATTCCCACGGTTTTTAGCTTTCTTTACACTTCAATCAAACACTTAACCATAGTTACCACTTATTAGTTCACATTTAATCAATTAAAACAATGTTTTGAATGTAGTAACATGCCTTAGAGAATTCGCTCAATTCCTCACTAGAATGCACTCTATTTTCACATAGATTTTCTTAACTTCACATCCTACACTAGGTATATGTGAGAAGATTGATGTAAATATGAAGACTAACACTCACATATGTTCTATCAAAGAAAGCATTTTCTGGATTTACGACAATGACATGAATATGATCTCATGAATGGAATGCTACTACTTAGAACGAGAACCAGTGATTCCATATGCTCATACCAAATTCAAACTCCACATATTGAACACATAACATCAAGATAGAAGTTGAGGGTTGTAACGGGGCTAAGGGCATTGGTTAACAAAGAAAGATAAAGAAAAACAAAGGTTCTTAAAGCAATAGGAAGCAAAGTAATGAAATTGACACTTAAACTCACTTTTAATGGCAGAAATCAACTTTTAAACACAAGGGAAGATTCATGCAACTTTTAGGGTCAAATTCATGATGTGAAAATTAACTTAACACACAAATTAACCCTCTTTTGACAATTGTAGCATATAACTAAGTAGGGATCGTTCTTACACCGGGGATTAGGAGGGATTGCTAAACACTTTAAACAGACTCAATTAAGTAAAACTAACCTTCTAAACACTTAACTCAACTTAAAAACACTCAAAATAAGTTCACAAGACTCAAAATAAGCTAAAAACACTCAAAACTGCCTAAAAAACACAAACTGGACAGTTTTGAGCCTAAACACAAACTTGGACGAAAATTGGTTCTAACTTGACTCAAAACTCTTAAAAATACAATCTAAAACATATTTGAACCAATTAGACACGCTAAGACAATTGGGGATTTGGTTTTGGAAGAAAATCAAACAAACAAAACAATAATGTAAACTAGGCAGATTTGGGCGAAATTGATAGAATTAAGTGGATGGTGAGATGGCTAGGAGGTTTTTCTCCACACATGGCATACTTGCATACAACACAATCTTCAGTTGCTTATTCAATGAATTATGAACCTCAACACCCCAAGTTAATTAGGTACGCTTAAATTAACTTTCAGATTTCTCTTAGGTCATTGAATTGAATGGAATTAGCGCATAGCAATCAAATTATTCCTTAAAAGTTTTCTATATGAAAGCGCATAATAGAAAGACAATCCAAGATCATTAGGTTCTATGGAGATCATAGGTGTTGACGAGACATTCATAACTATGAAAGCGCATGATACTTATGCCAAGAATTTACTTAACATAATTGTGACCAACAATCTTAACTACTCATGAATATAAGTTCCCAACGATTAGGTGAAGTTTCCTTATACCCTAGCATCATATTTATGCATGCAAATTAAGTGTGCACTCTCAATTCATATACATAAACAAGTTTTAATTAAAACAAATAAGTAAATTGAATTCATCATTCATGAAATCACAACTGAAGGTAATCAAATCATCATGCAAATATAACCATCGTTTCAAATTCCCCCCCTAGCCAAAAGGGGATTAGTTGCTCATGCTTGCACAACAAAAATTATTGAATTTAAACATTGGAATCCTAAGAAAGATTACACCTAAACGTTTCAGCAATTCCAGGATGAATGACTTCCACGGCTGGGTTCATTTTCCTCCTCCTTGCTGGGGCACAAGGTATGTGTGGTGGATTTAGGGGTTTTGGATGGTGTGCTCTTGTTTAGAGGGATGGAGGATGGTTGATTATGGTGGTATGGTTGCAGCAATAGGGTACGGTTCCTCCTCATGTATCATATGGCTTAGGTGGTCCACCACCACATTTTCACTTCCCTTTTTGTGCTTGATTTCGATGTCAAACTCTTGAAGAAGAAGCATCCATCGAATTAGCCGTGGTTTGGCTTCCTTCTTGGTGAACAAGTACTTTAAAGCTGCATGATCAGTGAAAATAATAACCTTAGTACCAAGTAAATATGATCGAAATTTATCTAAAGCAAAGACAATGGCAAGAAGTTCTTTTTCAGTGGTCGAATAGTTTAATTGAGCGTCATTCAACGTCCGGGATGCGTAGTAGATAACATGCGGCTTCTTATCCTTCCTTTGGCCTAAAACAGCTCCTAACGCATAGTCGGATGCATCACACATTAGCTCGAATGGAAGGCTCCAATCTGGTGGCACAATGATGGGTTGCTGCCTAAATGTGCTTTGTTGTTGGGGTTGTTGTGGCTCCCTCCATTTGAAATTTGGATGATCTCTCCAACCGGGATTGTATGTGTTAGAGAAAAGATCACTTCTTGGTTGGTTTTGGCTCCCATAACCCACGACATTGGCAGATTCCCACCCTCCGTTCTCAATCAATTGAGGGCACTTGTCCGTGAGATGTCCATTCATGGAGCACACGCCACAAACAGCCACACTTTGTACCTTAGGTATTTCAACCACCTGCGAAAGAAGAGAAGTAAGATTAGCCATTTGATTTTGAGGTTCGGAAATAGCACTTACCTCATTAACTTGTTGTTACCGTGGTATGTCTTTTTGACCAACACCTTCGTATTGTTGAGCATTCAAAGCTCGGTTGGCAATGAGAGTCTTGGCGGCCATAGGTGTTTTGTCCACTAAAGCTCCACCCGCTGAGGCGTCTAGCATTTGACGTTCAACTGGTAGAAGCCCTTTGTAGAAATATTGAAGTAGAAACTCCTCCTTTATTTGGTGCTGCGGACATGAAGTGATAGGAGCATATTCATGCGACTTAATTGGCTTGTTCTCGTGCATTTATGTTGTGTTTCCTTAGTTATTTTAGTGTTTAAAGTCACTTTTGTGTGTTTTCAGGTTATAAAGCCAAAGTGTGCAAGAAGATGCAAATTGGAGTCTTTTGGAGCAAAAGAGGAATGAATGAGATGCAAATTGGAGCCCGTCCTTGAAACATTTTAACGCAATTGTGAAAGGACAATTTTGTCCCTAGTTCGTTTCTTTTACGTCTATTGGTTGTTTTTGTGTTGTGTTTGCATGTGTTGGGCCACACACTCACACTCTCACTCTCCCTACCCCTCTGTCCTTTTCCCTGTGATTGTCCCGAGCCCCCTTTCCCTCCCATTTCCCTTGAAAACGTACGGACACACACCCAAAACCTATCAAACCTTTACAGATCGAGGGAACCAAGACCATATTCGAGCTCGTGAGGCTGGGAGGAGTGCAGCTATACCATTTTCAGGTAAGAACATCAACATTTTCACGTCGATTCCACGAAGTCCGATTTGGGTACTATTCATGCACACGTGATTTCTCACGTTTTAGGAAATTTGAAGCTCGTAGGTAGCTTGGTGAGGTCCCAAGGAGGCTCGGAGTGCTTCGTTTGAAGGATTTGGACGTCGGGATCACTGGTTTCGAAGTTGGCAGGAGTTGGGTTGTTTTGACAAGTGAGATTTCGTGATTTTTAACCCTTAAAAGTAGTATAATTGTGTTCCTCTAGTTCCAAGCTTCAATTTGGTACCAATTTTGTCAAATTTGGGTGAAAAACGAAGGAGATATTGAAGTTTGAAAATTTTCCAGTTTTCCGGCGCCGGAGGCTCGCCGGAGAAGGAGACTGAATATTCCGTCAAGTCTGACGGAATATTCCTGACGCCGTTGGCGGAATCTGTCAAAACTGACGGAATATTCCCTACGGCGTCAGTTGACGCCGTCAGCGTGCTAGGCACGTGCCTGCGCGTGGCCGGCGCGTGGGGGCGCGTGCGGCGGTGGAAAAATTTTCTAAAAATTTGGGTGTGTTCCTGAGGTCGAGTAGAGCACGTTGGTATATTCATTTGCCCAATTTGAGCAATGTATGAGAAGTTATTTCAAAAAGTTGGTTATGTGCTTTAAAATTAACATTTTTGTAGTTGTTTCGCATATAGGTGATACGTATCCCGAGGACGAGCGTGGTCACTCGAGGCAGGGGGCTACGACCCTTCCACATACCAGTGAGTGGGCTTTTGGTTTTCCGTATATACCTATATACATTTATTTTCCCAGAAATTGATTGAAAGGGTTATTTGTTTCATGCCATGCATTATATTATCGTTGTTTATGCACCATTAGTCACATTATTAGTTGCATACATATACATATGCATATTGGGTGCTGTGGACGCATAGGTAAGTGCCAGGTAAGTGTTATTCATGTTTATATTTCAGTAGCGATTCGAGATGCTTAGAGAGCTCTTAACCTGCACCCCCGGTGTTAGTGCTCCCGCCCAGAGTAGGGCACAGTCCTTCACGTGATGTTCACCTCCCACACCACACGCTCAGCTTGGATCCAAGTTAGGTGCACAGTCCTGTCGTACAGACCACATTAGGTGGTTCCGACTCATAGGTGACCTGCGATTATTCGCACAGCCTTCACGTTATCGTAGCACTAGAGCGATTATATGTATTACACCGAGGCCTGTCGTACAGACCACTTTAGGTGGTTCCGACTCGTGGGCAGGTTTAGTTATTGATATTGAGATTTGAGCTCTAGATGCAGCCGTACAGGTCACGTTAGGTGACTCTGGCTGCCAAATTATATGTTATTGATATGATTTATACCTGAGCACTTGCATTTCATTCTGAGGTTTCGACATGGCATATTCTTGAGCATGATTGGCATATCTATATACATACGTACATATGTTCATTTTCTGGGAAGTATACAGGTTTTACGGCGAGGGGTTAGAATCTTGTTTTTGAAATGGTTTTTGAAAAGCTTTGTTTTTGCCCACTCACGCTTTTGTTTTGCGCCCCTCCAGGTTCTAGTTGTCTAGCAGGTTCGGTGGTTTCCCAGAGGGCTTTCCCTGTATTTCTGACAGACGATCCCCAGAGTAGGGTCATTGTGACATCCCACATCGCCCAGGGGAGTGATCTTTATATGTATATTCCAATCCCTACCTAGCACGAGGCCTTTTGGGAGCTCACTGGCTTCGGGTTCCATAGGAACTCCGAAGTTAAGCGAGAAGGGGGCTAGAGTAATCCCATGATGGGTGACCCACTGGGAAGTTGCTCGTGAGTTCCCAAAAACAAAACCGTGAGGGAATGGTAAGCCTAAACCGGACAATATCGTGCTACGGTAGTGGAGCGGGCCCAGGAAGTGATCCGCTGATGTGATAAAAGATAGCACTCAAATTAAACCCTCTTTTTGACAATTGTAGTATAGATATAAGTAGGGATCGTTCTAGGCCGGGGATTAGGAGGGATTGCTAATCTAATGAAAATTGACTCAAAGATGTAAAAATATGTTTTAAAACACTTTAAATAGACTCACAAGACTCTTACTAACTTATATGACTCAAAACAAACTTTAAAGACTCGAAACAACCAAAAACAACCAAAAAGACTTAATTTAGACTCTAGGACTTAATTTGGACGAAAATACACTTGGTTTTGACTCTAAAGACTCAAAAAGACTCTTTTGGACATATTTGGAACAAATAAGAAAGGGGGTTTTGATTTTGGACGAATTTAAAAGAAAACAAGTGACTTAAAACTTTAAAACAGATTTTGGACGAAAATAAGAAAAACTAATGGATGATGGGATAGCCAAGGGATACTTCTCCACACATGATACTTTCTAACATAAATTGATTTCGAGTTGCTTTTCCGATAAACCATGAACCTCAACACCCCAGATTAACCGTGAATTGCACTAATTAACCCTCAGATTTTCCTCACGTTATTGAATTGGATGATTGCATACGACAACCCAAAGCATTCCCCACAAGTTCCCTACATGAATTGCATAATAGAGATACAAGCAAGAATCATTAAGTTCTTTGAAAACCATAAGCATTGACGAAGCACTCCTTACTATGAATTGCATGAAACTTATGCCAAGAATTTACTTAATATGATTGTGAAAACAACCTTAACTACTTGTGAATATTAGTTTGTGACGATTATGTGAAACACCCTAATATTCTAGCCCCAAATTCAAGCATGCAAATTAAGTAGGCCTCCCTAATAAACATACAAGAATAAGTTATCCGTCAAACGGTTAAGTAAATTGCGTTCACAATTTATGAAATCACAACTGGACTTAATCAACTCATATTATAAATGTAATCATGGTTTCAAAGCATCCTTAGGCTAAAACGAGTTTAGCCTCTCATGTTCATGACAAAACAAAGCAACATAGATTTAAACATTAACAATAAAGCATAGATTACACCTAGAAACGTCCAACACTCCAACTCGAATGCACAAACGCCCAAGGCTTGGTCTTCCTTCTCCTCCTCCTTGCTAAGTCACGGCAAAGGGTCTATGGTGGGTTTGTGGATGATTTTCTGGGTTTTTGGATGGATTTAGGTATGTATGGTGGTGCGGCAAGGGTAGATGGTGGTGTATGGAGGTTGGGATGGAGGTATGGAAGTAGGGGAATGATGGATGGGTGGTTGCAAGGTCACGGCAAAGGATGGTTGTGTTTATGAATGAATGATTGTTGTGTGAAGGGTGGTGGTCATTAAATGGCGCGGCAAGGCTGTTTATATAGGCTAGTTTGGCACACTTAGTGAAGGAAAAGGATTGCCTAATCCCATTGTAAAAAGGTTAACTCAAGGCAGAAATCAAGTGGGATTGGGAATAGGAATTTCGGCTAGGAATTAGGGAGTTCTAGAAGGCTAGGTGCGGCACACATGTAGGGATAGGATTAGGTGTTCTAGAAACTGTGTTTAAGGCAGATTTCCTAATCCTAAAGGGCCTAGGACATGTGATATAGGAGTATTTAAAGGATTGTGATTCCTAAACCTACAAGGAATGGTGATTTGCGGCAATGGTATGGATGAGTCTTCTAGAAACTGAAATAGGTGTTTAAATGTGTAATTGATTCTCCCTAAGTAACTAGGTTTAGGTCCCAATCTGATTTGGATAGGATAGGATAGGATAATGTTAGAGTTAGGATAGGATAAGGTTTCTAGGATAGGATAAGATAAGGTTTGGATAAGGTTGGATAAGGTTCCTTGTTTCTTGCTTCTTCCTTATCTTCATTGGAGTAGAACTTCTTCCACCAGATTTGTAGCCTTTCCTAACTCTTCTTGTCTTCAGTTTCGTCCATCCTCTTTGCTCCATTGTTAAGCTATCCAATCCATGCCCAAAAATGCTCCAAATAGCCTCAAAATGCATCCTTTTGCATACTTTGCCCTTAAATCCTGAAAATACATAAAACTAGCTTAAAAGACTACTTTACTAAGGAAAAACACTATAAATGCACAAGAACAAGCTAAATTAAGGTGCATAAATATGCCCTTATCATCCGCCCCGGGCCGGGATGTGACAATTTGGTATCAGAGCCAATCCCTGGCCGGAAATGTGCCGACGAGGACGTCGGGCCCCTAAGGGGGGTGGATTGTGACATCCCACATCGTCCAAGGGAGTGCTCCTTATATGTATATTCCAATCCCTACCTAGCACGAGGCCTTTTGGGAGCTCACTGGCTTCGGGTTCCGTAGGAACTCCGAAGTTAAGCGAGAAGGGGGCTAGAGCAATCCCATGATGGGTGACCCACTGGGAAGTTGCTCGTGAGTTCCCAAAAACAAAACCGTGAGGGAATGGTAAACCTAAAGAGGACAATATCGTGCTACGGTGGTGGAGCGGGCCCGGGAAGTGATCCGCCCCGGGCCGGGATGTGACATGTAATGTTATTCTAAGTTCCTTCCTTCAAGCATATTACAAAAACTTTTTTTTTTTTTTCTTTGGGATTAAACATGAATTCATAAACAACAACTATAACCAAGTATAAAGCAAGAATATATCAAACTTCCATCCATGTTTATAACTCTCTTTCACAGCCATGCACATAAAAATCAAATCCTCATCATTGTGTTGGAAGGTATCCTAAGACACAAACACACAAAAATGAACACAAAACTGACTCAAATTGACTCTTTTTAGTTGTTTCAAACTGTTTTTCGGATTTTTTCAAAGTAACACATAAAAAGACTTCAAAACATGTTAAAAACACTTAAAACAGTGGGAAACAAGTTTAGACATTTTAGGTGGTAATACCCTATGAATTTCATGCAAAAATAGCTTAAAACAGAATGTTACCCCCCCCACACTTAAACTAAACATGGTCCTCAATATTTTAGACTAAACTAACAGCAAAGGAACACACAAATAAACACATCACACATAACATAAAGTAAGCAACAAAGGAAAAGTTTTAGGGACACAAATCTGAGTTTGGAACGATTCCTAAGTTCTTCCTTTGTTGAGTGCATGGGTTGCCTCCCAAGTAGCGCTTTCTTTTACATCTTGCAGCCGGACGATGCCACATTGATCAACCTTTATGGGAACCCACGGCATAGCGGGTGGTCTCCTCCACATCATGTTCTACAAAGCTCTCATAGTAAGGCTTCAATCGATGCCCATTCACCTTGAGCTCTTGACCTGTTTTGAAACTACGAACTTGGACTGCACCATGAGGAAAAACATTAGTAATAACAAAGGGTCCAATCCAACGTGAACGTAACTTACCCGGAAATAGACGAAGACTAGAATTAAACAACAACACTTTCTGTCCAACAGAGAAGGACTTGGTGCGAATCATCTTGTCATGAAAGGCCTTTGTCTTTTCCTTGTAAATGCGAGCATTCCCGTAAGCTTCATTCCATATCTCCTCAAGTTCATTAAATTGAAGCTTACGATGAATTCCCGCCTCATCTACATCCATGTTGAACTTCCTCACGGCCCAACGAGCCTTGTGCTCCAACTCCACAGGTAAGTGACATGGTTTGCCATAAACAAGCCGAAAGGGGGACATTCCTACGGGTGTTTTGTAGGCGGTCCTATAAGCCCACAATGCATCCTCTAACCTCAAGCTCCAATCTTTTCTTGTTGGCCCAACCGTCTTCTCAAGAATTTGTTTTATCTCCCGATTCGACACCTCGGCTTGCCCGCTTGTTTGAGGATGATAGGTGTCGAAACCTTATGTGTAACGTTGTACTTCTTGAGCAGTGCCTCGATTGTGCGATTACAAAAATGTGAACCTCCATCACTTATAAGGACTCGAGGCATTCCGAACCTAGCAAAAATGTTAGACTTCACAAAATCTGCAACCACTTTGGAATTGTTAGTACGGGTGGCTTTTGCTTCCACCCATTTGGAAACATAATCCACCGCCAACAAGATATAGAGAAAACCATGTGATGAAGGAAAAAGACCCATAAAATCAATTCCCCACACATCAAATATTTCAACAGAAAGTATAGGGTTTTGTGGCATTTGATCCTTAACACTTATATTACCCATTTGTTGACAACGATCACATGTAAGGCAAAATGTCCTAGCATCCCTAAAACTGGTTGGCCAATAAAACCCACATTCTAAGACTTTAAGGGCAGTGCGTTGGGTGCCAAAATGTCCCCCACATACATATGAATGACAGAATGTTAAAATAGATTGAAACTCAGATTCATTCACACAACGTCGTACAATCTGATCGGGACAAAATTTCCAGAGGTATGGGTTATCCAAACATAAAACCTAGCATCATTTTTAAGCTTATCACTTTGATTCCTATTAAGTGTGCTAGGGTTATGTTTAGACACCAAAAAGTTCACCAAATCTGCATACCAAGGCTCACTTACCTGGATAGACATTCATTGTTCATCGGGGAAGGTTTCAGAAATTGGCAATGCTTCCTTATGCACCATTCGACTTAGGTGGTCAGCCACCACATTCTCCACGCCCTTCTTATCCCGAATCTCAATGTCAAACTCTTGTAGAAGCAACATCCATCGAATTAGTCTAGGCTTGGCCTCCTTTTTCGTGAGCAAATACTTGAGAGTTGCATGATCAGTAAAAATAATAACTTTAGTACCAAGTAAGTATGATCGGAACTTATCTAATGCAAATACCACAGCAAGTAATTCTTTTTTAGTGGTTGAGTAATTTAATTGAGCATCATTTAGTGTCCTAGATGCATAATAAATAACATGAGGTTGTTTGTTCTTTCGCTGCCCTAAAACAGCACCAATCGCATAGTCCGAAGCATCGTACATCAACTCGAATTGAAGGCTCCAATCTGGAGGTGTGATAATGGGAGCCGAAGTGAGAGCCTCCTTTAAATGTTTGAATGCCGTGGATCATGCATCATCAAACTCGAAAGCCACCTCTTTTTGAAGCAATCGACATAGTGGCTGTGCAATCTTGGAGAAATCCTTTATGAAACGCCTATAAAAACCTGCGTGACTAAGAAACGAACGAACCTCTCTAACCGAAGTTGGAGAGGGTAAGTGACGAACAAGGTCTACCTTAGATTTATCCACTTCAATGCCTTTTTCAGAAATAATATGTCCTAGAACAATACCTTGCTTAACCATGAAGTGACATTTTTCCCAATTAAGCACAAGATTCGTTTCAACACAACGTTTCAAAATTAAGGTCAGATTATTCAAGCAATGATCGAATGAATTACCAAACACGCTAAAGTCATCCATGAATATCTCAATAATCTTCTCCACATAATCAGAAAATATACTCACCATGCATCGTTGAAATGTCGCAGGGGCATTGCACAAACCAAATGGCATGCGCCTATATGCAAAGGTGCCAAAGGGGCACGTGCAGGTTGTCTTCTCTTGGTCCTCCGGAGCTATCACAATTTGGTTATATCCGGAATATCCATCAAGAAAGCAATAAAATTTATAACCGGCTAACCTTTCTAACATTTGGTCAAAGAATGGCAATGGAAAGTGATCCTTCCTTGTCATGGCATTTAACTTCCTGTAATCAATACAAACACACCAACCGGTCACAACACGAGTGGGTACAAGCTCTTGTTCTTCATTCTTCACCACCATGACTCCGGACTTCTTTGGAACAACCTGCACGGGTGACACCCAACGACTATCAGAAATAGGATATATAACACCACAATCAAGCAATTTTATAACCTTATTGTCACTACTTCCAACATGGGTGGATTAAGGCAACGTTGAGCTTCACGAGATGGCTTGGCTCCCTTCTCCAAAAGGATGCGATGCATGCACGTGGTGGGACTAATGCCTTTGATATCCGCCAAGGTCCATCCAATGGCAGATTTGTGCTCCTTTAACACCCTTATCAACTTGTCTTCTTCTTGGGCCGTGAGTGAGCTAGATATGATGACGGGTAGTGTCTGATCTTCTCCCAAGAAAACATACTTCAAGTGACTAGGTAATGGCTTTAACTCAAGTGTAGGTGGCTGCACAATTGATGGAAGTAACTTGTTAGTCAAAACTGAATCTAAAATTGAGAGTGGAGACTTACCAGAGTGTGAGGGCAATGACTCGAAGGCAGCGACCATTTCAATCACTTCACCACAAGGGGGCACGACAATATGGTCAGATTGCATGCCATGGGTTGCAAGGATTCCCCCACCCTCATTTCTTGCTCCTATGCCGTGCACTAAGGCTACCTCAAGTGCATCTTCGTTCATTTGATCCAAATGTACCTGTGCCAAAGAATCAACAATGTCAATAGCAAAACAAGAATGGTCCTCAATTCGATATTTAATGGTTTCAGAAAGATTAAAATTAATAATGTCCCCATCAAACTCCATGGTTAATGTTCTCGTAAACACGTCTATCTTTGTTCTCGCTGTTTTCATGAATGGACGGCCTAGCAAGATTGGCAATGATGGAGCATGGCTTGAAACCTCCATTTCTAAGACATAAAAATCTGCAGGAAAGATAAGATGATTGACCTGCACTAAAACATCCTCAAGGACTCCTTTGGGATAAGCGTTAGAACGATCGGCCAATTGAATTATAACGCCATCTTGTTTTAACTCACCAAGGTTAATATATGCATAAATGAAATATGGCATGACATTAATAGAAGCACCTAAATCTAACATGCATTGTTCAAATCTATTGTTTCCAATTATGCATGGGATAGTAAAGCTCCCTGGATCCTTACACTTTGGAGGTAACTTTCGTTGCAAAATCGCGGATACATTTTCACTTACTTTCATAACTTCTTTGTTTGAAATTCTTTTCCTAGTTATGCATAACTCTTTTAAAAACTTTGCATACCTAGGCACTTGCTTAATAGCATCAAGTAAAGGAATGTTTACTTGGACTTTTCGAAAGGTATCCAAAATGTCCTTCTCGCTTTCTTCCTTCTTCGATTGTGCAAATATGCGAGGGAAAGGAACATTGGGCAGATTAGTGTTCGAAATCACAACATTTGGGACAACATTACCTGAGGTGGACAAAATGGAGTGCTTAGATGGCTGCGGCATGGGTGGTGCTACCCTTGCCGTGGGGTAGGATTGCTCCTCTTCTTCAATTTGTATCTTCTCATTTTCCTTGTTTTGGGCAGGTTCATGTGCTTTGCTTCCCACTTCTTTTCCACTTCTTAGTGTGATAGCTTTTGCAGATTCGAAACCACCCTTGGGATTGACCACTGTAGTGCTTGGTAACTTACCATTTTCACGAAATTGTCCCAAAAATTCTGCCATTTGGCCCATTTGCTTCTTTAGCTCATTAACCTCTTTTGCTTGGTTCTGCATTCCCTGTGCCATTGTGGTTAATAACTGATATGTTTTATCGTCATTCATAGACGTACCTAAGTTGGTTTAGGATGATTGTGCTTGAGGAGGTGATTGTGGTGCCATTGGCCTTGGAAAGAAACCCGGGGGTTGTCGGAATCCACTTTGTTGGGCAGGTTGTGGTGCATCTCTCCATTTGAAATTGGGGTGGTCACACCATCCCTGATTGTATGTATTAGAAAAAGGATCACCCCTTGGTTGGTTTTGATTCCCATAACCCACGGCATTTGCAGATTCCCACCCTCCACTCTCAATTAATTGAGGGCATTGATCAGATTGGTGTCCTTGAATGGAGCATACACCACAGATTGTAGTTCCTTGAGTTTTGGGGCCTTTAACAAACTACAATAACATAGACGTAAGGTTAGCCATTTGGGATTGTAACTCAGAAATAGAACTTACCTCATTTACATGATGTGGCCGTGGGGTGTCTCTCTGCCCAACACATTCGTATTGTTGTGCGTTGAGTGCTTGATTAGCAATGAGAGTTTTGGCAGCCATGGGTATCTTGTCCACTAGAGCTCCTCCCGCAGATCCATCTAACATTTGACGTTCAATTGGTAGGAGACCTTCGTAGAAATATTGAAGAAGAAACTCATCCTTCATTTGGTGATGTGGACATGAAGCAACAAGAGTTTTAAAACGTTCATAATAAGTTGGAAAAGATTCACCTTGGCTTTGCTGAATTTCACTAATCTTCTTGCGAAGAAGAATAACTCGTGATGTCGGAAAGAACTTCTCTAAGAAGGCTCGCTTCATACTCTCCCATGATGTGACAGTTTCGGGATCCAACTCATACAACCAATCCTTGGCCTTCTCCAACAAAGAAAAAGGAAAAGCCTTCATCTTCAATATGTTGATGTCCACGTTCACCGATGTCATACTTGAGCATACTACTTTGAACTCCTTTAAATGCTTATTGGGGTCCTCCATTGATAACCCATGGAACTTGGGTATATGATGTAGCAAACTGGACTTCAACTCAAATTCATCGGTCTTCTCAGGGGCTGCCCTAAGGTATTGGATGCAAAAAGGGGTTGCATTGTCCAAACCCGAGGTAGAAAGCTCATTGATGGTTCGATTGTCCGCTGCCATGGTTGGTACTTCCTCTTCAAACCTTGCCGTGGGCTCCTCTTCAACCTCAACTTCTTGCTCTTCTAATTCAGGTTCGGGACTAGGAGGATTAGACTCTTGCAATTTCCTTCTTCTTCTCAAAGTCCTCTCAAAATTGTCGTCAAAGTCGAAGATATGCTCACGAACAGGTTGTGAGCTACAGGTCATAAACTAGTACATGCACACAAGAGCAAACAAGGTTAGTAACCAACTTAATAGACTCGCCACAAGTAAGAAAGTAAGGTGCCTATACACGGCACAAAAACAAAACACACACACACGGTGCAAAATTTAAAACAAAACAGAAAACTAAACAATTTAAACAAGACTCAAGACAAGGGATTAGCAACTTCGCTAATCCCCGGCAACGGCGCCAAAAATTTGATGCGTTACGAATGTGACACACAAATTAAACCCTATTTGTGACAATTGTAGTAATGATGTAAGTAGTGATCGTTCTAACCGGGAATTAACTAGGGGTTCTAATCTAATATAAATTGACTTAAAAACACAAAAACTAAACTTAAAGACTCTAACTAGACTACTATGACTCAAAATAGATTTGAAACACTCAAAACTGCCTAAAACAATCAAATTGACTCAAACAGAAACTAAAACTTGATTTGGACGAATTTGAAAGTGCTTGTGACTCAAAATACTTAAAAACACAAAATAAGACAGATTATAATGACTAAGACTTAACAAAATATGGGGGGATTGTGTTTTGGCGAAATTAAATTCAATGGACAGATTGTAAAGAAAAACAGATTGTAAGACAATTTGTGATGAACCAATGGATGATGGAATAGCTAAGGGGTTCTTCTCCACACATGAAATATATGCAACGTAAATCAATTTCCAGTTATCAATTCAATAAGTTATGAACCTCGACACTCCAAGTTAATTAGGTCCACTTAAATTAACCTTCAGATTTCCCTAGAATCATTGAATTGGATGAATATGCATCGCAACCAAATTATTCCTAACAAGTTCTCTATATGAACAGCATGATAAAGACACAAGTTAGAATCATTACGTTCTTTGGAAATCATAAGCATCGACAAGGCATTTGTAACTATGAAAAGCATGATACTCCTGCCAGAAATCTACTTAACACGATCGTGACTAGCGACCTTCACTACTTGCGAATATAAATTCATAACGATTAGGTGAAACAAACTTATACCTTAGCACCATATTCAAGCATGCAAATTAAGCGTGCACTCTCGATCAACATACAAGAATAAGTTCTAAATCAAACGGTTAAGCAAATTGTATTCACGAATTATGCAACGATAACTGGAAGTAATCAACTTATTTCACATATATAATCATGGTTTCGAATACACCCTTAGCCAAAACGAATTTAGCCAATCATACTCAAAGCAAAACAAAGATTACATGAATTAGACATTGAAATATAAGATAGAATACACCCAAAATTGTTCAACAACTCAGAATTAAGAGCCAAACAATTGAATGAATCTATCTCCTTTCCCTTGCTTGCGGCAGATTGGGTGATGATGGTTTCTGGATTGTTTTGATGATGTAGAATGGATTTGGGGTGTTTAGAGGCACGACAAGGGATGTAGGTTGAGTGTGGATGAGTGTTTGGTGGTTGAAAGGTGGTGGAGGACTCGGCAATGATGGTGGAAGAAGGTGGAATGGCTGGTTCTGTTTCTGGGTTGCAGAATGGTGTTTTGGGATGGATGGATGTGTGTGGGAGTGAATGGACGAGTTCTGGTGGTGAATCCCCCTCTAGGGTTCGGCCAAGTGCTGATTATAAGTGTTTTGGGAAGTTAATAACATACCTAATTGAGTTATGATTCAGATTTCCTAGTCTAAATAGAAAAGGTAAGTGAATAAAGTCCAAATAAAATCAGAAAAGGGGAATGCACGAATTTAAAACAAGTAAGGAATGTCCTTGCCTTGTAAGGAATTAGAAATTAAACCTCTTCCACAGCAAGGAAGGGGAATTTAAGGTAAGGTACGAAATTGGTACAAAAGAAGGAAGGAAAAATCCATTCCTTGCAAGAAATCAGAAATTAGGACTTTAAGGAAAGTTTTAGAATTAGGAAAGTGAATTAAACTAGGAAATAGGAAATTGAAATCAGGAAACACAAGGGAAGGGTGCGGCACATAGTTTAGGGAAAGGTAAGACACAAAGCAAAAGGTATTAGAATAAGGGAAAGGTCCTAACACAGATGGAAAATAAGGAAGTGTACACAAAGAAAGGGAAACAACCTTTCTTGCACGGCAAGGAATGGAAAGTTGCAAAGAACCTTTGTTTGTTGTCCAAGGGTGCTCGAGAGCCATCTTAATTGTTAAAACTTAGAGCGTTCTTGATTTAGGAAAGGTCAACCAAAATAGGAAACTTTGGCTTAACTTTCCTACTTCAAGTAGGAATCCTTGTGTGATTAGGAATCCTCATGTGAGTGGGAAACCCCCTTCAATTTGGAAACCTTCTCGTAATTGGAATCCTCGACGTAGTAGGAATCCTTGTCGTAGTAGGAATCCTTACGACATCAACTCTTCAATTTCGTCCATTCCTTTTGCTCCAAGCATAAGCTATCCAATTTGTGCCCAAAAGTGCTCCAAAAGGCTCCAAAATGCATCCTTTCGCCAAATACGTCTTATGAACTTGAAAACACACAAAAGAAGCTTAAAGAACTAAAATAACTAAGAATTAATAACATAAATGCACGAAAACAAGCAAACTAAGTCGCATAAATATGCTCCTATCAACAACAAGTGAATGAGGTAAGTGCAATTTTTGAAATTCAATCTCAATTAGCTAATCTCGCTACGTTTGTGTCTCAAGTTGTTGAAGGATCCAAAATGTAAGGTGTGGCCATATGTGGAGTGTGCTCTATGCAAGGACATCTCAATGATCAATGTCCTCAATTGATAGAGAATGGAGGATGGGATAGTGCCCATGTCGTGGGGTACCAAAGTCAAAATGAACCAAAGAATGATCCATACTCAAATACATACAATCCGGGATGAAGAGATCACTCAAATTTCAAGTGGAGGGAGCCTCAACAACCTCAACAACAAGGAGGAATTCGATAGCCACCCCCTGGGATATATCAAAAGCCATTTGCATAATCTCAACCTCAATCACAAACTACCCAACAAACTCAGGTTCGCTAATTTATAATGATCAAACTTTTCAATTACTAACTTCTATATCGCAGGGATTACAAAATCAAAATAATAGAATAGCGAACCAAGAAAAAGAGATGAGTGACGTGAAGAAGCAAATCGAGCTGATTTCAGAGTTCCTTGAGCAGTTTCGACCATTGTGAATTCAAAGAGAAGCTTTGAAACCGCCAACGTCATTACGTTGAGAAGTGGTAAGGAGCTCGGAAATCATCCAAAACCATCCAAACAAGGCCTTAAAGAGGAGGAAAAGCTGCTGCAAGAAGAAGAACAAGGAGCAAAGGCCACGGCAAGGGAAGGCAAAACCTTGCAGCAGCCCCCTAGTGCATCTAAGTTGTCCCAAACCACCAAAGTAAGTCCAAATTCGAATTTTTCTAGTTTTATTCCACTAAATGTGCCCTTTCCTAGCAGGTTTATGCAATTTAAGACAGAGGAGGATGAAAAAGACATTCTGGAGACGTTTAGGAAGGTGCACATCAATATCCCGCTCCTTGATGCAATAAAGCAAATTCTGAAGTACAGTAAGTTTTTGAAGAAGATTTGTACAACAAAGAAACGGATTCAGGAGAAAGAGATGGTACATGTAAGTGAGAATGTCTCTGCAATGTTGCAAAGAAAGCTGCCACCTAAATGCAAAAATCCAGGTAGTTTCATTATCCCTTATGTAATTGGTGATACAAGGTTTGAACATGCTATGCTAGATTTAGGTGCATCAATTAATGTCATGCCATATTCTATCTATGCATCTATGAATCTAGGAGAGCTTAAAAATGATGGTGTTATTATTCAATTAGTCGATTGATCTAATGCATACCCGAGAGGAGTTTTGGAAGATGTTTTGGTGCAGGTAGACCACTTGATTTTTCTTGCAGATTTCTATGTGCTTGACATGGAGGATTCAACCCACTCTCCACCATCGCCACTCTTACTTGGACGACCTTTCATGAAAACAGCCCACACCAAGATTGACGTGGGCAAGGGTGATGTGAAAATTAACTTGACACACAAATTAAACCCTACTTGTGACAATTGTAGTAGATATGTAAGTAGGGATCGTTCTCGACCGATGATTAAGTAGGGATGCTAATCAATACAAATAAGACTCAAAAACACTAAACTAGACTCTATAGACTCAAAACTAACTTAAAACACTTAAAACAGCAACCAACAATCAAAAAGACTCAATTTTAGGCTCAACAAGTGTTTTGGACGAAATACACCTTAACTTGACTCAAAAGACTCAAAGAAAACAGGTTTTGACTCAAATAAGAAGACTAAATGAATGGGGGATTGTTTTTGACGAATTTCAAACTTCAAACGAAAACTTTGTAGAAAACACTTTGGAAAAACCAATTTAAGTGAATTAAATGGGTGAAAGGCTAGTTAGAGGGTCCTTCTCCACACATGATATATGCATATGAACCAATTTCCAGTTATTATTCCTCTAGACCATGAATGACAACGACCCAAATTAGTTGCATTGCACAACTAACCCTCAGGTTTTCCTTATTTCATTGAATTGAATGAAAACGCATTACAACCAAATTATCTTTTTCAAGTTCTTTATATGAAACGCATAACAAAGATACATATCAAAAGTCATTAAGTTTTGTGAAAACCATAAGCATTGACAAGGCATTCATCACTATGAAACGCATGAGACTCATACCACGGATTTACTTCACACAATTGTGACTAGCAACCTCCACTACTTGTGAATATAAGTGAATAACTATTACGTGAAACCTTTTTATATTCTAGCATCAAATTCATGCATGCAAATTAAGTGTCGACCCCCAACCCACATACATAAACAAGTTTTAATAACTTAGATAAGCAAATGACATTCAAGCCTTAAGAAACAATAACTGGACGTAATCAATTCATATAAAACATATAATCATGGCTTCGAATTTACCTCTAACTAAAAAGAAATTAGTTCCTCATGTTCGTAAAACAAAGATAATTAAATTTAAACATTGAACTGAGACTAAGGATAGAAAGAACCAAGAAACACTCCACACTCCATTGGCATGCACGGCATTCCCTTGGATGGCAGATTGCACAAGTCCTCATCTCCTTCCTTCCTTGCTTGCAGCACTAGGGTGGTGTAGGGTGAATTGTGGTGTTTGATGGCTGAAAGTATGAATGAATGAATGAGTGAGATGATGATTTGAATGGTGCGGCATACGGCTGTATTTATAGGCTAATTATGCACAATTAGTGAAGGAAAAGGATTGCACAATTCCATGGGAGAAGGGTTAAGTCTTGGCAGAAACCAAAAGGGAATGGAATAGGTAGTGCACGGCATGGTTTTAGGGGGTTCTAGAAGGATAGATATGGCACATTTGTAGGGAGGAAGATAAGATGTTCTTGAAAGAATATTTTAGAACAGATTTCTGGATCTAAAGGGATAAGGATATATGATATAGGTGTAGGATATGAATTACAACTCCTAAACCTCCAAAGAGTGACCTATATGCGGCACACAAAGGGTTAATGCTTCTAGAATCTGAATTAGGTGTTTAACTGTATAACTAATCCCCTCTAATTAGCTAGATTTAAGCCCTAATCTGATTTGGATAGGATAAGATAGGATAATGTTAGAGTTAGGAAATGATAAGGTTGGTTAGGATAGGAAAAGATAAGGTTGGATAAGGTTCCTTATTTCTTGCTATTTCCTTATCTTCTTTGCATTTGGACTTCTTTCTCTAGATTTGTAGCCTTTCCTAGCCCTTCTAGACTTCAATTTCATCCATCCTCTTTGCTCCATAGTTAAGCTATCCAATCCATGCCCAAAACTGCTCCAATTAGCTTCAAAATGCCCTTTCTTGCTCCTTTTGCCATTTAGGACCTAAAAACATACGAAAATAGCTTAAAAGACTAAAATAAATAGTAATTAACTCACTAAATGCAAGGAAACAACATAACTAAGTAGCATAAATATGCTTCTTGATAGGAGCATATTTATGCTACTTAGCTATGTTGTTTCCTTGCATTTAGTGAGTTAACTACTAATTATTTTAGTCTTTTAAGCTATTTTCGTATGTTTTTAGGTCCTAATGGCAAAAGGAGCAAGAAAGTGCATTTTGAAGCTAAATGGAGCAGTTTTGGGCATGGATTGGATAGCTTAACTATGAAGCAAAGTTGATGGACGAAATTGAAGTCAAGAAGGGCTAGGAAAGGCTACAAATCTGGAGAAAGAAGTTCTAATGCAAAGAAGATAAGGAAACAGCAAGGAATAAGGAACCTTATCCAACCTTATCTTATCCTAACCAACCTTATCCTTTCCTAACTCTAACATTATCCTATATTATCCTATCCAAATCAGGTCGTGCCTTAAATCTAGCTATTTAAAAGGGATTAGATGTATATTTAAACACATAAAACAGATTCTAGAAGCCTAATCCCTTATGTGCTGCATATATGCCATTCCTTGGAAGTTTAGGAGTTGTAATTCATATCCTACACCTATGCCATGTGTTCTTGTCCCTTTAGGTCTAGAAATCTGCCTAAATACTCTTTCTAGAACACCTTAG
This sequence comes from Pyrus communis, assembly GCF_963583255.1. Taxonomy (NCBI): domain Eukaryota; kingdom Viridiplantae; phylum Streptophyta; class Magnoliopsida; order Rosales; family Rosaceae; genus Pyrus; species Pyrus communis. The sequence goes on from NC_084809.1 coordinate 20,948,835, forward strand.
CTGATCCTAATTAGGTGCCGCACCCCTTATACCTTCTAGAAGTACAATTTCTGCCACAAAACACATTGTTTCTAGAATCCCTACAAAAGTGGCGTCTCTCCCTCTTCTAGAAGCCCTAGAATCTGCAATCCTTTTCCCTTTCTTCCTTGGTTTTTGCTGTGGAATCCTAATCCTTTTCCCATTGGATTGTGCAATCTTTTTCCTTCAGAAACTGTGCATAAATTAGCCTATAAATACAACCCTATGCCACACCATTCAAAACATCCATTCACTCATTCATTCATTCATACTTTTAGCCATCAAACACCACAATTCACCCTACACTACCCTAGTGCCGCAAGCAAGGAAGAAAAGAGAAGAAGACTTGTGAAATCTTCCATCCAAGAAGGGTTCGAAATCTACCATTGGAGGTGGAGAGTTTCTAGGTGTATTCTGTCCTTAGTTTTAGTTCAATGTTTATATTAATTTGGTTTTGAATTGTGATGAACATGTGGAACTAATTTCTTTTTAGTTAGAGGTGAATTCGAAGCCATGATTATATGTTTTATATGGATTGATTATATCCAGTTATTGTTTCTTAAGGCATGAATGTGATTTGCTTATCTAAGTTATTAAAACTTGTTTATGTATGTTGGTTGAGGGTTGACACTTAATTTGCATGCATGAATTTGATGCTAGAGTATAAGGGAGTTTCATGTAATAGTTATTCACTTATATTCACAAGTAATGGAGGTTGCTAGTCACAATCGTGTTAAGTAAATCCTTGGTATGAGTCTCATGCGTTTCATAGTGATAAATGCCTTGTCAATGCTTATGATTTTCACAAAACTTAATGACTTTTGATATATATCTTTATTATGCGTTTCATATAGGGAACTTGAGAAAGATAATTTGGTTGTGATGCGTATTCCATCTAATTCAATGAAATAAGGAAAATCTGATGGTTAATTGTACGATGCAATTAAATTGGGGCATTATCATTCATAGTCTTCAGGGATAATAACTGGAAATTGGTTCATATGCATATAACATGTGTGGAGAAGGACCCTCTAACTAGCCTTTCACCCATTTATTCCACTTAAATTCGTTTTTACAAAGTGTTTTCTACAAAGTTTCTGTTTTAAGTTTTAAATTCGTCAAAAACAATCCCCCTTTCATTTAGTCTTGTTATTTGAGTCAAAATCTGTTTTCTTTTAGTCTTTTGAGTCAAGTTAGGTCTTATTTTCGTCAAAATCACTTGATAGGTCTAGAATTGAGTCTTTTTGATTGTTTATTGCTATTTTGAGTGTTTTAAGTTAGTTTTGAGTCTATAGAGTCTGGTCTAGTGTTTTTGAGTCTTCTTTGTGTTGATTAGCATCCCTAGTTAATTCCCGATTTAGAACGATCTCTACTTACATATATACTACAATTGTCACAAATAGGGGTTAATTTTTGTGTCAAGTTAATTTTCACATCACTCCTATCAAATTCCCCCACACTTAGCTTTTGCTAGTCCTCGAGCAAAACAAAATAAACAAAACAAAACACAATCTAAACCTTCCAACATGTACCTCAGGGATTTCCAATAACATGACACATTAAAGAACACCAATGACATAGATTTTAGTTATCCCTACCCTTGAGCATATACTTAACCATAGTTACCACACACTAGCTCCCATTTAATCAATTAAAACATGATTTTTGAATGTAGTAACATGCCTTAGAGAATCCCTCAATTCCTCACTGGATACACTCTATTTTCACACATTTTCTGACTACACTCCCTACACTAGATATATGTGAGAAGATTGATGTAAACATGTAGACTAACACTCACATATGAATGATCAAAGAAGGCACTTTCTGGAATTATTAACATGTATATGATCTCATGAATGGAATGCCACTACTTAGACGCGAGAACCAGGGATACCATATGCTCAAACAAATTTTAAACTCCACATATTGAAACACATAACAATCAAGATAGAAATCTAAGGGTTGCAACGGGGCTAAGGTATTGGCTAATAAAGAAAGGTAAAGATAAACAAAAGTTCTTAAAGCAATAGTAAGCAAAGTAATGAAATAAACACTTAGAATTCACTTTTGATGCAGAAATCAACTTTAAACACCCAAGGGAGGTTCACACAACACTTAGGGCCGGATTCAAACTTTTGGACCCTTTCTTCAACAACCAATACTTGTGAGTTCATTCTCACTTATTTTCAACTTTTTCTTCTCTTTTTTTTTTTTTTTTTTTTTTTTTTTTTTTCATATAAACCCTTCTCCCACACTTGTTTTTTTGCAACCTGTAGAACAACAGGAATTCTGTCTAAGTCATGCTTCACTATCCTTTAAGAACAAGGATATGGGTATTCCTATTCTAGGTTAGGTAAGGATAATGTGGTTAACAAATAAAATAGGCTAAATAAGGCTCAAAGGGGCTAATCCTACAATACATATGCAAAGGGGTAAGGCTTTTTGGCTCTGGGCTTGAACTAAACAACTTCATCTTGTTATTTGTTATGCTCATCAATTTCATGCTTTGAATGAAACGGGTATGATTTCTAGTATTTGGAACTATAGTGATGAAACGCATTCTAAGTAGCAACCAAGCAAAGAATAATGAGATCATGCAACGACTTTAGAAAACATGAAATCAAGATTAATAACTCTCCAAAGAACTTTAGGCTCAAGTCTCTCAGGGTTGTAGCATTAGTTTGAGTTTCTTCCTTCAAGCATGTTACAAAAACTGATTTTTTCCTTTGTGATTACATGTGAATTCGTAAATGTCAACTATAACTAAGCATAAACCAAAGAGCATATCAAATTTCCATCCATGTTTGTAATTTTCCTTAATAGTCATGTAATTAAAAACCAAATCCTCATCATTGTGTTGGAAGGTACCCTAAGACACAAACAAACACAAAAACGACTCTAAAAACAACTCTTTTTCGGTTTTTTAAACACTCTTTTTCGATTTTTTTTTTCAAATTTTCGGATTTTCTGTTTAAGACACATAAAAACACTTCAAAACACACTAAAACCACTTCAAAACAGTGAATAACAACTCTGGAAGTGATAGGTGATAAAACCAAACATTGTCCTCAATGTTTTAAGCATAGACTCACAAACAGACAAACAAATACACAACTAACAATATGACAAGCATGGCAAAGTAAAAGCAATAAAGAGTAGGGTTTAAGAATGCAAATCTGGTTGTGGAGCTAGAGTTCCATCGTCTCCTCGTTTGAACACATGGGTTGCCTCCCAAGAAGCGCTTGCTTTAACGTGTTCTAGCCGGACGATACCTCCTTTTAATCTTCACTAGGGCTCACGGCATGGAGGGGTATGTCCTCCATGGTATGCTCCTTGAAATTCTCGTAGTAAGGCTTCAAACGGTGTCCATTCACTTTAAATTCATGTCTCGTCTTCAAACTTTGAATTTGGACTGCACCATGAGGAAAGACATTAGTAAAAGGGCCTATCCATTTAGAACATAACTTACCTGGAAACAAGCGAAGGCGAGAATTGAAAAGTAACACTTTCTGCCTTATTGAGAATGTCTTGCTATGAATCATCTTGTCATGGTAAGCCTTTGTTTTCTCTTTGTAAATGCGCGCGTTCTCATAAGCCTCATTCCTTATCTCCTCAAGCTCATTCAATTGAAGTTTCCGATGAATTCCAACGGCATCTATGTCCATATTGAAGGTCTTGACGGCCCAATGTGCTTTGTGCTCCAATTCAACGGGAAGATGGCATGGTTTCCCATAGATGAGCCGAAATGGGGACATCCCAATTGGTGTTTTGTAGGCGGTACAATATGCCCACAATGCGTCATTTAAACGCAAGCTCCAATCCTTCCGAGTTGGCCTCGCAGTCTTCTCTAAAATCTGCTTGATTTCTCGATTAGAAACCTCAGCTTGCCCATATGTTTGAGGATGATAAGGTGTGGAAACCTTATGCATGACATTAAATGGCTTGTTCATGCGACTTAAATGGCTTGTTCTCGTGCATTTACGTTATGTTTCTCTAGTTATTTTAGTCCTTTATGCTTCTTTTGTGTGTTTTCAGGTTCTAAGGGCAAGGTATGCAAAAGGATGCCTTTTGGAGCCTTTTGGAGCAAATTAGAGATTGGAATGGATACCATATGCTTGGAGCCAAGAGGATGGACGAAATTAAAGACTTGAAGTAGGAAAGTTAAATCCTAAAAGACCTCATGTTTAAGCATCATTGAAGACTCCTACGCATTTTAGAACACAAAAACAACATTCCTTGCAACCTTAGGACATTGTCGTGTGTTTCCTTGTGTCTCCCTTCCTTGCATGGCAAGGAAGGGCTTTGTTCCCTATTTTAAACACTTAAAGCATTCACTTATCATATCATTCACTTATTATAATCATTCACTTAACATATCATTCAATTATCACTTCCATTCATTTATCACTTAACATATCATTCATTTATCACTTAACATATCATTCATTCATATCCTTATCATAACCATACACTCATCTCCTTATCATAACCATACACCTATCACTTATCACTTATCACAACAACAACCTTGCACATGCACTCCCATTCTTTAATTCAACCACATTCCAATTCAACACATGCAATTACACACACCACTCAACCCTTTTTCCATCCTTTGTGCCGTGCATTCCCAATCCCTTTCCATCAATTCACATGCATTTCCCCCTAATTCCAACTCACCACAAACAAGCCACATGCATTTACACCCCACATGTCCCTTTAATCATTCAACCATAAAACCACATGCACTCCCATTTCTCTTCCCATTCACCCTTTGCCGTGCATAACCTTGACATTTCTAATTTAATCCACAACTTTTCCTAGCTGTTTGCATGTGCATTCCCCATTCAAACTTCCAACTTTCATTCTACATTATTGCAGCTGCATCCTCTCACCCTTTAATCATTAACCATATGCAAAACTTCATCATTCATCACACATTCCTTGGCATACAAAACAACACCATTTAAACCCCAAAACAACTCTTTGCCGTGCCTTTCCATCATTTCCAGCATCCACACACATTGCTGCAGCTTTCCAACTTTCATTCTTCATCATTGCATCCATTCCACATGCATTCTTCATCATTGCACCACAATTCAATTAATCCCACACTCCATGTCGTGGCCTATTCTCATTTCAGCACACTCCACATGCAATTCCAGCTTTTCTCCTTCTCTTTGCAGCCACAAGTCACATGCATTCACTCATAATCATTCACCAAACATGCAGCCACATTTCCACCCACCTCCTAGCTGTTATGTTCCCTCCATTACTCCTATAAATACCCTTGCATTCATTCATTCATGGAATCATCTCATTTTCATACACAACACACCACATTCACTCTCCACCTTCTTTAGCCGTGAGTCCCCCTTCCCTTATAATCCAAACACCACTCCTCATCCATTTCCATAATCCCCCAAACCTCACCTTAGACCTTGTGCTACAACAACGAGGAAGATAAGAGGGCCTAAACGTTCATACAATTCAAGTTTGAGTTGTTGGAATGTTTAGGTGTTTCTTTGATTTCAAAGTTTAAATTCAATTCTCTTTGTTTTGTACGTATGAGGAATGGAAGAGAAGAGTGCCTAAACGTTCATACAATTCAAGTTTAAGTTGTTGGAATGTTTAGGTGTTTCTTTGATTTCAAAGTTATGAGGAACTAATCCCCCTTTAGCTAGGGGGTGATTCGAAACTATGTTTATATTTGCAATATGAATTGATTAACTTTCGTTGGAATTTCATAAGTTGTTGATTCAATTTGCTTAACCGTTTGATTGATAACTTATTTATGTATGTTTATTAAGAATGCGCGCTTAATTTTCATGCATGAATATGACGCTAGAATATAAGTGAGTTTCACCTAATCGTTATGAACTTATATTCACAAGTAGTGGAGGTTGCTTATAAACAATCGCGTTAAATGAATTCTTGGCACGAGTTTCATGCTCATCATAGTAACGAATGCCTCGTCAACACTTATAGTTTTCATAATGCTTAATGATCTTTGATTGTATCTTTATTGTGCTGTTCACGTAAAGGACTTTTGGAGAATGTTGTGAATTGCGTTGCGCTAACCCATCCAATTCATTAACTTAAGGAAAACTTGACGGTTAATTTAAGCGGACCTAATTAACCCGGAGTGTTGAGTTTCATAATTTATCAAAAGACCAACTGAGAATCAATCTTGTATGCAAGCGTAACATGTATGGAGATGAACCCCTTAGCTAGCATTCATCCATAAATTTCATATTTACATTCTGTCTAGTTTATTAACTTGTTTCGTTATTTCAATTTTCGTAAAAACCTCAATCCCCCTTTTGCTTTAATGTTCATTTTAGTTAGAATTCAATTTAGTTTGTGTTTTTAAAGCATTTTGAGTTTTTGGTTTGTCTTAGTGTTTTAAACTTTAATTTTGCATTCTTTGAGTCTAGTTTAGTGTTTTAAACTTTATTTTACGTTTTTGAGTCAGTTTCCAAGAGATTTGCAATCCCTCTTAATCCCCGGTCCAGAACGATCCCTACTTATACTTATACTACAATTTGACTAAAAGAGGGTTTAATTTGTGTGCGTAAAAATCACGCATCAAAGATGGCATGGTTTCCCATAGATGAGCCGAAATGGGGACATCCCAATTGGTGTTTTGTAGGCGGTACAATATGCCCACAATGCGTCGTTTAAACGCAAGCTCCAATCCTTCCGAGTTGGCCTCGCAGTCTTCTCTAAAATCTGCTTGATTTCTCGATTAGAAACCTCAGCTTGCCCATATGTTTGAGGATGATAAGGTGTGGAAACCTTATGCATGACATTAAGCAACGCCTCTGTGGTCCGATTACAAAAGTGAGAACCTCCATCACTTATAAGAACCCTTGGCATTCCAAATCTTGCAAATATGTTAGTTTCCACAAATTCTACAACCACTTTGGAATCATTAGTACGGGTGGCTTTTGCTTCCACCCATTTCAAAACATAATCAATTGCAAGTAAAATATAAACACAACCATAAGATGAAGGAAAATGACCTATGAAATCAATGCCCCAAACATCAAAGATTTCGCCAAAAAAGATGGGATGTTGCGGCATTTGGTCTTTGGCACCTATATTGCCCGTTCTTTGGCAACGATCACAAGTCACACAAAAAGTTCTAGCATCCTTAAATATAGTAGGCCAATAAAATCAACATTCTAAAACTTTATGTGCTATTCTTTAAGTGCCAAAATGACCCCCACATGCATAAGTTTGACAGAAAGTTAATATTGAATTAAACTCCGTTTCATGCACACACCTACATAAAATCTGATCAGGGCAATATTTCCACAAATATGGGTCATCCCACACATAAAAACGTGCATCCTTTTTAAGTTTATCACTTTGGTGCTTGTTTAGGGTGCTTAGAACTTGTTTAGACACTAACTAGTTCACTAAATCGGCATACCATGGTGCACTTACCTTGATGGACAGCAACTGCTCATCTGGGAATGTCTCTGGGATTGGCACGGTATCCTCCTCATGCACCATACGACTCAAGTGGTCAGCCACCACATTTTCACTTTCTTTCTTGTCCCGGATTTCGATATCGAACTCATGAAGGAGAAGTATCCAACGAATAAGCCTTGGTTTGGCCTCCTTCTTTGTAAGTAAGTACTTCAACGTTGCATGATCATAGTAGATTATAACTTTAGTTCCAAGTGAATAAGAACAAAACTTATCTAAAGCAAAAATAACAGCAAGACGTTCTTTTTCCGTTGTGGAGTAGTTCAATTGAGCATCATTTAGGGTCTGGGATGCATAGTATATGACATGCGGCTGCTTGTTCTTCATTTGGCCTAAAAAACCTCCTAATGCATAATCTGAGGCATCACACATAAGCTCAAAAGGAAGGCTCCAAGCTGGTGGAACTATGATAGGGGCCGAAGTAAGCATCTCCTTTAGGTGTTTGAAGGCCTTCTCGCATTCCTCGTCGAACTTGAATGGTACATCCTTTTGGAGAAGTCAGCATAGGGGTTGGGAAATCTTAGAAAAGTCTTTGATGAATCGCCTATAGAATCTTGCATGTCCAAGAAAAGAACGAAACTCTTTAACTAAAATAGGAGAGGGTAAGTAGCGTACAAAATCTATTTTTGATTTATCAACTTCAATACCCTTGGCCGAAACAATATGACCTAGAACTATTCCTTATTTTACCATAAAATGACATTTTTCCCAATTTAAAACAAGGTTAGTTTCAATGCATCGTTTCAAGATTAATGTGAGATTATCTAAACAATCATCAAACGAATCACCAAACACGCTAAAATCATCCATGAACAGTTCAATAATCTTTTCTACAAAATCTGAAAAGATACTTACCATGCATCTTTGAAGGTGACTGGTGCATTACATAAACCAAATGGCATTCGACGATAAGCAAAAGTACCAAATGGACAAGTAAAAGTAGTTTTTATCTTGATCATCTGGAGCTATAACAATTTGATTATATCCCGAATAACCATCAAGAAAACAATAAAAAGACTGACCGGCTAACCTTTCAAGCATTTGATCAATGAATGGCAAAGGGAAGTGATATTTCCTCGTGGTGGCGTTGAGCTTCCTATAGTCAATGCACACTCTCCAACCTGTTTGGATACGGGTTGGCACAAGCTCATTCTCGGCATTCTTCACCACAGTCACTCCGGATTTCTTTGGCACAACTTGAACCGGTGAAACCCAACGATAATCCGAGATAGGATAAATCACTCCACAATCAAGAAGCTTGATAATCTCCTTTTTCACAACTTCCATCATTGGAGGGTTGAGCCGGCGTTGAGCCTCCCTAGTTGGTTTAGCCCTCTCCTCTAGAAGTATGCGATGCATGCAAGTTGTAGGACTAATACCCTTGATGTCAGCCAAGGTCCATCCTATGGCCGTTTTGTGCTCTTTCAACACCCGAATCAATTTCTCCTCCTCCATTGCCATGAGGGATGAGGAAACTATGACGAGCAACGTCTCATTTTCTCCCAAATAGACATACTTCAAATGATCCGGCAATGGTTTAAGCTCAAGAATGGGTGCCTGAATCACTGAAGGTAACAACTTGTTAGTAGAAACATGAATTGGAATTGGGTTTGGAGGCTTACCAAAGTGTTGTGGCATCGACTTAAAGGCAGCACCCATCTTGGCCTTATCTTCACATGTAGGCACAACATGGAATTCCTCATACATGTCGTGGGTTGGATCCTCTCTTGCCCTTTAGTTTTTGAGTCCCATTCCTTTAGTAATGGTCGTTTTAAGGGGATCCCTCTCCAAGGATCAAGATAGTCATGCGCCAATGAATCAAATATATCAATAGAAAAACAAGAATGATCATCTTTAGGATATTTTATAGTTTCAGAAAGATTGAGATCAATAACTTCCCCATCAAATTCCATTGTTAATGTCCCCTTGAACACATCTATCTTGGTGCAGGCCGTTTTCATGAAAGGTCTCCCAATGAGGATCGGCAATAGGGTAGAATGGGCCGAATCTTCCATGTCAAGCACATAAAAGTCTGCTGGGAAGATCAAATTATTAACCTGCACCAAAACATCTTCCAAAACTCCTTTTGGATATGCATTAGAACGATCGGCCAATTGAATAATCACACTATCATTTTTAAGCTCTCCTAAGTTCATAGATGCATAAATTGAGTAAGGCATGACATTAATTGAAGCTCCTAAGTCTAACATAGCATGTTCAAACTTAGTATTTCCAATAACACAAGGAATTGTAAAACTACCCGGATCTTTGCATTTAGGTGGTAGTTTCCTTTGTAGCACTGCAGACACATTTTCACTTACCTGGACCACCTCCTTGTTTGAAATCCTCTTCTTCATTGTGCAAAGCTCTTTTAAGAATTTGGCATACTTAGGAACTTGCTTGATTGCATCAAGGAGCGGGATATTAACTTGAACTTTCCTAAAGGTTTCCAAAATGTCCTTTTCATTCTCCTCATTCTTTGATTGCCTAAACCTGCTAGGAAATGGCACATTTAGTGGAATAGAACTTGACAAAGTCAAATTTGGACTTACCTTGGTGGTGTGAAACGGTTTTGGGACAATAGGGGGCTGCAGCAAGGTTTGTTCCACCCTTGCCGTTGCTTTGTCCAATTCCTCCTCTTTGAGCAGCAGCTTTTTGTCCTATTTTTGACTTGATTTGGTTGGTTTGGGGCTAATTCCAACTTCCTTGCCACTTCTCAAGGTGGTAGCCTTAGCGGTTTCAAAACCTCCTTTTCGATTGACGATGGTCAAGCTAGGTAGTTTGCCTTGGTCTCGGAATTGCCCTACAAACTCCGCTATCTGCCCAATTTCTTTCTCCAACTGGTCCACCCTTTTGTCTTGATTTTGCATCGCTTTGTTTTGATTCTCTTGCCCCTGAGACAAATTGGTAAGTAACTTAATAAGTGTATCATTGTCCAAAGACGTACCTGAATTTGGCTGGGCGGATTGTGGTGGAAGTTGTGGTGGTACGTATGGCCTTTGATAGAGCCCAGGGGGTGGCTGTCTATATCCTCCTTGTTGTTGAGGTTGTTGAGGCTCCCTCCACTTGAAGTTTGGATGATTTCTCCAACCCGGATTGTATGTATTTGAGTATAGATCATTACTTTGATTTTTGCCTTAATAACCTATGGCATTGGTGCTTTCCCATCCTCCATTCTCTATCAATTGAGGACATTGATCATTGAGATGCCCTTGCATGAAGCACACTCCACAAATGGCCGCACTTTGCACTTTGGATCCATCGACCACCTAAGACACAAGCATAGTGAGGTTAGCTAATTGAGATTGAATTTCAAAAATTGCACTTACCTCATTCACTTGTTGTCATGGGGTATCTCTTTGTCCAACACCTTCATATTGTTGTGCATTTAATATTCGGTTTGCAATTAAGACTTTGGCAGCCACCGGTGTTTTGTCAACCAAAGCACCTCCCGCTGAAGCATCTAGCATTTGCCTCTCAATTGGAATGAGTCCCTCGTAGAAATATTGAATTAAGAGTTCTTCCTTCATTTGATGTTGAGGGCTTGATGCAACTAACGTCTTGAAACGCTCAGAATACATTGGAAAAGACTCCCCTTGATTTTGTTGAATTCGGCTAATCTGCTTCCTCAAAAGAATCACTCTTGAAGTTGGGAAGAATTTTTCCAAGAATGCTCTCTTCATGCTTTCCCAAGAAGTAATGGTCCCGGGTGCCAATTCATAAAGCCAATCCTTACCCTTTTCCACAAGAGAGAATGGAAAAGCTTTCATCTTGAAAATATTCCCATCGACGTTAATGGGTGTCATGCTTGAGCATACAACTTCAAACTCCTTCAAATGCTTGTTTGGATCTTCGATGGACAGCCTATGGTACTTGGGAATATGATGCAGCAAGCTTAACTTCAATTCGAACTCATCGGTCTTGTCTTAAGCCGCCCTAGGGTATTGAATGCAAATAGGCACGGCATTGTCCAACCTTGAGGCAAAAAGCTCCTTGATTGTTCGATTATCCGCAGCCATGGCTTGTTCTTCTTCTTCCACTTCTTCTTCTTGAGATTCGACCTCAGAACTAGAACTAGGAGGATTAGGTTCTGGTTGCTTCCTCTTTCTTCTCAAAGTTCGTTCAAAATAGTCGTCAAACTCCAAGATATTCTCACGAACAGGATGAGAACTATGAGTCATACACTTGTACCTAGAACAATGACACAAAACAATTCAGCAACTCTCTTAGAGGGCACGACAAACACACAAAAACTAAGAAATAAGGCACGGCAAAAACAAAAAGAAAGAACAAATAAACACACGACACTCTTGACCTTAAGACACACTTTGTGATAGGAGCATATTTATGCTACTTAGTTATGTTATTTCCTTACATTTAGTGAGCTAATCACTATTTATTATAGTGTTTTGAGCTATTTTGGTTTGTTTGTAGGTCCTAATGACAAACTTGGCAAGAAAAGGCAATTTGGAGCCTTTTAGAGCAGTTTTGGACTTATTATGGATAGCTTGTATATGGAGCAAGGTGGATGGACGAATTTGGAGTAAAAAAAGGCTAGGAACATGCTACAAATCAGAAAAGGAAAGTTCATGACAAAGATGATAAGGAAAGTGCAAGAAAAGAGGAAACATTATCCAAAACCTTATCCAACCTTATCTTATCCAAACCTTATCCTATTTATCCTAACCTAATCTTGTTCCACCTTAATCCTAGCTGCAAGTGGACCTAAAAACCTAATTTCTAGAAGCCCTATCTGACCCTAAAAGGGTGCCACACCTCCCCCCCCCCCCCTTTTTATGCCTTCTAGAACACCCAAAATCAGCCATAAAACACTTAGTTTCTAGAAGGCTCAATTTTGGACGAAAATTCTTAAATCTTTTTCTGATTGGATTCTGATTTTATTTGGCCCTTTTTCTCTTGGATTTGGATTGTATAAGTCCATATCTGAGATTAATTGGGCTAGGACTTAATTCCCAAACCCTTGCCGCAACTTAGGGGCCCTAAACACTTGTATCAGCTAGGTTTAACCCTAAATCTGATTGCTAGGGTTTCGGCCATGCTATATATATATGCCTATTATTGTGCCGCACCCCCTTACACACCCTAGGCAGCCATTCATCATTCAATTCATTCATTCATTCACACCATACACCATCCATTCAGAAAATACAACCTTGTGCCGCAAATCCTAGGGAGAAGAAGGAGTGTCGTGGCTTCCATAGGAGGAGGAGACCCTTGTGCCACAAGAATCTGCATCCATTGGAGACTTTGGGAGTTCTTCCTTCCCTCGTTTCGTTTCCATGTTTATTTTAATTTGCTTTTCAATTGTTATGAAAATGTGTAACTAAGTTTTTCTTAGTTAGGCATGAATTCAAAGCCATGGGCATATGTTTTATATGAATTAATTGCCTCCAGATTTTGTTTCTTGAATTGTGAATGTGATTTACTTAATTGATTTATTGAGAACTTGTTTTTGTGTGTTGATTAAGGATGCATACTTAGTTTTCATGCTTGAATTTGATGCTAGGATATAAGGGAATTTCACCTAATCGTTATGAACTTATATTCATAAGTAGTGGAAATCACTAGTCATGATTGTATTAAGTAAATTCTAGGCAAGAGTATCATGCAATTCATAGTTACGAATGCCTAGTCAATGCTTAGGGTTTTCAAAAAGCTTAATGATCTTTGATTTTATCTCTATTATGCAGTTCATGTAGGGAATTTGATAAGAATAATTTGATTGTCGATGTGTATTCCATCCAATTCAATGAAACTAGGAAAATCTGAAAGTTAATTTGTGCTTTTCACAATTAATTTGGGGCATTGTCATTCATGGTTTAAAGGGATAAAATCTGGAAATCAATTTGTGTTACATATGTGCATGTGTGGAGAAGGATCCTCTAACTAGTCTTTTTCCCATTCAATTCACCTAATTTAGTGCCTAATGATCAATTCCCCATTTTATTAAGTGTGTTAGATTAGTTAGAAAAGTGTTTGAATCTGTCCAAATTAGTGTCTTGTGTCTAAGTTAGTTAAATTTCGTCCAAATCACCCTTTACAGTCTAGTTTGAGTCTATTTGAGTGTTTTGGGCTGTTTTGAGTCTTTTTAAGTTGTTTTGAGTCATATAGGTCTAGGTAAGTGTTTTAAAGTTTAATTTTATGTTTTTAAGTCAGTTTAGAGTAGATTAGCATCCCTAGGTAATCCCCGGTTAGAACGATCCCTACTTTCATTTATACTACAATTGTCACAAATAGGGTTTAATTTGTGTGTCAACATAATTTTCACACCACTTTGACATGACACAAACACAAGGGATTAGCAAGTTTGCTAATCTCCGGCAACGGCGCCAAAATTTGATATGAAAATTATCTTGACACACAAATTAAACCCTATTTGTGACAATCGTAGTATATATGCAAGTAGGGATCGTTCTAACCGGGGATTAACTAGGGATGCTAATTGATAGGAGCATATTTATGCTACTTAGTTATGTTGTTTCCTTGCATTTAGTTACTTAATTACTATCTATTTTAGTCTTTTAAGCTATTTTCGTGTGTTTTTAGGTTCTAATGGCAAAGGGAACAATAAAGTGCATTTTGAGGCTATTTGGAGCATTTTTGGGCATGGATTGGATAGCTTAACCATGGAGCAAAGAGGATGGACGAAATTGAAGACTAGAAGAGTTAGGAAAGGCTACCAATCTGGTGGAAGAAGTCCTAATACAATGAAGATAAGGAAGAAGCAAGAAACAAGGAACCTTATCCAACCTTATCTTATCCTATCCTAGAAACCTTATCCTATCCTATCTCTAACATTATCCTATTCTATCCTATCCAAATCAGGTGGGGGCTTAAACCTAGCTAATTAGGGGGAATCAATTACACATTTAAACACCTAATTCAGTTCTAGAACACTTATCCATACCAATGCCGCAAGACACCCCTCCTAGTAGGTTTAGGAATTGAAAACCTTTTCCTACTCTTATATCACATGTCCTAGGCCCTTTAAGTTTAGGAATCTGCCCTAAACCTTCTATTCTAGAAACCTTATCTCATCCCTACATGTGTGCCGCACCTTCCCTTCTAGAATCCCTAAATCCTAGCCGAAATTCCTATTCCAAATCCCACTTGATTTCTGCCTTGAGTTAACCTTTTTCCAATGGGATTAGGCAATCCTTTTCCTTCACTAAGTGTGCCAAACTAGCCTATATAAACTCCTTTGCCGTGCCATTTAACCACCACCCTTCACACAACAATCATTCATTCATAAACACAACCATCCTTTGCCGTGACCTTACAACCACCCATCCATCATTCCCCTACTTCCACACCTCCATCCCAACCTCCATACACCACCATAGACCCTTTGCCGTGACTTAGCAAGGAGGAGGAGAAGGAAGACCAAGCCTTGGGCGTTTGTGCATTCAAGTTGGAGTGTTGGACGTTTCTAGGTGTAATCTATCCTTTATTGTTAATGTTTAAATCTATGTTGCTTTGTTTTGTCATGAACATGAGAGGCTAAACTCGTTTTAGCCTAGGGATGCTTTGAAACCATGATTACATTTATAATATGAGTTGATTAAGTCCAGTTGTGATTTCATAAATTGTGAACGCAATTTACTTAACCGTTTGACGGATAACTTATTCTTGTATGTTTATTAGGGAGGCCTACTTAATTTGCATGCTTGAATTTGGGGCTAGAATATTAGGGTGTTTCACATAATCGTCACAAACTAATATTCACAAGTAGTTAAGGTTGTTTTCACAATCATGTTAAGTAAATTCTTGACATAAGTTTCATGCAATTCATAGTAACGAGTGCTTCGTCAATGCTTATGGTTTTCAAAGAACTTAATGATTCTTGCTTGTATCTCTATTATGCAATTCATGTAGGGAACTTGTGGGGAATGCTTTGGGTTGTCGTATGCAATCATCCAATTCAATAATGTGAGGAAAATCTGAGGGTTGATTAGTGCAATTCACGGTTAATCTGGGGTGTTGAGGTTCATGGTTTATCGGAAAAGGAACTGGAAATCAATTTATGTTAGAACGTATCATGTGTGGAGAAGTATCCCTTGGCTATCCCATCATCCATTAGTTTTTCTTATTTTCGTCCAAAATCTGTTTTAAAGTTTTAAGTCACTTGTTTTCTTTTAAATTCGTCCAAAATCAAAACCCCCTTTCTTATTTGTTCCAAATCTGTCCAAAAGAGTCTTTTTGAGTCTTTAGAGTCAAAACCAAGTGTATTTTCGTCCAAATTAAGTCCTAGAGTCTAAATTGAGTCTTTTTGGTTGTTTTTGGTTGTTTTGAGTCTTTAAAGTTTGTTTTGAGTCATATAAGTTAGTAAGAGTCTTGTGAGTCTATTTAAAGTGTTTTAAAACATATTTTTACATCTTTGAGTCAATTTTCATTAGATTAGCAATCCCTCCTAATCCCCGGCCTAGAACGATCCCTACTTATATCTATACTACAATTGTCAAAAAGAGGGTTTAATTTGAGTGCTATCTTTTATCACATCACTAATCAACTCAAATAAGACTCTAAAACACTAAACTAAACTTAAAAACACTTAACTAGACCTATATGACTCAAAACAACACAAAACAATCAAATAGACTCAAATTAGACTCTAAAGGGTGATTTGGATGAAATTTGATTAACTTAGACTCAAAACACTAATTTGGACAGATTCAAACACTTTTCTAACTAATCTAACATACTTAATAAAAGGGGGAATTGATTTGGACGAAATTAATTAAATTGGACAGATTGTAAAGTAAACAGATTAGGCACTAAATTAGGTGAATTGAATGGGAAAAAGACTAGTTAGAGGGTCCTTCTCCACACATGCACATATGTAACACAAATTGATTTCCAGATTTTATCCCTTTAAACCATGAATGACAATGCCCCAAATTAATTGTGAAAAGCACAAATTAACTTTCAGATTTTCCTAGTTTCATTGAATTGGATGGAATACGCATCGACAATCAAATTATTCTTATCAAATTCCCTACATGAACTGCATAATAGAGATAAAATCATAGATCATTAAGCTTTTTGAAAACCCTAAGCATTGACTAGGCATTCGTAACTATGAATTGCATGATACTCTTGCCTAGAATTTACTTAACACAATCATGACTAGTGATTTTTACTACTTGTGAATATAAGTTCATAACGATTAGGTGAAATTCCCTTGTATCCTAGCATCAAATTCATGCATGAAAACTAAGTATGCATCCTTAATCAACACACAAGAACAAGTTCTCAATAAATCAATTAATTAAATCGCATTCACAATTCAAGAAACAAAATCTGGAGGAAATCATTGATATAAAACATAAGTCCATGGCTTTGAATTCACCCCTAACTAAGAAAAACTTAGTTACACATGTTCATATCAATTGAAAAGCAAATTAAGATAAACATGGAAACGAAACGAAGGAAGAAAAAACTCTGAAAGTCTCCAAGGGTTGCAGATTCCTTGCGGCACAAGGGTCTCCTTCTCCTATGGAAGCCACGACACTCCTTCTTCTCCCTAGGATTTGCGGCACAAGGTTATATTTCTGAATGTATGGTATATGGTTTGAATGAATTGAAGGATGAATGGCTGCATAAGGTGTGTAAGAAAAGGGTGCAGCAACTTAAGGTCCCTTTATATAATCCTCGGCCAAAACCCTAGCAATCAGAATTTACGGTTAAACCTAGCAGAAATAAGTGATTAGGGCCCCCTAGGGTGCGGCACATTGCTTGGAAATTAAGTCTTAGCCCAATTGGTTTCAGATATGGACTTATACAATCCAAATCCAAGAGGAAAAGGGCCAAATTAAATCAAAATCCAATCAGAAAAAGGTTTAGGAAATTCGTCCAAAATTGGGCCTTCTAGAAACTAAGTGTTTTGTGGCTAATTTTGGGTGTTCTAGAAGGCATAAAAGGGGGAAAGGTGCGGCACCCTTTTAGGGTCAGATAAGGCTTCTAGAAATTAGGTTTTTAGGTCCACTTGTAGCTAGGATTAAGGTGGAACAAGATTAGGTTAGGATAAGATAGGATAAGGTTTAAATAAGATAAGGTTGTTAGGATAAGTTTCCATATTTCTTGCTCTTTCCTTATCTTCTTTGTCTTGAACTTTCCTTTTCTGATTTGTAGCATGTTTCTAGCCTCTTTTGACTCCAAATTCGTCCATCCACCTTTCTCTATATACAAGCTATCCATAATAAGCCCAAAACTGCTCTAAAAGGCTCAAAATTGCCTTTTCTTGCCAACTTTGTCATTAGGACCTATAAACAAACGAAAATAGCTTAAAACACTATAATAAGTAGTAATTAACTCACTAAATGTAAGGAAATAACATAACTAAGTAGCATAAATATGCTCCTACCACATCTACCATACAACTTCATGGATTCCCAATTAAAATCCCCTCCCCCACACTTGTTTTTTCCACAAATTGTAGATCAAAAGGAATTCCCTCTAAGTCATGCTTTCCTATCCTTTAAGAACAAGGGTATGGATAATCCTAATCTAGGCTAGGTAAGGATTATGTGGTTAACAAAGAAAAGTAGGCAAGGTAAGGCTCAAAGGTGTTAAACCTACAATACATATGCAAAAAGGGTAAGGCTTTTTGGCTCTGGGTTAACTAAACCATTTCATCTTATTACTTGTTATGCTAATCAATTTTATGCTTTGAATGAAATGGGTATGAGTTCTAGTATTTGGAACTATAGTGATGAAATGCATTCTAAGTAGTAACCAAGCAAAGAATGATGAGATCATGCAACGACTTTAGAAAACAAAAATATCAAGATTAATAACTCTCCAAAGAACGTTTAGGCTCAAGTCTCTCATGGTTGTAGCGTTAGTTTGAGTTTCTTCCTTCAAGCATGTTACAAAAACTGATTTTTTTCCTTTGTGTGATTACATGTGAATTCGTAAATGTTAACTATAACCAAGCATAAACCAAAGAATATATCCAACTTCCATCCATGTTTGTAACTTTCTTTAATAGTCATGCAATTTAAATACCAAATCTTCATCATTGTGTTGGAAGGTACCCTAAGACACAAACAAACATAAAAACAAATACGACTCTAAAAACAACTCTTTTTGGGTTTTTTAAAACACTCTTTTCCGATTTTTTTTTTCAAATTTTCGGATTTTCTGTTTAAGACACATAAAAACACTTCAAAACACACTAAAAACACTTAAAAACAGTGCAAAACAACTTTAGAAGTGATCGGTAATAAAATCCCATGAATTTTCATGAAAAACACTTTATTTACCACCCCCCCCCCCACCCCCACACTTAAACCAAACATTGTCCTTAATGTTTTAAGCATAGACTCACAAACAAACAACCAAATAACACAACTACCAAACATGACAAACATGGCAAAGTAAAAGCAATAAAGAGTAGGGTTAAGGAACGCAAATCTGGTTATGGAGTGCTGGAGCTTCCTAGTTCTTCTTTAGTTGCATGGGTTGCCTCCCAAGAAGCACTTGCTTTTAATGTCTTCCAGCCAGACGATTCTTCCACTTAAGCTTCAATGGGGCCCACGGCATGGAAGCTTGCACCATCCACGACATGCTTTTCAAAGTTCTCATAGTATGGCTTCAAACGATGTTCATTCACTTTGAACTCTTGCCCGGTCTTTAAGCTTTGAATTTGGACTGCACCATAAGGAAATACATTAGTAACAACAAACGAGCCAATCCATTTAGAACGTAACTTCCCTGGAAACAAGCGAAGGCGGGAATTGAAGAGTAGCACTTTTTGCCGTAAAACAAATGTCTTGCTACGAATCATCTTGTCATGGAATGTGATAGGAGCATATTCGTGCGACTTAAATGGCTTGTTCTCGTGCATTTACGTTATGTTTCTCTCGTTATTTTAGTCTTTTATGCTTCTTTTGTGTGTTTTCAGGTTCTAAGGGCCTAGGGAGCAAGAAAGTGCATTTTGAGGCCATTTGGAGCATTTTTGGGCATGGATTGGATAGCTTATCCATGGAGCCAAGAGGATGGACGAATTTGAAGGCCTTGTATGCACTTGAAGACACAAAACAATGGCTCTAGCCCAATCAAACACATTATGCCATACAAACCAACCTATTTTAGGCCCATTCTATGTACTTAAACCCTAGCCCTTTAAACTAATTCATTTATCACTTATCAAACCATTCACTTATCACTCACCACATATCATTCACTTATCACTTAACATATCATTCATTTATTTCACTTCCATACTCCTCTTAATTCCACATGCATTCTCACACATGCACATCATTCACTCACATTTCCACCATTCATTCTTTATTCCTTTCCAAACATCTCACATGCATTTCCACCTTCCTACTTCATCATTTCACCACATTCTCCCTCTTTAACTCACATGCATTCATCATAATTCACAACACAAAACAACTTCATTGCCGTGGGTTCCCATTTCCTTTCCAAACATCTCACATGCATTTCTTCATTATTTCCTAACCCTACATGCATTATTTATTGCATCTTCACATGCATTCACACACACTTTACACATTCAAACCGTGAGCTCCCATTCCTATATGCCATTTTCAGATTTCCACCCACTAACCTAGTCATCAACACATGCACTTCCACCTTTCATCCACAATGATTCATGATTCATTCACTTTGCATCCTTTAATTCAATCACATACTTTTCCATCATTAATTAGCCACTTGCATCTTAAACAAACAGCCATATGTTCCCTCCACTACTCCTATAAATACCCTTGCATTCATTCATTCAATTCATATCTCATATTTCCATTCACAACACTTCACACAACACAAATACACATCCATTGCCGCAATTCCCCTTCCATTTTCTGTGCAGTTTTTCTCCTTCATTGCAGCCACTATCCAACCACTTCCCATCCCTCCAAAACACTTCACATAATCCCCAAAGCTCACCTTAGACCTTGTGCTACAACAACGAGGAAGAAAAGAGTGCCTAAACGTTCATACAATTCAAGTTTGAGTTGTTGGAATGTTTAGGTGTTTCTTTGATTTCAAAGTTTAAATTTAATTCTCTTTGTTTTGTACGTATGAGAATGGAAGAGAAGAGTGCCTAAACGTTCGTACAATTCACGTTTGAGTTGTTGGAATGTTTAGGTGTTTCTTTGATTTCAAAGTTATGAGGAACTAAACCCCCTTTAGCTAGGGGGTGATTCAAAATACATGTTTATGCTTGCAATATGAATTGATTACTTTTGGTTGGAATTTTGAGTCATATTTACAAATTGAATCCACAACTTATAAAATTCCAACCAAAAGTAATCAATTCATATTGCAAGCATAAACATGTATTTTGAATCACCCCCTAGCTAAAGGGGGTTTAGTTCCTCATAACTTTGAAATCAAAGAAACACCTAAACATTCCAACAACTCAAACGTGAATTGTACGAACGTTTAGGCACTCTTCTCTTCCATTCTCATACGTACAAAACAAAGAGAATTAAATTTAAACTTTGAAATCAAAGAAACACCTAAACATTCCAACAACTCAAACTTGAATTGTATGAACGTTTAGGCACTCTTTTCTTCCTCGTTGTTGTAGCACAAGGTCTAAGGTGAGCTTTGGGGATTATGTGAAGTGTTTTGGAGGGATGGGAAGTGGTTGGATAGTGGCTGCAATGAAGGAGAAAAACTGCACAGAAAATGGAAGGGGAATTGCGGCAATGGATGTGTATTTGTGTTGTGTGAAGTGTTGTGAATGGAAATATGAGATATGAATTGAATGAATGAATGCAAGGGTATTTATAGGAGTAGTGGAGGGAACATATGGCTGTTTGTTTAAGATGCAAGTGGCTAATTAATGATGGAAAAGTATGTGATTGAATTAAAGGATGCAAAGTGAATGAATCATGAATCATGGTGGATGAAAGGTGGAAGTGCATGTGTTGATGACTAGGTTAGTGGGTGGAAATCTGAAAATGGCATATAGGAATGGGAGCTCACGGTTTGAATGTGTAAAGTGTGTGTGAATGCATGTGAAGATGCAATAAATAATGCATGTAGGGTTAGGAAATAATGAAGAAATGCATGTGAGATGTTTGGAAAGGAAATGGGAACCCACGGCAATGAAGTTGTTTTGTGTTGTGAATTATGATGAATGCATGTGAGTTAAAGAGGGAGAATGTGGTGAAATGATGAAGTAGGAAGGTGGAAATGCATGTGAGATGTTTGGAAAGGAATAAAGAATGAATGGTGGAAATGTGAGTGAATGATGTGCATGTGTGAGAATGCATGTGGAATTAAGAGGAGTATGGAAGTGAAATAAATGAATGATATGTTAAGTGATAAGTGAATGATATGTGGTGAGTGATAAGTGAATGGTTTGATAAGTGATAAATGAATTAGTTTAAAGGGCTAGGGTTTAAGTACATAGAATGGGCCTAAAATAGGTTGGTTTGTATGGCATAATGTGTTTGATTGGGCTAGAGCCATTGTTTTGTGTCTTCAAGTGCATACAAGGCCTTCAAATTCGTCCATCCTCTTGGCTCCATGGATAAGCTATCCAATCCATGCCCAAAAATGCTCCAAATGGCCTCAAAATGCACTTTCTTGCTCCCTAGGCCCTTAGAACCTGAAAACACACAAAAGAAGCATAAAAGACTAAAATAACGAGAGAAACATAACGTAAATGCACGAGAACAAGCCATTTAAGTCGCACGAATATGCTCCTATCAAATACCCCCACACTTAGCTTTTGCTAGTCCTCGAGCAAAACAGAATAAAAACAAATAAACAAAACGACACTAAACACGTAAAACACAACCTAAACCTTCCAACAACCGTCTTAGGGATTTCCAATGCACATGACAAGTTAAAAATCATCATTCTCACAGATTTTAGTCATCTTCACATTTAAGTACATTCTTAATCATAGTCACCATATACTAGTTCACAATTAAGCATTTAAAACCATGTTTTGAATGTAGTAACATGCCTTAGAGAATTTGCTCAATTCCTTTCAAGATATGCACTCAATTTTTACTCAGATTTTCTAACTACACACCCTAATCTAGTCATATGTGAGAAGATTGATGTAAACATGAAAACGACACTCACATATATGTATCACAAAGAACGCAAATTCTGGAGTTAATAATCAAGTTTAGATATGATCTCATGAATGGAATGCTACTACTTAGACGCGAGAACCAGTGACACCATAAGCTCATACCAAGTTCAAACTCCACAAATTGAAATACACAACACTCAAGATAGAAGTCAAGGGTTGTAACGGGGCTTGGGGTATGTGGATAACAAAGAAGGGATATGGAAAACAAAGGTTCTTAAAGAAATAGTGAGCAAAGCATTTTAATCAACTTAGAATTCACTTTTGAATGAAAACTCAACTTTTGAACAAAAAGGGAGAATTTAGACAATTTACGCCCA
This sequence comes from Pyrus communis, assembly GCF_963583255.1. Classification (NCBI taxonomy): domain Eukaryota; kingdom Viridiplantae; phylum Streptophyta; class Magnoliopsida; order Rosales; family Rosaceae; genus Pyrus; species Pyrus communis. The sequence continues at coordinate 20,971,785 of NC_084809.1, forward strand.
GAATTGGTGTTTTGGAACCTTTCTTCAATCACTTATTCTTTTCTCTTTTTTTTTTTTTTTTTTTTTTTTTTTTTTTTTTTTTTTTGTGAATCTCAAAACAAAAACACTTAAACATTCTCTCCCCCACACTTATTTTCTTTCATAATGTAACTCAAAAGGAATTCAATTAAGTCATGCTCACTATCTTTTAAGAACAAGGGTAAGAACGGTCATATTCTAGGTTAGGTGAAGATAAAGTGGGTTAACAAAGAACATGGGTTAACATGGCTCAACGGGGGTAAAACTTACAACATATACAAAATATGGGAAGCGAGGCTATTTGGCTATGGTGGCAACTACACAACTTCATCTTGATATATGTTATGCAAATCAATAACATGCTTTGAATGAAATGGGCATGAGTTCTAGCATTTGGAACTATATGATGAAACGCCTTCTAAGTAGTAACCAAGCAAAGAATAATGAGATCATGCAACGATTTTAGAAAACAAGAAATCACAGATTATACTCTCCAAAGAACGTTATAGGCTCAAGTCTCTCAGGGTTGTAGCATTTGTTTGAGTTCCTTCCTTCAGGCATGTTACAAAAACTAAATTTTTTTTTTTTTTTTTTTGATTGCATGTGAAGTTATACATTATAACCATAACCAAGCATATACCAAGAGTAAATCAAACTTTTCTCTATGTTAATAACTCTTTTTAACAGTCATGCAATTACAAACCAAATCCTTATCATTGTGTTGGAAGGTATCCTAAGACACAAACACACACACAAAAACAACTTTAAAACAACTCTTTTTGGGTTTTTCAAACCAATTTTTCAAATTTTTATGGGATTTTCGAATTTTTAAGACAAAACACACTAAAACAGTTTTAAAACAGTGAGAAACAACATGTGAAGTGATAGGCGATAAAATCCAACGAATTTGCATCAAATATACTTAGTTACCCCCCCACACTTAAATCAAACATTGTCCTCAATGTTTTAAGCATAGATTCACACAAAGCATAAGTAAATACACAAAAAGCACTTAAACATACTAAACATGGCATAATGTAATTAACAAAGAGAAGAGTTTAGAGACGCAAATCTGGTTATAGAGTGTAAATTCCATCTTCTCCTTGGTAATTGCATTGAGGCTTTTGATCTTTGTGATTCCACAGGCTTACTCTTGAACTGGTTTCTGCCCATCGTTGATTTTCCTTTGTGCTACTTCTTGAACTGGGCAGCAGGATGGTTCATTTGGTCTCCCCCGAAGGTCTGAGCATACCCTTTTGGTCTGTTTCTTTGTTCAATCTTTCCAATTCGTATTGAAAAGGGTTGGAGGATAACTCAGCCTATGTTTGTCTCCACATGCTTCAATGTATCATTTTCACTTGCCTTACTCGCTCCCCTTTGCAGAAGTGGTCCCTTCTCCGGAAGTGTATCAACCGTTGAAGATGACTACTCGAGAGCAACGCTAGGTAAGCAATCAGGAATAGATCCCAGGCAGTTGGCTCCAGATCGGAAGACTGACTCCAAGTGCCGGCTGATTGCTTTTTTTACTTTGCCATGCGAGTAAGAACAAGGACAAAGAAAAAGACAGGGAAAGAGCATGATATGAGATACTTTTGCTTTTGACCTTGATGATATGAGATACCTTTGCTTTTGAAGAAGCGGTGAATGAATCAGCACATGTATTTGTTGTGCTGCTTCCTCCTGGGTCATATGTACTCCAGGCATCTGGTATCATCTTTGGGGAAGAAGAAAGAATTGAGTATTTCGAAAGGCTTTGCTGGGAGTGCGCCCTCAGAGGTGAGGGAGAGTTGGGCATTTTCTTCAGGTTTGCCCTGCCATAAAAGACGAAGGTCGACATATATAGAGATAATATCAAGTGGTGGTACTTTTTACCTTTGTCGACAAACGTTTTGATCCCGCAAATCTGGCTTTTTGAAATAGTGGCGCCTCTTCGATCTCTGAACACGCCTCTTCGATTTCTGAACACGCCTCTTCGATTTCTGAGCAGGTGCCCCTTCGATTTCGGAACGACGCCCCTTCGCTTTCTGAACGACGCCCCTTCGCTTTCTGAACGACACGTGGTAGTGCAGATGCGGCTCATTTTGACAAAGCTGCACGCGTCTTCTGAAAAGCAGAGAAAGCGTCGCCGAACTTTGCGCTTGTCGGCTAAAGATGTGTAGTTGTGATGATGGCCTCCACGTGTTGTCTGAAAAGAAGAAATCTTTTGACAAAGTTGAACGCGCCTTCTGAAAAGCCGAGAAAGCGTCGCCTAAATTACGCCGGAGATTCCGGCTTTTTTTTGAATTGGTGGACGCGTCGCCTTGGCTTTTTTATTGAGCTATCGATCACCACAACAAACACACTCTGCAGATTTCCCATTCTTGAAAATCGACTCCGGCCCTTTGAAATTTAACTCCATCCCTTCTCTTTGAACACTTTTAAAAAAAATGGCAAACTCATCGAACCTTAGCTTGGAATTGAGCCTTAGCAGTGATACGGGCGCGCCGCGTCAAGGTAACGTATGGCGCCCTTCTTTCTTTTCTTCTAACGGTCCTCTCACAGGTGAAGACTCCGTGATGCAGGACGCCACAACAGCTACAATAGTAGCTAGGAACCTCCTCACTCCAAAAGATAGTAGGCTGCTGTCAGGACGGTCCGATGAGTTGGCCGTTCAAGAGTCCCTCGCACTTAGTGTTCAGTGTGCGAGTTCTGTGTCCAACATGAGCCAACGCCTGCTTGCCCGCTCCCGTCAGGTGGAATCATTGATGGCAGAGGTGGAAAGTCTCAAGCAGGAGATCCAGCAGCTGAAGTATGAGAATAGAAGTTTGCACGTGCTTGCAAACAACTATTCGACGGGCATGAAGAGGAAGCTTGATGAGCTGCAAGAGTCTGAAGGTCGGATTCACAGTGACCGTCAAAGGTTCTCGTCTTTCCTCCAGAGGCACCTTTTTCCTGGCTCATCCAGCGCTTGGCCAAGTATTGAGGCCTGGAATGCTCTATCTTCGATGCCTCCCGCTCCGATGCCTTCTGTTCCTACGCCTTCCGCTCCGATGCCTTCTGTTCCTACGCCTTCCGCTCCGATGCCTTCTGTTCCTACGCCTTCCGCTTCAAGAGTAAAGCCACGTAGTGGGGCCTCAAGCAAACAACCTTTGTGAAGCACCATCTTCCTTTGTTTAGCAGTGCCTATCAATAAATCAAACATTTTCTCAATGTTACAATCATAGACTCACACAATTAATAAACAAACAAACAATAACAACTAAACAACCTAACAAGGCAGAAACGAAATAGCAACAAAGATAAGAGTTTTTTTTATTTTTTTTTTTATTTTTTTTATTTTTTTTATTTTTATTTTTGGCAAATTTTCGGAGTTTTATACCAAGACACTATAAAACACACTAAAACAGTTTTAAAACAGTGAGAAACAACATGTGAAGTGATAGGTGAATAAATCCCACGAATTTGCATCAAATATACTTAGTTACCCCCCCACACTTAAATCAAACTTTGTCCTCAATGTTTTAAGCAGAAAGTCACAACAGAGCAAGCAAATAAACAAATACGAGAAAGAAAGCAAAGTAAAGGCAGTAAAGAAAAAGAAAGGAATAAAAATAAGTCTCTTAAAGGGGTTTCCAAGTTCTTCTCTATTCGGATGCATGGGTTGCCTCCCACGAAGCGCTTTCTTTTACGTCTTGCAGCCGGACGGTACCTCCGTTTAAGCTTGACTAGGTTCCACGGCATGGAGGGGTACCTCCTCCACGACATGCTCCTCAAACATCTCGTAATAGGGCTTCAATCGATGCCCATTCACTTTGAATTCTTGCTGCGTCCTTGAACTTTTGATTTGCACTGCACCATGAAGGAAAACATTAGTAACAACAAACGGGCCAATCCATTTAGAACGCAACTTACCAGGAAACAAACGTAGGCGAGAGTTGAAAAGTAACACTTTCTGCCCAACTGTGAAGGTCTTGGTTCGAATCATTTTATCATGGAATGCTTTGGTCTTGGCTTTGTACATCCGGGCATTCTCATAGGCTTCATTCCGAATCTCCTCAAGTTCATTCAATTGGAGCTTCCTATGAACTCCCGCTGCATCTATGTCCATGTTGAAAATCTTCACGGCCCAATGTGCCTTGTGCTCTAACTCTACGGGCAAATGACATGGCTTACCATAGACGAGCCGAAAAGGTGACATCCCAATGGGTGTTTTGTATGCCGTACGATATGCCCACAGTGCATCATCTAAACGTAAGCTCCAATCCCTCCTTGTTGGTCCAACGGTCTTCTCCAAAATTTGTTTTATTTCTCGGTTAGACACCTCGGCTTGGCCATTTGTTTGAGGATGGTAAGGTGTGGAGACCTTATGGTTGACATGGTACTTTCTTAGCAACGCCTCAATGGTTCGATTGCAAAAGTGAGACCCTCCATCACTTATGATTACTCTCGGCATTCCAAACCTAGCAAAAATGTTAGTTTTCACGAAATCTGCAACCACCTTAGAATTGTTAGTACGGGTGGCTTTTGCTTCCACCCATTTAGAAACATAATCAACGGCTAGCAAGATATAAGTGAAACCATAAGATGGAGGGAAAGGGCCCATGAAATCAATGCCCCAAACATCAAAAATTTCAACATTAAAGATAGGGGTTTGCGGCATTTGGTCCTTGGTACCTATGTTACCCATTCGTTGGCAACGATCACAAGACATACAAAAGGTTCTAGCATCCCTAAATATAGTCGGCCAATAAAAACCACACTCTAGAACCTTGAGGGCAGTGCGTTGTGTGCCAAAATGACCACCACATGCATATGTGTGACAAAAGCTTAGAATTGAGTGAAATTCAGAATCATGCACACATCTCCGTACAATTTGATCCGAGCAATACTTCCACAAATAAGGGTCATCCCAAACATAGAAACGTGCATCATTTTTAAGCTTATCACGTTGGTGCTTGTTTAGTTCATTTGGAATTTGTTTAGTCACCAAGTAATTCACTAAATCTGCATACCATGGTTCACTTACCTCAATGGATAGCAGCTGCTCATCGGGAAAAGTTTCAGGGATAGGTACGGCATGTTCATGCTCCTCGTGGATCATTCGGCTTAAATGGTCAGCCACTACATTCTCGCTTCCTTTCTTATCCCGGATTTCAATATCAAATTCTTGAAGAAGAAGAATCCAACGGATAAGCCTCGGCTTTGCTTCCTTTTTCGTGAGCAAGTACCTCAAAGCTGCATGATCAGAATAAACGATTACTTTAGTACCAATTAAATATGAACGGAATTTATCTAAAGCAAAAACCACAGCTAGAAGTTCTTTTTCCGTCGTGGAGTAGTTCAATTGGGCATCATTGAGAGTCCGAGAGGCATAGTATATGACATGCGGCCGCTTGTCTCTTCTTTGTCCTAGAACAGCTCCTAATGCATAGTCGGATGCATCGCACATGAGCTCGAACGGGAGGCTCCAATCTGGAGGTACAATAATGGGGGCCGAGACTAAATGCCGAATCTTGAGTTGGTTAAATGCCGAATTACACTCTTCATCAAACTTGAATGGCACATCTTTTTGAAGCAATCGGCAAAGAGGGTTGGACATCTTGGAGAAGTCCTTGATAAAACGCCTATAGAACCCTGCATGGCCAAGAAACGAACGTACCTCTCTAACCGAAGTAGGAGAGGGTAAGTGACGTACAAGGTCTATTTTCGATTTATCTACTGTAATTCCTTTTTCTGAAACAATATGTCCTAAAACTATACCTTGTTTCACCATAAAGTGACATTTCTCCCAATTCAAGACAAGGTTAGTTTCAACACATCGTTTCAAAATTAAGGTCAGATTATCCAAGCAATTATCAAATGAACTCCCAAATACACTGAAATCATCCATGAAAACCTCAATGATCTTTTCAACAAAATCGGAAAATATACTTACCATACACCTTTGGAAAGTGGCCGGTGCGTTGCATAAGCCAAATGGCATGCGACGATAAGCAAATGTTCCAAAGGGACATGTGAATGTGGTCTTCTCTTGATCATCCGGGGCTATCACAATTTGGTTATATCCAGAGTATCCATCAAGAAAACAGTAAAAAGCATGACCGGCTAACCTTTCGAGCATCTGGTCGATGAATGGCAAAGGAAAGTGATCTTTCCTAGTCATGGCATTTAGCTTCCGGTAATCGATACATACCCGCCATCCAGTCTGAATGCGTGTAGGCACGAGCTCATTCTCATCATTCTTGATAACAGTTACTCCGGACTTCTTGGGAACGACTTGAACTGGAGAGACCCAACGGCTATCGGAGATAGGGTAGATCACTCCGCAATCCAAAAGCTTGATTATTTCCTTCTTCACCACTTCCATCATCGGAGGGTTGAGACGGCGTTGAGCCTCTCGAGTTGGTTTAGCCCCCTCCTCAAGAAGTATACGGTGCATGCATGTGGTAGGGCTTATTCCTTTAATGTCGGCCAAAGTCCACCCTATGGCCGTTTTGTGCTCTCGCAGCACCCTCACAAGCTTCTCCTCCTCCATTGTCGTGAGACTTGATGAAATGATGACGGGCAATGTTTCGCCTTTTCCCAAAAACACATACTTCAAATGGTCCGGCAACGGCTTAAGTTCAAGCGATGGTGCCTGAACAACAGAAGGTAGCATCTTAGTGGAAACTGAATTTGAAAGTGAGAGTGGAACCTTACCATATTGTTGTGGCAATGACTCAAGGGCTGCCACAACCTCAATTATTTCTTCAGTAGAACCCATTGCAAAGAATTCCTCCTCCTTGCCGTGGCCTTGCATTGGCCCAAATCCCTTGCGCTCTATGGCCTTAGTGATGGTTGTTTCCAGGGCGTCCTCGTTCAATTCTTCAAGGTATACCTGCGCCAAAGAATCGATAACATCAATGGAAAAACAAGAATGGTCATCAACGGGATATCTCATAGTTTCAGAAATATTAAAATCAATCACTTCCCCATCGAATTCCATTGTCAAGGTGCCTTTGTATACATCAATCTTCGTTCGGGCCGTCTTCATGAATGGCCTACCAAGGAGAATCGGCAAAGATGTAGAATGGGCTGAATCCTCCATGTCTAGGACGTAGAAATCAGCCGGAAAAATTAAATGGTTCACCTGCACAAGCACATCCTCCAAAACTCCTTTTGGATACGCGTTAGAACGATCAGCCAATTGTATAATTACACCATCTTGTTTTAATTCACCCAAATTCATAGATGCATAAATAGAATAAGGCATGACATTTATGGATGCACCTAAATCAAGCATGGCATGTTCAAAACGATTATGTCCAATTACACAAGGAATCGTGAAACTACCGGGGTCTTTGCACTTGGTAGGCAGTTTACGTTGCAAAACAGCGGACACATTCTCGCTTACCTTCACTACCTCTTTGTTTGCCCTTCTTCTCTTTGTATTGCATAGGTCCTTGAGGAATTTAGCATACTTTGGAACCTGTTTGATTGCATCGAGAAGCGGTATGTTCAGTTGCACTTTCCGGAACGTTTCAAGAATGTCCTTCTCGCTTTCTTCCTTTTTTTCTTGCATGAACCTGCGAGGAAAAGGTACATTGGGCAGATTAGGACGTGAAGTACATGAATTTGAACTTAAATTACCTGATTTGGCCGAGTTAGGGTGATCTGCCTCAGGTTGTGTCGTCTCTTCATCTACTTTCTGGGCAGATTTGGGATTGTTTGGCTCGGTCCCAACTTCTTTTCCACCCCTTAGGGTGATGGCCTTGGCGGATTCGAATCCTCCCTTTGGATTGACTGTGGTTGAGCTAGGAAGCTTTCCTTGCTCTCTAATCTGTCCAAGGAACTCAGAAATCTGCCCTATTTGTTTCTTCATATCCGTCATCTCCTTCTCGTTATTTGCTATCCGGTTGTTTTGATTTTGCAACCCCTGCGAAATAGAGGTTAGTAATTGCATAGCTTGATCACTTTCCAAGGACGTACCTGAATGAGATGATGTCGAAGGTTGTTGGTGTGCATACGGCTTGGAATAAAAACCAGGGGGGTTTGGCCTAAATCCTCCTTGTTGGGCAGCTTGTTGTGGCTCCCTCCATTTGAAGTTTGGATGGTCCCTCCATCCGGCATTGTAAGTGTTCGAGTATGGGTTGTTTTGATTTTGTCCTTGGAAACCAATTGCATTGGCAGATTCCCACCCACCATTCTCGATTAGTTGAGGGCATTTGTCGGATGGATGCCCTTGAATTGAGCACACGCCACAAACTTGGTGTTCTTGTGCTTTTGGACCAATCACAACCTGAGAAACAAGAGAAGTAAGATTAGCAAGTTGTGATTGAATTTCAGAAATAGCACTCACCTCATTTACACTTTGTTGCCGTGGGGCTTCCCTTTGGCCCACTCCTTCATATTGTTGAGCGTTGAGCGCTCGGTTGGCTATGAGAATCTTGGCATCCCTTGGTGTTTTGTCCACCAATGCTCCTCCCGCTGATGCATCAACCATTTGACGTTCGATAGGAAGGAGGCCCTCATAGAAATATTGAAGGAGAAGTTCCTCCTTCATTTGATGTTGAGGACATGAAGCTACAAGGCCCTTGAAGCGCTCATAATAAGCCGGGAATGTCTCACCATGATTCTGTTGAATACCACTAATTTTCTTCCGTAGGAGAATCACTCTCGAAGTAGGGAAGAATTTCTCCAAGAAAGCACGCTTCATACTCTCCCACGAAGTCACAGTTCCCGGGGCTAGTTCGTAGAGCCAATCTTTGGCCTTGTCCATAAGTGAAAATGGAAAGGCCTTCATCTTCAATATACTCCCATCCACATTGACGGGGGTCATGCTCGAACAAACCACCTCGAACTCCTTCAAGTGTTTGTTGGGGTCTTCCATAGACAAGCCATGGAACTTCGGAATATGGTGTAACAAACTGGATTTGAGTTCAAATTCCTCAGTCTTCCCCTCTGCAGCCGTGGGGTATTGGATACAAAGAGGCAATGCATTATCCAAACCCGAGGCCGAAAGCTCCTTGATGGTTCTATTATCTGCTGCCATGGCTTGTTCTTCTTCAAAAATCTGATCCGTGGGCTTTTCTTCTACACCTTCTTCGTCTTCTTCAAGCCCAGGTTGTGGTGGAGGTTGTGGTGGCTCTTGTTGACTCCTCGTTCTCCTCAAAGTGCGTTCAAAATCACCGTCAAAGTCGGAGATGTTCTCTATAATAGGCCGAGAGCTACGAGTCATACACAGTACCTAAAAAAACAAGGAAACAAACAAACTAAGAATCTGAAATAAGAATGCACGAAAAACAAAATATAAAAATAAAGACAAAGGATTAGCAAAGTTGCTAATCCCCGGCAACGGCGCCAAAATTTGATGCGAGATTTACTTGACACTCAAATTAAACCCTCGTTTGACAATTGTAGTAGAATGGATAAGTGAGGGATCGTTCTAGACCGGGGATTAGGAGGGCTTGCTAAAACCTTCTAAATTGACTTAAAAACATAAAAACTAAATTAAAATACTCTTAACAAGACTACTATGACTCAGAAAGGCTTTGAAAAACTCAAATTGTCTAAAACAATCAAATTGACTCAAATAGAAGCTAGAACTTGATTTAGACGAATTTGCAGAATGCCTTTGACTTCTCCTTGTAAATCAAAGCGTTCTCATACGCTTCATGTCTTATCTCCTCAAGCTCGTTCAATTGAAACTTCCTATGGATTCCAACGGCATCAATGTCTATGTTGAACGTTTTGACCGCCCAATGTGCTTTGTGCTCCAATTCAACGGGAAGATGACTTGGTTTTTCATAGATGAGCCGAAATGGGGACATTCCAATTGGTGTTTTGTAGGTCGTTCGATATGCCCACAATGCATCATTCAAACGCAAGCTCCAATCCTTCCGGTTTGGCCCAACGGTCTTCTCCAAAATTTGCTTGATTTCCCTATTAGAAACCTCGGCTTGCCCACTGGCTTGAGGATGATAAGGTGTTGCCACCTTATGTGTGACATTATATTTCTTGAGCAAAGCTTCAATGGTTCGATTGCAAAAATAGGACCCTCCATCATTTATAAGAACTCTTGGCATTCCAAATCTAGCAAATATGTTAGTTTTGACAAAATCTGCAACCACTTTGGAATCATTAATACAGGTGGCTTTTGCTTCCACCTATTTCGACACATAATCAACCGCAAGTAAAATATTAAGGAAACCATGAGATGAAGGAAAATGACCCATAAAATCAATGCCCCAAACATCAAAGATTTCGATGCCATAGATGGGTGTTTGCAGCATTTGGTCTTTTGGACCTATATTTCCGGTTCTTTGGCACTGATCACTTGTTATGCAAAAAGTTCTAGCATCTTTAAATATAGTTGGCCAATAAACACCACATTCAAGTGCTTTACGTGCCGTCCTTTGAGTGCCAAAGTGACCTCCACATGCATAAGTGTGACAAAACGTTAAAATTGAATTAAACTCCGATTCATGCACACACCTACGAATGATTTGATCCGCGCAATATTTCCACAAATAAGGATCATCCCACACATAAAACCGAGCCTCCCTTTTAAGTTTATCCCGTGGGTGTTTATTTAGGTTGCTTGGAATTTGTTTAGACACCAAATAATTCACTAAATCGGCATACCATGGCTCACTTACCTCGATGGACATCAACTGCTCATCTGGAAATGTCTCTGGTTTAGGCACGACCTCTTCTTCATGCACTATGCGGCTCAAGTGGTTAGCCACCATCTTTTCACTTCCTTTCTTGTCCTGGATTTCGATATCGAACTCTTGAAGTAGAAGCATCCAACGAATAAGCCTTGGTTTGGCCTCATTTTTGGTGAATAAGTACTTCAACGCTGCATGATCTATGTAAATTATAACTTTAGTACCAAGTAAATAAGAACGAAATTATCTAAAGCAAAAACAACAGCAAGAAGTTCTTTTTCCGTCGTGGAGTAGTTCAATTGGGCATCATTCAAGGTCCGGGATGCATAATAGATGACATGTGGCTATTTGTTCTTCCTTTGGCCTAAAACAGCTCCTAATGCATAATCCGAGGCATCGCACATAAGCTCAAAAGGAAGGCTCCAATCTGGTGGAACAATGATGGGGGCCGAAGTGAGCATTTCCTTGAGGTGTTTGAAGGCCTTCTCACATTCCTCATCAAACATGAATGGTACATCCTTTTGGAGAAGTCGGCAAAAGGGGTTGGAAATCTTTGAAAAGTCTTTGATGAATCGCCTATAGAATCCTGCATGTCCAAGAAAAGAACGAACCTCGCTAACCGAAGTAGGAAAGGGTAAGTAGCGTACAAGATTTATTTTTGATTTATCAACCTCAATCCCTTTGGCCGACATTATATGCCCTAAAACTATGCCTTGTTTTACCATGAAATGACATTTTTCCCAATTTAAAACAAGGTTAGTTTCAATGCATCGTTCTAATATTAAAGTGAGATTATGTAAACAATCATCAAACGAATAAGCAAATACACTAAAATCATCCATGAAAACTTCAATTATTTTCTCCACAAAATCTGAAAATATACTTACCATGCATCTTTGAAAAGTGGCTGGTGCATTACATAAACCGAATGGCATGCGACGACAAGCAAAAGTACCATAAGGACACCTGAAAGCGGTCTTTTCTTGGTCATCTGAAGCTATGACAATTTGATTATATCCTGAATAACCATCAAGAAAACAATAAAAAGACTGACTGGCTAACCTTTCAAGCATTTGATCAATGAACGACAAAGGGAAGTGGTCCTTCCTTGTGGTAGGGTTGAGCTTTCTATAATCAATGCAAACTCTCAAACCTGTTTGGATACGCGTTGGCATAAGCTCATTCTTGGCATTCTTCACCACCGTCACTCCGGATTTCTTTGGCACAACTTGAACTGGTGAAACCCAACGGCTATCCGAGATAGGATAAATCACTCCACAATCAAGTAATTTGATAACCTCTTTCTTCATCCATCATTGGAGGGTTGAGTCGATGTTAAGCCTCTCGAGTTAGTTTAGCCCCCTCTTCTAGAAGTATGCGATGCATGCATGTTGTAGGGCTAACTCCCTTAATGTCGGCCAAGGTCCATCCTATGGCTGTTTTATGTTTTTTCAACACTCGAACCAATTTCTCCTCCTCCATTACCATGAGTGATGAAGAGACAATGACGAGCAACGTTTTTTTGTCTCCCAAATAGACATACTTCAAGTGACTTGGCAATGGTTTAAGTTCAAGAATGGGTGCCTGAATCACTGAAGGTAACAACTTGTTAGTAGAAACGGGAATTGAAATTGGGTTTGGGGGCTTACTTTGATATTGTGACGATGATTCAAGTGCAGCCACCATTTTGCCAACTTCATCATCATGTACGGCCAAGTTGGTTGTTAAACCCAACCCTTCGACAATTGTCTTTTCAAGTGGGTCTTTGTCCAACGAATCAAGAAAATCCTGCGCCAATGACTCAAGTATATCAATAGAGAAACAAGAATGATCATCTTTAGGATATTTAATAGTTTCAGAAAGATTGAAATCAATAACTTCCCCATCAAATTCCATCGTTAAAGTTCATTTGAACACATCGATCTTGCTGCGGATTGTTTTCATGAAAGGTCTCCCAAGTAGGATCGGCAATGGTGTAGAATAGGTTGAATCCTCTATGTCAAGCACGTAAAAGTCCGCCAAAAAGATCAAATTATTAACCTGCACTAAAACATCTTCCAAAACTCTTTCTGGATAGGCATTAGAACGATCGGCCAATTGAATAATGACACCATCGTTTTTAAGCTCTCTTAAGTTCATAGATGCATAAATTGAGTAAGGTGATAGGAGCATATTCATGCGACTTAAATGGCTTGTTCTCGTGCATTTACGTTATGTTTCTCTCGTTATTTTAGTCCTTTATGCTTCTTTTGTGTGTTTTCAGGTTCTAAGGGCCTAGGGAGCAAGAAAGTGCATTTTGAGGCCATTTGGAGCATTTTTGGGCATGGATTGGATAGCTTAATCATGGAGCAAAGAGGATGGACGAAATTGAAGCCTTGTATGCTCTTTGGGGACATCAAACAAAGGGCCTAGCCCAATCAAACAAATCCTTTGAGCCATGGAAAACCTCTAGCCCAATCAAACACATTATGCCATACAAACCAACCTATTTTAGGCCCATTCTATGTACTTAAACCCTAGCCCTTTAAACTAGTTCATTTATCACTTATCAAACCATTCACTTATCACTCACCACATATCATTCACTTATCACTTAACATATCATTCATTTATTTCACTTCCATACTCCTCTTAATTCCACATGCATTCTCACACATGCACATCATTCACTCACATTTCCACCATTCATTCTTTATTCCACAAACAAGTCACATGCATTCACACATCAACAAAACAACTTCAATGTCGTGGGTTCCCATTTCTTTTCCAAACATCTCACATGCATTTCCACCTTCCTACTTCATCATTTCACCACATTCTCCCTCTTTAACTCACATGTATTTATCACTTATCACAACAACAACCTAAAACACATGCACATGCACCACTAATCCCTTCACTTTCATGCCATCATTTCTCACCCCCCCTTTGCCGTGCAATACACATCAACACATTCCAGCTTTTCTCCTTCTCTTTGCAGCCACAAGTCACATGCATTCACACATAATCATTCACCCTATCCATCTTACATTCCACAAACAATGTCACATGCAAAACAACAATCATTCACACACAAAACAGCACCATTCACCCTTGCCGTGGCCTTCACTCACATTTCCAGCTTTCCACCTTGCATTTCCACATGCATTCACTTCATCATTACACACCACTCATTCTCTAATTCCACATGCACATTCAATCATTCACTCAAGCACCCTTGTGCCATGTTTCCCCCTTTGTTCCCACCCATCACATGCATTATCATCAAACAAACAACCCTAACCCGTGGCATTCACTCCCATTTCCAGCATGCATTCACATGCATTTTCAGATTATTCCTTCATCATTCCAGCATTCCACCTAATTCACATACCTTCATTCATTCTTTATTCCACTTACACTCATCATCACACACCTTAGCAATCAACACATGCAATCACATGCATCACAACCACAAAGAACCATCCCCAAAACACTTTGTCGTGGGCACCATTCCACATTCCAGCTTTCCACCATGTTTTTCCATCATTCCTCCACACAAATGCTTAAACAAACAGCCATATGTTCCCTCCACTACCCCTATAAATACCCTAGCATTCATTCATTCATGCATATCTCATTTTCATACACAACACACCACAAACACTTCCATCTTCTCCCTAGCCATGAGTCTCTCCATTTTCTGCACCATTCCCTTCCCTTTCTCCTCCATTTCTTCCATTTCCATAATCCCCCAATCCATTCAACACACCAACAACATCCCTTAGTCCTTGTGCTCAAACGAAGACGAAGAGAAGAGGGCCTAAACGTTCATACAATTCACGTTTGAGTTGTTGGAATGTTTATGCGTTTCTTTGATTTCAATGTTTAAATTCAATTCTCTTTGTTTTGTAATATGAGGAATGGAAGAGAAGAGTGCCTAAACGTTCATACAATTCAAGTTTGAGTTGTTGGAATGTTTAGGTGTTTCTTTGATTTCAAAGTTATGAGGAACTAAACCCTTTTTGGCTAGGGGTGATTTCAATACCATGTTTATTTATGTGATATGAATTGATGAATTCCGGTTATGAACTCTTGATTCGTGAATGCAATTGGCTTAACTATTTGATGATTAACTTATTTGTGTTTGTTGATTGAGGGTCGACACTTAATTAGCATGCATGAATATGTGGCTAAAGTTTAAGAAGGTTTCACATAATCGTTACTAACTTATACTTGAAAGTAGTGAAGGTCGCTTGTCACGATCGCGTTAAGTTTAATTCTTAGCATGAGTAACATGATGTCATAGTTACAAATGCTTTGTCAATGCTTATGGTTTTCATTATTCTTAATGATCTTCGATTGTATCTCTATTATGATGACATGTAGGGAACTTTTGAGAATGTTTTGGGTTGTCGAATGATGCCATCCAATCCAATAATATAAGGAAAATCTAAGGGTTAACTAGTGATGTCACGGTTAATTTGGGGCATTGTCGTTCATAATTCAATGAAGGAATAACTGGAAATTGATTCATATGCATAAATATCATGTGTAGAGAAAGAACCCTTAGCTAGCTTCCCATCCATTCATTTCCGTCAAATCCATATTTACAATTTGTTTTGTTTCCAAGTATTCATTTTAGTTTAAATTCGTCCAAATCCAATTCCCCCTATTTCGTTGAAGTCTTAGTCTTAATCTTTCTTATTTTTAGTTTTGCTTTCTTCGAGCATTAAATAGTGTTTTATATTGTGTTTTTATGTTTTTCAGTCAATTTAGAAGGTTTTAGCAAGCCCTCCTAATCCCCGGTCTAGAACGATCCCTCACTTATCCATTCTACTACAATTGTCAAACGAGGGTTTAATTTGAGTGTCAAGTAATTCTCACATCAAATTTTGGCGCCGTTGCCGGGGATTAGCAACTTTGCTAATCCTTTGTCTTTATTTTTATATTTTTTTTGTTTTTCGTGCATTCTTATTTCAGATTCTTAGTTTGTTTGTTTCCTTGTTTTTTAGGTACTGTGTATGACTCGTCGCTCTCGGCCTATTATAGAGAACATCTCCGACTTTGACGGTGATTTTGAACGCACTTTGAGGAGAACGAGGAGTCAACAAGAGCCACCACAACCTCCACCACAACCTGGGCTTGAAGAAGACGAAGTAGGTGTAGAAGAAAAGCCCACGGATCAGATTTTTGAAGAAGAACAAGCCATGGCAGCAGATAATAGAACCATCAAGGAGCTTTCGGCCTCGGGTTTGGATAATGCATTGCCTCTTTGTATCCAATACCCCACGGCTGCAGAGGGGAAGACTGAGGAATTTGAACTCAAATCCAGTTTGTTACACCATATTCCGAAGTTCCATGGCTTGTCTATGGAAGACCCCAACAAACACTTGAAGGAGTTCGAGGTGGTTTGTTCGAGCATAACCCCCGTCAATGTGGATGGGAGTATATTGAAGATGAAGGCCTTTCCATTTTCACTTATGGACAAGGCCAAAGATTGGCTCTACGAACTAGCCCCGGGAACTGTGACTTCGTGGGAGAGTATGAAGCGTGCTTTCTTGGAGAAATTCTTCCCTACTTCGAGAGTGATTCTCCTACGGAAGAAAATTAGTGGTATTCAACAGAATCATGGCGAGACATTCCCGGCTTATTATGAGCGCTTCAAGGGCCTTGTAGCTTCATGTCCCCAACATCAAATGAAGGAGGAACTTCTCCTTCAATATTTCTATGAGGGCCTCCTTCCTATCGAACGTCAAATGCTTGATGCATCAGCGGGAGGAGCATTGGTGGACAAAACACCAAGGGATGCCAAGGTTCTCATAGCCAACCGAGCGCTCAACGCTCAACAATATGAAGGAGTGGGCCAAAGGGAAGCCCCACGGCAACAAAGTGTAAATGAGGTGAGTGCTATTTCTAAAATTCAATCACAACTTGCTAATCTTACTTCTCTTGTTTCTCAGGTTGTGATTGGTCCAAAAGCACAAGAACACCAAGTCTGTGGCGTGTGCTCAATTCAAGGGCATCCATCCGACAAGTGCCCTCAACTAATCGAGAATGGTGGGTGGGAATCTGCCAATGCAATTGGTTTCCAAGGACAAAATCAAAACAACCCATACTCGAACACTTACAATGCCGGATGGAGGGACCATCCAAACTTCAAATGGAGGGAGCCACAACAAGCTGCCCAACAAGGAGGATTTAGGCCAAACCCCCCTGGTTTTTATTCCAAGCCGTATGCACCCCAACAACCCCAACAACCTTCGGCATCATCCCATTCAGGTACGTCCTTGGAAAGTGATCAAGCTATGCAATTACTAACCTCTATTTCGCAGGGGTTGCAAAATCAAAACAACCGGATAGCAAATAACGAGAAGGAGATGACGGATATGAAGAAACAAATAGGGCAGATTTCTGAGTTCCTTGGACAGATTAGAGAGCAAGGAAAGCTTCCTAGCTCAACCACAGTCAATCCAAAGGGAGGATTCGAATCCGCCAAGGCCATCACCCTAAGGGGTGGAAAAGAAGTTGGGACCGAGCCAAACAATCCCAAATCTGCCCAGAAAGTAGATGAAGAGACGACACAACCTGAGGCAGATCACCCTAACTCGGCCAAATCAGGTAATTTAAGTTCAAATTCATGTACCTTTTCCTCGCAGGTTCATGCAAGAAAAAAAGGAAGAAAGCGAGAAGGACATTCTTGAAACGTTCCGGAAGGTGCAAGTGAACATACCGCTTCTCGATGCAATCAAACAGGTTCCAAAGTATGCTAAATTCCTCAAGGACCTATGCAATACAAAGAGAAGAAGGGCAAACAAAGAGGTAGTGAAGGTAAGCGAGAATGTGTCCGCTGTTTTGCAACGTAAACTGCCTACCAAGTGCAAAGACCCCGGTAGTTTCACGATTCCTTGTGTGATTGGACATAATCGTTTTGAACATGCCATGCTTGATTTAGGTGCATCCATAAATGTCATGCCTTATTCTATTTATGCATCTATGAATTTGGGTGAATTAAAACAAGATGGTGTAATTATACAATTGGCCGATCGTTCTAACGCGTATCCAAAAGGAGTTTTGGAAGATGTGCTTGTGCAGGTGAACCATTTAATTTTTCCGGCTGATTTCTACGTCCTAGACATGGAGGATTCAGCCCATTCTACATCTTTGCCGATTCTCCTTGGTAGGCCATTCATGAAGACGGCCCGAACGAAGATTGATGTATACAAAGGCACCTTGACAATGGAATTCGATGGGGAAGTGATTGATTTTAATATTTCTGAAACTATGAGATATCCCGTTGATGACCATTCTTGTTTTTCCATTGATGTTATCGATTCTTTGGCGCAGGTATACCTTGAAGAATTGAACGAGGACGCCCTGGAAACAACTATCACTAAGGCCATAGAGCGCAAAAATGAAGGATTTGGGCCAATGCAAGGCCACGGCAAGGAGGAGGAATTCTTTGCAATGGGTTCTAGTGAAGAAATAATTGAGGTTGTGGCAGTCCTTGAGTCATTGCCACAACAATATGGTAAGGTTCCACTCTCACTTTCAAATTCAGTTTCCACTAAGATGCTACCTTCTGTTGTTCAGGCACCATCGCTTGAACTTAAGCCGTTGCCGGACCATTTGAAGTATGTGTTTTTGGGAAAAGGCGAAACATTGCCCGTCATCATTTCATCAAGTCTCACGGCAATGGAGGAGGAAAAGCTTGTGAGGGTGCTGCGAGAGCACAAAACGGCCATAGGGTGGACTTTGGCCGACATTAAAGGAATAAGCCCTACCACATGCATGCACCGTATACTTCTTGAGGAGGGGGCTAAACCAACTCGAGAGGCTCAACGCCGTCTCAACCCTCCGATGATGGAAGTGGTGAAGAAGGAAATAATCAAGCTTTTGGATTGCGGAGTGATCTACCCTATCTCCGATAGCCGTTGGGTCTCTCCAGTTCAAGTCGTTCCCAAGAAGTCCGGAGTAACTGTTATCAAGAATGATGAGAATGAGCTCGTGCCTACACGCATTCAAACTGGATGGCGAGTATGTATCGATTACCGGAAGCTAAATGCCATGACTAGGAAAGATCACTTTCATTTGCCATTCATCGACCAGATGCTCGAAAGGTTAGCCGGTCATGCTTTTTACTGTTTTCTTGATGGATACTCTGGATATAACCAAATTGTGATAGCCCCGGATGATCAAGAGAAGACCACATTCACATGTCCCTTTGGAACATTTGCTTATCGTCGCATGCCATTTGGCTTATGCAACGCACCGGCCACTTTCCAAAGGTGTATGGTAAGTATATTTTCCGATTTTGTTGAAAAGATCATTGTGGTTTTCATGGACGATTTCAGTGTATTTGGGAGTTCATTTGATAATTGCTTGGATAATCTGACCTTAATTTTGAAACGATGTGTTGAAACTAACCTTGTCTTGAATTGGGAGAAATGTCATTTTATGGTGAAACAAGGTATAGTTTTAGGACATATTGTTTCAGAAAAAGGAATTGAAGTAGATAAATCGAAAATAGACCTTGTACGTCACTTACCTTCTCCTACTTCGGTTAGAGAGGTACGTTCGTTTCTTGGCCATGCAGGGTTCTATAGGCGTTTTATCAAGGACTTCTCCAAGATGTCCAACCCTCTTTGCCGATTGCTTCAAAAAGATGTGCCATTCAAGTTTGATGAAGAGTGTAATTCGGCATTTAACCAACTCAAGGAGAAGCTAGTCTCGGCCCCCATTATTGTACCTCCAGATTGGAGCCTTCCGTTCGAGCTCATGTGCGATGCATCCGACTATGCATTAGGAGCTGTTCTAGGACAAAGAAGAGACAAGCGGCTGCATGTCATATACTATGCCTCTCGGACTCTCAATGATGCCCAATTGAACTACTCCACGACGGAAAAAGAACTTCTAGCTGTGGTTTTTGCTTTAGATAAATTCCGTTCATATTTAATTGGTACTAAAGTAATCGTTTATTCTGATCATGCAGCTTTGAGGTACTTGCTCACGAAAGAGGAAGCAAAGCCGAGGCTTATCCGTTGGATTCTTCTTCTTCAAGAATTTGATATTGAAATCCGGGATAAGAAAGGAAGCGAGAATGTAGTGGCTGACCATTTAAGCCGAATGATCCACGAGGAGCATGAACATGCCGTACCTATCCCTGAAACTTTTCCCGATGAGCAGCTGCTTTCCATTGAGGTAAGTGAACCATGGTATGCAGATTTAGTGAATTACTTGGTGGCTAAACAAATTCCAAATGAACTAAACAAGCACCAACATGATAAGCTTAAAAATGATGCACGTTTCTATGTTTGGGATGACCCTTATTTGTGGAAGTATTGCTCAGATCAAATTGTACGTAGATGTGTGCATGATTCTGAATTTCACTCAATTCTAAGCTTTTGTCACACATATGCATGTGGTGGTCATTTTGGCACACAACGCACTGCCCTCAAGGTTTTAGAGTGTGGTTTTTATTGGCCGACTATATTTAGCGATGCTAGAACCTTTTGTATGTCTTGTGATCGTTGCCAACGAATGGGTAACATAGGTACCAAGGACCAAATGCCGCAAACCCCTGTCTTTAATGTTGAAATTTTTGATGTTTGGGGCATTGATTTCATGGGCCCTTTCCCTCCATCTTATGGTTTCACTTATATCTTGCTAGCTGTTGATTATGTTTCTAAATGGGTGGAAGCAAAAGCCACCCGTACTAACGATTCTAAGGTGGTTGCAGATTTCGTGAAAACTAACATTTTTGCTAGGTTTGGAATGCCGAGAGTAATCATAAGTGATGGAGGGTCTCACTTTTGCAATCGGACCATTGAGGCGTTGCTAAGAAAGTACCATGTCAACCATAAGGTCTCCACACCTTACCATCCTCAAACAAATGGCCAAGCCGAGGTGTCTAACCGAGAAATCAAACAAATTTTGGAGAAGACCGTTGGACCAACAAGGAGGGATTGGAGCTTACGTTTAGATGATGCACTGTGGGCATATCGTACGGCGTACAAAACACCCATTGGGATGTCACCTTTTCGGCTCGTCTATGGTAAACCATGTCATTTGCCCGTAGAGTTAGAGCACAAGGCACATTGGGCCGTGAAGACTTTCAACATGGACATAGATGCAGCGGGAGTTCATAGGAAGCTCCAATTGAATGAACTTGAGGAGATTCGGAATGAAGCCTATGAGAATGCCCGGATGTACAAAGCCAAGACCAAAGCATTCCATGATAAAATGATTCGAACCAAGACCTTCACAGTTGGGCAGAAAGTGTTACTTTTCAACTCTCGCCTACGTTTGTTTCCTGGTAAGTTGCGTTCTAAATGGATTGGCCCGTTTGTTGTTACTAACGTTTTACCTTATGGTGCAGTCCACATAAAAAGCTTAAGGAATGGCGTAGAATTCAAGGTGAACGAGCATCGGTTGAAGCCATATTACGAGCATGGTGTGGGGCAAGTGGTGGAAGACATTCCTTTCCATTCCGTGGGCTCAAATGAAGATTAAAAGAGGGTACTCGTCCGGCTGAAAGACGTAAAAGAAAGCGCTTCGTGGGAGGCAACCCATGCATCCGAATAGAGAAGAACTTGGAAACCCCTTTAAGAGACTTATTTTTATTCCTTTCTTTTTTTTACTGCCTTTACTTTGCTTTCTTTCTCGTATTAGTTTATTTGCTTGCTCTGTTGTGACTTTCTGCTTAAAACATTGAGGACAAAGTTTGATTTAAGTGTGGGGGGGTAAACAATTTGTATTTGCATGAATTTCGTGGGATTTATTCACCTATCACTTAGAATGTTGTTTCTTGCTGTTTTAAGCGTTTTTAGAGTGTTTTAGTGTGTTTTATAGTGTCTTGGTATAAAACTCCGAAAATTTAATAAAATTTAAAAAAAAAAAAAAAAAAAAAACTCTTCTCTTTGTTGCTATTTCGTTTCTGCCTTGTTAGGTTGTTTAGTTGTTATTGTTTGTTTTTTTATTAATTGTGTGAGTCTATGATTGTAACATTGAGAAAATGTTTGATTTATTGATAGGCACTGCTAAACAAAGAAAGATGGTGCTTCACAAAGGGTGTTTGCTTGAGGCCCCACTACGTGGCTTTACTCTTGAAGCAGAAGGCATCGGAGCGGAAGGCGTAGGAGCAGAAGGCATCGGAGCGGAAGGCATAGGAGCAGGAGGCATCGGAGCGGGAGGCATCGAAGATAGAGCATTCCAGGCCTCAATACTTGGCCAAGCGCTGGATGAGCCAGGAAAAAGGTGCCTCTGGAGGAAAGACGAGAACCTTTGACGGTTACTGTGAATCCGACCTTCAGACTCTTGCAGCTCATCAAGCTTCCTCTTCATGCCCGTCGAATAGTTGTTTGCAAGCACGTGCAAACTTCTATTCTCATACTTCAGCTGCTGGATCTCCTGCTTGAGACTTTCCACCTCTGCCATCAATGATTCCACCTGACGGGAGCGGGCAAGCAGGCGTTGGCCCATGTTGGACACAGAACTCGCACACTGAACACTAAGTGCGAGGGACTCTTGAACGGCCAACTCATCGGACCGTCCTGACAGCAGCCTACTATCTTTCGGAGTGAGGAGGTTCCTAGCTACTATTGTAGCTGTTGTGGCGTCCTGCATCACGGAGTCTTCACCTGTGAGAGGACCGTTAGAAAAAAAGAAAGAAGGGCGCCATACGTTACCTTGACGCGGCGCGCCCGTATCACTGCTAAGGCTCAATTCCAAGCTAAGGTTCGATGAGTTTGCCATTTTTTCAAAAGTGTTCAAAGAGAAGGGATGGAGTTAAATTTCAAAGGGCCGGAGTCGATTTTCAAGAATGGGAAATCTTCAGTGTGTGTTTGTTGTGGTGATCGATAGCTCAATAAAAAAGCCAAGGCGACGCGTCCACCAATTCAAAAAGCCGGAATTTCCGGCGTAATTTAGGCGACGCTTTCTCGGCTTTTCAGAAGGCGCGTTCAACTTTGTCTAAAGATTTCTTCTTTTCAGACAACACGTGGAGACCATCATCACAACTACACATCTTTAGCCGACAAGCGCAAAGTTCGGCGACGCTTTCTCTGCTTTTCAGAAGACGCGTGCAGCTTTGTCAAAAGGAGCCGCATCTGCACTACCACGTGTCGTTCAGAAAGCGAAGGGGCGTCGTTCAGAAATCGAAGGGGCGCCTGCTCAGAAATCGAAGAGGCGTGTTCAGAGATCGAAGAGGCGCCATTATTTCAAAAAGCCGGATTTGCGGGATCAAAACGTTTGTCGACAAAGGTAAAAAGTACCACCACTTGATATTATCTCTATATATGTCGACCTTCGTCTTTTATGGCAGGGCAAACCTGAAGAAAATGCCCAACTCTCCCTCACCTCTGAGGGTGCACTCCCAGCCAAGCCTTTCGAAATACTCAATTCTTTCTTCTTCCCCAAAGATGATACCAGATGCCTGGAGTACATATGACCCATGAGGAAACAGCACAACTAATACATGTGCTGATTCATTCACCGCTTCTTCAAAAGCAAAGGTATCTCATATCATCAAGGTCAAAAGCAAATGTATCTCATATCATGCTCTTTCCCTGTCTTTTTCTTTGTCCTTGTTCTTACTCGCATGGCAAAGTAAAACAAGCAATCAGCCGGCACTTGGAGTCAGTCTTCCGTTCTGGAGCCAACTGCCTGGAATCTATTCCTGATTGCTTACCTAGTGTTGCTCTTGAGTAGTCATCTTTGTTATCCACATACCCCAAGCCCCGTTACAACCCTTGACTTCTATCTTGAGTGTTGTGTATTTCAATTTGTGGAGTTTGAACTTGGTATGAGCTTATGGTGTCACTGGTTCTCGCGTCTAAGTAGTAGCATTCCATTCATGAGATCATATCTAAACATGCTTATTAACTCCAGAAATTGCGTTCTTTGTGATACTTATATGTGAGTGTTCGTTTTCATGTTACATCAATCTTCTCACATATGACTAGATTAGGGTGTGTAGTTAGAAATTCTGAGTGAAAATCGAGTGCATATCTTGTAAGGAATTGAGCAAATTCTCTAAGGCATGTTACTACATTCAAAACATGGTTTTAAATGCTTAATTGTGAACTAGTATATGGTGACTATGATTAAGAATGTACTTAAGTGTGAAGATGACTAAAATCTGTGAGAATGATGATTTTTAACATGTCATTGGAAATCCCTAAGACGGTTGTTGGAAGGTTTAGGTTGTGTTTTACGTGTTTAGTGTCGTTTTGTTTATTTGTTTTTATTCTGTTTTGCTCGAGGACTAGCAAAAGCTAAGTGTGGGGGTATTTGATAGGAGCATATTCATGCGACTTAAATGGCTTGTTCTCGTGCATTTACGTTATGTTTCTCTCGTTATTTTAGTCCTTTATGCTTCTTTTGTGTGTTTTCAGGTTCTAAGGGCCTAGGGAGCAAGAAAGTGCATTTTGAGGCCATTTGGAGCATTTTTGGGCATGGATTGGATAGCTTAATCATGGAGCAAAGAGGATGGACGAAATTGAAGCCTTGTATGCTCTTTGGGGACATCAAACAAAGGGCCTAGCCCAATCAAACAAATCCTTTGAGCCATGGAAAACCTCTAGCCCAATCAAACACATTATGCCATACAAACCAACCTATTTTAGGCCCATTCTATGTACTTAAACCCTAGCCCTTTAAACTAGTTCATTTATCACTTATCAAACCATTCACTTATCACTCACCACATATCATTCACTTATCACTTAACATATCATTCATTTATTTCACTTCCATACTCCTCTTAATTCCACATGCATTCTCACACATGCACATCATTCACTCACATTTCCACCATTCATTCTTTATTCCACAAACAAGTCACATGCATTCACACATCAACAAAACAACTTCAATGCCGTGGGTTCCCATTTCCTTTCCAAACATCTCACATGCATTTCCACCTTCCTACTTCATCATTTCACCACATTCTCCCTCTTTAACTCACATGCATTTATCACTTATCACAACAACAACCTAAAACACATGCACATGCACCACTAATCCCTTCACTTTCATGCCATCATTTCTCACCCCCCCTTTGCCGTGCAATACACATCAACACATTCCAGCTTTTCTCCTTCTCTTTGCAGCCACAAGTCACATGCATTCACACATAATCATTCACCCTATCCATCTTACATTCCACAAACAATGTCACATGCAAAACAACAATCATTCACACACAAAACAGCACCATTCACCCTTGCCGTGGCCTTCACTCACATTTCCAGCTTTCCACCTTGCATTTCCACATGCATTCACTTCATCATTACACACCACTCATTCTCTAATTCCACATGCACATTCAATCATTCACTCAAGCACCCTTGTGCCATGTTTCCCCCTTTGTTCCCACCCATCACATGCATTATCATCAAACAAACAACCCTAACCCGTGGCATTCACTCCCATTTCCAGCATGCATTCACATGCATTTTCAGATTATTCCTTCATCATTCCAGCATTCCACCTAATTCACATGCCTTCATTCATTCTTTATTCCACTTACACTCATCATCACACACCTTAGCAATCAACACATGCAATCACATGCATCACAACCACAAAGAACCATCCTAAAAACACTTTGCCGTGGGCACCATTCCACATTCCAGCTTTCCACCATGTTTTTCCATCATTCCTCCACACAAATGCTTAAACAAACAGCCATATGTTCCCTCCACTACCCCTATAAATACCCTAGCATTCATTCATTCATGCATATCTCATTTTCATACACAACACACCACAAACACTTCCATCTTCTCCCTAGCCGTGAGTCTCTCCATTTTCTGCACCATTCCCTTCCCTTTCTCCTCCATTTCTTCCATTTCCATAATCCCCCAATCCATTCAACACACCAACAACATCCCTTAATCCTTGTGCTCAAACGAAGACGAAGAGAAGAGGGCCTAAACGTTCATACAATTCACGTTTGAGTTGTTGGAATGTTTATGCGTTTCTTTGATTTCAATGTTTAAATTCAATTCTCTTTGTTTTGTAATATGAGGAATGGAAGAGAAGAGTGCCTAAACGTTCATACAATTCAAGTTTGAGTTGTTGGAATGTTTAGGTGTTTCTTTGATTTCAAAGTTATGAGGAACTAAACTCTTTTTGGCTAGGGGTGATTTCAATACCATGTTTATTTATGTGATATGAATTGATGAATTCCGGTTATGAACTCTTGATTCGTGAATGCAATTGGCTTAACTATTTGATGATTAACTTATTTGTGTTTGTTGATTGAGGGTCGACACTTAATTAGCATGCATGAATATGTGGCTAAAGTTTAAGAAGGTTTCACATAATCGTTACTAACTTATACTTGAAAGTAGTGAAGGTCGCTTGTCACGATCGCGTTAAGTTTAATTCTTAGCATGAGTAACATGATGCCATAGTTACAAATGCTTTGTCAATGCTTATGGTTTTCATTATTCTTAATGATCTTCGATTGTATCTCTATTATGATGACATGTAGGGAACTTTTGAGAATGTTTTGGGTTGTCGAATGATGCCATCCAATCCAATAATATAAGGAAAATCTAAGGGTTAACTAGTGATGTCACGGTTAATTTGGGGCATTGTCGTTCATAATTCAATGAAGGAATAACTGGAAATTGATTCATATGCATAAATATCATGTGTAGAGAAAGAACCCTTAGCTAGCTTCCCATCCATTCATTTCCGTCAAATCCATATTTACAATTTGTTTTGTTTCCAAGTATTCATTTTAGTTTAAATTCGTCCAAATCCAATTCCCCCCTATTTCGTTGAAGTCTTAGTCTTAATCTTTCTTATTTTTAGTTTTGCTTTCTTCGAGCATTAAATAGTGTTTTATATTGTGTTTTTATGTTTTTAAGTCAATTTAGAAGGTTTTAGCAAGCCCTCCTAATCCCCGGTCTAGAACGATCCCTCACTTATCCATTCTACTACAATTGTCAAACGAGGGTTTAATTTGAGTGTCAAGTAATTCTCACATCATAAGGCATGACATTAATTGAAGCTCCTAAGTCTAGCATAGCATGTTCAAACTTAGTATTTCCAATAACACAAGGAATTGTAAAACTACCCGGATCTTTGCATTTAGGTGGTAGTTTTCTTTGTAATACCGCCGAAACATTCTCACTTACCTAGACCACCTCTTTGTTCGAAATCCTCTTCCTTGTTATGCAAAGCTCTTTCAAGAATTTAGCATACTTAGGAACTTGCTTGATTGCATCAAGGAGCGGAATATTGACTTGAACTTTCCTAAAGGTTTCCAGAATGTCTTTCTCATTCTCTTCTTTCTTTGATTGCCTAAATCTGCTAGGAAAGGGCACATTTAGTGGTATAGACCTTGACAAAGTCGAATTTGGACTTACCTTAGTGGTGTTGGACGGTTTTGGGATGGTAGATGGCTGCAGCAAGGTTTGTTCCATCTTTGCCATGGCCTTTGTTCCTTGTTCATTGATAGGAGCATATTTAGGCGACTTAGCCAGCTTATTCTTGTGTATTTGTGCTATTATTTCCCAGTTAATATCGTATTAGAACTCATTTCCGTGTGTTTGTAGGTCCAAAGGGTTAAAGTACCAAGAAAGTGCGTTTTGGTGCATTTTGGAGCAATTTTGGGCACTATGTGGATAGCTTCTATATGGGCCAACATGGATGGACGAATTTGGAGTTCAAGAGGCTAAAAATATGATGAGAAGATGAAGGAACTAAACTTAAGACAATATGGATAAGGAACTAGCTCAAAAGAGGAAACCTTATCCAAAACCTTATCCAACATTATCCATAACCTCATCCGAAACCTTATCTCATCTTATCATATCCTAACCTTATCATGTCTTAATCCTAGTTGCAAGGGGACCTAAATAGATATTTCTAGAAGCATTCTCTTCTAGAAGCCCCAAATCAGCGACAAAGCTCATTCTTTCTAGAAACCCTACAAAGGTGGCGTCTATTCCCTTCTAGAAGGCGTTGCCTTGCCTTGCAAGCCATTCCATCCTTCCCTCCATATGTGCCGCACCTCTCTAGGCTCTATCCCTTTTGGATTCTAATTTCTAGGGCCTCATTCCTTATGTATTTGGGTTACACAAATCTTTGTATGAAACTAAGTGGGCCAAACTGCATCCTAGGTGGATTTAATCACCTATTGCCGAACCCTAGGGCCCTAATCCACTAAATCTACTAAGTTTAACCCTAATCTAAGTAACCCTAGGACTATATAAACATAAAATCAGCCACAAATTCGACCACCCTTTATGCTATTCAGAAACCTTGTTGCTGCAACACCCTAGCCTCCATTCTTCATCCTTCATCCACTCCATACACCTTCATACACCACCTGCCGCACCCTACCACCATAATCAGCCATTATTCATCCCCCTAAACGAGAATATACCATTCACAACCCCCAAAACCAGCACCCACAACTTGTGCCGCAGCAAGGAAGAGGAAGGGGAGCCTAGCCGTGCATGCCATTCATCCTGGAATTGCTGAAACGTTTAGGTGTAATCTTTCTTGTGTTTTCAATGTTTAATTTCAAGAATCTTTGCTTTGCGAGTATGAGGAACTAATCCCCTTTTGGCTAGGGGGAATTTCGAAACCAGGGCTATATTTGCATTATGATTTGATTACTTTCAGTTGTGATTTCATGAATTGTGAATTCAATTTACTTATATATTTGAATTAAAACTTGTTTATGTATATGAACTGAGAGTGCATGCTTAATTTGCATGCATAAATCTGATGCTGGGATATAAGGAAACTTCACCTAATCGTTGGGAACTTGTATTCATAAGTAGTAAAGATTGTTGGTCACAATCATGTTAAGTAAATTCTTGGCATAAGTATCATGCGCTTTCATAGTTACGAATGCCTCGTCAGCACTTATGATTTCCATAGAATCTAATGATCTTTGATTGTTTTTCTATTATGCGCTTTCATATAGAGAACTTTTGAGGAATAATTTGATTGCAATGCGCTAATTCCATTCAAATCAATGACCTAAGGGAAATCTGAGAGTTAAGTTAAGCGTACCTAATTAACTTGGGGTGTTGAGGTTCATGATTCATTGAATAACCAACTGGAGATTGTTTTGTATGCAAGTATGCCATGTGTGGAGAAAGACCTCTTAGCTAAACCATCATCAACTTAATTCCATCAAATTCGTCCAAATCTGCCTAGTTTAATTTCTTGTTTTGTTTTGTTTATTTTCGTCCAAAATGATAGGAGCATATTTAGGCGACTTAGTTGGCTTGTTCTTGTGCATTTACGTTGTTATTTCTTAGTTCTTTAAGTCTTTTAAGCCATTTTCGTATGTGTTCAGGTTCTAAGGGCTAAAGGAGCAAAGAAGTGCATTTTGGAGTCTTTTGGAGCACTTTTGGGCTAAAGATGGATAGCTTATGCTTAGAGCCATAGTGTTGGACGAAATTGAAGACCAAGTGAGCCTAGAATCGAAGGAAGGAGGAATCAAGAATTGGAAACCAGTTTCCATTATGAAGAGTTTCTATTTTTGAAAGGTTTCCAATTATGCAAGTTTCTAAATAATGTTGGTTGCCTAAATCACATGTTCTAGAAGCCCTAGACATGTCCTAAATTCTGCCGCACCTTACCTTCCTTTTCTCTCCAAAAATCTGAAAGATTATGTCACAATCCCTTTCTTAAAAGTCTTAGCCGCACCTATACATTCCCTTTCACTCAAAATCTGCAAGTTTTACACTTTCCCTTTCCTTTCCTCCATTTTGCCACAAGACTTAGCCTTTTTCCCTTAATTCCTGATTTCAATTACCTATTCTAAAGGGATTTAACTTAATTCCTGATTCTTAGAATTGATTTGGGAATTAAACACTTACTTATTTCCTATGCAAGCCTTTCCGTGCACCTCCCTTGACCTTTCCTCTTCCTTGCCGTGCAAGGGAGATAGTTCTTTCCTATTTCCTTGCATTAAAACACATTCCTTTTGTGTTTTATGCATTGCCGCAGCTTTGAGGGAGGTTCCTTTAATTTTCTGATTTGATTTCCTATTTCTAAAAGCTTTTGACTTAAATTCTGATTACCTAAATAACCTAGGGTTTTAATTCCTGAAATCCTATTAATAAACCTCCTTGTTGCAGCCACAAATTATTCATTCATTCACCATTCACGCCAGAAATTCATCCCTTCCCTCTAACACATCCATACTTCACCATTCTCCATATTTTCTGCCAAAAACCAACCTTTGCCGTCCCCTACATTCATCCCAACCCTAAATCCATCATTCTACATCATCCATAGTCCCCTAAACTCACCAAACCTCTTGTGCCGCAGCAATTAGGAGAGGAAGGAGTGATAGGAGCATTTTTATGCGACTTAATTGGCTTGTTCTCATGCATTTATGTTGTTTTTCCTTAGTTAGTTTAAGTGTTTAAAGTCATTTTCGTGCAATTTCAGGTTTTAGTGTCAAAGTATGCAAAAAGAAGCAATTTGGAGCATTCTAGAGCATTTTTGGGCCAAGATTGGATAGTGCAAGCATGGAGGCATGAGGATGGACGAATTTGAAGGCTTGAATTCAGTTAGGGAGCTGCAAGGGGGCCTAAAAAAGCCTTATTTCTAGAAGGCTTTATCTATTCACACATAGTGCCTAATTTATGTATTGGAAGAACTAGCCGTCCTAGCTTGTCACTAGCCGTCCTACCTTGTCTCCTAGCCGTCCTACCTTGTCTCCTAGCCGTCCTAGCTTGTCACTAGCCGTCCTAGCTTGTCACTAGCCGTCCTACCTTGTCTCCTAGCCGTCCTAGCTTGTCTCCTAGCCGTCCTAGCTTGTCACTAGCCGTCCTAGCTTGTCACTAGCCGTCCTAGCTTGTCACTAGCCGTCCTAGCTTGTCTCCTAGCCGTCCTACCTTGTCTCCTAGCCGTCCTATCTTGTCTCCTACCTTGTCCAAGCTACACACATATATCCTTTAAGTGTTTCATGTATAGAATTTCTGGTACAAAAAACCTTTTGGTTTCAACTAAGTTCAAAACCTTTCCTAGCCCTATAAATAAGGCTTTGCAGCAAGGCACTTGGGGGATCACTCATTCACCCAATTTTCGTCCATTCATCTAGCCACACCATTCTACACATCCTAAAATCCTAGAAACACAATTCCAGCCAAACACTACACCTTGCCGTGCCTATCCTCCATCCAATTCCATAATCCCTGATCCTAAAACACATCCCAACCATCCCATCCACCTTTGTGCCGTAGCAAGGAGAAAGAAGGAAAAACTCTTGGATGCTCAAGCTTCGTCGTTGGTGCATTCTCGGTGTAATTCGTTTGATGATTTCAATGTTTAATTTATTTTCCTTTCATTTTGCTATGAACATGAGTGGCTAAACCCCTATTGGTTAGGGGTGATTTCGAAGCCATAACTATGTGTGCAAGTTGATTTGATAAATTCCAGTTATGAGTTCTTGAATCGTGAATGCAATTGGCTTAACTGTGCGAGTAATAACGTATTTGTGTTTGTTAATTAGGGGTCGACACTTAATTGGCTTGCATGAATATGATGCTAGAATATAAGTTTGTTTCACATAATTGTCACACACTTATATTCACAAGTAGTGAAGGTTGCTAGTCACAATCGCGTTAAGTTCAATTCCTAGCATAAGTGTCATGTTGTCATCGTCACAAGTGCTTTGTCAATGCTTATAGTTTTCATTGAACGTAATGATCTTTTATTGTATCTTTATTATGATGTCATGTAAGGAACTTTTGAAGAATGCTTTGGGTTGTCGTATGATGTCATCCAATTCAATAACACAAGGAAAACTTGAGAATTAACTAGTGATGTCACGGTTAATTTGGGGCATTGTCATTCATAATTCTATGAAGGAATAACTGGAAATCGAGTCATTTGCATACTTGTCATGTGTGGAGAAAGAACCCCTAACTAGTTCATCATCCATTAAAAAACCCAAAAACGTTTCAAAATCAGTTTTACTTTGCAATCTGTTTTCTCAACTTTAATTTCGTCCAAATCAAATCCCCCTTTACTTTGAAGTCTCAATTTAGTTAGAAATTGTTTTGGTTCATGTTTTTAAGTGTTTTGAGTCAAGTTTTCAACCAATTTCGTCCAAATTAGTGTAGGTGCTCAAAACTGCCCAGAAAGTGGTTTTTAGGCAGTTTTGAGTCTTCTAGTTGCTGTTTTGAGTTTTTGTTTTGTTTTAGTGTTTTAACTTTGGTTTTTCATTCTTTGAGTCCAAATTAGTGTTTTTAACTTTGTTTTGGACTTCTTAGGTCAGTTTTCAAGAGTTTAGCAATCCCTCCTAATCCCCGGTTTTGAACGATCCCTACTTACATACTTTGCTACAATTGTCAGAAGAGGGTTTAATTTGTGTGCTTAATATATTTCGCATCAAATTTTTGGCGCCGTTGCCGGGGATTAGCAACTTTGCTAAATCCCTTGGATTGTTTTTGTTTCATTTATTTCACTTTGTTTCTGATTTTGTTGTAGTTTCTGACCTATTTTTGTTTCTTGTTTTTTTAGGTACTAGTGCATGACGCGGAGTGAACCTAGTTCAAGTTCAGAGGCCGAATCTGAGTTTGAAGAAGTGGAAGAAGAAGTTATGGCTGCGGACAATCGGACCATTAAAGAGCTTTCGGCCTCAGGGTTGGCCAATGCCGCACCATTATGCATTCAATACCCCGCGGCTGCCCAAGGCAAGACCGATGAATTCGAGTTGAAGTCAAGCTTGTTACACCACATTCCTAAATACCATGGGCTTTCCATGGAAGATCCAAACAAGCATCTTAAAGAGTTTGAAGTAGTTTGTTCAAGCATGACTCCCGTCAATGTTGACGGAAGTATTTTGAAGATGAAAGCTTTTCCGTTCTCTTTAATGGATAAAGCTAAGGATTGGTTATACGAGTTGGCTCCTGGCACTGTCACTTCATGGGAGAGTATGAAAAGAGCGTTTTTGGAGAAGTTTTTCCCAACTTCTCGCATCATTCTTCTTCGTAAAAAAATAAGTGGAATTCAACAAGATGAAGGTGAGTCTTTTCCTGCATACTATGAACGTTTTAAATCACTTGTTGCTTCTTGTCCACAACATCAGATGAAGGAGGAGCTACTTTTGCAATACTTCTACGAGGGCCTCCTACCATTAGAACGTCAAATGCTCGATGCCTCGGCAGGTGGAGCATTAGTGGACAAAACACCTATGGCTGCCAAGACCTTGATTTCTAATCGAGCGTTGAACGATCAACAATACGAAGGAGTAGGCCAAAGAGGATCCCCACGGCAACATGTTCATGAGGTAAGTTCTACTTCCGACATTAATTCACAATTGGTTAATCTTACTTCTATTGTGTCTCAGTTGGCCGAGGGCATGAAGATGCAAGGACCAATTGTATGTGGCGTATGTTCTATGCATGGACATGCCTCTGAAAAATGTCCACAGTTGATTGAAAATGGTGGATGGGAAAGCGCCAATGCAATTGGGTTTCAAGGCCAAAACCAACCAAGGAACGATCCTTATTCCAACACATATAATCCCGGTTGGAGAGACCACCCAAATTTCAAATGGAGGGAGCCCCAACAATCTCAAAACCAAGGAGGCTTTAGGCAACAACCCCCTGGGTTCTTTCCCAAAACCTACGGCCCACCCCAAAATCAAGCCCAATCCGGCCCAAGTGCCTCAGGTACGTCTCTTAACAATGATGCACTTCTTAAGATACTAACTAAGTTGTCTAATGGGCAGGACGATCAAGCTAAGGCTATGCAAAACCAAGACAAAAGGGTGGATCAATTGGAGAAACAAATGGGGCAAATTGCCGAGTTTATGGGGCAGTTTCGTGAACAAGGAAAGCTCCCTAGTTCCACCGTTCCAAATCCAAAGGGAAGCTTGGAAAGTGCAAAGGCCATAACCTTGAGAAGTGGAAAAGAGATTGGGGCAGATCCTACACCATCACAATCAGGTCCCAAAGGTGATGAAAACTTGCAAATTGAAGAGGAAGAATCAAGCAAACCCACGGCAAAGGTGGGAGAGTCTTTGCCGCAAGTTCCTAGTGCCCCAAAACTGTCTAATTCGGACAAAAAGGGTAAGAATGTGTCAAATTCGGTTTCTACTAATGCTTTTCCTTCGAATGCTCCTTTTCCTAGTAGGTTTATGCAAACAAGGAAGGAAGAAGCTGAAAAGGACATCCTTGAGACATTTAGGAAAGTTCAAGTGAACATACCCTTGTTGGATGCAATCAAGCAAGTCCCTAGATACGCCAAGTTTTTGAAGGAGTTGTGCACCACTAGGAAGAGGATGTCGACCAAGGAAGTGGTAAAAGTAGGTGAGAATGTGTCCGCCATCTTGCAACGCAAACTACCTCCTAAATGCAACGATCCGGGTAGTTTCACCATTCCTTGTGTCATAGGTAACACTAGATTTGAATCTGCCATGCTTGACTTAGGTGCTTCTATAAATGTTATGCCATATTCCATATATGCATCTATGAACCTAGGAGCATTGAAAAAGGATGGTGTTATCATACAATTGGCCGATAGATCTAATGCCTATCCAAAAGGAGTTTTGGAAGATGTTTTGGTGCAGGTTAATCATTTGATCTTTCCGGCGGATTTCTATGTCCTTGAGATGGATGAATCGGATCATGCACCCTCGCTGCCCATTCTACTTGGAAGGCCATTCATGAAAACGGCCCGGACTAAGATTGACGTGTTTAATGGAACTTTGTCCATGGAATTTGATGGGGAAGTTGTTAATTTCAATCTTTCCGATTCTCTTAAGTATCCTAGTGAAGATCATTCATGTTTCTCTATTGATAATGTTGACTCTTTGGCGCAGGGATACCTTGAAGATTTGAATGATGATATGCTTGAAAAAGTCATTACAAGTGGTGTAGAAGTCAAAACCAAGGGAGCAACATCCATGCAACCCCACGGCACAAATACACTATCATATGTCGTGCCTCCTAGTGAGGATTTTCTTAAAGTAGTTGCTGCCCTTGAGTCATCACCAATACATGATGCCTTGAAGTATCTTTTCACCAAAAAGGAGGCCAAACCAAGGCTCATTCGTTGAATGCTCCTACTTCAAGAGTTCGATATTGAAATTAGGGACAAGAAAGGTTGTGAAAACGTGGTGGCTGACCACTTGAGTAGATTGGTGCGTGAAGAAGAATCCCTCCCCATTTCTGAGACATTTTCGGATGAACAACTTCTGTCCATTGAGTTCAAGTCCAAATCTTAAGGAATGGGGTGGAATTCAAGGTCAACGGACATAGATTGAAGCCATATTATGAGAATGCCTTGGGGCAGGTTGTGGAGGAGATCTCACTCCATGCCGTGGGCACCAATGGTGCCTGAACGTGTTCTTCGTCCGGCTGCAAGACGTTAAAGAAATCGCTACTTGGGAGGCAACCCATGCCATTCAACAAAGGAAGACCTAGAAAGCACTCCAATTCCAGATTTGCGTTCCTAAACCCTTCTCTTTGTTGATTCTTTCTAATCTGCCTATTTAGTTGTTTTACTTGCTGTTTGTGTGTTTCTTTGTGTGATTCTATGCTTAAAACATTGAGGACAATGTTTGATTTAAGTGTGGGGGGGTAACTAAGTGTTTTTCATGCAAATTCGTGGGATTTTATCACCCATTATTTCAAAACTTGTTCCTTGCTGTTTTTAAGCAGTTTTGGTGTGTTTTAGTATGTTTTGAAGTAAAAATCCGAAAATCAAAGAAAAATTTGAAAAATTTGTTTTAAAAAACCCAAAAAAGAGTTGTTTTTGTGTGTTTGTTTGTGTCTTAGGGTACCTTCCAACACAATGATGAGGATTTGGTTTTTAAATACATGGCTGTTAAAGAGAGTGATTAACATGGATGAAAGTTTGATTTACTCTATGTTTATGCTTGGTTGTGGTTATAACTTATGAATTCACATGCAATCATAAAAGAAAAAAAATCAGTTTTTGTAACATGCTTGAAGGAAGGAACTCAAATTAACGCTACAACCTTGTGAGACTTGAACCTAAATGTTTATTTGGAGAGTTAAAATCTGTGCATTCTTTGTTTTCTAAAATCGTTGCATGATCTCATTATTCTTTGCTTGGTTGCTACTTAGAAGGCGTTTCATCATTTAGTTCCAAACACTAGAAGTCATGCCCATTTCATTCAAAGCATGGTATTGATTAGCATAACACATTTTCAAGATGAAGTTGTGTAGTGACCACCACTTTAGCCAAAAAGCCGTGTGCCCTACTCCATTATATGTTTAGGTGTTAACCCCATTGAGCCTTGTTTAGCCTTTTCTTTGTTAACCCACATTACCCTCACCTAGCCTAGATTAGGACTATCCATACCCTCGTTCTTAAAGTATAGTAAGCATGATTCAAATGGAATTCCTTTATGGCAGAAACCAAGTGTGGGTGAAGTAGAAAGAAAAGAAAAGAAAAATTCGTAAAAAAAAAAAAAAAAAGTATGAAAAGAGTTGAACAACATGAGAAAAAGAGTTCCAAGGTGTTGTTTGTTGAAGAAAGGGTCCAAAAAGTTGAATTCGGCCCCAAGAAGTTGTTTAAAGTCTTCCCCTTGTGTTTTTAAGTTAATTTCTGCAAACTAAGTGAATTCTAAGTCTTAATTTCATTACTTTGCTTACTAATGCTTGAAGTAACGTTTGTTTTCCCTATCCTTTCTTTGTTAACCAATACCCCAAGCCCCGTTGCAACCCTTAAACTTCTATCTTGAGTGTTATGTGTTTCAATTTGTTGAGTTTGAATTTGGTATGAGCATATGGTGTCACTGGTTCTCGCATCTAAGTAGTAGCATTCCATTCATGAGATCATATCTAAACATGCCTATTAACTCCGGAAATTGCGTTCTTTGTGATACATATATGTGAGCATTCGTTTTTATATCTACATCAATTCTCTCACATATAACTAGTATAGGGTGTGTAGTTAGAAAATCTGAGTGAAAATAGAGTGCAAATCTATTAAGGATAGAAGGAATTCTCTAAGGCATGTTACTACATTCAAAACATTGTTTTAATTGGTTAATTGTGAACTAGTAAGTAGTGACTATGATTAAGCATGTGCTTAAGTGTTAAATTGACTCAAATCTGTGGGAATGATAATCTTTAACATGTCATGTGCATTGGAAATCCCTGAGGCAAACGTTGGAAGGTTTAGATTATGTTTGTTTGTTTTGTCTTGTTTTATTTCTTTGTTTTGCTCGAGGACTAGCAAAAGCTAAGTGTGGGGGAATTTGATAGGAGCATTTTTATGCGACTTAATTGGCTTGTTCTCATGCATTTATGTTGTTTTTCCTTAGTTAGTTTAAGTGTTTAAAGTCATTTTCGTGCAATTTCAGGTTTTAGTGTCAAAGTATGCAAAAAGAAGCAATTTGGAGCATTCTAGAGCATTTTTGGGCCAAGATTGGTTAGTGCAAGCATGGAGGCATGAGGATGGACGAATTTGAAGGCTTGAATTCAGTTAGGGAGCTGCAAGGGGGCCTAAAAAAGCCTTATTTCTAGAAGGCTTTATCTATTCACACATAGTGCCTAATTTCTGTATTGGAAGAACTAGCCGTCCTAGCTTGTCTCCTAGCCGTCCTAGCTTGTCACTAGCCATCCTAGCTTGTCACTAGCCGTCCTACCTTGTCTCCTAGCCGTCCTAGCTTGTCTCCTAGCCGTCCTAGCTTGTCTCCTAGCCGTCCTAGCTTGTCACTAGCCGTCCTAGCTTGTCACTAGCCGTCCTACCTTGTCTCCTAGCCGTCCTACCTTGTCACTAGCCGTCCTACCTTGTCTCCTAGCCGTCCTAGCTTGTCACTAGCCGTCCTAGCTTGTCACTAGCCGTCCTAGCTTGTCACTAGCCGTCCTAGCTTGTCTCCTAGCCGTCCTACCTTGTCTCCTAGCCGTCCTATCTTGTCTCCTACCTTGTCCAAGCTACACACATATATCCTTTAAGTGTTTCATGTATAGAATTTCTGGTACAAAAAACCTTTTGGTTTCAACTAAGTTCAAAACCTTTCCTAGCCCTATAAATAAGGCTTTGCAGCAAGGCACTTGGGGGATCACTCATTCACCCAATTTTCGTCCATTCATCTAGCCACACCACTCTACACATCCTAAAATCCTAGAAACACAATTCCAGCCAAACACTACACCTTGCCGTGCCTATCCTCCATCCAATTCCATAATCCCTGATCCTAAAACACATCCCAACCATCTCATCCACCTTTGTGCCGTAGCAAGGAGAAAGAAGGAAAGACTCTTGGATGCTCAAGCTTCGTCGTTGGTGCATTCTGGGTGTAATTCGTTTTATGATTTCAATGTTTAATTTATTTTCCTTTCATTTTGCTATGAACATGAGTGGCTAAACCCCTATTGGTTAGGGATGATTTCGAAGCCATAACTATGTGTGCAAGTTGATTTGATAAATTCCAGTTATGAGTTCTTGAATCGTGAATGCAATTGGCTTAACTGTGCGAGTAATAACGTATTTGTGTTTGTTAATTAGGGGTCGACACTTAATTGGCTTGCATGAATATGATGCTAGAATATAAGTTTGTTTCACATAATTGTCACACACTTATATTCACAAGTAGTGAAGGTTGCTAGTCACAATCGCGTTAAGTTCAATTCCTAGCATAAGTGTCATGTTGTCATCGTCACAAGTGCTTTGTCAATGCTTATAGTTTTCATTGAACGTAATGATCTTTGATTGTATCTTTATTATGATGTCATGTAAGGAACTTTTGAAGAATGCTTTGGGTTGTCGTATGATGTCATCCAATTCAATAACACAAGGAAAACTTGAGAATTAACTAGTGATGTCACGGTTAATTTGGGGCATTGTCATTCATAATTCTATGAAGGAATAACTGGAAATCGAGTCATTTGCATACTTGTCATGTGTGGAGAAAGAACCCCTAACTAGTTCATCATCCATTAAAAAACCCAAAAACGTTTCAAAATCAGTTTTACTTTGCAATCTGTTTTCTCAACTTTAATTTCGTCCAAATCAAATCCCCCTTTACTTTGAAGTCTCAATTTAGTTAGAAATTGTTTTGGTTCATGTTTTTAAGTGTTTTGAGTCAAGTTTTCAACCAATTTCGTCCAAATTAGTGTAGGTGCTCAAAACTGCCCAGAAAGTGGTTTTTAGGTAGTTTTGAGTCTTCTAGTTGCTGTTTTGAGTTTTTGTTTTGTTTTAGTGTTTTAACTTTGGTTTTTCATTCTTTGAGTCCAAATTAGTGTTTTTAACTTTGTTTTGGACTTCTTAGGTCAGTTTTCAAGAGTTTAGCAATCCCTCCTAATCCCCGGTTTTGAACGATCCCTACTTACATACTTTGCTACAATTGTCAGAAGAGGGTTTAATTTGTGTGCTTAATATATTTCGCATCAAGGAGGCCTTGAACGTTTCATGCTCGCAGATTGGAGTGTTCTTAGGTGTACTCCGTTCTTGTTTTCAATGTTGACTTTGTTATAACTTTCTGAGGTTGCTGTAATCATGAGTGGCTAAACCCCTAATTAGTTAGGGGAAAGTTTGAAGCCATGAACATGTTTGAAATATGAATTGATTTCTTCCAATTGTGATTTGTTAAGTTGTGATTGCAATTCAATTATCTGTTTTATTCAAAACTTGTTTTTGTATGCTGATTAAGGATGCATACTTAGTTTTCATGCATGAACTTGATGCTAGTTTATAAACGAGTTTTACCTAATCGTCACAAGTTTATAAACATGAGTAGTGAAGGTGATAGGAGCATATTTATGCTACTTAGTTGTGTTGTTTCCTTACACTTAGTGAGTTAATTACTATGTATTTCAGTGTTTTAAAGTATTTTCGTGTGTTTTTAGGTCCTAATGGCAAAAGGAGCAAGAAAGTGCATTTTGAGGCTATTTGGAGCATTTTTGGGCATGGATTGGATAGCTTACTCATGTAGCAATGAGGATGGACGAAATTGAAGACTAGAAGAGCTAGGAAAGGCTACAAATCTGGTGGAAGAAGTTCTATTCCAATGAAGATAAGGAAGAAGCAAGAAACAAGGGATCTTATCCAAACCTTATCCTATCCTATCTCTAACATTATCCTATTCTTTCCTATCCAAATCAGGTGGGGACTTAAACTTAGCTATTTAGGTGGGATTAGATATATATCTAAACACTTAGAACAGGTTCTAGACCCTCATTCCTTTGTATGCCGCATGTACACCACTCCTAGTAGGTTTAGGAATTGAAAACCTTATCCTACTCTTATATCACATGTTCATATCCCTTTAGGATTAGGAATCTGTTCTAAACCCTTCTTTCTAGAAGCCTTATCTTATCCCTACAACCCTTGCCGCACATATCCTTCTAGAATCCCTAAATCCTAGCTGAATTCCCTATTCCAAATCCCACTTAATTTCTGCCTTGAGTTAACCTTTTTCCAATGGGATTAGGCAATCCTTTTCCTACACTAAGTGTGCCAAAACTAGCCTATATAAACAGCCTTGCCGTGCCATTTAATGATCACCATCCCTTCACACAACATATATACATCCCTTCAGAAATCAACCCTTGCCGTGACCTTGCAACCACCCATCCATCATTCCCCTACTTCCATACATCCATCCCAACCTCCATACACCACCATAACCCCTTGCCGCACCACCATATATACCTAAAACCATCCAAAATCCAGACAATCGTCCACAAACTCACCATAGACCCTTGTGCCGTGACCTAGCAAGGAGGAGGAGAAGGAAGACCAAGCCTTGGGCGTTTGTACATTCAAGTTGGAGTGTTGGACGTGTCTAGGTGTAATCTATCTTTTATTTTCAATGTTTAAATCTATATTGCTTTGTTTTGTCATGAACATGAGAGGCTAAACTCGTTTTAGCCTAGGGATGCTTTGAAACCATGATTACAATTATAATATGATTTGATTAATTCCAGTTGTGATTTCATAAATTGTGAATGCAATTTACTTAACCGTTTGATGGATAACTTATTCTTGTCTGTTTATTAGGGAGGCCTACTTAATTTGCATGCTTGAATTTGGGGCTAGAATATAAAGGTGTTTCACATAATCGTCACAAACTTATATTCACAAGTAGTTAAGGTTGTTTTCACAATCATGTTAAGTAAATTCCTAGCATGCGTATCATGATGTCATAGTTACAAGTGCTTTGTCAATACTTATGGTTTCCATTGAACGTAATGATCTTTAACCGTATCTCTATTATGATGTCATGTAGGGGACTTTTTGAAGAATGCTTTGGGTTGTCGTATGATGTCATCCAATCCACTAACTTAAGGGAAATCTGAGGGTTAATTAGTGATGTCACGGTTAATCTGGGGTGTTGAGGTTCATGGTTTATCGGAAAAGCAACTGGAAATCAATTTATGTTAGAAAGTATCATGTGTGGAGAAGTATCCCTTGGCTATCCCATCATCCATTAGTTTTTCTTATTTTCGTCCAAAATCTGTTTTAAAGTTTTAAGTCACTTGTTTTCTTTTAAATTCGTCCAAAATCAAAACCCCCTTTCTTATTTGTTCCAAATATGTCCAAAAGAGTCTTTTTGAGTCTTTAGAGTCAAAACCAAGTGTATTTTCGTCCAAATTAAGTCATAGAGTTGATGCGAGATTTACTTGACACTCAAATTAAACCCTCGTTTGACAATTGTAGTAGAATGGATAAGTGAGGGATCGTTCTAGACCGGGGATTAGGAGGGCTTGCTAAAACCTTCTAAATTGACTTAAAAACATAAAAACTAAATTAAAATACTCCTAACAAGACTACTATGACTCAGAAAGGCTTTGAAAAACTCAAATTGTCTAAAACAATCAAATTGACTCAAATAGAAGCTAGAACTTGATTTAGACGAATTTGCAATTGTTTATGACTCCAAAAGCTTAAAGATACAAAAATAAAACAAATACGAATGATTAAGACTTAACAAAATAGGAGGGTGAATTGTGGTTGGACGATATTAAATTAAAAAGACAGAATATAATTAAAGGCAAAATGTAAATATGAATGTGATAAAAATATGGATGATGGAATAGCCAAGGGGTTCTTCTCCACACATGTTACACTTGCACAACAAAATTGATTTTCAGTTGGTCTTTCGATAAGTTGTGAAACTCAATGCTCCAAGTTAATTAGATCCGCTTAGATTAACTTTCAGATTTCCCAAAATTCGTTGGATTGAATGGAATACGCATTACAACCAAATTATTCTTAATCAAAGTCCCTAACTATGGAATACGCATGATAGAGACATTCAACAAAGATCATTAAGTTCAATGGAAATCATAAACATCGACGAGGCATTCGTTACTATGGAATACGCATGAAACTTATGCCAAGAATTCGTTTAACGCGATTGTTTATAAGCAACCTCCACTACTTGTGAATATAAGTTCATAGCGATTAGGTGAAATTCACTTATATTCTAGCGTCATATTTATGCATGAAAATTAAGCTTGCAATCTCAATGAACATACATAAATAAGTTATCAATCAAACAGTTAAACGAATTGAATCCACAACTTATGAAATTCCAACCAAACGTAATCAATTCAAATTGCAAATATAAACATAGTTTCGAATCACCCCCTAGCTAAAGGGGGTTTAGTTCCTCATAACTTTGAAATCAAAGAAACACCTAAACATTCCAACAACTCAAACGTGAATTGTATGAACGTTTAGGCACTCTTCTCTTCCATTCTCATACGTACAAAACAAAGAGAATTAAATTTAAACTTTGAAATCAAAGAAACACCTAAACATTCCAACAACTCAAACTTGAATTGTATGAACGTTTAGGCACTCTTTTCTTCCTCGTTGTTGTAGCACAAGGTCTAAGGTGAGCTTTGGGGATTATGTGAAGTGTTTTGGAGGGATGGGAAGTGGTTGGATAGTGGCTGCAATGAAGGAGAAAAACTGCACAGAAAATGGAAGGGGAATTGCGGCAATGGATGTGTATTTGTGTTGTGTGAAGTGTTGTGAATGGAAATATGAGATATCAATTGAATGAATGAATGCAAGGGTATTTATAGGAGTAGTGGAGGGAACATATGGCTGTTTGTTTAAGATGCAAGTGGCTAATTAATGATGGAAAAGTATGTGATTGAATTAAAGGATGCAAAGTGAATGAATCATGAATCATTGTGGATGAAAGGTGGAAGTGCATGTGTTGATGACTAGGTTAGTGGGTGGAAATCTGAAAATGGCATATAGGAATGGGAGCTCACGGTTTGAATGTGTAAAGTGTGTGTGAATGCATGTGAAGATGCAATAAATAATGCATGTAGGGTTAGGAAATAATGAAGAAATGCATGTGAGATGTTTGGAAAGGAAATGGGAACCCACGGCAATGAAGTTGTTTTGTGTTGTGAATTATGATGAATGCATGTGAGTTAAAGAGGGAGAATGTGGTGAAATGATGAAGTAGGAAGGTGGAAATGCATGTGAGATGTTTGGAAAGGAATAAAGAATGAATGGTGGAAATGTGAGTGAATGATGTGCATGTGTGAGAATGCATGTGGAATTAAGAGGAGTATGGAAGTGAAATAAATGAATGATATGTTAAGTGATAAGTGAATGATATGTGGTGAGTGATAAGTGAATGGTTTGATAAGTGATAAATGAATTAGTTTAAAGGGCTAGGGTTTAAGTACATAGAATGGGCCTAAAATAGGTTGGTTTGTATGGCATAATGTGTTAGATTGGGCTAGAGCCATTGTTTTGTGTCTTCAAGTGCATACAAGGCCTTCAAATTCGTCCATCCTCTTGGCTCCATGGATAAGCTATCCAATCCATGCCCAAAAATGCTCCAAATGGCCTCAAAATGCACTTTCTTGCTCCCTAGGCCCTTAGAACCTGAAAACACACAAAAGAAGCATAAAGGACTAAAATAACGAGAGAAACATAACGTAAATGCACGAGAACAAGCCATTTAAGTCGCATGAATATGCTCCTATCAAGAGTCTAAATTGAGTCTTTGTGGTTGTTTTTGGTTGTTTTGAGTCTTTAAAGTTTGTTTTGAGTCATATAAGTTAGTAAGAGTCTTGTAAGTCTATTTAAAGTGTTTTAAAACATATTTTCACATCTTTGAGTCAATTTTCATTAGATTAGCAATCCCTCCTAATCCCCGCCCTAGAACGATCCCTACTTATATCTATACTACAATTGTCGAAAAGAGGGTTTAATTTGTGTGCTTATATATTTCGCATCAGAAGGTTGCTAGTCACAACCGCGTTAATTGAATTCTTGGCAAGAGTATCATGCATTCATAGTTACAATTGCCTCGTCAACACTTATGATTTTCATGGAGCATAATGATCTCTCACTGTATCTCTTCTATGCATTCATGTTGAGGACCGTTGGAGAATGATTTGAATTGTCGCATGCATCATCCAATTCAATGACATAAGGAAATCTGAGGGTTAATTAGTGCATCACGGTTAACTTGGGGTGTTGAGCATCATAGTTAGTGAAAAGCAATTGGAAAGTCGATTCATATACAAATATGTCATGTGTGGAGAATGGACCTCTAACTAATCCATCCATCATCTTGTTTCAAAAATTCGTTTTACAATCTGCCTAGTTTTATAACTTGTTTTGTTATTTCAATTTTCGTCAAATCAAAACCCCGCTTTACTTTCTTGTTCTATAGTGTTTATAATCTGTTTAGTTTGTGTTTTAAAGTGTTTTGAATCAAACCATAATCTTAAATTCGTCCAAAATTGTGTTTAATGTCAAAAACTGCCTAGTTAGTGTTTTTAGGCAGTTTTGAG
The DNA here is from genome assembly GCF_963583255.1 of Pyrus communis. Lineage (NCBI taxonomy): Eukaryota > Viridiplantae > Streptophyta > Magnoliopsida > Rosales > Rosaceae > Pyrus > Pyrus communis. Next base: position 21,016,159 of record NC_084809.1, read on the forward strand.
TCTTTTGAATGTGTTTTGAGTCCTTTGAGTCTTTGTGAACGTTTTTAACTTTGTTTTTATGTTTTTAAGTCAGTTTAGAGGTTTTAGCAAGCCCTCCTAATCCCCGGTCCAGAACGATCCCTACTTGCATCCTTACTACAATTTGACAACAAGAAGGTTAATTTGTGTGCTTAACTATTTTCGCATCACAAAACCAAATCCCCATTTATTTTAGAGTGTCTAAATTGTGTTTTCCAGTGTTTCGAGTCAAGTTAGAACCAATTTTCGTCCAATTTTGTGTTTAGAGTCAAATCTGCCCAGTTTGTGTTTTTTAGGCAGTTTTGAGTGTTTTCAGCTCATTGTGAGTCTTGTGAACTTGTTTTGAGTCTTTTGTGTTGAGTTAAGTGTTTAAAAGCTTTGTTTTATTTATTTGAGTGATAGGAGCATATTTATGCTACTCAGTTATGTTGTTTCCTTGCATTTAGTTACTTAATTACTATCTATTTTAGTCTTTTAAGCTATTTTCATATGTTTTTAGGTCCTAATGGCAAAAGGAGCAAGAAAGTGCATTTTGAGGCTATTTGGAGTAGTTTTGGGCATGGATTAGATAGCTTAACTATGGAGCAATGTGGATGGACGAAATTGAATTCAAGAGATGCTAGGAAAGGCTAAAAATCTGGAGAAAGAAGTCCAAATGCAAAGAAGATAAGGAAAAAGCAAGAAATAAGGAACCTTATCCAAATTTCCTTATCTTATCCACACCTTATCCAACCTTATCTGATCTTATCCTATCCTAATCTTTTCCTACCTTAATTCCAACTTCAAAGAGGACTCATTTTCACATTAAATCACCTAAATATCAAGTTCTAGAAGCCCTTCTAGAAGTTCTAGAATCTGCCACAAGGACCATTCCTTGTCCTCCTTGGAATCTGATTGAAAGTATCCTTGTTCTTTGATGATTTGGAGTCCTAATTCCTCTCCTTGTCAGCCCAAATTCGTGCCTCCCCTTCACCCTATAAATACTTGATGCCACAACACTAAAAAACCACCATCCTCTACCCCAAATTCACACCACACCATTCACCACACCTCAAGAGGCTAAATTCACACAAATCCCCATTGTTGGCAGCAAGGAAGGAAGGATGAGCCACCTGGAGTGTTTCTAGGTGTATTCTATCTTTGTTTTTAATGTTTAAGTTTAATTATCTTTGTTTTGCGAATATGTGGAACTAACTTCTTTTTAGTTAGAGGTGAATTCGAACCCATGATTACATGTTTTATATGAATTGATTATATCCAGTTATTGTTTCTTAAGGTATGAATGTGATTTGCTTATCTAAGTTATTAAAACTTGTTTATGTATGTGGGTTGGGGGTCAACACTTAATTCGCTTGCATGAATTTGATGCTAGAGTATAAAGGGGGTTTCATGTAAGAGTTATTCACTTATATTCACAAGTAGTGGAGGTTGCTAGTCACAGTCGTGTTAAGTAAATCCTTGGTATGAGTCTCATGCGTTTCATAGTGATGAATGCCTTGTCAATGCTTATGATTTTCACAAAACTTAATGACTTTTGATATGTATCTTTATTATGCGTTTCATATAGAGAACTTGAGAAAGATAATTTGGTTGTGATGTGTATTCCATCTAATTCAATGATATAAGGAAAATTTGATGGTTAGTTGTGCGATGCAATTAACTTGGGGCTTTGTCATTCATAGTCTAAAGGAATAATAACTGGAAATTGGTTCATATGCATATGTGTCATGTGTGGAGAAGGACCCTCTAGCTAGCTTATCGCCCATAGTTTTCCCTAATTTCGTCCAAGTTGTTTAGAGTCTTTATAATCTATTTGTTTTTACCTTAATTTCGTCCAAAATCCGATCCCCCTTTACTTTGTTGTGTCAAATTAGTTAGAATCTGTCAAACTTGTGTTTTTAAGTGTTTTGAGTCAAGTTAAAAGTAATTTTCATCCAAATCACCTTTAGAGTCTAGTTTGAGTCTTTTTTATTGTTTTGTGCAGTTTTGAGTCTTTTTAGTTTGTTTGGAGTCTTATAAGTCTAGTTAAGTGTTTTTAAGTTTAGTTTTGTGTTTTTAAGTCAGTTTAGAGTAGATTAACATCCCTTCTAATCCCCGGCCTAAAACGATCCCTACTTTCATATACTACAATCCTAGGGTTTTAATTTGAGTGTTAGAATATTTCACATCATTGAGTCAGTTTAAAGTGTTTAGCAATCCCTCCTAATCCCCAGTTTAAGAACGATCCCTACTTATTTATATGCTACAATTGTCAAAAGAGGGTTAATTTGTGTGTTAAGTTAATTTTCGCATCAAATTTTGGCGCCATTGCTGGGGATTAGCAACTTTGCTAATCCCTTGTTATTTCTTTTTGTTTCTTTTCGTGTGTTTTTGGTTTTAGTTTCTGACTTGCTTGTTTTCTTGTTTATAGGTACTAGTTTATGACTCGGAGTTCTCAACCTGCACCAAAGCTTGAAGAGGACGAAATACAAGTGGGAGAGCAGGCCACGGCAAGGGTTTTTGAGGAAGAACAAGTTATGGCAGCCGATAACCAAACAATCAAGGAGCATTCCGCTTCGAGATTGGATAATGACATGCCTCTATGCATTCAATATCCAAGGGCAGCCCCAGACAAGACCGACGAGTTCAAACTCAAGTTTAGCTTATTGCACCATATTCTTAAGTTCTATGGGTTGTCCATGGAAGATCCTAATAAGCACTTGAAGGAGTTTGAGGTTGTTTGCTCAAGTATGACCCCGGTGAATGTTGATGGGAGCATCTTGAAAATGAAGGCTTTTCCCTTTTCTCTCTTGGAAAAGGCTAAAGATTGGTTGTATGAACTAGCCCCCGAAACTGTCACATCATGGAAGAGTATGAAACGGGCGTTTTTGGAGAAGTTTTTCCCAACTTCTTGAGTCATTCTTTTACGTAAAAGGATTAGTGGCATTCAGGAAAATCAAGGTGAATCATTTCCAACTTATTATGAACGTTTTAAAACTCTTGTTGCTTCATGTCCACAACACCAAATGAAGGAGGAGCTTCTTCTTCAATATTTCTACGAAAGGGCTTCTACCAATTGAACGCCAAATGCCAGACACCTCAGCGGGAGGAGCTTTAGTGGACAAAACACCCATGGCCGCCAAGACTCTCATTGCCAACCGAGCTTTGAATGCTCAACAATACGAAAGCGTTAGTCAAAGAGACATACCACGGCAGCAACAAGTTAATGAGGTAAGTGCTATTTCCGAACTTCAAAATCAAATGGCTAATCTTACTTCTCTTCTTTCACAGGTGGTTGAAATACCAAAGGTACAAAGTGTGGCTGTTTGTGGCGTGTGCTCCATGAATGGACATCTCACGGATAAGTGCCCTCAATTGATTGAGAACGGAGGGTGGGAATCTGCCAATGTCGTGGGTTATGGGAGCCAAAACCAACCAAGGAGTGATCCTTTCTCTAACACATACAATCCTGGTTGGAGAGATCATCCAAATTTCAAATGGAGGGAGCCACAACAACCCCAACAACAAAGCACATTTAGGCAGCAACCTCCGGGATTCTACCAAAGGCCATATGCACCTACACCACCCCAAGCACAACCTACACAACCCAAATTAGGTTCGTCCATAGATAATGATCAAAATTTTCAATTACTAACTTCTATGGCGCAGGGAATGCAAAATAGGGACAAAAAGGTTGATGAATTCGAAAAGCAAGTACGGCAGATTGCGGAGTTCATGGGCCAATTCAAAGAGCAAGGCAAGTTGCCTACTTTAACCGTTGTCAACCTAAAAGGAGGATTCGAATCTGCCAAAGCAATCATGTTGCGAAGTGGAAAACAAGTTGGAACGGCTTCACAACCCGTTGAATCAGCCCCAACGGAGGACGAAAAGTTGCAATTGGAGGAGGAGGAGCAAGACCAAGCCACGACAAAGGTAACACCACCCATGCCGCAGCCACCCAAACAACACCATTCGGCTTCCAAGGGTAAGGAGGTTCCAAATTCGATTATTTCTAATGTTATTCCTCCAAATGTACCATTTCCTCGTAGATTCATGCAAACAAAGAAGAAGGAGGCTGAAAAGGACATTTTAGAGACATTTAGAAAAGTAAAAGTCAATATACCACTTTTGGATGCAATTAATCAAGTTCCAAGGTATGCCAAGTTTTTAAAAGAACTTTGCACTACTAGGAAGAGAATTTCGAACAAAGAGGTTGTAAAGGTATGTGAAAATGTCTCAGCCATCTTACAACGTAAATTGCCCCTTAAATGCAAAGATCCGGGTAGTTTTACAATTCCTTGTGTTATTGGCAATAATCGTTTTGAACATGCCATGCTAGACTTAGGTGCATCTATTAATGTTATGCCCTACTCAATTTATGCATCTATGAACCTAGGTGAGTTAAAAAATGATGGTGTGATTATTCAATTGGTCGATAGATCTAATGCCTATCCAAAAGGTGTTTTGGAAGATGTTTTAGTGCAGGTCAATCATTTAATCTTTCCGGCGGATTTCTACGTGCTTGAAATGGAAGAATCAAACCATTCGCCTTTGATAGGAGCATATTCATGCGACTTAATTAGCTTGTTCTCGTGCATTTATGTTGTGTTTATTTAGCTATTTTAGTGTTTAAGGCTACTTTTGTGTATTTTCAGATTATAAGGCCAAAGTGTGCTAGAAGATGCAAATTGGAGTATTTTGGAGCGAAAGAGGAATGAATGAGTTGAAGACTTGAAGAAACGACGAATTCCTACTCCAATGTTACCAAAACGAGGAATCCTACTCAAACAAGGTTTCCTATTTTAGGAAAGTTAATCCTAAGTTTCCCGTTTTGGTAACCTTTCTTAATCTTAAACGTCCGTATTTTCTAGCCACTTTGAAGTCTTTGTAGGTACTTTAGGACACAAAACGAAAGCCCTAGGCTCCTTAAACACTCTTGCCGTGCCTTTCCCTTTCTTCCCTTCCCTTGCCGTACAAGGGAGGGCAATTTTGTCCTAGGTTTGCACTTAAAACACATGCTTCTAAACCCTAGCCGCACCTTGCCCTTTTATTTCTGAATTAAACCTATTTCTCTCCCAAATTCAATCCTAGCCGCACCTTTATATTTCTTATTTAATTTCCTAATTTTTGTAAGCCTTTGATTTAATAAGCTAGGGTTTTATTTTTCTAAACCATATATAATTCCTAAGCTAGCCGTCACTCCCATTTTGGATTGAATCACGCAGCCACCACATCCCATTTTATTTGATTCTTTCCACCCGTGCATGGCAGAATCATTCAGCCGTGGCCCCCCCATTTAATTATCACCCTAGCTATTCCCAAAATTGAGCCACCATCTCCCATTTTTCCACCTTTGGCCGTGTAACCTTTTTACGCCCAAAAACCCGTGCATCCATTCACCCTAATTCATAAGCCGTCACCCCTTATCCACCCTATTTTTCCCTTAATCAGCCGCAATTCTCCCTCATTCAAACCGTGCATTCCCCTTCTAGTCCAGCCATTCTTCCACACCTTCCCCACCATTGCCGCACCACTAAACCTCCATAAATCCATCCCCAACCCAAAATAACATCAAAATCATCCATTTAACCTCACTGCCGCATCAAGGAGAAGAGGAAAGAGGACTTAGACGCGCAGAAATTCAAGTGGATTCGTTGGGCGTTCTAGGTGTAATCCATCCTTTGTTCTTTATGTTTAAATTCAATTTTATTTTTCTTGTTGTGAACATGAGAGGCTAAACCCCTATTTAGCTAGGGGGTGATTCGAAACCATGTTTATGCTTGCAATATGATTTGATTACTTTTGGTTGGAATTTCATGAATGGTGAATTCAATTTGTTTAACTGCTTGATCGATAACTTATTTATGTATGTTTATTGAGAGTGCACGCTTAATTTTCATGCATGAATATGACGCTAGAATATAAGTGAGTTTCACCTAATAGTTATGAATTTATATTCACAAGTAGTGGAGGTTGCTTATAAACAATCGCGTTAAATGAATTCTTGGCACTAGTTTCATGCTCATCATAGTAACGAATGCCTCGTCAACACTTATAGTTTTCATGATGCTTAATGATTTTTGATTGTATCTTTATTGTGCTTTTCACGTAAAGGACTTTTGGAGAATGTTTTGAATTGCGTTGCGCTAACCCATCCAATTCATTAACTTAAGGAAAACTTGACGGTTAATTTAAGCGGACCTAATTAACCCGGGGTGTTGAGTTTCATAATTTATCGAAAGACCAACTGAAAATCAAATTGTATGCAAGTGTGACATGTGTGGAGAAGAACCTTCTAGCTAGCATTCATCCATATTTTCATCACATTCATATTTATATTCTGCCTTTTAATTACAATCTTTGCATTTAGTTAATTTCGTCAAAACCTCAATCCCCTTTACTTTAGTGTCTAATTTAGTTAGGAAGTGTCTTAGTTTGTGTTTATAATTGTTTTGTATTCTTTGAGTCTTTTGATTTGTTTTAGTGTTTATTTGTTTAGTTTTGCATTCTTTGAGTCTAGTTTAGTGTTTTTAACGTTTGTTTTACGTTTTTGAGTCAGTTTCCAAGTGATTTAGTAATCCCTCCTAATCCCCGGTCTAGAACGATCCCTACTTGCATCTTTACTACAATTGTCAAAAGAGGGTTTTAATTTGTGTGCTTAATTAGTTTGCACCAAATTTTTGGCGCCGTTGCCGGGGATTAGCAACTTTGCTAATCCCTTGGATTGTTACTTTCTATTTAATTTAGTTTTTGTTAAGAATTCTGACCTTGTTTTGTTTTCCTTGTTTTAGGTACTAGTGCATGACTCGGAGTTCTCAACCGATTCGTGAGCATATCTCGGACTTTGACAGCGATTTTGAGAGGACTTTGAGACGGAAGAGGAAGCAACACGAACCAAATCCACCAAGTCCGGAACCTGACCTCGACGAACAAGTCCTAGAAGAGGAAGAGGAGGCCACGGCAGGTATCTTTGAGGAACCCACAGCAAGGGTATTTGAAGAACCACAAGTCATGGCCGTGGACACCCGGACGCTTAAGGAGCTTGCGGCTTCGGGATTGGGTAATGCAGCACCTTTGTGTATCCAATATCCCCCACCTGCCGAAGGGAAGACAGAGGAGTTCGAGTTGAAGTCAAGCTTGCTCCACCATATTCCGAAATACCATGAGTTGGCCATGGATGATCCGAATAAGCACCTGAAGGAATTTGAGGTGGTGTGCTCAAGCATGACTCCCGTCAACGTTGACGGAAGTATATTGAAGATGAAGGCTTTTCCATTCTCTTTGATGGACAAAGCCAAAGATTGGTTGTACGAGCTAGCTCTCGGAACTGTCACATCATGGGAGAGCATGAAGAGGGCATATTTGGAGAAGTTTTTCCCAACTTCTCGAATCATCCTTTTACGTAAAAGGATAAGTGGTATACAGCAAGAAGATGGTGAGTCATTTCCTACGTATTACGAACGTTTTAAATCTCTTGTTGCTTCTTGTCCACAGCATCAGATGAAGGAGGAGTTGCTTCTGCAATACTTCTACGAGGGGCTCCTACCAATCGAACGTCAAATGCTCGATGCCTCGGCGGGTGGAGCATTGGTGGACAAGACGCCCATGGATGCCAAGGTGTTGATTGCTAACCGAGCGTTGAACGCTCAACAATACGAAGGAGTAGGCCAACGAGGACCCCCACGGCAGCAAGTGCATGAGGTAAGTTCCACCCCCGATATTCATTCACAGTTAGCTAATCTTACTTCCATTGTGTCTCAGATGGCCGAAGGAATGAGGATGCAAGGACCAGTGGTATGAGGGGTGTGTTCTATCCAAGGACATGCTTCTGAGAAGTGCCCACAACTCATAGAAAATGGTGGATGGGAAAGCGCCAACGCAATTGGATTTCAGGGCCAAAACCAACCAAGGAACGATCCGTACTCGAACACTTATAATCCAGGTTGGAGATACCACCCGAATTTCAAATGGAGGGAGCCCCAACAACCACCACAACAAGGAGGCTTTAGGCAACAACCCCCGTGTTTCTTCACCAAGCCATACGCACCCACACAAGCACCTCCACAATCTGCCCAAACAAGTTCAGGTAACACTTTAGATAATGATACACTTCTTAAGTTACTAACGAATTTGTCTCAGGGGCAAGAAAATCAAGCCAAAGCCATGCAAAACCAAGATAAGAGGGTGGAGCAATTGGAGAGACAAATTGGGTAGATTGCAGATTTTGTGGGGAAGTTTCGTGAGCAAGGCCAACTCCCAAGCTCAACCATTCCAAACCCAAAGGGAGGGTTCGACACTGCCAACGCAATTACCTTGAGAAGTGGCAAGGAAGTTGGCATTCCATCCAAACCATCACCATCAAGCCCCGAAGAGGATGAAAAACGGAGAATTGAAGAGGAAGAAGCAAGCCAACCCACGGCAAAGGTGGAAACACCTTTGCCGCAAGCTTCAAATGACTCAAAATTGTCTAATTCGGCCAAAAAGGGTAAGAATGGGTCAAATTCGGTTCCTACTAATGTTTTTCCTTTCAATGTGCCTTTTCCTAGTCGGTTCATGCAAACAAAGAAGGAGGAGCAGGAGAAGGACATTCTGGAGACGTTTAGGAAGGTCCAAGTAAACATTCCTTTACTTGATGCCATTAAGCAAGTGCCCAGGTATGCAAAGTTTTTAAAAGAGTTATGCACAACTAGGAAAAGAATTGCAAACAAGGAAGTTGTGAAAGTAAGTGAAAATGTATCTGCGGTTTTGCAACGAAAGTTACCTCCAAAATGTAAGGATCCAGGGAGCTTTACTATCCTATGCATAATTGGAAAAACTAAATTTGAACAATGCATGTTAGATTTAGGTGCGTCTATTAATGTCATGCCATATTCCATTTATGCATCTATGAACCTTGGTGAGTTAAAAACAAGATGGCGTTGTAATTCAATTGGCCGATCGTTCTAATGTTTATCCCAAGTGAGTCCTTGAGGATGTTTTAGTGCAGGTTAATCATCTCATCTTTCCTGCAGATTTCTATGTCTTAGAAATGGAGGATTCGAGCGATGCTCCATCATTGCCACTCTTGCTAGGCCGTCCATTCATGAAAACGGCCCAAACAAAGATCGATGTGGCCAAGGGAGCACTAACAATGGAGTTTGGTGGTGAAATAATTAAATTCAATGTTTATGACTCTATTAAGAATCCTAACGATAGTCATTCTTGTTTTGTTGTAGATGTGCATAAGGATAAAGGGCCGAAAGGATCCACACTTACCACGAAGGATGAATCAAGCACCACCATTGGAGAAGAACGTGGAGTGATTGCCCTACAACCACTCAAGATGGCCGCCAAAACTTCAAATGGGGACATTGTTGATAGGGCTGCCGATTTTGAGCCTTCAATACAATATGTTTGTAAGTCGCCAAGCCCAATTCCAATTCCCATTTCAAATAATAGGTTGTTACCTTCTGTGATGTAGGTGACCAACCGATTTAAAGGTGGTGGGAGCAGTTACATGGACGTTCGGAACCGAAGCACCACCATCAGGGAGGATCACTATCCCCTCCCATTCATTGAGCCATTCTACGAGAAGTTTCAAGGAGTATACTGTGGAGGACATACACATCCATACCGTGAGGCAGAGTGAAAGGAGAAAAGAAGGTTTCGTCCGGCAGGAAGACGTTAAAGCAAGCGCTACTTGGGAGGCAACTCATGCATTCAACAAAGGAAGACTTAGAAAACACTCCAATTCCAGATTTGCGTTCCTAAATTCTTCTCTTTGTTGCTATTTCGTTTCTGCCATGTTAGGTTGTTTAGTTGTTGTTTTGTTTGTTTGTTTGTTAATTGTGTGAGTCTATGCTTGAAACATTGAGGACAATGTTTAGTTTAAGTGTGGGGGGGGGTAACATTTTGTTTTGAGATATTTTTGCAGGAAATTCGTAGGGTTTTACCACCTAACATGTCTAAACTTGTTTCCCACTGTTTTTAAGTGTTTTTAAGCTATTTTAGAGTGTTTTAGAGTATGTTGACTTAAAAATCCGAAAATACCAGAAAAATTTGAAAAATTGTTTTGAAAAACCCAAAAAGAGTTGTTTTTGTGTGTTTGTTTGTGTCGTAGGTCACCTTCCAACGCAATGATGAGGATTTGGTTTTTAATTGCATGATGGTTAAAGAAAGTTACAAACATGGATGGACGTTTGATATACTCTTTGGTTTATGCTTGGTTGTAGTTATAGTTTACGAATTCACATGTAATCACAAATGATCAAAATCAGTTTTTGTAACATGCTTGAAGGAAGGAACTTAAACAAACGCTACATCCCTGTGAGACTTGAGCCTAAACGTTATTTGGAGAGTAATAATCTGTGCATCATTGTTTTCTTAAGTCGTTGCATGATCTCATTACTCATTGCTCGGTTACTACTTAGAAGGCGTTTCATCACTTAGTTCCAAATGCTAGAACTCATGCCCATTTCATTCAAAGCATGTTATTGATTTGCATAACACATATTCAAGATGAAGTTGTGTAGTGACCACCATCAAAGCCAAACAACCATATGCCTTCATTCATTTTGTGTTTAAGTTTAACCCCATTGAGCCGTGTTAGCCATGTTCTTTGTTAACCCATATCATCCTCACCTAACCTAGATTAGGATCATCCGTACCCTTGTTCTTGAAGCATAGTAAGCATGAATGAATTCCTTTTGATTAATGTGCTGCAGGAAATAAGTGTGGGGGAAGGATTATTGATGTGAGTTATGTGCCATAGGCACGGCTAGAAAAAAAAAAAAGAAAAAAAAAAAAAAAAAGTTGAAAAGTATTGTTTGTTGAAGTAAGGGCCCAAAACAATGAATTAGGCCCTAAGAGTTGTTTGAATCTCCCCTATTTGTCTAAAAGTTGATTTCTGCATTCTAAGGGAATTCTAGGACTTAATTTCAATACTTTACTTGCTATTGCTTAAAGAACTTTTGTTTATCCCTACCTTTCGTTGTTAGCCAATACCCCAAGCCCCGTTACAACCCTTGACTTCTATCTTGAGTGTTGTGCATTTCAATTGTGGAGTTTGAATTTGGTATGAGCATATGGTGTCACTGGTTCTCGCATCTAAGTAGTAGCATTCCATTCATGAGATCATATCTAAACACGTTTAATTACTCCAGAAATTGCTTTCTTTGTTATAACGTATGTGAGTACTAGTCCTTCATGTTTACATCAATCTTCTCACATATAACTAGTGTAGGGTGTGTAGTCAGAAAATCTGAGTGAAAATTGAGTGCATAACTAGTGAGGAATTGAGGGAATTCTCTAAGGCATGTTACTACATTCAAAATGTGTTTTAATTGATTAAATGCGAATTAGTGAATGGTGACTATGATTAAGTATGTGCTTGAGGGGAAGGAAGACTAAAAGCTATGTGAGTAATGATCTTTGACATGTCATGTTTCATTGGAAATCCCTGAGGCAAACGTTGGAAGGTTTAGGTTATGTTTTGTTTGTTTTGTTTCGTTTTGTTTAGTTTAGTTGTTTTGTTTTGCTCGAGGACTAGCAAAAGTTAAGTGTGGGGGAATTTGATAGGAGCATATTCATGCGACTTAATTAGCTTGTTCTCGTGCATTTATGTTGTGTTTATTTAGCTATTTTAGTGTTTAAGGCTACTTTTGTGTATTTTCAGATTATAAGGCCAAAGTGTGCAAGAAGATGCAAATTGGAGTATTTTGGAGCGAAAGAGGAATGAATGAGTTGAAGACTTGAAGAAACGACGAATTCCTACTCCAATGATGAATTCTTACCAAAACGAGGAATCCTACTCAAACAAGGTTTCCTATTTTAGGAAAGTTAATCCTAAGTTTCCCGTTTTGGTAACCTTTCCTAATCTTAAACGTCCGTATTTTCTAGCCACTTTGAAGTCTTTGTAGGTACTTTAGGACACAAAACGAAAGCCCTAGGCTCCTTAAACACTCTTGCCGTGCCTTTCCCTTTCTTCCCTTCCCTTGCCGTACAAGGGAGGGCAATTTTGTCCTAGGTTTGCACTTAAAACACATGCTTCTAAACCCTAGCCGCACCTTGCCCTTTTATTTCTGAATTAAACCTATTTCTCTCCCAAATTCAATCCTAGCCGCACCTTTATATTTCTTATTTAATTTCCTAATTTTTGTAAGCCTTTGATTTAATAAGCTAGGGTTTTATTTTTCTAAACCATATATAATTCCTAAGCTAGCCGTCACTCCCATTTTGGATTGAATCACGCAGCCACCACATCCCATTTTATTTGATTCTTTCCACCCGTGCATGGCAGAATCATTCAGCCGTGGCCCCCCCATTTAATTATCACCCTAGCTATTCCCAAAATTGAGCCACCATCTCCCATTTTTCCACCTTTGGCCGTGTAACCTTTTTACGCCCAAAAACCCGTGCATCCATTCACCCTAATTCATAAGCCGTCACCCCTTATCCACCCTATTTTTCCCTTAATCAGCCGCAATTCTCCCTCATTCAAACCGTGCATTCCCCTTCTAGTCCAGCCATTCTTCCACACCTTCCCCACCATTGCCGCACCACTAAACCTCCATAAATCCATCCCCAACCCAAAATAACATCAAAATCATCCATTTAACCTCACTGCCGCATCAAGGAGAAGAGGAAAGAGGACTTAGACGCGCAGAAATTCAAGTGGATTCGTTGGGCGTTCTAGGTGTAATCCATCCTTTGTTCTTTATGTTTAAATTCAATTTTATTTTTCTTGTTGTGAACATGAGAGGCTAAACCCCTATTTAGCTAGGGGGTGATTCGAAACCATGTTTATGCTTGCAATATGATTTGATTACTTTTGGTTGGAATTTCATGAATGGTGAATTCAATTTGTTTAACTGCTTGATCGATAACTTATTTATGTATGTTTATTGAGAGTGCACGCTTAATTTTCATGCATGAATATGACGCTAGAATATAAGTGAGTTTCACCTAATAGTTATGAATTTATATTCACAAGTAGTGGAGGTTGCTTATAAACAATCGCGTTAAATGAATTCTTGGCACTAGTTTCATGCTCATCATAGTAACGAATGCCTCGTCAACACTTATAGTTTTCATGATGCTTAATGATTTTTTATTGTATCTTTATTGTGCTTTTCACGTAAAGGACTTTTGGAGAATGTTTTGAATTGCGTTGCGCTAACCCATCCAATTCATTAACTTAAGGAAAACTTGACGGTTAATTTAAGCGGACCTAATTAACCCGGGGTGTTGAGTTTCATAATTTATCGAAAGACCAACTGAAAATCAAATTGTATGCAAGTGTGACATGTGTGGAGAAGAACCTTCTAGCAATTTATGCATCTATGAACCTAGGTGACTTAAAAAATGATGGTGTGATTATTCAATTGGTCGATAGATCTAATGCCTATCCAAAAGGTGTTTTGGAAGATGTTTTAGTGCAGGTCAATCATTTAATCTTTCCGGCGGATTTCTACGTGCTTGAAATGGAAGAATCAAACCATTCGCCTTCGTTGCCAATCCTTCTTGGACGCCCATTCATAAAAACCACCCGCACTAAGATTGATGTGTTTAATGGGACGTTGACAATGGAATTTGATGGGGAAGTTATTAATTTCAATCTTTTTGAATCTATCAAGTACCCTATTAATGATCATTCATGTTTTGCTATTAATGTAATTGATTCGTTGGCGCAAGACCATTTTGAACAATTGAACGAAGATGCACTTGAATTGGTCATTACAAGAGGAATGGAACGCAAAAACAAGGAACTAGCCGCATTGGCTACCCACGACATGCATGGAGAGCACCATGCCATGCTCCTTAATGCAGATATGATTGAGATAGTGGCTACCCTTGAGTCATTGCCACTACAATCTGGTAAGTCTTTGGACCCAATTTCAATTCCAATTTCGACTAATAAGCCCATTCCTTCAGTTGTGCAGCCACCTGCCCTTGAACTTAAACCATTGCCAAGCCATTTAAAGTATGTTTTCTTGGGAGACCAAGAGACCTTGTCCATCATTATCTCCTCCTCACTCACAACACAAGAAGAAGGTAAGTTAGTGAGGGTGTTAAAGGAGTACAAAACAACAATTGGTTGGACCTTGGGCGACATCAAGGGAATAAGCCCTACCACGTGCATGCATCGTATACTTTTGGAGGAAGGGTCTAAAGCATCTCGAGAGGCTCAACACCGACTCAACCCTCCAATGATGGAAGTTGTGAAGAAGGAGATAATCAAGCTCTTTGATTGTGGAGTGATCTATCCAATTTCGGATAGTCGTTGGGTGTCTCCGGTTCAATGTGTTCCAAAGAAATCCGGAGTAACTGTGGTGACAAATGCCGAAAATGAGCTTGTTCCTACTCGAATCCAAACAGGTTTGAGGGTTTGTATTGATTATAGGAAGCTCAATGCCACTACAAGGAAAGATCATTTTCCTTTGCCATTCATTGATCAAATGCTTGAAAGGTTAGCGGGTTATGCTTTTTATTGTTTTCTTGATGGATATTCAGGTTATAATCAAATTGTGATAGCTCCGGAAGGCCAAGAGAAAACCACTTTCGCATGCCCTTTTGGTACATTTGCTTATCGTCGCATGCCATTTGGCTTATGTAATGCACCTGCCACATTTCAAAGATGCATGATGAGCATATTTTCGGATTATGTTGAGAAAATTATTGAGGTTTTTATGGATGATTTCAGTGTTTTTGGTGATTCATTTGATGGTTGTTCGAATAATCTTAGTTTGATTTTAAAACGATGCATTTAAACTAACCTTGTTCTAAACTGGGAAAAATGTCATTTCATGGTTAAACAAGGCATAGTTTTAGGTCATATTATTTCTGAAAAAGGTATTGAGGTTGATAAGTCAAAGATAGATCTTGTGCGCCACTTACCCTCTCCTACTTCAGTTAGAGAGGTTCGTTCATTCCTTGGACATACAGGTTTTTATTGAAGGTTCATTAAGGATTTCTCGAAGATCTCCCAATCTCTATGCCGTCTCCTACAAAAAGATGCAACTTTTGATTTCAACAAGGAGTGCACGGTAGCCTTCCAACACCTCAAAGACTTGCTAACCACGGCACCCATCATTGTTCCTCCGGATTAGAGCCTTCCGTTTGAGCTCATGTGTGATGCATCTGACTATGCGTTAGGGGCTGTTTTAGGCCAAATAAAGGACAAGAAGCCGCATGTATCTACTACGCATCCCAGACATTAAATGATGCTCAATTAAACTATTCGACCACTGAAAAAGAACTTCTTGCCATTGTCTTTGCTTTAGATAAATTTCGATCATATTTACTTGGTACTAAGGTTATTATTTTCACTGATCATGCAGGTTTAAAGTATTTGTTCACCAAGAAAGAAGCTAAACCAAGGCTAATTCGATGGATGCTACTTCTTCAAGAGTTTGACATCGAAATCAAGGACAAAAAGGGGAGTGAAAATGTGGTGGCTAACCACCTAAGCCGTATGGTACATGAGGAGGAGCCGTTACCTATTTCAAAAACCTTCCCCGACGAGGAATTGCTATCCATTAAGGTAAGTGAGCCTTGGTATGCGGATTTGGTGAATTATTTGGTGACTAAACAAGTTCCAAACACGCTAAACAGAAACCAACGTGATAAATTGAAAAAAGATGCTAGGTTTTATGTTTGTGATGATCCATACTTGTGGAAATATTGCTCGAATCAGATGATACATAAGTGTGTGCATGACATGGAATTCACTTCTATTTTAACATTCTGTCACACTTATGCATGTGAGGGACACTTTGGGACACAACGCATAGCCCTTAAGATTTTAGAATGTGGATTTTATTGGCCAACTTTATTTAAGGATGCTAGAACCTTTTGTATGTCTTGTGATCGTTGCTAAAGAATGGGTAACATAAGTGCAAATGATCAAATGCCGCAAAATGTTATACTCCCTGTTGAAATTTTTGATGTTTGGGGCATTGATTTTATGGGCCCTTTCCCTTCCTCACATGGTTTCCTTTATATCTTACTTGCTGTGGATTATGTGTCGAAATGGGTGGAAGCAAAAGCCACCCGAACTAATGATTCTCGAGTGGTTGCAGATTTCATTAGAACTAACCTATTTGCAAGGTTTGGAATGCCACGAGTAATCATAAGTGATGGAGGGTCTCACTTTTGCAATCAAACCATTGAGGCTTTGCTCAAGAAGTACAACGTCATGCATAAGGTTTCAACACCTTATCATCCTCAAACCAATGGGCAAGCCGAGGTTTCAAATAGGGAGATCAAGCAAATTCTAGAGAAGACCGTTGGCCCAACAAGAAAGGATTGGAGCATACGTTTGGAGGATGCGTTGTGGGCATATTGCACGGCATATAAGACAGCCCTAGGCATGTCCCCATTTCGGCTCATTTATGGCAAACCATGTTACCTTTCGGTAGAATTAGAGCACAAGGCGCATTGGGCCGTCAAAACATTCAACATGGACATCGATGCAGCTGGAATTCATAGGAAGCTCCAATTGAATGAACTTGAAGAGATTCGGAACGAGGCTTATGAAAACGCTCGAATCTACAAGGAGAAGACAAAGGCTTTCCATGATAAGATGATTCGAGGCAAATCATTCTCCATTGGGTAGAAAGTGCTATTCTTTAATTTCCGCCTTCGCTTGTTTCCTGGTAAGTTGCGTTCTAAGTGGGTTGGCCCGTTTGTTAGTACTAATGTCTTTCCTTATGGTGCAGTCCAAGTTCAAAGCTTGAAAACAGGACAAGAGTTCAAGGTGAATGGCCATCGGTTAAAGCCCTACTATGAGACTTTGGAGGAGCATGTTGTGGATGATGTACCCCTTCATGCCGTGGGTACTAGTGAAGCTTAGCATGGCGTATTCGTCCGGTTGGAAGACGTTAAAGGAAGCGCTTCTTGGGAGGCAACCCATGCATTCGACAAGGAGAAGATGGAACTTCCACTCCAAACCCAGATTTGCGTTTCTAAACCCTTCTCCTTGCTGCCCCATTTTATTATGCTTAGTTGTTTGTTATTTGTTGCTTTTGTGTGAGTCGTGTGTGAAACATTGAGGACAATGTTTGATTTAAGTGTGAGGGGGGGGGGTAAACAAGTGTTTTTATGCAAAATTCGTGGGATTCTATCACCTATCACTTCTAATGTTGTTTCTCACTGTTTTTAAGTGTTTTTAGTGCATTTTGAGCTGTTTTGGTGTGTTTTGAAGTAAAAATCCGAAAATTTGAAAAAAAAATCGAAATAAAGTGTTTGAAAAACCCAAAAAGAGTTGTTTTTAGAGTCGTTTTTGTTTTTTTTGTGTTTGTTTGTGTCTTAGGGTACCTTCCAACACAATGATGAGGATTTGGTTTTTAATGCATGACTGTTAAAGATTGTTACAAACAATGATGGAAGTTTGATTTGCTCTTTGGTTTATGCTTGGTTGTAGTTATAGTTTACCAATTCATATGTAATCACAAAGGATAAAATCAGTTTTTGTAACATGCTTAAAGGAAGGAACTCAAACAAACGCTACATCCTTGAGAGACTTGAGCTTAAATGTTTATTTGGAGAGTTATTAATCTGTGCATTCTTGTTTTCTAAAGTCGTTGCATGATCTCATTATTCTTTGCTTGGTTGCTACTTAGAATGCGTTTGATCATTATGAATCCAAATACTAGAACTCATACCCGTTTCATTCAAAGCATGAAATTGATTAGCATAACAAATAACAAGATGAAGTTGTTTAGTAGTCACCACCACAGCCAAATAGCCGAATCCACCCTTGTCATTTGTCTTGTAGGATTAGCCCCTTTGAGCCTTATTTAGCCTATTTTCTTTGTTAACCACATCACCCTTACCTAGCCTAGAATAAGACTTCCCATACCCTTGTTCTTGAAGTATAGTGGAGCATAACTTAGGAAGGAATTCCTTTTGAATAACATTCTTGCAGAAAACAAGTGCGGGGGAAGGGATTTTTGTGTGTATGTGTGTGCCAAAGTCTTAAAAGAGGCACGGGAAAAAGAAAAAAAAAACAAAAGAAAAAAAATGTGAAAAAGAAGAAAAAGAAGAAGAAAAGAAAGAAAATGAGTGAGAATAAGTGAGAATGAACTCACAAGTGTTGATTGTTGAAGAAAGGGTCCAAAAAGTTTGAATATGGCCCTAAGTTTTGTGTGATTCCCCCTTGGGTGTTCAAAGTTGATTTTTGCATTCTAAAGTGAATTCTAAGTGCCTACTTGATTACTTTGCCCACTATTGCTTTAAGAACGTTTGTTTATCCTTTACCTTTCGTTGTTAGCCAATACCTTAGCCCCGTTACAACCCTTTGAATTCTATCTTGATTGTTATGTGCTTCAATATGTGGAGTCTAGAATGGGTTTGAGCATATGGTATCCCTGGTTCTCGCGTCTAAGTAGTAGCATTCCATTCATGAGATCATATACATGTCATTGTCATTATTCCAGAAAATGCATTCCTTGTTATAACATATGTAAGTGTTCGTCTACATGTTTACATCAATCTTCTCACATATACCTAGTGTAGGGAGTGTAGTCAGAAAATCTGTGTGAGAATTGAGAGTACATCTAGTAAGGAATTGAGGGAATTCTCTAAGGCCTGTTACTACATTCAAAATGTTGTTTTAATTGATGAAATGTGAGCTAGTGAATGGTGACTATGATTAAGTATGCTCGAGGGTAAGGATTGCTTAAATCCATGTGAGTGGTGATCTTTGACAAGTTATGTTTCATTGGAAATCCCTGAGGCAAACGTTGGAAGGTTTAGATTGTTTGTTTTGTTTCTTTTGTTTGTTCGTTTTGCTCGAGGACTAGCAAAATATAAGTGTGGGGGAATTTGATAGGAGCATATTTAGGCGACTTAGCTAGCTTATTCTTGTGCATTTGTGCTATTATTTCCTAGTTAATGTCGTATTACAACTCATTTTCGTGTGTTTGTAGGTCCAAAGGGTTAAAGTACCAAGAAAGTGTGTTTTGGTGCATTTTGGAGCAATTTTGGGCACTATGTGGATAGCTTGTATATGGGCCAACATGGACGGACGAATTTGGAGTTCAAGAGGCTAAAAATATAATGAGAAGATGAAGGAACTAAACTTAAGACAATATGGATAAGGAACTATCCCAAAAGAGGAAACCTTATCCAAAACCTTATCCAACATTATCCATAACCTTATCCAAAACCTTATCTCATCTTATCCTTTCCTAACCTTATCATGTCTTAATCCTAGTTGCAAGGGGACCTAAATAGATATTTCTAAAACCTATTTCTAGAAGCATTCTCTTCTAGAAGCCCCAAATCAGCCACAAAGCTCATTCTTTCTAGAAACCCTACAAAGGTGGCACCTATTCCCTTCTAGAAGGCCTTGCCTTGCCTTGCAAGCCATTCCATCCTTCCCTCCATATGTGCCGCACCTCTCTAAGCCTTATCCCTTTTGGATTCTGATTTCTAGGGCCTCATTCCTTATGTATTTAGGTTACACAAATCCTTGTATTAAACTAAGTGGGCCAAACCCCATCCTAGGTGGATTTAATCACCTATTGCCGAACCCTAGGGCCTTAATCCACCAAATCTGCTAAGTGTGACCCTAATCTAAGTAACCCTAGGACTCTATAAACATAAAATCAGCCACAAATTCGACCATCCTTTATGCTATTCAGAAACCTTGTTGCCGCAACACCCTAGCCTCCATTCTTCATCCTTCATCCACTCCATACACCTCCATACACCACCTGCCGCACCCTACCACCATAATCAGCCATTATTCATCCCCCTAAACGAGAATATACCATTCACAACCCCCAAAACCACCACCCACAGCTTGTGCGGCAGCAAGGAAGAGGAAGGGGAGCCTAGCCATGCATGACATTCATCCTGGAATTGGTGAAACGTTTAGGTGTAATCTTTCTTGTGTTTTCAATGTTTAATTTCAAGAATCTTTGCTTTGCGAGTATGAGGAACTAATCCCCTTTTGGCTAGGGGGAATTTTGAAACCATGGCTATATTTGCATTATGATTTGATTACTTTCAGTTGTGATTTCATGAATTGTGAATTCAATTTACTTACCTATTTGAATTAAAACTTGCTTATGTATATGAATTGAGAGTGCACGCTTAATTTGCGTGCATAAATCTGATACTAGGATATAAGGAAACTTCACCTAATCGTTGGGAACTTGTATTCATAACTAGTAAAGATTGTTGGTCACAATCATGTTAAGTAAATTCTTGGCATAAGTATCATGCGCTTTCATAGTTACGAATGCCTCATCAACACTTATGATTTCCATAGAATCTAATGATCTTTGATTGTTTTTCTATTATGCGCTTTCATATAGAGAACTTTTGAGGAATAATTTGATTGCAATGCGCTAATTCCATTCAAATCAATGACCTAAGGGAAATCTGAGAGTTAAGTTAAGTGTACCTAATTAACTTGGGCTGTTGAGGTTCATGATTCATTGAATAAGCAACTGGAGATTGTTTTGTATGCAAGTATGCCATGTGTGGAGAAAGACCTCTTAGTTAAACCATCATCAATTTGATGTGAAAATTAACTTAACACACAAATTAACCCTCTTTTGACAATTGTGGCATATAAGTAAGTAGTGATCGTTCTTAAACCAGGGATTATAAGGGATTGCTAAACACTTTAAACTGACTCAACTAGATAAAACTAACCTTTAAAACACTTAACTCAACTTAAAAGATCAAAACAGGTTCACAAGAATCAAAGTAAGCTAAAAACACTCAAAACTGCCTAAAAAACACAAACTAGGCAGATTTGACTCTAAACACCAAATTGGACGAAAATTAGTTCTAACTTGACTCAAAACACTCAAAAACACATTCTAAAACATATTTTAACTATTTAGACACTCTAAAACAAATGGGGATTTGGTTTTGGACGAAAATAAACAAAACAAAACAAGAAATTAAACTAGGCAGATTTGGACAAATTTGATGGAATTAAGTGGATGATGGGCTAGCTAGGAGGTTTTTCTCCACACATGGCATACTTGCATACAAAACAATCTCCAATTGCTTATTCAATGAATCATGAACCTCAACACCCCAAGTTAATTAGGTACGCTTAAATTAACTCTCAGATTTTCCTTAGGTCATTGAATTGAATGGAATTAGCGCATTGCAATCAAATTATTCCTCAAAAGTTCTCTATATGAAAGCGCATAATAGAAAAACAATCAAAGATCATTAGATTCTATGAAAATCATAAGTGTTGACGAGGCATTCATAACTATGAAAGCGCATGATACTTATGGCAAGAATTTACTTAACATGAAAGTTCCCAACGATTAGGTGAAGTTTCCTTATGGGTCCTAGCACTAGATTTAAGCATGCAAATTAAGCGTGCACTCTCAATTCATATACATAAACAAGTTTTAATTCAAATAGATAAGTAAATTGAATTCACAATTCATGAAATCACAACTAAAAGTAATTAAATCATAATGCAAATATAGCCATGGTTTCGAAATTCCCCCTAGCCAAAAGGGGATTAGTTCCTCATACTCACAAAGCAAAGATTCTTGAATTTAAACATTGAAAACACAAGAAAGATTACACTTAAACGTTTCAGCAATTCCAGGTTGAATGGCATGCATGGCTAGGCTTCCCTTCCTCTTTCTTGCTGCGGCACTTGGTGTGGGTGGTGGTTTTGGGGGTTATGAACGATGTATTCTGGGTTAGGAGGATGAATGATGGCTGATTATGGTGGTAGGGTGCGGCAGGTTGTGTATGGAGGTGTATGAAGTGGATAGAGGATGAAGAATGGAGGCTAGGGTGTTACGGCAAAGTGTTTTCTGTATAGTATGAGGGGTGGTGCGAATTTGTGGCTGATTTTATGTTTATATAGTCCTAGGGTTAACTAGCTTAGGGTTACAACTTAGCAGATTTTAAAGGATTAGGGACCTAGGTTTTGGCACAATTGATTTAATCCACTTAGGAGAGGGTTTGGCCC
Organism: Pyrus communis; assembly: GCF_963583255.1. Lineage (NCBI taxonomy): Eukaryota > Viridiplantae > Streptophyta > Magnoliopsida > Rosales > Rosaceae > Pyrus > Pyrus communis. The sequence goes on from NC_084809.1 coordinate 21,038,102, forward strand.
AATTAGTTTCATAAAAGGATTTGTGTAATCCAAATCCACAAGGAATGAAGCCCTATAAATCAGAATCCATAAGGAAAAAGGTTTAGGAAATTCGTCCAAAATTGGGCCTTCTAGAAACTAGGTGTTTTGTGGCTGATTTTGGGTTTTCTAGAAGAGATAAAAGGGGGAAGGGTGCAGCACCCTTTTAGGGTTAGATAAGGCTTCTAGAAATCATGTTTAGGTCCACTTGCAGCTAGGATTAAGGTGGAACAAGATTAGGTAAGGATAAGATAGGATAAGGTTTGGATAAGATAAAGTTGTTAGGATAAGTTTCCATATTTCTTGCTCTTTCCTTATCTTCTTTGTCTTGAACTTTCCTTTTCTGATTTGTAGCATGTTCCTAGCCTCATTTGACTCCAAATTCGTCCATCCACCTTGCTCCATATACAAGCTATCCATTTAGTGCCCAAAACTGCTCCAAAATGCACCAAAATGCACTTTCTTGGTACTTTAACCCTTTGGACCTACAAACACACGAAAATGACTTGAAATACTACATTAACTAAGAAATAACAACACAAATGCACAAGAACAAGCTAACTAAGTCGCATAAATATGCTCCTATCACAACTTAATTCCATCAAATTCGTCCAAATCTGCCTAGTTTAATTTCTTGTTTTGTTTTGTTTATTTTCGTCCAAAACCAAATCGCCATTTATTTTAGAGTGTCTAAATAGTTAGAATATGTTTTAGATTGTGTTTTCAAGTGTTTCGAGTCAAGTTAGAACCAATTTTCGTCCAATTTTGTGTTTAGAGTGCCCAATTTGTGTTTTTAGGCAGTTTTGAGTGTTTTCAGCTCATTGTGAGTCTTGTGAACTTGTTTTGATTCTTTTGAGTTGAGTTAAGTGTTTAAAAGCTTTGTTTTATTTATTTGAGTCAGTTTAAAGTGTTTAGCAATCCCTCCTAATCCCCGGTTTAAGAACGATCCCTACTTACTTATATGCTACAATTGTCAAAAGAGGGTTAATTTGTGTGTTAAGTTAATTTTCGCATCATTCATCCTCTTCTTGCAACAACCTGTCCTCTTCTTGGTTTGTTTTGGACGGTTTTGGGGTGGTTCCAACCTCCTTACCACTTCTCAACGTGATTGCCTTGGCGGTTTCAAAGCCTCCCTTCGGATTGACAATTGTTGAACTAGGCAATTTACCTTCCTCTCTGAATTGGCCCATGAATTCCGCCATTTGCCCCATTTGTTTCGTCAATTCTCCCATCTCCTTTGCTTGATTTTGATAGCCCTACGACAAAGTAGTTAGTAATTGAAGAACATTATCATTATTCATTGACAAACTTAAATTTGATTGAGTAGGTTGAGATTGAAGGAATGGTTTTTGATATATCCCAGGGGTTGGTCGAAATCCTCCTCCATTGCCATGAGTTTGGGGTTGTTGAGGCTCCATCCACTTGAAATTTGGGTGATCTCTCCAGCCCAGATTGTATGTATTTGAGTATGAATCATTCCTTTGTGGATTTTGGGCTTGATAACCTATGGCATTGGCGCTTTCCCATCCTCCATTCTCTATCAATTGAGGACATTGATCATTGGGGTGCCCTTGCATAGAGCACACGCCACACATACTTGGTGTACTTCCTTGCATTTTGGATCCATCAACAACCTGAGACACAAGCAAAGTGAGATTAGCTAATTGAGATTGAATTTCAAAAATTGCACTTACCTCATTCACTTGTTGTTGCTGATAAGAGCATATTTAGGTGATTTAGTTAGCTTGTGTTTCGTACATATATGTTGTTAGTTCATAGTTATTTTAGTAGTTTAAGCTATTTTTGTGTGTTTGTAGGTTCATATGGCTAAGTGATGCGAGAATTACTTGACACTCAAATTAAACCCTCGTTTGACAATTGTAGTAGAATGGATAAGTGAGGGATCGTTCTAGACCGGGGATTAGGAGGGCTTGCTAAAACCTTCTAAATTGACTTAAAAACATAAAAACTAAATTAAAATACTCTTAACAAGACTACTATGACTCAGAATGGCTTTGAAAAACTCAAATTGTCTAAAACAATCAAATTGACTCAAATAGAAGCTAGAACTTGATTTAGACGAATTTGCAATTGTTTATGACTCCAAAAGCTTAAAGATACAAAAATAAAACAAATACGAATGATTAAGACTTAACAAAATAGGGGGGGAATTGTGGTTGGACGATATTAAATTAAAAAGACAGAATATAATTAAAGGCAAAATGTAAATATGAATGTGATAAAAATATGGATGATGGAATAGCCAAGGGGTTCTTCTCCACACATGTTACACTTGCAAACAAAATTGATTCTCAGTTGGTCTTTCGATAAGTTGTGAAACTCAATGCTCCAAGTTAATTAGATCCGCTTAGATTAACTTTCAGATTTCCCTAAATTCGTTGGATTGAATGGAATACGCATTACAACCAAATTATTCTTAATCAAAGTCCCTAACTATGGAATACGCATGATAGAGACATTTAACCAAGATCATTAAGTTCAACGGAAATCATAAACATCGACGAGGCATTCGTTACTATGGAATACGCATGAAACTTATGCCAAGAATTCGTTTAACGCGATTGTTTATAAGCAACCTCTACTACTTGTGAATATAAGTTCATAACGATTAGGTGAAATTCACTTATATTCTAGCGTCATATTTATGCATGAAAATTAAGCTTGCAATCTCAATGAACATACATAAATAAGTTATCAATCAAACAGTTAAACGAATTGAATCCACAACTTATGAAATTCCAACCAAACGTAATCAATTCAAAATGCAAATATAAACATAGTTTCGAATCACCCCCTAGCTAAAGGGGGTTTAGTTCCTCATAACTTTGAAATCAAAGAAACACCTAAACATTCCAACAACTCAAACGTGAATTGTATGAACGTTTAGGCACTCTTCTCTTCCCTTCTCATACGTACAAAACAAAGAGAATTAAATTTAAACTTTGAAATCAAAGAAACACCTAAACATTCCAACAACTCAAACTTGAATTGTATGAACGTTTAAGCACTCTTTTCTTCCTCGTTGTTGTAGCACAAGGTCTAAGGTGAGCTTTGGGGATTATGTGAAGTGTTTTGGAGGGATGGGAAGTGGTTGGATAGTGGCTGCAATGAAGGAGAAAAACTGCACAGAAAATGGAAGTGTTTGTAACTGAAAATGTGTATGGAAGAGTGAATGAATTTTGAGGAGTGTTGGATGCTTATTTATAGGTGAAATGGGGGAACAAAAGAGGGAATATTGCAGCTAGGAGGGGATGAATGATTATGGGTGCATGTGTTTGGAATAATGAAGGGGGAATGTATGTAATAAAACAACTAGGAAAAGTTATGGAAAGTTGGAAATGGGAGTGGGAACTCACGGCATTGTTGGGTTGTTTATGGGAGAATAAATGTATGATAATGGCTAAATAATTAAAGGGAATGAATGGGAGTGACACTAGGTTGGTTATGCATGTGAATGCAAGGAGGAAAGCTGAAAATGCAAGGGAAGCTCACGGCACAATGTTGTTTTGCTTCTTGAAATGCATGTGAATGCATTTGAGTGTAATATGAAAAGAATGACTAATTAATGTATGTAGGGTTGATATGCATGTGAATTAGGTTGGAAAGAGGTGGAAGTGGAATGTTATGCAATGATAATGTCTTGTAAAGATGCTAATAAATAATGCATGTAGGGTTAGCTAGGTTGGCTTTGTTTGGGTGCATGTATGTTAATGGTGGTTTTGCATGTGAATTGATGGATTGTTTTTGATGGAATGGATGGTTCTTTGCATGGCTATAAGGGATAGAATAAGAGAGAATGGGCTAGGCCCTTTGTTTTATGTCCAAAGTGAAAATAAGGCCTTCAAATTCGTCCAAACTTTGGCTCCATGGATAAGCTATCCAATCCATGCCCAAAAATGCTCCAAATGGCCTCAAAATGCACTTTCTTGCTCCCTAAGCCCTTAGAACCTGAAAACACACAAAAGAAGCATAAAGAACTAAAATAACTAAAGAAACATAACGTAAATGTACGAGAACAAGCCATTTAAGTCGCATGAATATGCTCCTATCAAATACCCCCACACTTAGCTTTTGCTAGTCCTCGAGCAAAACAGAATAAAAACAAATAAACAAAACGACACTAAACACGTAAAACACAACCTAAACCTTCCAACAACCGTCTTAGGGATTTCCAATGCACATGACATGTTAAAAATCATCATTCTCACAGATTTTTAGTCATCTTCACACTTAAGTACATTCTTAATCATAGTCACCATATACTAGTTCACAATTAAGCATTTAAAACCATGTTTTGAATGTAGTAACATGCCTTAGAGAATTTGCTCAATTCCTTACAAGATATGCACTCGATTTTCACTCAGAATTTCTAACTACACACCCTAATCTAGTCATATGTGAGAAGATTGATGTAAACATGAAAACGAACACTCACATATATGTATCATAAAGAGAGCAATTTCTGGAGTTAATAAGCATGTTTAGGTATGATCTCATGAATGGAATGCTACTACTTAGAATGAGAACCAGTGATTCCATAAGCTCATATCAATTTCAAACTCCGCAAATTGAAACACATAACACTCAAGATAGAAGTTGAGGGAGGTAACGGGGCTAAGGGTAATGGTTTAACAAAGAAAGGTAGAGTACACAAACGTTCTTAAAGCAATAGTGAGCAAAGTATTGAATTAGGCACTTAGAATTCCCTTTAGAACGCAGAAGTTAACTTTGAACACCCAAGGGGAAGTCACAACACTTAGGGCCATATTCAAACTTTTTGGGCCCTTTCATCAACAATCACACTTGTGAGTCCATTCTCACTTATTTTCACTCTTTTTCTTTTCTTTTCTTTTCTTTTTTTGTTTTTTTTTTTTTTTTTTTTTTTTCTTTTTCCCGTGCCTCCTTTAAGACTTAGGCACATACATACACACAAAAATCCCTTCCCCCACACTTATTTTCTGCAACATATTAATAAAAAGGAATTCAATTAAGTCATGCTCACTATCCTTTAAGAACAAGGGTATAGGAAAGTCCTACTCTAGGCTAGGTAAGGGGTGATGTGGGTTAACAAAGAATAAAGGCTAAACGAGGCTCAACGGGGTTAAAACTTACAATAAATACGAAATATGGGAAGTAAGGCTATTTGGTTATGGTGGCAACTACACAACTTCATCTTGATATATGTTATGCAATTCAATGTCATGCTTTGAATGAAACGGATATAAGTTCTAGCATTTAGTTCTATCATGATACAATTGCATTCTAAGTAGTAACCAAGCAAGGAATAATGAGATCATGCAACAACTTTAGAAAACAAAGAATCACAGAAAATAACTCTCCAAAGAAGGTAATGGCTCGAGTCTCACAGGGTTGTAGCGTTTGTTTGAGTTCCTTCCTTCAAGCATGTTACAAAAACGAATTTTTCTTTTTATGATTGCATGTGAAGTCATATATTATAACCATAACTAAGCATAAACCAAGAGTAAATCAAACTTTTCTCTATGTTTATAACTCTTTCTAACCGTCATGCAATTATAAACCAAATCCTTAACATTGTGTTGGAAGGTATCCTAAGACACAAACTCACAAAAACGACTCAAAACACTCTTTTTAGGCTTTTCAAAACAATTTTTCAAATTTTTATGTGCTTTTCGGAGTTATAAAACAACACACACTAAAATAGTTTTAAAACAGTGAGAAACAACATGTGAAGTGATAGGTGATAAAATCCAACGAATTTGCATCAAATATACTTAGTTACCCCCCCACACTTAAATCAAACATTGTCCTCAATGTTTTAAGCATAGATTCACACAAAGCATAAGTAAATACACAAAAAGCACTTAAACATACTAAACATGGCAAAATGTAATTAACAAAGAGAAGAGTTTAGGGACGCAAATCTGGTTATGGAGTGTAAATTCCATCTTCTCTTTGTTGATTGCAATGAGGCTTGATCTTGATGATCCACAGGCTTACTCTCGAACTGGTTTCCGCCCATCATTGATTTTCCTTTGTGCTACTGGGCTGGAGGATTCTTTTGGTCTTCCCCGAAGGTCTGAGCTTATCCCTTTTGTCTGTTTCTTTGTTCAATCTGTGCAGGAGTGGTCCCTTCTCTGGAAGTGTATCAACCGTTGAAGATGACTACTCGAGAGCAACGCTAGGTAAGCAATCAGGAATAGGTTCCAGGCAGTTGGCTCCAGATCGGAAGACTGACTCCAAGTGCCGGCTGATTGCTTCTTTCACTTTGCCATGCGAGTAAGAACAAGGACAAAGAAAAAGACAGGGAGAGAGCATGATATGAGATACTTTTGCTTTTGACCTTGATGATATGAGATACCTTTGCTTTTGAAGAAGCGGTGAAGGAATCAGCGCATGTATTTCCTCCTGGGTCATATGTACTCCAGGTATCTGGTATCATCTTTGGGGAAGAAGAAAATTTTGAGTAATTCAAAAGGCTTTGCTGGGAGTGCGCCCTCAGAGGTGAGAGAGAGTTGGGCATTTTTCTTCAGGTTTACCCTGCCATAAAAGACGAAGGTCGACATATATAGAGATAATATCAAGTGGTGGTACTTTTTACCTTCGTCGACAAACGTTTTGATCCCGCAAATCCGGCTTTTTGAAATAATGGCGCCTCTTCGATCTCTGAACACGCCTCTTCGATTTCTGAGCAGGCGCCCCTTCGAGTGCTGAACGACACGTGGTAGTGCAGATGCGGCTCCTTTTGACAAAGCTGCACGCGTCTTCTGAAAAGCTGAGAAAGTGTCGCCGAACTTTGCGCTTGTCGGCTAAAGACGTGTAATTGAGATGATGGCCTCCACGTGTTATCAGCTTTGTCAGATATCTTTTGACAAAGCTGAACGCGTTTTCTGAAAAACCGCGAAAGCGTCGTCGAAATTTGCGGAGGAAAATCCGGATCTCTGAATCGGTGGACGCGTCGCCATGGCTTTTTATGGAGCTATCGATCACCCCAACAAATACACTCTGAAGAAATCCCATTCTTGAAAAATCGACTCCGGCCCTTTGAGAATTAACTCCAACCACCCCTTCTTTCTGAACACTTTTGAAAAATGGCAAACTCATCGAACCTTAGCTTGGAATTGAGCCTTAGCAGTGATACGGGCGCGCCGCGTCAAGGTAACGTATGGCGCCCTTCTTTCTTTTCTTCTAACGGTCCTCTCACAGGTGAAGACTCCGTGATGCAGGACGCCACAACAGCTACAATAGTAGCTAGGAACCTCCTCACTCCGAAAGATAGTAGGCTGCTGTCAGGACGGTCCGATGAGCTGGCCGTTCAAGAGTCCCTCGCACTTAGTGTTCAGTGTGCGAGTTCTGTGTCCAACATGGGCCAACGCCTGCTTGCCCGCTCCCGTCAGGTGGAATCATTGATGGCAGAAGTGGAAAGTCTCAAGCAGGAGATCCAGCAGCTGAAGTATGAGAATAGAAGTTTGCACGTGCTTGCAAACAACTATTCGACGGGCATGAAGAGGAAGCTTGATGAGCTGCAAGAGTCTGAAGGTCGGATTTACAGTGACCGTCAAAGGTTCTCGTCTTTCCTCCAGAGGCAACTTTTTCCTGGCTCATCCAGCGCTTGGCCAAGTATTGAGGCCTGGAATGCTCTATCTTCGATGCCTTCTGCTCCTATGCCTTCTGTTCCAACGCCTTCTGTTCCTACGCCTTCCGCTCCGATGCCTTCTGCTCCTACGCCTTCCGCTTCAAGAGTAAAGCCACGTAGTGGGGCCTCAAGCAAACACCCTTTGTGAAGCACCATCTTTCTTTGTTTAGCAGTGCCTATCAATAAATCAAACATTTTCTCAATGTTACAATCATAGACTCACATAATTAATAAACAAACAAACAATAACAACTAAACAACCTAAGTAGCGCTAAGACACAAACAAACACCAAAATGACTCAAATGACTCTAAAAACACATATTTTTGGGTTTTTCAAAAGATCTTTTTATTTTTTATTTTTTTATTTTTTTTATTTTTTTTATCAAATTTTCGAAGTTTTATACCAAGACACTATAAAACACTCTAAAAACGCTTAAAACAGCAAGAAACAACATTCTAAGTGATAGGTGAATAAATCCCACGAAATTCATGCAAATACAAATTGTTTACCCCCCCACACTTAAATCAAACCTTGTCCTCAATGTTTTAAGCAGAAAGTCACAACAGAGCAAGCAAATAAACAAATACGAGAAAGAAAGCAAAGTAAGGCAGTAAAGAAAAAGAAAGGAATAAAAATAAGTCTCTTAAAGGGGTTTTCCAAGTTCTTCTCTATTCGGATGCATGGGTTGCCTCCCAAGTAGCGCTTTCTTTTACGTCTTGCAGCCGGACGGTACCTCCGTTTAAGCTTGACTAGGTTCCACGACATGGAGGGGTACCTCCTCCACGACATGCTCCTCAAACATCTCGTAATAGGGCTTCAATCGATGCCCATTCACTTTGAATTCTTGCTGCGTCCTTGAACTTTTGATTTGCACTGCACCATGAGGGAAAACATTAGTAACAACAAACGGGCCAATCCATTTAGAACGCAACTTACCAGGAAACAACCGTAGGCGAGAGTTGAAAAGTAACACTTTCTGCCCAACTGTGAAGGTCTTGGTTCGAATCATTTTATCATGGAATGCTTTGGTCTTGGTTTTGTACATCCGGGCATTCTCATAGGCTTCATTCCGAATCTCCTCAAGTTCATTCAATTGGAGCTTCCTATGAACTCCCGCTGCATCTATGTCCATGTTGAAAATCTTCACGGCCCAATGTGCCTTGTGCTCTAACTCTACGGGCAAATGACATGGCTTACCATAGACGAGCCGAAAAGGTGACATCCCAATGGGTGTTTTGTATGCCGTACGATATGCCCACAGTGCATCATCTAAACGTAAGCTCCAATCCCTCCTTGTTGGTCCAACGGTCTTCTCCAAAATTTGTTTGATTTCTCGGTTAGACACCTCGGCTTGGCCATTTGTTTGAGGATGGTAAGGTGTGGAGACCTTATGGTTGACATGGTACTTTCTTAGCAACGCCTCAATGGTCCGATTGCAAAAGTGAGACCCTCCATCACTTATGATTACTCTCGGCATTCCAAACCTAGCAAAAATGTTAGTTTTCACGAAATCTGCAACCACCTTAGAATCGTTAGTACGGGTGGCTTTTGCTTCCACCCATTTAGAAACATAATCAACGGCTAGCAAGATATAAGTGAAACCATAAGATGGAGGGAAAGGGCCCATGAAATCAATGCCCCAAACATCAAAAATTTCAACATTAAAGACAGGGGTTTGCGGCATTTGGTCCTTGGTACCTATGTTACCCATTCGTTGGCAACGATCACAAGACATACAAAAGGTTCTAGCATCCCTAAATATAGTCGGCCAATAAAAACCACACTCTAAAACCTTGAGGGCAGTGCGTTGTGTGCCAAAATGACCACCACATGCATATGTGTGACAAAAGCTTAGAATTGAGTGAAATTCAGAATCATGCACACATCTACGTACAATTTGATCTGAGCAATACTTCCACAAATAAGGGTCATCCCAAACATAGAAACGTGCATCATTTTTAAGCTTATCACGTTGGTGCTTGTTTAGTTCATTTGGAATTTGTTTAGCCACCAAGTAATTCACTAAATCTGCATACCATGGTTCACTTACCTCAATGGAAAGCAGCTGCTCATCGGGAAAAGTTTCAGGGATAGGTACGGCATGTTCATGCTCCTCGTGGATCATTCGGCTTAAATGGTCAGCCACTACATTCTCGCTTCCTTTCTTATCCCGGATTTCAATATCAAATTCTTGAAGAAGAAGAATCCAACGGATAAGCCTCGGCTTTGCTTCCTTTTTCGTGAGCAAGTACCTCAAAGCTGCATGATCAGAATAAACGATTACTTTAGTACCAATTAAATATGAACGGAATTTATCTAAAGCAAAAACCACAGCTAGAAGTTCTTTTTCCGTCGTGGAGTAGTTCAATTGGGCATCATTGAGAGTCCGAGAGGCATAGTATATGACATGCGGCCGCTTGTCTCTTCTTTGTCCTAGAACAGCTCCTAATGCATAGTCGGATGCATCGCACATGAGCTCGAACGGAAGGCTCCAATCTGGAGGTACAATAATGGGGGCCGAGACTAGCTTCTCCTTGAGTTGGTTAAATGCCGAATTACACTCTCCATCAAACTTGAATGGCACATCTTTTTGAAGCAATCGGCAAAGAGGGTTGGACATCTTGGAGAAGTCCTTGATAAAACGCCTATAGAACCCTGCATGGCCAAGAAACGAACGTACCTCTCTAACCGAAGTAGGAGAGGGTAAGTGACGTACAAGGTCTATTTTTGATTTATCTACTTCAATTCCTTTTTCTGAAACAATATGTCCTAAAACTATACCTTGTTTCACCATAAAGTGACATTTCTCCCAATTCAAGACAAGGTTAGTTTCAACACATCGTTTCAAAATTAAGGTCAGATTATCCAAGCAATTATCAAATGAACTCCCAAATACACTGAAATCATCCATGAAAACCTCAATGATCTTTTCAACAAAATCGGAAAATATACTTACCATACACCTTTGGAAAGTGGCCGGTGCGTTGCATAAGCCAAATGGCATGCGACGATAAGCAAATGTTCCAAAGGGACATGTGAATGTGGTCTTCTCTTGATCATCCGGGGCTATCACAATTTGGTTATATCCAGAGTATCCATCAAGAAAACAGTAAAAGGCATGACCGGCTAACCTTTCGAGCATCTGGTCGATGAATGGCAAAGGAAAGTGATCTTTCCTAGTCATGGCATTTAGCTTCCGGTAATCGATACATACTCGCCATCCAGTCTGAATGCGTGTAGGCACGAGCTCATTCTCATCATTCTTGATAACAGTTACTCCGGACTTCTTGGGAACGACTTGAACTGGAGAGACCCAACGACTATCGGAGATAGGGTAGATCACTCCGCAATCCAAAAGCTTGATTATTTCCTTCTTCACCACTTCCATCATCGGAGGGTTGAGACGGCGTTGAGCCTCTCGGGATGGCTTAGTCCCCTCCTCAAGAAGTATACGGTGCATGCATGTGGTAGGGCTTATTCCTTTAATGTCGGCCAAAGTCCACCCTATGGCCGTTTTGTGCTCTCGCAGCACCCTCTCAAGCTTCTCCTCCTCCATTGCCGTGAGACTTGATGAAATGATGACGGGCAATGTTTCGCCTTTTCCCAAAAACACATACTTCAAATGGTCCGGCAACGGCTTAAGTTCAAGCGATGGTGCCTGAACAACAGAAGGTAGCATCTTAGTGGAAACTGAATTTGAAAGTGAGAGTGGAACCTTACCATATTGTTGTGGTAATGACTCAAGGGCTGCCACAACCTCAATTATTTCTTCACTAGAACCCATTGCAAAGAATTCCTCCTCCTTGCCGTGGCCTTGCATTGGCCCAAATCCTTCATTTTTGCGCTCTATGGCCTTAGTGATGGTTGTTTCCAGGGCGTCCTCATTCAATTCTTCAAGGTATACCTGCGCCAAAGAATCGATAACATCAATGGAAAAACAAGAATGGTCATCAACGGGATATCTCATAGTTTCAGAAATATTAAAATCAATCACTTCCCCATCGAATTCCATTGTCAAGGTGCCTTTGTATACATCAATCTTCGTTCGGGCCGTCTTCATGAATGGCCTACCAAGGAGAATCGGCAAAGATATAGAATGGGCTGAATCCTCCATGTCTAGGACGTAGAAATCAGCCGGAAAAATTAAATGGTTCACCTGCACAAGCACATCTTCCAAAACTCCTTTTGGATACGCGTTAGAACGATCGGCCAATTGTATAATTACACCATCTTGTTTTAATTCACCCAAATTCATAGATGCATAAATCGAATAAGGCATGACATTTATGGATGCACCTAAATCAAGCATGGCATGTTCAAAACGATTATGTCCAATCACACAAGGAATCGTGAAACTACCGGGGTCTTTGCACTTGGTAGGCAGTTTACGTTGCAAAACAGCGGACACATTCTCGCTTACCTTCACTACCTCTTTGTTTGCCCTTCTTCTCTTTGTATTGCATAGGTCCTTGAGGAATTTAGCATACTTTGGAACCTGTTTGATTGCATCGAGAAGTGGTATGTTCACTTGCACCTTCCGGAACGTTTCAAGAATGTCCTTCTCGCTTTCTTCCTTTTTTTCTTGCATGAACCTACGAGGAAAAGGTACATTGGGCAGATTAGGACGTGAAGTACATGAATTTGAACTTAAATTACCTGATTTGGCCGAGTTAGGGTGATCTGCCTCAGGTTGTGTCTTCTCTTCATCTACTTTCTGGGCAGATGTGGGATTGTTTGGCTCGGTCCCAACTTCTTTTCCACCCCTTAGGGTGATGGCCTTGGCGGATTCGAATCCTCCCTTTGGATTGACTGTGGTTGAGCTAGGAAGCTTTCCTTGCTCTCTAATCTGTCCAAGGAACTCAGAAATCTGCCCTATTTGTTTCTTCATATCCATCATCTCCTTCTCGTTATTTTCTATCCGGTTGTTTTGATTTTGCAACCCCTGCGAAATAGAGGTTAGTAATTGCATAGCTTGATTACTTTCCAAAGACGTACCTGAATGAGATGATGCCGAAGGTTGTTGGGATTGTTGGGGTGCATACGGCTTGGAATAAAAACCAGGGGGGTTTGGCCTAAATCCTCCTTGTTGGGCAGCTTGTTGTGGCTCCCTCCATTTGAAGTTTGGATGGTCCCTCCATCCGGCATTGTAAGTGTTCGAGTATGGGTTGTTTTGATTTTGTCCTTGGAAACCAATTGCATTGGCAGATTCCCACCCACCATTCTCGATTAGTTGAGGGCACTTGTCGGATGGATGCCCTTGAATTGAGCACACGCCACAGACTTGGTGTTCTTGTGCTTTTGGACCAATCACAACCTGAGAAACAAGAGAAGTAAGATTAGCAAGTTGTGATTGAATTTCAGAAATAGCACTCACCTCATTTACACTTTGTTGCCGTGGGGCTTCCCTTTGGCCCACTCCTTCATATTGTTGAGCGTTGAGCGCTCGGTTGGCTATGAGAACCTTGGCATCCCTTGGTGTTTTGTCCACCAATGCTCCTCCCGCTGATGCATCAAGCATTTGACGTTCGATAGGAAGGAGGCCCTCATAGAAATATTGAAGGAGAAGTTCCTCCTTCATTTGATGTTGAGGACATGAAGCTACAAGGCCCTTGAAGCGCTCATAATAAGCCGGGAATGTCTCACCATGATTCTGTTGAATACCACTAATTTTCTTCCGTAGGAGAATCACTCTCGAAGTAGGGAAGAATTTCTCCAAGAAAGCACGCTTCATACTCTCCCACGAAGTCACAGTTCCCGGGGCTAGTTCGTAGAGCCAATCTTTGGCCTTGTCCATAAGTGAAAATGGAAAGGCCTTCATCTTCAATATACTCCCATCCACATTGACGGGGGTCATGCTCGAACAAACCACCTCGAACTCCTTCAAGTGTTGGTTGGGGTCTTCCATAGACAAGCCATGGAACTTCGGAATATGGTGTAACAAACTGGATTTGAGTTCAAATTCATCGGTCTTGCCTTGGGCAGCCGTGGGGTATTGGATACAAAGAGGCAATGCATTATCCAGACCCGAGGCCGAAAGCTCCTTGATGGTTCTATTATCTGCTGCCATGGCTTGTTCTTCTTCAAAAATCTGATCCGTGGGCTTTTCTTCTACACCTACTTCGTCTTCTTCAAGCCCAGGTTGTGGTGGAGGTTGTGGTGGCTCTTGTTGACTCCTCGTTCTCCTCAAAGTGCGTTCAAAATCACCGTCAAAGTCGGAGATGTTCTCTATAATAGGCCGAGAGCTACGAGTCATACACAGTACCTAAAAAAAAACAAGGAAACAAAGGGTAAACAATTTGAAATAAGAATGCACGAAAAACAAAATATAAAAATAAAGACAAAGGATTAGCAAAGTTGCTAATCCCCGGCAACGGCGCCAAAATTTGATGCGAGAATTACTTGACACTCAAATTAAACCCTCGTTTGACAATTGTAGTAGAATGGATAAGTGAGGGATCGTTCTAGACCGGGGATTAGGAGGGCTTGCTAAAACCTTCTAAATTGACTTAAAAACATAAAAACTAAATTAAAATACTCTTAACAAGACTACTATGACTCAGAATGGCTTTGAAAAACTCAAATTGTCTAAAACAATCAAATTGACTCAAATAGAAGCTAGAACTTGATTTAGACGAATTTGCAATTGTTTATGACTCCAAAAGCTTAAAGATACAAAAATAAAACAAATACGAATGATTAAGACTTAACAAAATAGGGGGGGAATTGTGGTTGGACGATATTAAATTAAAAAGACAGAATATAATTAAAGGCAAAATGTAAATATGAATGTGATAAAAATATGGATGATGGAATAGCCAAGGGGTTCTTCTCCACACATGTTACACTTGCAAACAAAATTGATTCTCAGTTGGTCTTTCGATAAGTTGTGAAACTCAATGCTCCAAGTTAATTAGATCCGCTTAGATTAACTTTCAGATTTCCCTAAATTCGTTGGATTGAATGGAATACGCATTACAACCAAATTATTCTTAATCAAAGTCCCTAACTATGGAATACGCATGATAGAGACATTTAACCAAGATCATTAAGTTCAACGGAAATCATAAACATCGACGAGGCATTCGTTACTATGGAATACGCATGAAACTTATGCCAAGAATTCGTTTAACGCGATTGTTTATAAGCAACCTCTACTACTTGTGAATATAAGTTCATAACGATTAGGTGAAATTCACTTATATTCTAGCGTCATATTTATGCATGAAAATTAAGCTTGCAATCTCAATGAACATACATAAATAAGTTATCAATCAAACAGTTAAACGAATTGAATCCACAACTTATGAAATTCCAACCAAACGTAATCAATTCAAAATGCAAATATAAACATAGTTTCGAATCACCCCCTAGCTAAAGGGGGTTTAGTTCCTCATAACTTTGAAATCAAAGAAACACCTAAACATTCCAACAACTCAAACGTGAATTGTATGAACGTTTAGGCACTCTTCTCTTCCCTTCTCATACGTACAAAACAAAGAGAATTAAATTTAAACTTTGAAATCAAAGAAACACCTAAACATTCCAACAACTCAAACTTGAATTGTATGAACGTTTAAGCACTCTTTTCTTCCTCGTTGTTGTAGCACAAGGTCTAAGGTGAGCTTTGGGGATTATGTGAAGTGTTTTGGAGGGATGGGAAGTGGTTGGATAGTGGCTGCAATGAAGGAGAAAAACTGCACAGAAAATGGAAGTGTTTGTAACTGAAAATGTGTATGGAAGAGTGAATGAATTTTGAGGAGTGTTGGATGCTTATTTATAGGTGAAATGGGGGAACAAAAGAGGGAATATTGCAGCTAGGAGGGGATGAATGATTATGGGTGCATGTGTTTGGAATAATGAAGGGGGAATGTATGTAATAAAACAACTAGGAAAAGTTATGGAAAGTTGGAAATGGGAGTGGGAACTCACGGCATTGTTGGGTTGTTTATGGGAGAATAAATGTATGATAATGGCTAAATAATTAAAGGGAATGAATGGGAGTGACACTAGGTTGGTTATGCATGTGAATGCAAGGAGGAAAGCTGAAAATGCAAGGGAAGCTCACGGCACAATGTTGTTTTGCTTCTTGAAATGCATGTGAATGCATTTGAGTGTAATATGAAAAGAATGACTAATTAATGTATGTAGGGTTGATATGCATGTGAATTAGGTTGGAAAGAGGTGGAAGTGGAATGTTATGCAATGATAATGTCTTGTAAAGATGCTAATAAATAATGCATGTAGGGTTAGCTAGGTTGGCTTTGTTTGGGTGCATGTATGTTAATGGTGGTTTTGCATGTGAATTGATGGATTGTTTTTGATGGAATGGATGGTTCTTTGCATGGCTATAAGGGATAGAATAAGAGAGAATGGGCTAGGCCCTTTGTTTTATGTCCAAAGTGAAAATAAGGCCTTCAAATTCGTCCAAACTTTGGCTCCATGGATAAGCTATCCAATCCATGCCCAAAAATGCTCCAAATGGCCTCAAAATGCACTTTCTTGCTCCCTAAGCCCTTAGAACCTGAAAACACACAAAAGAAGCATAAAGAACTAAAATAACTAAAGAAACATAACGTAAATGTACGAGAACAAGCCATTTAAGTCGCATGAATATGCTCCTATCACTAAGGAAGAAAAAAGGTGCATTTTGGAGCAAAATTGGACTTGGAATGGATAGCATATGCTTGGAGCAAAAGGAATCGACGAAATTGAAGACCTAAAGGTGTGAGGATTCCTAATCACAAGAGGAATCCTAGTCAAAGAAGGTTTCCTACTTGAAGTAGGAAAGTTAAGCCAATGTTTCCTATTTTGGTTTAACCTTTCCTAATCCTAAAAGACCTTATGTTTCAGCAAAATTGAAGACTCCTATGCATTTTAGGACACAAACCAAGCCTTCCTTGCAACCTAATTGCCCTTGCCGTGCAAGGGAAGTCCTTATTTCTTATTCTATGTCATAAAACCACATTCCTCCCCATTCTCAACCGCACCTTACATACCTTTTCTATCCCAAATCCTTGCCTAATTTTAGCATTAAATCACATTCCCTTTCCCTTTGATTTCTGACTTTATATCTCTTTTTCCTTATGGATTTGGGGGTCCAATCCTTTCCTAAACTATGTAATAAACCTTAGGATTCTTTCTCTCAAATAAATACCAAAGCCGCACCCTTATTCAACCCTAATCATTCACCCACACAATCTGCCATCCTTCATCGTTTCTCCCAACCTTTGTCGTAGCTTTCAACCTTTCTTCCACCATTCATACACTTTCATACCTTCACCCAAACACCCATACACCATTCCCAACCTTTGCCACACTACCCTACCAACCTAAATCCATTCACAACCCAGAAATCCATCCAAAATCACCCCTAGACTCTTGTGCCGCAACTTTCCAAGGAAGAAGAAGAGAAGAAGAAGCCTTGGACATTTGTGCATTCAAGTTGGAGTGTTGGAACGTTTTTAGGTGTAATCTATCTTTTGTTTTCAATGTTTAATTCAATTTTCCTTTGTTTTGTTGTGAACATGAGAGGCTAAACTCGTTTTAGCTAGGGGAGGCTTTGAAACCATGATTATATTTATGATACAAATTGATTAAGTCCAGTTGTGATTTCATAAATTGTGAATGCAATTTACTTAACCGTTTGATGGATAATTTATTCTTGTATGTTGATTAGGGAGGCCTACTTAATTTGCATGCTTGAATTTGGTGCTAGAATATAAGGGAGTTTCACATAATTGTCACAAACTTATATTCACAAGTAGCTAAGGTTGTTTTCACAATCATGTTAAGTAAATTCCTAGCATGAGTATCATGATGTCATAGTTACAAGTGCTTTGTCAATACTTATGATTTTCATTGAACGTAATGATCTTTGATTGTATCTCTATTATGATGTCATGTAGGGAACTTTTGAAGAATGCTTTGGGTTGTAGTATGATGTCATCCAATCCAATAACTTAAGGAAAATCTGAGGGTTAATTAGTGATGTCACGGTTAAACTGGGGTGTTGAGGTTCATGGTTTATCGAAAAAGCAACTAGAAATCAATTTGTGTTTGAAAGTATCATGTGTGGAAAAGTATCCTCTAGCTATCTAATCATCCATTGTTTTTCTCAAATTCGTCCAAATTGCATTTAAGTCTTTTATTACTTATTTTTGTCTTAAATTCGTCCAAAACCCAATTCCCTTTACTTACTTGTTTCAAATCTTTCCTAAAGTGTGTTTTTGAGTCTTTTGAGTCCAAACCAATTCTATTTTCATCCAAAATTAAGTCCTAGAGTCTAAATTGAGTCTTTTTTTTATTGTTTTGTGTTGTTTTGAGTCTTTTAAATTTGTTTGAGTCATATAAGTTTAGTTAAGAGTCTTTGAGTTTGTTTAAGTGTTTTTAAGCATATTTCTGTATCTTTGAGTCAGTTTTCATTAGATTAGCAATCCCTCCTAATCCCCGGCCTAGAACGATCCCTACTTATATCTATACTACAATTGTCAAAATGAGGGTATAATTTGAGTGCTATTATTTATCATGTCAGTTGCCGTGGGGGGTCTCTTTGTCCAACACCTTCATATTGTTGTGCATTCAAGGCTCGATTTGCAATTAAAACCTTGGCAGCCACTGGTGTTTTGTCCACCAAAGCACCTCCCGTTGGGGCATCTAGCATTTGTCTCTCAATTGGAAGGAGTCCTTCGTAGAAATATTGAATTATAAGCTCTTCCTTCATTTGGTGTTGAGGGCATGATGCAACTAGAGTCTTGAAACGTTCATAATATGTTGGAAAAGACTCCCCTTGATTTTGTTGAACGCCACTAATTTTCTTCCTCAAAAGAATCACTCTTGAAGTTGGGAAGAATTTCTCTAAGAATGCCCGCTTCATGCTTTCCCAAGAAGTGACGGTTTTGGGTGCCAATTCGTATAGCCAATCTTTAGCCTTTTCCAAAAGAGAGAATGGAAAGGTCTTCATCTTCAAAATGTTCCCATCGACATTGATGGGTGTCATGCTTGAACATACTACTTCAAACTCCTTTAGATGCTTGTTTGGATCTTCCATGGACAACCCATGGTATTTGGGAATGTGGTGCAACAAGCTAGACTTCAAATCGAACTCATTGGTCTTGCCTTGGGCGGCCATAGGATAGTGAATGCATAAAGGCACGGCATTGTCTAGTCCCGAGGCCGAAAGTTCTTTGATTGTTCAATTGTCTGCTACCATGCTTTCTTCTTCTTCAAATTCAGATTCGGAATCTGAACTTGAACTAGGTGGATTAGGCTCTGGTTGCCTCCTCTTTCTTCTCAAAGTTCGTTCAAAATCGTCGTCAAAATCCAATATGTTTGCACGAATAGGTTGAGAACGACGAGTCATAAACTAGTACCTGAAATAAAGCGTACAAACAAATCAGCAACCAATTAAAGGGCACGGCAAACTTAAAAGAAAACACAAAGACACTAAAAAGACACTACACAAACAAAAGGGATTAGCAAGTTTGCTAATCCCTGGCAACGGCGCCAAAATTTGATGTGAAAATTAACTTGACACACAAATTAAACCCTATTTGTGGCAATTGTAGTAGATATGTAAGTAGGGATCGTTCTAGACCGGGGATTAACTAGGGATGCTAATCAATACAAATAAGACTCAAAAACACTAAACTAGATTCTATAGACTCAAAACTAACTTAAAACACTTAAAACATCAACCAACAATAAAAAGGACTCAATTTTAGACTCAACAAGTGTTTTGGACGAAAATAAACCTTAACTTGACTCAAAAGACTCAAAGAAAAAATGTTTTGACTCAAATAAGAAGACTAAATGAAAGGGGGATTGTTTTTGACGAATTTCAAACTTAAAACGAAAACTTTGTAGAAAACACTATGGAAAAACGAATTTAAGTGAATTAAATGGGTAAAAGGCTAGTTAAAGGGTCCTTCTCCACACATGATATATGCATATGAACCAATTTCCAATTATTATTCCTCTAGACCATGAATGACAACACCCCAAATTAGTTGCATTGCACAACTAACCCTCAGGTTTTCCTTATTTCATTGAATTGAATGAAAATGCATTACAACCAAATTATCTTTTTTAAGTTCTTTATATGAAATGCATAACAAAGATACATATCAAAAGTCATTAAGTTTTGTGAAAACCATAAGCATTGACAAGGCATTCATCACTATGAAACGCATGAGACTCATACCACGGATTTACTTAACGCGATTATGACTAGCAACCTCCACTACTTGTGAATATAAGTGAATAACTATTACATGAAACCCCCTTATATTCTAGCATCAAATTCATGGATGCAAATTAAGTGTCGACCCCCAACCCACATACATAAACAAGTTTTAATAACTTAGATAAGCAAATCACATTCATGCCTTAAGAAACAATAACTGGACGTAATCAATTCATATAAAACATATAATCATGGTTTCGAATTCACCTTTAACTAAAAAGAAATTAGTTCCTCATGTTCGTAAAACAAAGATAATTAAATTTAAACATTGAACTGAGACTAAGGATAGAAAGAACCAAGAAACGCTCCACACTCCAACGGCATGCACGGCACTCCCTTGGATGGCAGATTGCACAAATCCTCTTCTCCTTCCTTCCTTGCTTGAGGCACTAGGGTGGTGTAGGGTGAATTATGGTGTTTGATGGCTGAAAGTATGAATGAATGAATGAATGAATGAGTGAGTGGATGATTTGAATGGTGCAGCATAGGCTTGTATTTATAGGCTAATTATGCACAATTAGTGAAGGAAAAGGATTGCACAATCCCATGGGAGAAGGGTTAAGTCTTGGCTGAAACCAAAAGGGAATGGAATAGTGATAGGAGCATATTTATGCGACTTAATTGGCTTGTTCTCGTGCATTTATGTTGTGTTTCCTTAGTTATTTTAGTGTTTAAAGTCACTTTTGTGTGTTTTCAGATTATAAAGCCAAAGTGTGCAAGAAGATGCAAATTGGAGTCTTTTGGAACAAAAGAGGAATGAATGAGTAGAAGACTTGAAGAAATATGAATTCCTAATTGAAGATGGATTCCTACTCACATGAGGATTCCTAGAAGAACATGGATTCCTACTCCAACAAGGATTCCTACTTGAAGTAGGAAAGTTAAGCCAAGGTTTCCCATTTTGGTAACCTTTCCTAATCTTAAAGGTCCTTATTTTCCAGCCACTTTGAAGGCCTTGTATGCACTTTAGGACACAAAACAAAGGCCCTAGACCCCTTAGGGACCTTTGCCGCACATTTCCCTTTCTTCTCATCCCTTACCGTGCAAGGGGGTCTTCACTTCCTATTTTTCTGCACTTAAACACATTCCCCTTTCAAATAAAAACCCTAGCCGCATATTTTAGCCAATTTCCTTTTAATTTCTGATTTGATTGCCTAATTCTAGAAGCCTTTGACTTAATTTTAGTTAACCAAAATAAGCTAGGGTTTTAATTTCTGAAAACCCTTTATATATTTGGACTTTAGCCGAACCCTAGATGATTCATTCATCATTCCACCTCTTTGCCGCAGCCACCATCATCCTTCTACATCTCTGCCGCAACCTTCCATCCATTCCAGCCATCATTCTACCCCTTCATACACTTACACACCATTCTACCCCTTCATACACTTACACTCCATATTTTCATCAAATTCGTTTTTACAATCTGTTTTCTTTGTTTTAATTTCGTCAAAACTAAATCCCCCTTTACTTTAGTGTTTCAATTTAGTTAGAAAGTGTCTTAGTTTGTGTTTCTAAGTGTTTTGATTCAAGTTATAACCCAAATTCGTCCAAAGTAGTGTAGGTGTTCAAAACTGCCCAGATTGTGTTTTTAAGGTAGTTTTGAGTGTTTTGTTGCTGTTTTGAGTCTTTTGGTTTGTTTTAGTGTTTAGTTTTGCATTCTTTGAGTCTAGTTTAGTGTTTTAACCTTTGTTTTACGTTTTTGAGTCAGTTTTCAAGTGATTTAGCAATCCCTCATAATCCCCGGTTTAGAACGATCCTTACTTATACATATACTACAATTGTCAAAAGAGGGTTTTAATTTGTGTGCTTATATATTTCGCATCAAATTTTTGGCGCCCTTGCCGGGGATTAGCAACTTTGCTAATCCCTTGGATTGTTTACTTTCTGTTTATTTTAGTTTGTTAAAGTTTCTGACCTTGTTTTGTTTTTCTTGTTTTAGGTACTAGTGTATGACTCGGAGTTCTTAATCGATTCGTGAGCATATCTTGGACTTTGACAGCGATTTCGAGAGGACTTTGAGACGAAAGAGGAAGCAACACGAATCAAATTCACCAAGCCCGGAACCTGACCTTGAAGAACAAGTCCTAGAAGAGGAGAAGAGGCCTCGACAAGGATTTTTGAAGAAACACAAGGCATGGCCGTGGACAACCGGATACTCAAGGAGCTTTCTGCTTCGGGATTGGATAATGCCACACCTTTGTGTATCTAATATCCCACGCCTGCCCAAGGTAAGACCGAAGAGTTCGAGTTGAAGTCAAGTTTGCTCCACCACATTCCAAAATACCATGGGTTGTCCATGGAGGATCCGAACAAGCATCTAAAAGAATTCGAAGTGGTGTGTTCAAGCATGACTCCTGTCAACGTCGATGGAAGTATTTTGAAGATGAAGGCTTTTCCATTCTCTTTAATGGACAAACCCAAAGATTTGTTGTATGAATTAGCTCCCGGAACCATCATATCATGGGAGAGTATGAAGAGGGCATTTCTGGAGAAGTTTTTCCCAACTTCTCGAATCATCCTTCTTCGTAAAAGGATAAGTGGAATTCAACAAGATGAAGGTGAATCTTTTCCTACATATTTTGAACGTTTTAACTCACTTGTTGCTTGTCCACAACATCAGATGAAGGAGGAGTTACTTCTACAATACTTCTACGAGGGGCTCCTACCAATTGAACGTCAAATGCTCGATGCCTCGGCGGGTGGAGCATTGGTGGACAAGACACCCATGGCTGCCAAGGTCTTAATTGCTAATCGAGCGTTGAACACTCAACAATACGAAGAAGTAGGCCAAAGATGACTCCCACGGCAGCAAGTTCATGAGGTAAGTTCCACACCCGACATTCATTCACAATTAGCTAATCTTACTTCCATTGTGTCTCAGATGGCCGAAGGAATGAGGGTGCAAGGACCAATTGTATGCGGAGTGTGTTCTATCCAAGGACATGCTTCTGAGAAGTGCCCACAACTAATTGAAAATGGTGGATGGGAAAGCGCAAATGCAATTGGATTTCAAGGCCAAAACCAACCAAGGAAGGATCCATATTCTAACACATATAATCCAGGTTGGAGAGACCACCCAAACTTCAAGTGGAGGGAGCCCCAACAACCACCACAACAAGGAGGCTTTAGACAACAACCCCCGGGTTTCTTCACTAAGCCATATGCACCCACACATGTTCCACAACAATCTGCCCCAAACACTTCAGGTACATCCCTAGACAATGATACACTTCTTAAGTTACTAACTAATTTGTCTCAGGGGCAAGAGAATCAAGCCAAAGCCATGCAAAATCAAGACAAGAGGGTGGATCAATTGGAGAAACAAATCGGGCAAATTGCAGATTTTGTAAGGAAGTTTCGTGACCAAGGCCAACTTCCTAGTTCTACCATTCCAAACCCAAAGGGAGGCTTCGAAAGTGCAAAGGCCATACTTTTGAGAAGTGGAAAATAAGTTGGGACAGGTCCTACACCATCACCATCAGGTCCCAAAGAGGATGAAAAATTGAAAATTGAAGAGGAGGAAGCAAGCCAACCCACGGCAAAGGTAGAAATACCTTTGCCGCAAGTTCCTAGTGATCCCAAACTGTCCAATTTGCCCAAAAAGGGTAAGAATGTGTCAAATTCGGTTCCTACTAATGTTTTTCCTTCGAATGTGCCTTTTCCTAGTAGGTTCATGCAAACAAAGAAAGAAGAAGCCGAGAACGACATCCTTGAGACATTTAGGAAAGTTCAAGTTAACATACCCCTCTTGGATGCAATCAAGCAAGTCCCGAGATACGCCAAGTTTTTAAAGGAGCTTTGCACCACTAGGAAGAGGATGTCGACCAAAGAGGTGGTAAAGGTAGGTGAAAATGTCTCCACCATCTTGCAACGCAAACTACCCCCCAAATGCAAAGATCCGGGTAGTTTTACCATTCCTTGTGTCATAGGTAACACTCGTTTTGAATCTGCCATGCTAGACCTAGGTGCCTCTATAAATGTCATGCCATATTCAATTTATGCATCTATGAACCTAGGAGTATTGAAAAATGATGGTGTGATCATACAATTGGCCGATAGATCTAATGCATATGCAAAGGGAGTTTTGGAAGATGTGTTAGTGCAGGTCAATCATTTAATCTTTCCGGCGGATTTCTATGTGCTCGAGATGGATGAATCTGACCATGCCCCTTCGTTGCCAATCCTCTTTGGATGGCCATTCATGAAGACGGCTCGGACGAAGATTGATGTGTTTAATGGAACTTTGTCCATGGAATTTGATGGAGAAGTTGTTAATTTTAATCTTTCTGATTCTATTAAATATCCTAGTGAGGATCATTCATGTTTCTCCATTGATATAGTTGACTCTTTGGCGCAGGGATACCTTGAAGAGTTGAACGTCGATGCACTTGAAAATGTCATTACAAGAAGCATAGAACTCAAAACAAAGGGAGGGGAACTTTTGCTAACCCACGACACACATGCTCTATTGCATGTCGTGCCTCCTAGGGAGGAATTCATTGAGTTGGTTGCTGCCCTTGAGTCATTGCCTAAGCACGATGGTAAGTCTTCTAACTTTGAGTCAATTCCCATTTCGACTAACAAGTTGCTTCCATCCATAATTCAGGCACCTATCCTTGATCTCAAACCACTACCTAGCCATTTGAAGTACATTTTCTTGGGGGAAAATGAGACCTTACCTGCCATTATTTCTTCATCACTCACGGCACAAGAAGAAGAGAAACTAGTGCGTGTTTTGAAGGAGTTCAAATCTGCCTTAGGTTGGACCTTGGTCGATATCAAAGGTATTAGTCCCACAACATGTATGCATCACATATTTCTTGAGGATGGGGCCAAACCAACTAGAGAGGCTCAACGCCGTCTCAACCCTCCGATGATGGAAGTGGTGAAAAAGGAGATAATCAAACTCCTTGATTGTGCAGTGATTTACCCCATCTCCGATAGCCGTTGGGTTTCACCTATCCAATGTGTTCCCAAGAAATCTGGAGTGACGGTTGTGGAGAATGCGGAGAATGAGCTTGTGCCCACCCGAATCCAAACCGATTGGCGTGTATGCATTGATTATAGGAAGATAAACGCCACCACAAGGAAGGACCACTTCCCATTGCCGTTCCTAGATCAAATGCTTGAGAGGTTAGCGGGTCATTCATTTTATTGTTTTCTTGATGGATATTCTGGTTATAATCAAATTGTTATTGCCCCGGATGATCAAGAAAAGACCACTTTTACTTGTCCCTTTGGAACGTTTGCATATCGACACATGCCATTCGGTTTGTGCAATGCTCCTGCCACGTTTCAAAGGTGTATGGTTAGCATATTTTCTGATTATGTTGAGAGGATTATTGAGATATTCATGGATGACTTTAGTGTGTTTGGTGATTCCTTTGATAATTGTTTGGCTAATCTCACTTTAATCTTGAAACGTTGTGTTGAAACAAACCTTGTGTTAAATTGGGAGAAATGCCACTTTATGGTTAAACAAGGTATTGTTTTGGGTCATATAATCTCTGAAAAAGGAATTGAAGTTGATAAGTCTAAAATAGATCTTGTACGCTACTTACCCTCTCCTACTTCGGTGAGAGAGGTTCGTTCTTTTCTTGGTCATGCAGGATTCTATCGACGATTTATCAAGGACTTTTCCAAGATTGCACAACCCCTATGCCGTCTCCTACAAAAGGAAGTATCTTTCGAGTTCAACGAGGCGTGTGAAAAAGCATTCAACCATCTCAAGGACCTGCTCACCATGGCACCAATCATCACTCCACCAGATTGGTCCATTCCCTTTGAATTGATGTGTGATGCATCGGATTATGCCCTTGGAGCTGTTTTGGGCCAAAGGAAAAACAAACAGCCACATGTTATTTATTATGCTTCACGCACCCTAAATGATGCTCAATTGAATTATTCTACAACTGAAAAAGAACTTTTGGCGGTTGTATTTGCATTAGATAAGTTTAGATCATATCTAATTGGTACTAAAGTAATTGTTTTCACTGACCATACAGCATTGAAGTATCTTCTCACCAAAAAGGAGGCCAAACCAAGGCTCATTCGTTGGATGCTCCTACTTCAAGAATTCGACATTGAAATAAGGGACAAGAAAGGATGTGAAAACGTGGTGGCTGACCACCTAAGTCGAATGGTGCGTGAAGAAGAGGCCTTTCCCATTTTAGAAACGTTTCCAGATGAACAACTTCTATCCGTTGAGGTAAGTACCCCTTGGTATGCCGATTTGGTCAATTTTTTGGTGTCTAAGCAAGTTCCAAACACCTTAAGCAAGGCCCAACGTGATAAACTAAAAAAGGATGCACGTTTTTATGTTTGGGACGACCCTTATTTGTGGAAAATCTACCCGGATCAGATTATGCGTCGATGTGTTCATGAATCTGAGTTTAATTCCATTTTGAGTTTTTGCCATACATATGCATGTGGTGGACACTTTGGCACACAACGCACATCGTTTAAGGTTCTTGAAAGTGGTTTTTATTGGCCTACATTGTTTAGAGATGCTAGGGCTTTTTGCTTAACATGTGATCGTTGTCAAAGGACATGAAGTTTAGGCCAAAGAGACCAAATGCCGCAAACCCCAATCCTTGTTGTTGAAATCTTTGATGTTTGGGGTATTGATTTTATGGGTCATTTCCCCATCTCTTTTGGTTTTACTTACACTTTACTTGCGGTTGATTATGTGTCAA